>NC_056746.1:332852306-333459806 GCF_019279795.1 Protopterus annectens
AAAGTAACAAGCATAAAAAAAAAATGAAAGCATAAATCTATGCTGTGGTGATGAAAGTTATAAAAAGAGTGCTTTTCTGAGAAAAATCATATTTGTATTATTTTTTATGTTATGGCATACCTAACAGTAAAATTGTGTGTCAAGCCGAGATAACAGAGTTTAACATCTTTGGGCCTGGAAAGACCATGGGAAGGAGAGTAGTACTGAGTGACAAACATATTCTTGTCCGTCAAGGAAGGAGGTATGGTATTGAGTCAGACTGATGCACTCCATGTTGTCATACAGTATCATGATGATTTGTTGTTCACTGTGTAACAGTCTGATTTGAAGTAAGAAGACAGCAGTTCTGAAATATGTATTGGTAGCTTTTCAGTGTATTCAGTGCAGTGTGTTCTCTTCTTTTCTCTTCTGGCAGGGAAGAGGGAGTTGATCTTGGAAAAAAGTCCCAAATGGGAAGCCCTGACTGATGTCTTGCAGGAGATTGAAAAGGAAAACAAAAACAGTGAAGCTCTTGGAGGCCCAGGTTTGATACTCAAGCTACTTTAACATTCCACCTTTTTCTCCATGATTTACAACTGAAAGAGAAGTATTAAAATAGTTAATTTTATGTTGGATTGAATAAATACGAGATGTCAGTCACTGCTAAATGTGTGTACTTTTTATGCAAAGAGTAAAAATTAATGGCTTCCCATCCCTGATGTTTCTACAGAATTATTTCTAACTGGGGATAATTTTCTGCCGTCAAGGAACCTAATTGTGCTTTGCATTTGCTTTTTGTATTATTTCATGACAATAATCTGGATTTTTGTCTCTAGTTTCTGAACCCTGAACTGTTCATAGCATTTCACTGACAGTGATGTTTTCTGCCTCTTTTAGTGGTTAGAAAATCAGAGAGCTTAAAGGCCAGAAAAAATAAATATTCAGCCTGTTATATGACCTGCAGAATGCTGCAAAAATGTGCAAAACAATTTATTTTGGTGCTTTTTTTCTCATATGTAGGCATATTTATTGTTGCTAGGATATGTTCCCAACTAATTACGTATAACAAAACATGAAATGATGTATACAAATCGAGTTACTGAACACTTCATCAGACTTCTCTGCTAGTATCTGGGGGTAGCTTTATTGGCCTGAATTTGTCCATAATAGACTTAAAAAGAAAAAAAGTCTTGGGCATTCCAAACTGCCATTTAGCTGAAACACCTGATGTCCTTAAGGGGTCTTTTGCATGTATCCCATATGCCTCTAATACAAGAGGTTTAAGGAATCACACAATGTTAACTGTAGCTTGGCTAGATTTTTCTTGTAGAATCTAGTGGTCTGGAAATTGGATGAAAACACATCGTGTGTATTTTCTGTAGGCCTTGTGATGCCTGTAGCTATTAATAATCTTGGGGTATAAATTACATTTATTGATGTTAATTCTAAACATTATTTTTGCTTTATTGCCTACAGGCCGGGTTTTGATTTGTGCCAGTGATGACCGAACCTGTTGTCAGCTGCAGGAGATTTTAATGAAAGGAGCAGAGACATTGTTAATGAGACTGTACAATAAAAGTGTTGGGAAGCAAGACAATGTTGAAGAATTATTAATTAAAGACAAGAAATCTCTGAAGTTTAAAGGAAAACACAAAAATGATGGTGATACTCGAACCCTGAAAGCCAAATGTCAGCCAACTAAAAATGTAAATAAGGACAAGAAGTGGAAGCTAACATTAACACAAATGGTAGGAAATACAGATAGTGGAAAGGAGCTTGAAGTAAGAAAAGAAGAGGAAGAATACAGAGAGCTTGCTGTCAGTCAGGAAAGTAGCAGTGAAGAGCCAGATACTGAGGAAGTACTACTTAATTTGCCTTCTGATGCCTATTATGGAATCTTGAAAGAACCTCTGATTGTCATACATCCTTTGCAGGGCTGTAGTGACCCCTACAGTTTGACTCGAGTATTGCATGAAGTAGAGCCAAGATTTGTTGTGCTGTATGATGCCGAACTGACATTTGTTCGCCAGCTTGAGATTTACAAAGCCAGCAGGCCAGGAAAACCACTGAGGTAAGCATGTTATTATGCAGAAAGCTTTGTTAAAGAACGTTCATTTCTGCACTTGAAGGTTAATTGAGATTGTTTTGTTGTACCAAGAGTGCATAAAGCTGACAGCAATTTCAATGCTGATCTAAGAAGTAGAACGAGATACATGATTACACCATTTGAAGCAATGGTCCTCATCATCAATCCCCTTATTCCCATTTTTACATGGTGTTAGGGTGTCACTTGAAAAAAAATTAGTGTGAACCAGTCACCTTGATCCAATGTTTACACTGCCTAATGGTTTTGAAGCAGTGTTATAGGAAAATTAACTGCCATCTTCTGTACATCTTTTTGTTTTCCATCTGCTTCTCACAAGTTATTTTACCGTTTTCCATTTCTTATTGTCATTTCCTAAATTCATGCTAGGAGATGATTATATTAAGATTTACCAGACTTTCTCAGTGGCTTGACCCATGTTACTGAGAAAAAACGAAAATATTGATCTGATGGTGTCAGTTTTCATTCACTCCTGAACAGTTGAGTCTGAATCTGACTGTGACATTATTTAAACTAATGGCCACCAAAACACTCTTGCGCTCCTACCTTACCAGTAATGCACCAACCTCTAACATACCATCTCCTTTGCCACTTTTGTGATTAGATGTAGTCGCCTTGAGCTCTCAATTATTTGGTTATAATGATCATCATCTTCTTTCGGCTGTTTCCGTTAGGGGTTGCCACAGCAGATCACCTGTTTCCATATCTTCCTGTCCTCTGCATCTTGCTCTGTCACACCAACCACCTGCATGTCCTCTCTCACCACATCCATAAACCTTATCTTAGGCCTTCCTCTTTTCCTTTTACCTGGTAGCTTCATCCTTAGCATCTTTTTCCCAATATACTCAGCATCCCTCCTCAGCACATGTCCAAACCAACGTAATCATGCCTCTCTGGCTTTGTCTCCAAACCTTTCAACCTGGGCTGACCCTCTAATATACTTATTCCTAATCCTGTCCACCCTCGTCACACCCAGTGCAAATCTTAACATCTTTAATTCTGCCATATCCAGCTCAAACTCCTGCCTTTTTGTCAATGCCACTGTCTCCAACCCAAATAACATAGCTGGTCTCACTACCCTCTTGTAGACCTTCCCTTTCACTCTTACAGGTACTCGTCTGTCACAAATCACTCCTGACACTCTTCTCCACCCACTCCATCCTGCCTGTACTCTCTTCTTCACCTTTCTTCAAACACTCACCATTACTCTGAACTATTGACCCGAAGTATTTAAACTCATTTTAAATACAATTTAAATAAATTTAAATTTGGTTATAACGATGTGTTTTCATTTTTCTACATTTCCATAATAAGTTTGTCGCTGTTCTCTACTGTAAATCCTCCCTTTTCCTACGCTCTGTGTAGTTTTTTTTACCATAATTTGTATTTGTTGTAGTTTATATTTCTTTACCATTTACACTTTCTATTGTAGTTCTTTGTACCATCGTTGGTATTTCTCTCTTATCCCACTATTTAAAAAAAAATGGATTTTCCTTCTTATTCTTTTTTTGTTTACACTACTGATTAAGATGTCAGAAAAAGGCCCTTCTGGTTTTAAGAACTGCCAAAAGTGCAGACACAAGTTGCTCTTGTCCAACACTCACTATTTGCGTTTATTGTCTGGACCTCTAACATCTTCAGATAGACTGTCCTGTCTGTAAAAACCTTAATCCGCTTGCTGTTGCTGACAGGAAAAATAGACTTATTTTGAGAGGATTGCTCCCTACATCCTTTTCTGAGGCTGTTGCTGGGGCTCAACCCCTCCCCAAATCAAAATCAAATGAACCTTCCACCAAGTCTCTTAGACTTTCAACTCCCTCATCCATGGAATTGCCAAAGAAGAAACATAAATTGGACCCGAAGGCTGAAACTGTTCTACAGACATCTCATCCGACAGAGGCCTCCTCCAAATCTAAGCCCTTCAGATGAGAGGCCTTGACTCAGAACCAGATATTCACCCAGTATAGATCCATTTACCTTCCAGAGTACCTTCTCATTTTATGGAATGCCGGCACTCCTATCCATAGCTTCTTGTAGTTCTTCCAGAAGTGTAACCAAAGTTGATGTGAATGGAATGATGAGATTTCTCTTGGAGCAGATACAGATGGGAGTTCTCCCGGTTCCTTCCCATTTGTGTCAAGAAGTCCTAGTTTGCACTATTCCACCACTCTCAGCTCCTTCTCCGATCTATCCATCTGTTTCGGAACCCCTGCGTCCGAGTCTGCCAGGACCGTCTAATTCCGATCCAGAGATACTTCAAGGATGTCTCTGAGCACTCCAACTTTGACAGTTTCAGAACCAGGTGTGTCTCAGAGCCATAGCATTCCCGTTGGATCCAAGGCATTAGAGTCCATTCCAAAGTTGTTGGAGCCTTCTCTGCTCCTCTGAGCCTCGACCCTGTACTGCCCGGCTCTGACCAACACCTTAGGTGGCATGCTCTCAGGGCAGCTGGAGCTGATGGGGCAGAAGCGTGGCTTCTCTGATCCGTCAGCTGCTTTCTCCCTAGGGCAGTCTGCTTTTGAGGTAGTGGAGAGAGAGTTTTCTCTGCTTTGGCAGGATGGACAATCTCTCCTCCCCAGATCTTCCTTCTGTGTTCCATGTATTTTTGCACCTTGAGCCTCAACAAGGGACATCCAGTCCAAAGTCTTCAGGCCACCCAGCAGGATATAGGTTCATAGGTTGGTACTAGGCTGTCAGCCCTAGGGTGTATACAAGCCTAGCCATAACAATTCCCTGGCTTTTTCTTCTCACAGTATTTACTTCTCTGGACCTCTGTCTAGCAGAGCGACTGACGTGATCCCTGGGGAGAATTTCCTATCTCCCATCCAATCGTCAAGGTTCCTTTTGAAGAGAGCTAAATAGGCGCTCTGCTTGACATGTATGGGCAGTCTATTCCAGAGTCTGGGGAGTCTCTGGGATAGGAGCCTATCCATCCAGCATGTTTTGTTCATTGTGATGACCAGGTTTAGATCCCTGGAGCATGTGTCTCTGAGGGATTGGGATTTCTTTAAGTGTAGCATGTCCAACAGCTCTGGGTTTGACATGGCCTTGTATGTTAAGCAGAGATTGCCTCTGAGTAGATGGTATGCGACAGAGTATAGCTGGAGTTTTTTTAGACGGTCAGCATAGGGCACCTGTTTTAGGCCTGTGATTCTTTTAGTGAGGTATTTCTGCTGCCTTTCCAGTTGTTACAGATGTCTTGAGAGGTACATACCAAACGGGTTTTTGTATTCTATAATGGGTCTAATGAGGGATGAGTACAGTGAGACAATGACTACCTTTTTTCTGGATGAAAAGCTCTTAGTGATGAGGTGTGCCACATAGAAGGATTTCCTGACTGTTGTGGCGATGTGGTTATCGAAGGTGAGACCACTGTCCACCTGTGCCTCTTATCACACTTACAGTGTTTAGTGTAGTGCTACCTATGTGGTAATTCACGGGTGCATGTTTTTTCCCATACGGGATAACTATACATTTCTTGGCATTGAGCTTGATCCCATGGCTCTGGCACCAAGCATCTATTTCTGTAAGACCCTTTTGTAGAATATCCTCTTCCTTTGGAGATTCAATAATGGCTCCCAGTTTGCAATCATCTGCAAACTTTGTTAGCCAGAGTCCCATAGTGTTGGCCTGTACTTTAGAGATGTAGATGACAAACAAGAACGGTCCCAGGACTGAACCCTGAGGTACTCCAATTGTCACTTGTCTGGAGCTGGATTTGGAGTCGGCTGCTTTTACATTGTGGGTTCTGTCACTAAGTTATTTGGCAACCCATCGAGTGACTTGGGGATTAATGCCGATCTTAGTAAGTTTATCTATGATTCCAGAGTGGGGGATGGTGTTGAAGGCCTTGGCGAGTCCATATAGGCTGTGTTGCCCTCCTTACCCTCGTCCACAGCTCTAGAGACTGATTCGAAGAAGTCAATCAGGTTCAGGAGACAAGATCGGCCCTTCACGAACCCAAACTGGGTGGGGTCCTGTGTTTGAAGGTTGCCAATGTCTTTATTTATAAGTTCCATGGCCTTACAGATCAGGCTCATCAGACTGATGGTGCGGTAGTTCCCAGGATCAAAGGTGGATCCCCCCTTGTGGAGTGGAATAACTCAAGCTGTGTGCCACTCAGTGGGCACAAAGCCTGAGGTGAGTACATGATTAAACATGACACTTAGGTGAGGTGCCAGTTTATTTTGTAGTTCATGTAGTACACAGCCCATGATGTCGTCTGGTCCCATGGATGCTGTATTCCTAGCTTTGGCGAGTGCGGTTTTTACCTGTGTGGCTATTATTACTGGAATTTGGCAATATTTCAGTATTGAGATGGGCCATTTAGGGGGTGAGAGGGGGGTGAAGTTGGCACTGAATCCATCTGCCAGGATATTGGCAATATCCTTGGGATCAGTATATTTAATGCCATTCTGTTCTAGCTCAGAGCAGATCTGAGCATTGCCATTTCGATTCTTAACATAGCTATAGAATGCCTTGTGGTTGTTTTTGGAATCTTTGGCAATTTTATTTTCGTAACTAGCTTTGGAGAATTTTATGAGGGATCTCAGCTTCTTACTGAGGCTAGTAAGGGCGTTTTTTGCATCCGGGGATTTTCCTCTTTTCTGCAACAGTATTCTTCCTTTTGTTGTAAAGTTTGTTTGTGGCAGGGGACCACCAGATTGGCTTCCTTTTTTGTTGGAGAGCATCTTGGTTTTATTTGGGATGGCACAATTCATGCACGAGTGGATGTGCTCGTACAGTGCCTTAGTGTAGGATTCAGCAGTCGAACTTTCAGTTCCCGTCTGCATGGGTATTCTGAAGTTTGTCACTTCTGACTTAAGTAGCATGAAGTTGGCTTTGGAGAAGTTTTTATGGAGGTTTCCTTACTGGGGGGGGGGGGTGAAGGAGGGATGTGGATGTCAAGGGTGATTAGCTTATGGTCAGACCTGACCAACGAGGGAGTGACCATAGGTGTGGAGCATCGATTTCCCATGTTAGTAATGACCAGGTCTAGGATATTGGAGCCCCTGGTGGGACTATGGATTAGTTTATACAGGACATCGGACTTTATGAATTCCAAGAACCATTGGGCAAAGGTGTTGGTACATGAGTAGTTTTCCCAGTTAATGACAGGGTAGTTGAAATCACCCAGTATTAGGGTGTTTGGTTGTAT
Organism: Protopterus annectens; assembly: GCF_019279795.1. Lineage (NCBI taxonomy): Eukaryota > Metazoa > Chordata > Ceratodontiformes > Protopteridae > Protopterus > Protopterus annectens. Next base: position 332,859,548 of record NC_056746.1, read on the forward strand.
CTTAATATTTTCCAGTATGTTTAGAAAGGTGTAGTGAGAATGGGCATGGTGGTGGATCTATAGCAAGCTACAGTTTGAATTGCAGTCTTACCTAGAGTTAATTGCACCTGGAGAATTTCAGACGCATTGTGTTGGGCAGCTAGCCTAGTGGTTTGAATATCCTTGGTGAATGTGGGCACTCCTCCACCTTCAGTGTTTCGGTCCTGGTTTGGTGGCCGAGAAGTGTGGTAAGAGTTGTAGCCTGGTATTGCAGGGGTGTTCTCTGGAGCCTTGAACCAGGTCTCAATTACTGCACCGATATCGATGTTCTCCAGTGTTAGGAGTGCCTCGCCATCTCTTCTGATACTTCTCCAGAGCACCTCACCAAAGAAGTTCCTAGGAAGAGTAAGTGCAAAAGGAGTCACTCGGATTCCCCACAGGAATCCTTCGCTGATGATACCGACTTCGATGAAGGGGAAGGATCCCCAAGATCACCACCCAAAGACATCTCATTCTGGTGTCATTCTAAGGGGATCCAGCATCTGTCTGCCTGGGATGACATGATTGACAGACCTCAATGCTTCGCCAGAGATGGCCTGCACCTGTCACCCCAGAGATTCCGGATGCTGGCCAAGGCACTTGCCACCTCTATAGTGCCTTTTGTAGGCAATGTCCTGAAGGCAAAATTACCACCATAACAGCTACAAGCATACGAAATCTGAGGGTTATGCTACTCAACGCTAGAAGTCTAAATCTCAAAATGCACTTGCTTGAAGCACTCCTTAAAATGGAGAGCACTAACATCTGTGCAGTGACCGAGACCTGGTTCAAGGCTCCAGAGAGCACCCCAGCACGACCAGGCTATAATTCATACCACACCTTTCGGCCCCTAAATGTCGACCGAAGCACTAAAGGATATGCACAACTCAGACTTAGTAGCCCAACATAATGCATCAGAGATACTTCAGGTACAACTAACACTGGTTAAAACTGCAATCCAGGTTGTAGCTTGCTATAGATCTCCCACCATGTCCCAAGACTGTCACTCCACATTCCTAAACACAATGTAAAATATTAGGGTACAACCCAATACCCTTATACTGGGAGACTTTAACTACCCCTCCATTAACTGGGAAAATGACTCGTACCAACACACTTGCACAATGTTTTCTGAAATTCATTAATTCCAACATGCTGGACCAACTCATTCTTACCCCCACCAGGGGTAGAAACATCCTTGACCTGGTCATTACTAACATGGGAGACTGTTGCTCTACACCAGTAATCAACTCCTCCCTGGTCAGATCTGACCACAAGCTAATCACCATGGATATCCACATCCCACCCTCACCCCCCCCCTAAAGTAAACCGCGATAAAAAGCTTCTCCAAAGCCAATTATGGGCTTCTAAAAACAGAGGTGGCTAACTTCACGACACCCATGTAAATGGAAAATAGGTGCATGACTGCTGAATCATACACCAATGCACTGTATGAGCACATACACAAGTGCATGGAACAGGCCATACCAAACAGAATCAAGATGCTCTTCTCCAAAAAAAGGAAGCCAATCTGGTGGTCCCCCACCATAAACAAACTCTACAACAGAAGGAAAAAACTGTTGCAGAAAAGGTTGAATTCCCAAGACTGGAAAAACTCCCTTGTTAGCCTCAGCAAAAACTAAGATCCATCATCAAATCGTCTAAAGCTAGATACAAAAACAAAATTGCTGCAGATTCTAAAGATAACCACAAAGCATTCTATAGTTATGTCAAGAATCTACATGGCAGTACTCAGAGCTGCTCTGAGTTACAGCACAATGGCAATGCATATACAGAACCAACTGATATTGCTAACATATTGGCCTACAGGTTCAGTGTGAACTTTACCCCCCTTTTACCCCCTAAAGGGCCTATCACAATACCTGAAGAAGTCCCTGTTATCACAGCTGCACAGGTAAAAACTGCACTGTCCAAAGCCAAGAATACATCTTCCAAGGGACCTGATAATATCCCTGGCTGTGTTCTACATGAATTACAAAGTGAACTGACACCACACCTGAATACCCTGATCAATCACAGCCTCATTTCAGGCTTTGTTCCTACCGAATGGCACACTGCTATGGTCATCCCACTCCACAAAGGGGAAGCGACTACAGACCCTGGGAACTACCTCCCCCCCCCATTAGTCTGACGAGTCTGATATGCAAGGCTGTGGAGCGCATCATCATGGACCTTATAAATAAGGACATAGGGAATCTCCAAACTCTGTACCCCATGCAGTTTGGGTTTGTGAAAGGTAGATCATGCCTGCTCAACCTGATAGACTTCTTCGAGTCTGTCACCAGAGCTGTGGATGAAGGCAAGGTAGTTCACACAGCCTACCTAGATCTTGCCAAGGCCTTCGACACCATCCCTCACTCAGGAATCATAGGTAGACTCACTAAACTAGGCATAAACTCCTATGTCACAAGATGAGTTGCCAACTGGCTCACTGATAGAACCCACACTGTGAAAGTAGTGGACTTCAAATCTGACTACCGATCAGTTACAAATGGTGTGTCCCACAGGGATCGGTCCTAGGTCCTCTTCTATTTGGCATCTACTTCTCTGAAGTTCAAGCCAATACAAAGGGACTCTGGTTGACCAAGTTCACAGATGATTGCAAACTGGGAGCCATTATTGATTCTCCAACTGATGTAGACATTCTACAAAAAGGCCTCACTGACACCAATGACTGGTGCCAGAACCATGGCCTTAAGCTCAATGCCAAAAAGTGCATTTTCATTCCCTTTGAGAAAAATTTGGTGCCCATAGGCGGTAGTCCACTAAACACCGAAGGTGTGATAAGAGACCTGGGGACACAGGTTGACGGCAACCTCTCCTTTGATCACCACATTTCCGCTGTAGTCAGAAAGTCCTTCTATGTGGCACATCTCATTACATAAGGTTTCTAATCCAGGAAGAAAGAGGCCATAATACCCCTCTACTCATCCCTCATTAGACCTATTATAGAATACAATGCCTCATTTGATATGTACCTCACTAGACAACTACAACAACTGGAAAGGCCACAAAAATACCTCACTAAGGATCTTAGGCTTTAGACACATGACCTATACAGACAGACTCAAAAAACTCCAGCTGTACTCTGTCTCTTATCGTCTACTTAGAGGCGATCTCTGCTTGACCTACAAAGCCATGTCTGACCCAGAGCTGTTAGATGTGCTACATCTAAAGAAATCCCAATCCCTCCATGCCACACGCTCCAGGGACCTAAACCTCATTACCACAATAAACAGAACATGCTGGAGGGACAGGTTCCTAACCCAGGGACTTCCCATACTCTGGAACAAACTTCTCATTCACGTCAAGCAGAGCACTTCACTGGCCCTCTTTAAGAGAAATCTTGACAAGTGGATGGGCAATAGGAAGTTCACCCCGGGGATCACTTCAGTGGCCTTGCTTGACAGGGGCACTGAGAACTAACTTTGGGTGGTATGATGCCAGGGAATCTTCTTGGCCTAGACTTATATAGGCTCCAGGGCCATTAGCCTAGAACACACCTATGAACCAATGAACATCCTGGAGATCTTTAGGCAGAGGGGTGGTTGGTCATCCGACAATCCTTCTCCAGAGGAGTCAGTATTCCTGGAGGCATTTGGGTCTGGCCCATCTACCTCCTGGGTAACTTTGTCCACTGATGAATTCATTGACTTGATCTCTAAGCTGGCAGGGAAGGAGCCTGACACAGTTGAACCAATCCACAAAAGACCAGATGAGATTTTGGCACCACCTGTAGGAAGGGAGTTGTGGAGCAAGGGAGTTCCTGTAGATGCAACTAAGAAGGAAGTTGTGTAGTGGAGTTCCTTTGTCCATCCCCCTAACTGGGAGTGTAGGGCACGTTTGGAAACGTGTGTATGCTTCAGTTACCTTAGCCCTTAGATTTGCTGAACTACGGGGCACATTTTACCAGACTACAAAGGGACTTGATAAAGGAACTGTCAAAATCCCTTTCTGGGACCACTCCTGCCTAGACTAGGGCTTCTGTGGATTCACAGTTGGTGACCCTAAAGTATTTCTAATTTGTCCATGAGGCTTATCTCTCGTTCAGCCAAGGGTATCTCAAGGGCAGTGGGTTCAGGTATTTCCATTAGGAGGCTTGCTTGGATTAGCTTGTGCAACTTTGCAGAACTCCTAAAGTCCTCTTTTTGTCAATTCTCCCTTTGACAAAGCCTACTCATTCAGCCCCAAGTAAAAGGACACACTGTCCAGGTGCTAAAAAGGTGGAATGATTCTGTCTGCTGTAGGAGACAGTTTTTTCAACCTTGTGAGGATATTAGATATTGTTATCTGTGCTAGCATGTCTGGCTGAAATTTTGTAAATAATTGTAAATTAGCCTTTGTTGTATATGCCAGCATGACTAGCTATAATTTTGTAAATACGTTTGTCTTTTGATTATCAGTCTGATTTTATGCCAGATGTTTGAATGTCAAGCAGTGTTCTTCTGTCTGACCAAATGTACATGTTCTTTGTGGGGAGAATTCTGAATGCTTGTTATGCCTGAGTCAACTGACATAGATGTGACCCCCATACTTTTTGGTAGAGCTGTTAGTGCAATTGCTAAACTATCTGATATTGATTGTTTTAATTGCAGTAGTGAAAAATAATGTTTTCTTCATTGTTTCAAATTAACCACTGAAATGTATAGAAAAAAATTGTGAACATGGACACAAGGCAGATGAAAGTGTATGTGATTACATTGCTGATTTTAAGTACCCACTTTTACAGGTGGGTGATTGGGTGTCAGTTCACCACTTTTGAAGGACTGGCAGACATTTGGTGAGGGAACAAGCTCTCAGCACTTTGCCTGAGGACATGATGATTTTGTTGGCAGACTGAAAATGTAACTCAGCAAATGAGTTGGGGAGAAAAAGGAATCTCTACTGGCAAGCAGGACATCACTGCATAAGTGCAGCACATGGACATGAGAGAACCCATGGGGCAGCCTAAATCACTCCAGCAAAGTTCACCAGAAACAGGAGAAGCCACTAGTTCAAGCACATGACCAGGATCTAGGATTAGATGTTTAAAATGTAATCAGAGGGGCAATGTAGCATGCAAATGTCCTTTGTAGCAAAGTGAGAAACAAAAGGTGAGGGAGCCAGCAAGTGGCAATGACAGAATGCTAGTGGTAAGTTGTCTGGAAACAACAGAAGTGCTAGACTAACACCAAAATCTGTATCCTATCTTAGTGGATGGAAGACAGGCCACTGCTAAGAGAGAGACAGCTTCTGATATAACCATTGTAAGGCCTGCAGTGGTTAAGGAGGAGCAGTACTTGCTTGGGCAATCCACACCAGTCAGAGCTTTGGGTGGGACCCCATTCCATATACTCCAAATACCTTTGGCTAGGGTTCATCTTGACTGGTAGGGTGGAAAAGGGAACAAGGAGGTAGGTGTGTATGAGGATATCCCTGCAGATGTCTTAATAGGGAATGATTTTGATCGTGTAGTACCTTGTGTGCATCTGGTTACTTCAGGGAGGGGCAACCTTGTAGCAATAAGCCTGAAGGTGAACCACAGCTGCTGGTAGGTACTGGTATTCCCATGGTCATGGTGACTTCAAGGACAGAGTTGAGTGGTAGTATCCAGGCTGACAGTGAGGCACCACTTTCAGAAGGTACAAGGCTTCCTATAGAAGGATAGTTGGGAGAGGTTACAAAGACAGAGTTGTGACGGGCTCAGCTTTTGGATCCTAATTTACGAGACTTGAGAGAGGTAGCTAAGGAGGCACTGATGCTCAAGGAAAAGGTAGAGCCTGTATACTGTAACAGAGGGTTACTGTATACAGATTGGACCCCTGAGGGAGGGCTAAAGGGTGAGGTAATACGGCAGCTGGTGGAGCACAGAGCCTACTGTCTGGCACCTGTAGCCATAGCCCATGACATTCCTTTTACAGATCATATGGGCATAAAGCGTACTAAGAGACACATTATGCAAAACTTTTATTGGCCTGGGATTGCAATTGATGTAACGGGGTACTACAGGATCTGTGAGCAGTGTCAAAAGGTAGACAGGAGACCGGGACATAAGTTGTACCATGTTAACATACTAACCATATACAAACCATATTATGATAGAGAGACCCTGGTGCTGAGTATTTGAGGTGGATGGCAGGAGGAGTCTGAGGGGGATCTGGTGATTGGTCTTCTCAGTGAGGCTGGGACTGACACTTCTGTGGGAGAGGTAGCTAACTGAATAGGGGATAGCCGCTGATATATTAAGAAGTACAAATAGTGTTGGATGAGTTTGGGGGCATGTTCACTGGGAAACCTGGATGCACCCACCTAGTGCAGCAGTGTCGATACAGGACCCCAAAGACCTATTAAACAAGCTTCTTATAAGGTGCCTGAGTGAGTCAAATAGACTTTGAAGGAGGAGATGAGGGAGATGTTGGAGCTGGGGGTAATCCAATAGTCCTTGGGCTTCCCCAGTAGTGTTGGTACCGAAGAAAGATGGTAGTGTAAGATTCTGCATAGACTACGGAAAGTTAAACAGTAGTGCAGAGTCAGATGCGTACCCCATGCCTAGAACAGATGAAGCTTTAGGATTGCTGGGTGGGGCTAAGTATCTGACCACTATTGATCTGACCAAGGGATACTGGTAGGTGCCCTTGACTTTCATTGCTAGAGAGAGGTCAGCTTTTGTAACACCTTTTGGATTGTATGAGTTTACAAGGATGCCCTTTGGAATGAAGAAAGCCCCAGCAACCTTTCAGAGGTTAGTAGATCATATGGAGCAGGCGACTATGTTCTCGCTTATTTGGACGATATTGCCATTTACAGCCATTCCTGGCAAGAGCACCTTCAACATGTCTTGGGAGGTCTTGGGTAGATTAAAAAGGGCAGGGTTGACCATTAAGCCTAGCAGTTGTCAGGTGGGTATGGCAGAGATCTCCTACCTGGGGCATAGAGTAAGGAGTGGTAAGATTAGGCCAGAACCTGCCAAAGTGGAGGTTACTCAGGCATGGTCTGTCCCTGTTACCAAAAAGCAGGTGAGAGCATTCCTAGGGACATCAGGGTACTATAGAAAATGTGTGCCCAGCTATAGAACAATAGCTGCACCCCCTACTGACCTAACAAAGAAAAATAACCCTGGTAAGGTAGTGTGGACCACATATTGTGAGCGGGCATTCCAAAAACTTAAAGAAGCTTTGGGAAGAACCCCTGTGTTAGCCAGTCCAGATTACAGCAATGCCAGTGCAGATGGGTTCTCAAGTTGATAGATTTTCAGTCAGCTCCATTTTGTTCAAGTGATGCTTTTCCAGGGTCATTTGAAAATCTAGCTTGAGTCTTCAAAGAAGGAAGAATGTGAGGATACTTGATATTGTTACCTGTGCTAGCATGACTGGCTAAGGTTTTGTAAATAAATTACCCTGTGTTACACATGCCAGCATGACTAGCTATAATTGTGTAAATAAGTTTGTCTTTTGATTATCACTCTGATTTATGCAAGATTTTTGAATGTCAGACAGTGTTCTTCTACCTGATCAAATGTACATGCTCATAGGATCATAGGAAGTTACTAGGCTGTTGGCCCTGAGGCACTTACAAGCCTAGCCAAGAATTTAGCCCACATTTTGACAAGTCAACAACTGATGCCCCTGTCCAGCAGGGAAACGGGTGGAATCCCAGGGCTGTATTTTCTGTTCCCTATCCAGTTATCCAGATTGAGCTTAAAAAAGGGATAATGAGATTCTCTGCTTGACGTGGAGAGGAAGAGTCTATTCAACAGAAGGGGGGAGTGTCTGGTACACAAATCTGTCCCACAAATATGTCCTATTGATGTCACAGATCAAGTTGAGGTCACACTTGTGGGTTACTTGAGTGGAGCTTGACTTGCGGATATGCAGCAGTCCCATCAAGGCGGGGTCTGAGATTGCTTTGTACGCCAGACAGAGGTCACCTCTGAGGAGTCTGTATGAGACCGAGCAGAGGGACAGTGCTTTTAGCCTGTCTGCGTAGAGTAGATGTTTGAGGCCCTGGATTCTTGTGGTGAGGAACCTCTGTAGTCTCTCCAGTTGCTGTGCAAGAGGTTTTGAAGTACATGCCAAAAGGGCCATTGTACTCAATAATGGGCCTTAATAATGGAAGAATACAGGGATGTTATGACCTCCTTGTCCCTGGATGAGATACCTTTCCTAATGAGGTGGGCCATGTAGAAAGCTTTCTGTATAACAGAGGCAATATGATGGTCAAAAGCCAGGTTGCTATCAACCTGGGTGCCCCAAGTCCCTCATGACTGATTTCTTGCTTAGGACTTTGTTATTAATGAGATAATTTGTGGTGATGTCCGTCTCCCCAAAGGGAGTTTGAGACCACGTTGCTGGTGAGACCCTCATGGAGGATGTCCACATCACTTGGGGAATTGATGAGAACGCCCAGCTTGTAGTCATCTGCAAACTTTGTTAGCCCTAGCCCATTGGTTTTGGCCTGCACCTCAGAAAAGTATATCTCCAAAACAGTGGCCCCAAGACCGATCCATGGGGTATGCCACTCATTATGGGTTCTACTGCTTGAGGTGGCTTCCCCTATTTTGACTAGGTGGGCTCTCTCAGTGAGACAGTTTGCTACCCATTTGGTAACACACAGATTGATGCCTAGCTAAGAGAGTTTATCTATTATACCCGAGTGGGGAATATCGAATGCTTTGGCCAGGTCAAGGTAGATGGTGTGCACCGTCTTCCCCTTGTTCATGGCTTTCGTGACCGTCTCAAAAAAGTTGACCAAATTTAACAGGCATAACCTCCCCTTGACAAAACCAACCTATGTGGGATTGAGTGTTTGGAGGTTGCCAATGTCCTTGTTAATGAGGTCTATAATGATCTGTTCCATGGCCTTGCAGATCAGGCTAGTTAGGCTGATGGGTCTATAATTTCCTTGATCGGTAAACGCTCTACATTTGTGCAAAGGGGTTACAGTGGGTGTTCTCCACTGGGCCCGGTATTCAGGCTTTGGTTGAATAGGGTGCCTAATGGTGCTGTACGTTCCTGCCTGAGTTCATGTAGGGTGCAACCTGGATGTTATTGGGTCCCATAGAGGCTGTATTTTTTTGCCTTTAAGAGGGCATTGATGATTTGCTCTCTAGAGATAAAGGGAGGGGTCAGGTGCTGGGGATGTCCTGAGTTACTGATGGGAGGACAGAGGGGTGAACTTTTCGCTGAACCTATCTGCCAGCAGGTTAGCTACAGCTACAGTGTTTGTGTATGTGGTATCCTTGACCACCAGTTCTGAGGAGATCTGAGTGCTTCTTTGAGATTGCGGACATATGTGAAGAAGGGCTTATGACTGACTTTAGTAAATGTGGCCAGTTTTGACTCAAAGTTTGCTTTGGAGGATTTCACTAGTGCTCTTATTTTCTTGTTCAGGCTAAGGGAGAGATTGCTTCCAATTCAGTACCTGTGCCTTCTTGGTCCTGGACAGCAATTATTTCCTTTTATTATAGAGTTTATTTATTGCAAATGTAAGCCGCGGTGGTGCAACGGTAGTGTTGTCGCCTCACAGCAAGAGGTTCTCCCGTTCGATTCTCGGCTTGAGCGCCTTCTGTGTGGAGTCTGCATGTCCTCCCAGCGGTCGAGTGGCGTTCGAAAGACATGCGTGAATGGGTGTGCCTTCGTTGAAGGTTGGGCGTCGGGGTGGCACCATAAAAATCGACTGCCAATCATTAGCAGACCGTTCTGCTGTGGCGACCCCTAACCGGGAGCAGCCAAAAGAAAAACAACATTTATTGCAAATGTGCACCAGACAGGTTTACTCTTACTTGAGCAGGAGGATTTTGTCCTGTCGAGTATTCCTTATTCCATACAGGTATACAAATGCTCGTATAGTACTTTGGTGTAGGTTTGGACACATGATGTCTTTCAAGAATGCAACTGCAGTCATAACATATGGGTTGTCCTGCCTCAGGCAGCCCTCGGTCGGCCGAATTCCAAAGTCTGGGTCCGGCGTCGGCTGGTGTCGCCTCCTCTCCAACGTCACAACGGCTGGAGTATAAAGGCATCGGCCGACGCCATCTTCTTCAGTCTTTCTTGCCGCGCGGTGTCCGAAGCAGAAGCAGTTCGCAAGTGCCGGTCGGTCAGCTCCTGAGTTTTCAGTACCGAAGTCATCTAAAAGCTAAGTACCCCGTTGGGGAACATTTATTCTTGCCTCAACCGATGTCAGAACAAATTGATAAAGTTAATAATTGTTTGTCTTGTGGTAAACAAATACCTCATAAGGACTTCCATTCTCTCTGCCTTCCTTGCCTGGGCCCAGACCACGACGTCTCGGCCTGTGCTGCCTGTGCTTGCTTTAATAAGCGCACTCTCAGGCGCCGGGCAGAATTTGCCGAGAACTTTTTCGGTGAATCTTTTGCGTATATCATGCCGTCGGATCAACCGACAGCCCAATCTGCTAAAAAACACAAGGACCGGGACCGACACCCTCGGCCCGCGTCCACTACCGATGCTACTTCTAAACCCTCTGCTAGTGCTCCGGTCCCTTCGGAAGTGGTAAATCCACCGCTCCAGGCCGACGACACAGCGTTAACACGACCTTCGGTCTCAGAGATCTCTCCGGTGCCGGTTGTTGATTTTCCTCCGGAAACCGAAGTTCTGGATCTACCCGACACCATTTCTGTGACAAGGTTACGCCTGCACGTGGGGTTGCTAGGTCCCCTGTATCCATGAAGGCCTTTGCACGTGCTAAGGCCGCCAGTCAGGCCAAGGCCCATCCTAAGCCTGCTACCCAGGCCCCTTCATCTGATAAGCAGATCATGTCTCTGGCTGCAGATCTTATTTCCCTTATCAGGGGGACTCAGCCTCATCCGGACAGGGGTTCTCAACCTCCTGCAGAGAAAAGGCCTAGAACTGAGCAGGCGGACGACCTCTCTTCGGATGAAGCCTCTGGGGATTCTGAGCATTCTGATACCCAAGAAGAATCCTTCCAGGCCTACGAGGACTCTGATGCTGAGGAATCAATTCCCTCTGCCTCCCCTCCAGAGGATTTCTCTTTTGGTGAAGTCCTGCATTCCATGAGGGAGCATTTTCAATGGCAAGGTCAGGAATTCTCTGACTCCAGGAAAAGGCTTCGTACCTTCCTCAAGCTTCCCCAGCACAGACCTTTGGCTATTCCACCTGTTATGGATGTTTTGGATGATGTTTTCTCTGACTCCAGTGCTAACCCTGATTCTCTTCCTCCTGCTCCTGTCAAGCCGGACAGATATTATAGGGTCCCTGACACTCACAAGCACCTTTTTAAGGCCCACTCTGTGGATCTAGAAACTATTTCACAGTGCCCCAAGGGAGTGGCTACCTCCTCTGCCAAAAACCCTCTGCCAGCAGACAGAGAAGCAAGGTCCTTGGAGAGATGGGGTAAAAAGGTATATACCTCTACTACCCTAGCCATGAGGTCACTTAACTGCCTTTTCCACATGTTTCAGTACCAAGATTTTCTCCTGGATGATTTACAGAAAAAGTTAGCCTCTCCTGAGCCTATTGATAAAAAGGCATTGCAGGATCATGTACATAACACTCAGCAGGTTAATAACCATTTTCTTCAGTGTGGTTATGATGCATTGGAAGCTTCATGTAGGGCAGCTATGACTGGGGCTGTGATACGTAGGCATGATTGGTTAAAGGATCAGTCTTTGCCTGATCATGTTAAAGTAAAGTTACTTGATGCACCTCTGGAAAAACAGAAGCTGTTTGGTGCTAATGCACAAGATGTACTCAAATCCATAGAGGAAAAAGCTAAGTCAGTACAGACAGTCAAGGATTTCCTGCAGGTTCAGCCACCCAGATTCAGCAGAAACTGGCCCTCAAAGAACTGGTCCTTCCCCGGCTCAGACAAGTTTCAAAGGGGTAAAAGCAGACGTGCCCGAGGTAGAGGGCAATACAGAGGATCTTACAGAGGCCGCCAATGGCAACCTCCAAATCAAAGAAGTGGCGCAGACAGTTCAGCTGCACCACAAGGACAATCACAATGACTTCACTTTCCTACCGCCTACAAAGGTTCAAAGAGAAGCACCTTTGGGCGGAAAATTATCCTTATTCTCTCAAAACTGGCATATCTTAACCAAGGACAACTGGATTTTGGATTTGATAGACAAAGGTTACAGATTCCACTTCTACACATTACCAATAAGACAAGGCATGCCAAACCTGCCACATCATCAAAGGCAGAGGCACTCACTCAAGTTTCCAAGCTGTTAAGTATAAAAGCAATAGAAAGGGTTCCTTCTCAGGAGCAAGGCCAGGGATTTTATTCAAGGCTGTTCCTTGTTCCAAGAAAAGAAAACAAATGGAGACCCATACTGGACTTGTCAACTCTAAACACTTTTCTCATGGTGCCAAAGTTCAAAATGCTGACATTGCAGCAACTCCTTCCCATGCTGGGCAAGGGGTCTTGGCTGGTCACTCTGGACCTCAAGGAGGCATACCTGCATGCCCCAGTCAGACAAAGCTGCAGAAGATACCTCAGATTTCTTGCAGGGACAGAGCATTATCAATTCTCAGCATTGCCGTTTGGCTTATCTACTGCGCCCAGAGTGTTCACGAAATGCCTGGCATCAGTAGTGGCACACTGCAGACTGCAGGGGATTCAAATATACCCCTACCTGGACGACTGCCTCATACAAGCAGGCAACAAACAAACCTTAAAAGAAAATTTGGACTATGTCATGCATCTACTGCAGGCCTTGGGATACACAGTCAACATTCAAAAGTCAAAGCTACTGCCATCCCAACAGATTATCTTTCTAGGAGCCAAACTGGACACAGAAAACCAAATGGCCTACCTCACGGAGGAAAAGCAGCAGCATTTACCAGAGTACTTCAAAGGCCTAGCAAAACTCTCCCAGCTGACTGCAAGGAAAATCCTGCAGGCCCTGGGGTTCATGGCATCTTGCATCCTTCTGATACCTTTGGCAAGACTTCATATGAGAAAGCTGCAATGGTATTTAAAAAACTTATGGTCTCAACACAACCAAAGCCTAGAGGACATAATCCCACTTATTCCATGTCTGCAAAAGGAATTCCTATGGTGGGCTCAAATAAGTCAGCAAAACAAAGGCATGTCTTTCAACAGACCTCAAGCAGGCCAAACGATTACAACAGACACCTCAGACCACGGATGGAGGGCGCACATGGAGGGCAGATGCATTCAAGGTTTTTGGACACCAAAGAAAAGGCATCTGCACATAAACCAAAAGGAGATGTTGGCAGTGATACATGCAATCGAAACTTTCGAAAAATCACTACAACAAGGGCATTTGCTAATAAGGACAGACAACACCACTGTCATGTGGTACATAAACAAGCAGGGGGCACCCATTCTTATCCCCTCTGCAGACTAACAATGCTTCTCTGGGAAAAATCTCTGAGCCTGAAGATACATTTGCAATCCCAGTTTGTGCCAGGCAAGGACAATGTACTGGCGGACCAGCTGAGCAGAAATTTTATGGATCCACACGAATGGATGCTGCACCCTCACATTTTCTCTCAACTGACGAAGACATGGGGAAGACCGGACGTAAATCTCTTTGCTTCCCACTTAAATCATCACCTGGAAAAGTTCTGCACAAGGACTCACCATCCTCTAGCCTGGAAAACGGATGCTGTCTCCTTCAGCTGGAATTCTCTGAAAATTTATGCATTCCCTCCTCTGCTTCTGCTGACCAAGGTGATACTGAAGATCAAAGCAGAACAACCAACAGGCATCTTGATAGCTCCAGACTGGCCAAGGCAACACTGGTACCCATTGCTATTGACCATAACTCGGACCAAACCATGGCCTCTGACCCTATGGCCCCTGCTCTTAACACAACACAATTACAGGTCTGTACATCAAGACCTGAAAACATTACACCTGACAGCCTGGAGACTACCATGATTTCTCCACCTAGCTCTCTTTCCAAATCAGTTCAAGAGATCTTGCTGGAAGCACGCAGACCTTCCACCAGAAAAACCTATTCGGCCAAGTGGAAGAGATTTAGCATCTGGAATGCAAACAGGGGTCAGGACACAACATTACTGAGTATACCTCAGATATTAGAATACTTGGCAGAACTATTTCATACTGGACTCTCATACTCTTCAATAAAGATTCATGCCTCAGCAATCTCAGCGAAATACAACTGTGACCCTCCAGTGTTTTCACATCCTTTGCTACGACAGTTTCTAAGAGGAATAAAGAATATCAAACCTCCCAGAAGACAGCCAGTACCTGCATGGGACCTCAATTATGTGTTGGAAAAATTAACTCTTCCTCCATTTGAACCAGCAGCAACTTCAGAAATTCAATTTCTTTCATGGAAGACGGTCTTTTTATTGGCGGTCACATCTGCAAGAAGGGTTTCGGAGATTCTGGCACTCATGGCAGTGCCTCCCTTCATCATTTTTCATCAAGACAGAGTTTCTCTAAGAACAAATCCTACATTCATGCCAAAAGTTATTTCCAGGGTGTCTCTAAATCAAGCTATTCACCTGCCTACATTCTTCCCCAATCCTCAAAACAAGGGGGAAAAACTACTGCATACTTTGGACATGCACAGACAACTACGTTACTACTTGGACAGAACTAAGGCCACCAGAAAGTCTGACCAACTGTTTGTAGCCTATGCTGCTGGAATACAAGGAAAAGCAATCTCCAAACAAACAATTTCAAAATGGATTGGACATTGCATCAGATTCTGCTATTCATTCCATGGAAAAGGTGTGCCTGCCAATATTAGGCCACATTCCACCAGAGCTTTAGCCACTTCCACAGCTTTCCTAAGAGGAGTGGCAACAAAGGACATTCTAGAGGCTGCTACATGGAGCTCCGTGCATACATTTACCAAGCACTACAACCTGCCTTTATACTCCAGATCCCGAGCAGGCTTTGCTTCGCAGTCCTGCAGGGATTTTAGCTACACCATCCTTATCATAGTTCCATCCACCCCAGCTTGGCTATGGTATTCAACCCATATGTTATGACTGCAGTTGCATTCTTGAAGGACATAGTACAGTTTTGTACCTACCATAAATGTAGATGTCCGATAGATATGCAACTGCAGTCGGATTTTCCCACCCTCCTACCCCTCTGTATCCTTCCTTTTGG
Source organism: Protopterus annectens (assembly GCF_019279795.1). Classification (NCBI taxonomy): domain Eukaryota; kingdom Metazoa; phylum Chordata; order Ceratodontiformes; family Protopteridae; genus Protopterus; species Protopterus annectens. The sequence continues at coordinate 332,874,665 of NC_056746.1, forward strand.
GTCCCTACCCCTTATCCCATTAGCTGGGGGTATTTCCTATGGTGTATCTGTTTATTACTGTTGTGCATGTTTGGATTATTTTTATCCATTTACCAAATTTAGCCTTCCTAGGAGGGCACCTGGCATCTGGGGCAAGAAACACTGAAGAAGATGGCGTCGGCCGATGCCTTTATACTCCAGCCGTTGTGACGTCGGAGAGGAGGCGACACCAGCCGACGCCGGACCCAGACTTTGGAATTCGTCCGACCGAGGGCTGCCTGAGGCAGGACAACCCATATGTTATGACTGCAGTTGCATATCTATCGGACATCTACATTTATGGTAGGTACAAAACTGTACTTTCTTCGTGTTTCACTGTTGCAGTCATCACATTTGAGTTATTGAGTTATCCCTGCCAAGGTAGCCCTCAAGTCGGCCCGAATACCAGAGGCTTAGTATTTCTGCGTCGGTTGCTGTCGCTTCAGGACTGATGTCAGGTTTGTCAGTAGTATAAAGTAAGTCTGCCGACACCATTACATCAGTATTTCTTGCCAAGGAGCCCGAAGCAGAAGCAGTTTGCACGAGTGCCGGTCGGCAGCTACCTGAGTTTTCGTTTTCTGAATTGAAGTTGAAGTCTTCTAAAGTTAAGTACCCCGTTGGGGATCCTTTTTTCTTTCTCTTAGCGATGTCAGAAAAAGTTAATTGTCTCACCTATGGAAAGCAAATACCACAGCAAGACTTTCATTCTTACTGTGTCCCTTGCTTAGGCCCAGACCACGATGTCCCCCGCTGTCACTTTTGTGCTTTGTTTAACGCCAGAACTATACGTCACTGGGCCCTTGTTGTAGCTAGATATTTTCGCTCTCAGTCCTCTATTTCCGATATGGCTTCGGTAAGCCACCCATCAACAGATCTTGCAAAAAAAAATCGTAAGGGTAAAGACAGAGACGGACCGCACAGGTCCAGACCTACCGACGATGTTTCCATTAAGCTAGTCGTCAGTTCTCCGGTCCTCAGTGAGGTGCTTTCATAGCCCCTGATGCCCACTTCTGTGGATTCGCAGGCGCTACCGAGACCCTTTCGGAGTCCAGTATGCTGCAAAATGCTTCATCGACTAAGGATCCTGCAGTTGTCTCTACCGTGGATGAGTCCGGAGCCGCTGAGCAGGCACCGGCTTCCAAGGAAGTGCTTTGCACTACCGCTTCTCAACACAAACCAACTTCTTTCGAGTCTGTTCTTTCAGAAACTACCAAGTTTCTAAGGCCCAGGATACGAACCACAACTAAGAAACCAACGACCCTATCTCAGGCACCAGCTTTCTTGCCTCAGTCTCAAATTCTTAAAATGGTGGAAGACCTTCTAATGATGATCAGGGGAAGCCATGCTACCCCTTCCAAAAGAAAAAGAGATTTGTCCCCAGTAGTCTTATCTGAACAGGAGTCCAATAACTCTGATGCCTCTGAATATGAAGACATGCAACCCCTCTCTGCTTATGAGGATTCTGATGCAGAAGAATCCATTCCTTCTGCCTCGCCACCCGAAGATTTTTCCTTTGGGGAAACCCTTCATACTTCAAGGGAGTATTTCCAATGGGAATGTCAGGACTACCCACAGTCTAAAAAGAGACTCAAGGAATTTTTAGATCTTCCACAGCACAGACCCTTGGCCATTCCTCCTGACCTGGATGATATGGATGATGTTTTCATGGACTCTAATTTAACTCCTGACACCCTCCCTCCTGCTCCCAGAAAACCTGACAGGTATTACAGAGTCCATGACTCTCTCAAATTTCTTTTCAAAAATCCTACTGCTGACCCTGAGGTTATCTCTCAAGGGCTTAAAGGAATTAAAGCAACTTCTGCTAAGAATCCCACCCCCTCAGATAGGGATTCCGAGCATTATACAAATGGGGTAAAAAAGTATACATCTCTGCAATTCTTGCTGTTGGAGCACTAAATTGTCAGTTCCATATGCTAAAATTTCAGCAGCATACCATGGAACTCCTCAAACAAATAATATCAACTTTTTCTGCTTGTGCAGAAAATAAAGAGCTGCAAGACTTGATGCATTTTGCAAGTCAAGTAACTAAGCACACCTTACACTGTGGTTTTGATGCCCTAGAAGCATTTTGCAGGGTAGCAGTCACCGGTTGTCCTTAGAAGGCATGCTTGGCTTAAGGAACAGCCCTTGCCAAACCATGTCAAATCTAAACTATTGGATGCACCCTTGCACAAGGACAACTTATTTGACACCGAGGTAGAGGAGGTCTTAAAAAAGATGGAAGAAAAAGCTAAATCTATGCAGACAGTTAAGGATTTCCTGCAGGTCCAGCCACCCAGGTTCAGTAGGCATTGCCCCTCAAAGCATTGGTCCTTTCCTGCCCCCTCCAGGTCAGTTCAGCCTAGACCTCGGGGAAGCAGACCCCCCCCCCCGACAACAGCCACAGGGAATGCAGAGATCAAAGCAGTGGAGTACCTCCCCTTCTAAACCAGAAAGTGCAAAGCCATCCCCTCATGGTAAAAACTCACAATGACTCTCCACTTCCACCCCCCTCCCTCTGCCCACCTACACTTGCCCCTGGGAGGAAAACTCTCCTTCTATGCAAGCACCTGGGCCACGATTACCAATGACCACTGGGTCCTCAACATAGTGTCCCAGAGATACAAATTTTATTTCCACACTCTACCAACCCCAGAAGGGTTCCCGGATCTGCCTCCATACCAGTGGGCAGAGGCCAAAAAGCAAGTCCTTTCCCTGCTCTCCATGAAGGCAATAGAGCATGTTCCTGCAGAACAGAAAGGCCAAGCTTTCTACTGCAAGCTCTTCCTGGTACCCAGAAAAGAAGGCACCTGGCACCCCACCCTCATTTATCCATTCTAATTACCTTCCTGGTGATACCAATATTCAAAATGCTCACACTCCAACAACTACTACCTGTGCTCTCCAAGGATGCTTGGCTAACCACCCTAGACCTAAAAGAGGCCTACCTACCCATCCCAGTCAGGGAATCATGCAGGAAATATCTATGTTTTAGGGCAGGATCTCTGCACTTTCAGTTCTCTGTGCTTCCCTTTGGCTTATCTACTGCTCCCAGAGTTTTCACAAAATGCCTGGCCCCCGCCATTGGTTTTTGTAGTGAAAGAAATATTCAAATTTATCCATACTTAGACGACTGCCTAATTCAGGCAGACAAGTCAGTAAAAGCTGCTCAAGCACCTGGCCTTTGTAAAGGACCTACTGACCTCCCTAGGGTACACAATCAACGAAAAGAAATCCAAACTAATACCCACCCAAAATATTATATACCTGGGAGCAAGCCTGGACACACCATCCCAGAAGGCATTGCTTACACCAGAAAAGCAAACTTACCTGAGAGCCTATTTATCTCAATTAGCCACCAGACCCCTGTTATCCGGAAGGAAAATCCTACAAGCTCTGGGGTTCATGGCTGCTTGCATTCTACTCATTCCATATGCAAGACTGCATATGAGGAAACTACAATGGTACCTAAAAAGCCTTTGGTGTCAACACTCTCGAGACCTGGAAACTCTTACAACAATGATACCTTGTCTAAGAAAAAATTTCCTTTGGTGGGCAGCAGTATGCTACCACAACAAGGGACTACTCTTCTCACCACCCCACGCTGCCCAGACCCTCACCAGAGACGCATCAGGTTATGCCTGGAGTGCACTGCTGAATGGCAGCTGCATACAGGGCCAGTGGAGCCCACATCACATACATCTGCACATCAACCAAAAAGAGATGTTAACTGTTCAGCACGCATTGACAGCTTTCAGACCCTTCTCTCCCCAGGGGCTCTACTGATCAAAACAGACAACACCACTGTGATGTGGTATATCAACAAGCAGGGAGGGACTCACTCTTACCCGCTATGCAGGCTCGCCATGACCATTTGGCACACAGCCTCAGCCATGCAACTACACCTGTTAGCACAATTCCTGCCAGGCTGTTTAAAAACTTTGGCAGACAACATAAGCAGAAATCTTCTGGACCCACACGAGTGGCAGCTATACCAAAGAACCTTCACTCTTATAACTCAGAAATAGGGAACCCTGAAGGTTGACCTCTCTACTTCCCACTCCAATCATCAGCTCAGCAAGCTCTGCACCAGGGAGCCTCACTACAGGGCCTAGAAAGTGGATGCTGTATCCTTCCAGTGGGTCAACGTCTCAGTCTATGCATTTCCCCCACTACCTCTCATTACCAGGGTACTGCTCAAAATAAGGGAGGAAAAACCAAGGGAAATCCTGATTGCCCCAGACTGGCTACACCAGCACTGGTACCCACTGATGCGCAGCCTGCCCCTCTGCCACCATGGCATCTCCCTCAGATCTCAACACTCCTGACCCAGAGGGAAGGAGAATTCATGCATCCCCAATTGCAGATCCTCAATTTGGCAGCTTGGCTTATTCCCTGACCACTGTGCAAGCTCCCAATCTCAGTAAATCGGTTCTAGATGTTATATGTGAGGCCAGATGCCCTAGCACTAGAAAGTCTTATGTTGACAAATGGAAAAGGTTCTGCACCTGGATCCAGGCTAAGGGAGCCGATATGGCACAGCCCTCCCTACCCCTCATCCTGGATTACCTAGCTTACCTATTACACAGTCGTCTATCCTTTTTCTCTCTTAAAATTCATGCCTCTGCTATCTCTGTTCATTTCAGCACCGACCAACATCTTTTTTCACACCCTATCATCAAACAGTTCCTAAGAGGGGCTAGCAACTTGAGGCCACCCAGAAGAGCACCTACCCCAGCTTGGGACCTAAACTTTGTGTTGGAGAAACTCACCCTGTGCTCCCCTTTGAACCAGCAGCTTCAGCAGAGTTAAAGTTTCTCTCATCGAAGACAGTCTTGCTTCTGGCCATCACTTTAACAAGTCGAGTATCCGAGCTGCAAGCACTAATGGCTGTAGAGCCCTTCATCATTTTCCATGCCGACAGGGTCTCCCTCCGGACTAACCCATCCTTCATGCCAAAAGTGGTGTCCAGTGTGGCTCTCAACCAATCCATTTATTTGCCCACCTTTTTCCCTAACCCACAAAACAAGGGGGAAAGAATACTGCACTCTCTAGATGTGCACAGACAGCTCAGATTCTATCTAGACAGCACTAAATCATTCAGAAAGACTGATCAGTTGTTAGTCACTTTTGCTGCAGGAGCAGAGAGAAAAGCCATATCCAAACAAACCATTTCCAAATGGATAGCACACTGCATTCATTTCTGCTACAAACAACATGGGAAACCTCCCACTAAGATGTCAGGACTCACTCTAACAGAGCAACCTCCACCTCAACAGCTTTCCTCAGAGGAGTCCTCACCAGGGATATCCTGGAGGCTGCAGCATGGACATCTGTTCATACCTTCACCAAGCCTTACCACCTGCCTATCTTCTCCAAATCCAGGGCAAGCTTTGCCACTGCAGTCTTGAAGAGCATCCTAGCCAGCCCCCAGTCTTCTTGACAGCCTCTACCCTTTTCCACGGCTTTGGGAATCAACCCAAATGAGATGACTGCAACAGTGAAACACGAAGATCATAATACAGTTGTGTATACTTACCATAAATGTAGATGTTCGAGTGTATTCACTGTTGCAGTCCTGGTTTCCCTCCCTAGACCCCCCTTTTCTCTCTCTCTCATTACAAGGAACTTTTTGGTATTTACTTTCTACTGGTGGGTTTCTTCCACCATATCCTGGCTCCCACTTGGGAGCTTCTGACAGTTGGGGCAAGAAAAACTGATGTAATGGCATCTGCTGCCTTACGTTATACTACCGACGACCTGACATCAGTCCTGAAGCGACAGCAACTGACACAGAAATACAAAGCCTCTGGTATTCAGGCCGACTGAGGGCTACCCTGGCAGGGATAACACATGTGATGACTGCAACATGAATACACACGAACATCTACATTTATGGTAAGTGTACACACCTGTACTTTGTGCGAGTTCCTGTGGAGGGGGAGGGAGCTGTGAAGCTGTTTATAGCTTTCCTCAGGAGGTTGTAATCAGCTTTGGAGAAGTTTTTTTGTTTGACCCTAGCTGGGGGGGTGTTGACTTCGAAAGTGCCTGCATTGTGGTCGGATCTCACCAGGGAGGATGACACTGTAGGGATGTTGCAGTGGTTACTCATGTTGGTTAATACCAAATCCGAGATATTATCACCTCTTGTGGAGGTGTTGACCAGCTGGTCCAAGGCATTTGCTTTGATGAAATCAAGGAATCTCTGGGCATTTGTGTTTTGGCATGAGTAGTACTTCCAGTCTATGGGGCGATATTTAAAGTCGCCCAGGATCAGGGTAAAGGGTTGAATCTTGATAGATTCAAAGAGGTCTAGATACGTGGAGTGGGCATCTTGAGTCAAAGTTGGGGGCCTATAGCTAGCTGTGATTTGAATAGGGATCTTGCCAATGGTTAACTGCACCTGGAGTGTCTCCTTTGCATCATCTTGTTTGACCAGCCTGGAGATATGTATGTCTTTAATGTATATTGAAACTCCACCTCCTTTTGCTTTGCTGCCCACGGTTTAGGATCTGCATGTACAATAGGATGAATAACCTGGTATGGCTGGGGTGCTATCCAAAGCTTTGAACCAGGTTTCTGTAGCTGCACAAATGTCAGCATTTTCCAGGGTTAAGAATACTAGCAATGAGTGCAGTTTCATGTTTAGACTCCTAGTGTTAAGCAGCATGACCTTTAATTTGCATGTTGATGACATTTTCATGTTGGCAGTTTTTGACCTCATAGCATTGCTTAAATAAGGCACTATGGGGGAGGCAAGAGCCTTTGCCAGAAGCCCAAGGGAGACAGATGAAGGCCATCTCTGGCAAAGTATCGCTGTCTGTTGATGTCTTCCCAGGCTGTCAGGTATTGAATCCCCTTGGAATAACACCAGAAACTAAGCCATTTGTTAAAGTCAGTCATTTTCTGTTTGTATTGAGTCATCATTCTGGGTGACAGTAGAATGCTGTTTAAGGCTGGAGACTTACCTGCCTAGGACACACATTCAGCGAGCTTGATCATGTCTCTCTTTATGTAGTCCAGTGAGGTACATCTCCAGTTATTCACGCCAACATGGACTGTGACAGAGTCATAACCGTAGCTGTTGTTGAGAGACTTGAGTGCATGTGTGATACTGTGGATGTTGGCACCTGACAAAGATTAACAGTGACTTTCTCTTTATCCAGCCTGGTGAGGTGCGCATCTAATATGTTGGGTTTATAGTTAGGCCTTAGTGGCTGTGAGACACAGGTGTGTGGACTGTGTGTGGTATGGTGGGCTGTGGAGTTTGCGTGTGTTTTTTCCTCTGAGGTCTCTTTTGTTTGGGTATGTTTTTGTTGAGGACCTCCACATAAGTGGGTGTGTGTTGCATATGTGGTGTGTGTTGTGTAGGTATGGGTGGTGTTTGAGGTATGGTGTTTGTGTTGACAACATTCTGTGTGCCAGATTTACTGGCTTGTGAGGGAGTGAGAGTAGACTCTAGGTTCTTAATGTAATTGCATCTCTCACAAATTGTGTTCCTAGGTGGTAATAGTAGAGGTTGTCCATGTACATGAGGCATTTGCTAACACAGTCTTAGGATGCCAATATCAACCAGACTGGCAGGAGAAACCTTAGGAAATTGTCCATCCGTATTTGTCAGAATCTGAGGGGGAGAGGCCAGAGAGACAGCTGAGGGGGTAAAGGGTAGAAGGTTTAAGATGTTCTTTGTGGGGAGAATTCTGAATTTGTGTTATGTCAGAGTCAGCTGACCTAGATGTGATGTCTTGTATGCCAGGGCTGGGAGAGTAGAATCTTCACTGAAGCTGTTTACTTTTCAAAGCTTGATATGAAAGTAGAATTCTCATGGCAGCTTACTGTTACTTTTGAAAAAGATCTACTATAAAAAGCAGGTTCTGAGTCAGCTGTTCAGTTTTTGTTCATTTGTTTTCTAGAGCTGTTCAGCAGTAGTAGTCCAGTTGTTTCCAGGAGAGTAGTTGTTCCATTCGCTGCGGACAGACAGCAGCTTGGAGTGTGGACATAATTAAACAACTTAGCTTGCAGAAGTAAAAGTATAATCTTGCTTTGCTAAGTTATTTATATTAGATAGGGACAATTAATCTTAAGATAGTCAGGGAACTACAGCTAGATAGAGGTTTTCTAAAATCAGTATGAGATCTATTCTATAGTATTTTATTTCATGTGTGTGAAACTCTGATGTTTGTTGGAATTAGTTATTCAGTATTTACATGTTTTAACTCCTTTTATTTATTAAATGTTTTACTACCTCTCTTCGTGGCTGGTTATTTAGTTAATATTTTTAATAGTTTGAGAGTGTTTTTGTTTATTCTGATAACACCAGGGCCACTCCTAAAAGCCTTACTGTTTGGGATGCATGCTACCATTTGTTTCTGTATCTGTTTTACCCAACATAATTGAACACCCCTTTTGAAGGGTATTGTGGTATTTGACTGGTGGCAGCCGTTATGTTGTAAATTGAGAAACGAAACACAGCAGGTAAATCTGTGTCAGTCTTTCCCAAGAGCATGTTTGTGTGCTATTATCAGACATTTAAGAGTGAGTGTGTCATATAGTTAGAACTGGGACACATTGTTCTGCAGTGGTTAGTGTGGAGACTAGGAGTGTATATAGTCCAGTCCCAGGTTTTGGAACCCGTCCCCAGTGTACTCTTAAGGGAAATTATGTATTTCTCTCCCTGCTTTTAGTGACACTCCCTTACCGGAGACATTGGTGAGGATTGAGACGGTTTAGTTACAGCTCTGGGGTAAAGAGGGCTTGTCACAGACCCCTCAGAAAACTTTTTCCAGAAACCGAGGAGGACAAAAAATGTGGTTCAAGAAATCCCAGGGTCCTTTCCAAGATCCACATGGAGGTAGTTCTGCCCAGAGGTGGGGCATAGTTGAATGGAAGACACTGCCCACGTGGCAGAGGAGGCCCACAGAACCAAGGGTCTAGAGATTCTTTCTCTGATAGACCCTACCAGTGCTCCTGAAAGGAGGGCAAGTTGTCCCCTTCTGGAGGCAATTGGGGTTTATTTATACCTGCACCAAAGAGCGTGGCTAGCATACCACTCAACTGTACTGAATTCCTCAGTAAATGCTGGTTTTGAGGGCAAAATACTGGGGTGCCATTAATTCCTGAGTGGCCCCTTTAATTTATGAATTTCCTGAAGTTTTTTTTTTTTTTTTTTTTTACTCCTGAAGTCATCACGTGCAGTGTATGGGCAATGATGTCAGCTTCTGCAGACTGGTCTGTGTTCAAGCAGTGTACAACTTCCCTGACTCCTCCTCCAGGGAAAATATGTACATACAGCTTCAGAGCGTCTGCACTTGACGGCTGTGCATAATGAAAAATATGTATGTACTTGCAAGAGAGAAATGGCAACTTCAGCGAGTTTGCAGATCTGTTATCTGGCATCAGTGTACTGTATTACGAGAGAGACGGCAGCTTCAGAGAGTCTGCAAGTCTGTTACTTTCTGGCACCAGGATCTGTTACATTTATGGAGAAACAGTTTACTTAACGATTTGTACAGGCAGGAGTTGATTGAAGACATTACAGCAGCTAACTTTCTAACTTTGTATTTGTGTGCAGGCGGATGTATTACTTAAATGGAAACTCTCATCTCTCATGGACATGGGGGCCATTCAACAAGTACCAGAGCAAGAGCAGGGACAAGGATTTTACTCAAGACTGTTCTTGGTACCCAGAAAGGACAAGGCCTGGAGGCCAATACTGGACCTATCTATTCTGAACACTTTCCTGGATATTCCAAAATTCAAAATGTTGACACTGCAGCAGCTTCTGCCCATGCTGGGCAAGAATGCTTGGCTTGTGACTTTAGACCTAAAAGAAGCATACCTGCATGTTCCAATCAGACAATCATGCAGAAGATACCTATGATTCAAGACTGGTTCAATGCATTACCAATTCTTTGCACTGCCCTTTGGCTTATCTACTGCGCCCAGAGTCTTTACAAAGTGCCTGTAACCAGTAATTGCTTTATGCAGACAAAGAGGAATACAAATGTATCCTTACTTGGACGACTGTCTCATTCAAGCAGAGAACAAGGGCATTCTTCTTCAATCTCTGGCGTTTGTGAAAAGACTTCTAACATGTCTAGGGTACACAGTCAACAAAAAGAATTCAAAACTAGTACACTCACAAGAGATAACATTCCTGGGTGCAAGCTTAAGTACAACTGCCCAGATGGCTTATCTCACACCAGACAAACAAAGGCAACTGACTACCTATTTCAAAATGTTGGCAACAAAGGCCCAGTTATCTGCAAGAAAAATTCTGCAGGCTTTGGGCTTCATGGCATCCTGCATCCTACTAATTCCATATGCAAGACTGCATATGAGGAAACTACAATGGTACCTAAAAAGTGTTTGGACTCAACATTGCCACAGCCTGGAAACAGTCATTACTCTCATTCCCTGCCTGCAACAGTAGTTTCAATGGTGGGCAAAGGCTTGTCACCAGAACAAGGGACAGCCATTCACATTACCTCCAGCCAGGCAGACCGTAACAACAGATGCATCAGACTATGCCTGGGGAGCCCACATGGCAGGAAGATGCATTCAGGGCACATGGTCCTCAAACCAAATGCATCTACATATCAGTCAAAAAGAGATGTTAGCTGTTCAAAATGCCCTGACAGCCTTTAAGGACCTTATTCATCCGGGACAACTACTGATAAAGACAGATAACACCACGGTCATGTAGTATATAAACAAGCAGGGGGGCACACATTCTTACCCCCTTTGCAGACTAGCCATGACCTTGTGGGACACAGCTTTGACTTACCAAGTACATCTGCAGGCACAATTCCTGCCAGGAAAGGAAAATACTCTGGCAGACAAACTAAGCAGAACCCTCATGGATCCCCATGAGTGGAAGCTGGATCCACAAGTCTTCAGCATGATAACAAGGAAATGGGGATGCCCAGACATAGATCTATTTGCCACCCCTCTCAATTACCAACTAAAAAGATTCTACACAAAGACTTATCACAGACAAGCATGGAAAGTGGACGCCCTATCTTTTAGCTGGAAAAACCTATCAGTATATGCCTTTCCTCCACTGCCTCTCCTCCCCAAGGTGCTCCTAAAGGTCAGACAGGAGGAGCCAAAGATGATACTGATTGCCCCAGACTGGCCACGCCAGTACTGGTATCCAATACTAAGGAACTTATCTCTATACCCAGCTTGGACCTTACCTCGGATACCTCGACTACTGTCCCAGCAAAACAATCAGATCATGCACAGCCAACTCAGGACATTAAACTTGGCAGCATGGCAGATAATGTAGTCATACAAAAAACACCTCTCAGTAAAGCTGTGATGGATGTCATTCTGAAAGCCAGAGGGCCTAGTACTAGAAAATCTTCTGCTGGAAAATGGAAGAGATTCTGTGTCTGGAACCAGACACAAGGAACTGATACAGCGGTACCAAATATTCCTTAGATTTTGCAATACTTAACAGAGATGCTGGACAAAGGCCCATCTTTTTTTCATCAGTTAAAAATCATGCCTCTGCCATTTCGGCTCATTACAATACAGAGCCACCACTTTTTTCTCAACCTTTATTAAGGCATTACTTCAGAGGATGCAAAAATTTAAGGCCCCCAAGGAGACTACAAATACCTGCATGGGACCTCAACTATGTCCTGGAAAAGCTTACCCTGTCTCCTTTTGAGCCAGCTGCTACTGCTGATATGAAGTGTTTATCTTGGAAAACAGCTCTGCTCTTAGCAATTACTTCAGCAAGATGAGTTTCAGAGCTACAGGTGCTCATGGCTGTGGAACCTTTCATCATTTTTCATCCAGACAGGGTCTCCCTGAGGGCAAACCCAACATTTATGCCTAAAGTAGTGTCCTGTGTGGCTCTTAACCAAGCCATCCATCTGCCAACCTTTTACCCAAATCCACAGAACAAGGGGGAGAGAATTCTGCATTCTTTGGATGTACACAGCTTAGATTCTACTTGGACAGAACCAAAGCTTTCAGGAAGACAGAGCAATTACTAGTGGCATATGCTGCAAGATCACAAGGAAAGCCTGTCTCAACGCAGACTATTTGTAAGTGGTTAGGCCACTGCATTCGTTTCTGCTACTTACACCATGGCAAGCCAGTGCCTAAGGGCATTAGGCCTCATTCCACCAAAGCTGCAGCCACCTCAGCAGCCTTTCTCAGGGGAGTACCAACTAGAGACATTTTAGAGGTGGCTGCTTGGAGTTCAGTGCACACCTTTACAAAGCATTGTCATCTTCTCTAAATCCAGGGCAGGCTCTGCCACTGCAGTTCTGCAGGGCCTCATAGGCTCTCCTACTGCTGTCTAGTTCCAGCCTCCCAACCATAGCTTTGGGACTCTATCCAAATGTAATGACTGCAACAGTGAAACACGAAGAACAATGGTACAGCTGTGTACACTTACCATAAATGTAGATGTCCGAGTGTATTCACTATTGCAGTTCAGGTTACCCACCTTCCCCCTTTTTTCTTTTGGATCTTATCTTTCCTTCTCTGATTTTATACTACCTATGTGGTGTATTTGCTTATAGATGAAGGTAAAAGTTCTATTGGTGTATTTCTGAATATATATATATGTATAAAGTTTGGCTACCCTTTTTGGGGGCACGTGACATCTGGGGCAAGAAAAACTGAAGAAAATGACGCCGGCCGCTTCTTTTATACCCCTGATGACCTGACGTCAGGGAAGGGGCAACAGCAGCTGACGCAGGACCCAAGACTTTGGAATTCAGGCCGGCTGAGGGCAACCTGCCAGCAGGATTACCCAGATGTAATGACTGCAACAGTGAATACACTCGAACATCTACATTTATGGTAAGTGTACACAACTGTACTTTTCAGTGTGCATGTCTGTTACTTTCAGGCAACAGTGTACTGGTTTACATTTATGGAGAAAAAATTTACTTACTTAATGACTGATCAGGAGCGGATTGCAGGCATTACAGCAGGCGGATGTATTACTTTTGAGAAACAGAAACCGTTTACTTAATTATATGTGTGTTAGCTGATTTTGATTTGTGCAGGCAATACTTTTGCGACTGATTACATTTTGTACTTAACGGCTGATCAGGAGCTGATTGCAGGCATTACAGCACTTTTGAGAAACAGAAACAGTTTACTTAATTACATTTTGTGTGACTTAACAGCTAATTTTGATCCCCTGACTCCTGTGCGAGAAACAGCTGCTTCAGCGTGCCAGTTTGTTACTTTCTGGCAACAGTGTACTGTATTACATTTATGGAGAAATTTTGATTTGTTTGTGTGTGTGTTACTTTCAGGCAGCAGTGAACTGTATTACATTTATGGAGAGACCGCTGATTTTGATTTGTTGTGTGCGTGCGTTACCTTCAGGCAACAGTGTACTGTATTAGATTTATGGAGAAACTTTTGTCTGTGTGTGTGTGTGTGTGTGTGTGTGTGTGTGTGTGTGTATGAAAATGCCCCAGTTAGGTATAACTGCTACTTAGAGTTACTCCGACTCAAAACCTGTACCTTAGGTACAAGGAGCAAGAGCCTGAATTCTCTACCCATGCCACCACCATTTGTGATTGAAGGAATACTCAGTTCACTAAATCATGATAGCCATTTAAGTTTCAGTCTTCCTGTCTTTCAGGAAACGCATGGTAACACAAAGGTTATACAAGCAATGTTTAAAATGTGTCCCTGGTTTTGGGCCTTTGCCCCCCAATAAATTTTGGCTTTTTCCAGATTTTTTGTGATGCATAGTTCTTCAGGGGGAGAGATGTTTAGTGCTGCTTATTCCAGGTTTGTTTGTGTTGTTACTAGCATATTTAGAATACTTGCTATTGATTCAGAAGGCTGTGGGTTCTATTCCTGCAGTATGTAGATGGATTGCTGATACTGTACTGTGTTGTACTTTTAAAGATGCTCCAGTCCTAAGAATGTCCTCTTTGGCAGAGGTACCTAGTAACTATAAACCTATCAGTGTGCCATCCATCCACTTTTGCAATATTAATAGCTTATCATTTTTAATGTAACATAGGCAATTTATTCCACAAGGGTAACAGGCACTTTATTTGTAGATGAAACAATGAAATATTAAGTTGTTTGCTAGCAGCAACCTCTTCATTAGTTACAGATCTTACAGATCACTTTCATGTGGAATTATTTAGATGACTTTTACTTCTGCAAAGATTGTGCATACTTACTGATACTGGTGGATTCTAGAAGTTTGAGTAGAATTTTATGATGGAAATCGTCTGAATTGGGCAGTTTTGTCATTATTATTTCATGCATTTTGTTTCATTGCTTACTGGAAAAATGTTCAAAACAATAAATTTAAAATGCACTCTAACAAGTGTGCTGTGTTATACAAGGAATGTAACATAATACAATAAGGAAGGTATATCTAAGAACACATGTATGTTTCATGTGCAAGGGGCCTACGATTTGAAAACAGCGCAAACATAATCTTTATCCGCCACTGGCCAGATGCATTTTCTTTGAATGTGGGTTTAAATGCTGTTTCAATGAATGTGAGTTTCAAGGGCAGAGAAGTTTTAATGCTAAGTCTATTTTCATTGTGAGACTTTATTGCTTTGTTTAGCAGATGTCTATTAGTGTTTGTGCTGTAAAATGTAAAATAAAAATTTTAAATGAAATCCAAATCATCATAGAAGCAAAGCAGTACGCACATTACAGTGTTTATGGAAAATGTGGCTAAATAGCCAAGTGATGAGACCTTGGAATGGCTACAGGGGGGAGGGCTGTGTATGGAGGGCCCATTTGACCATGATTTTTTGAGGGATGAAGGGCGGCAAACTCAGAGAGACCCGGGCGACCCAAACTCAAGCTACACCACTGATTAGTAGGTCATGGAGAATGACTTTTGGACATCCTAGCAAACTATAATATTCTTTTGCTAAGATTAGAATATTGCCTACCATTAAATGCCATACTTTTACTGCAAAGCCCACATACTGCAAGTCAACAAAAACAAAATCCTAAGGTTCATCATCTTCTCCCTTCCCAGTGAACATCATTGCTACACATTTCAAAAAAAAAGAAAAATGGTTACCATTTACTACAGGGTCTGGGGCGGGGCATAGTTTAGTTGTCTGTCCTACAGTTTGCTCTTGAAAGCTGATATCCCACAATTCCAATGGAGTGGGTGGGGTTACATAACTTTGTATGTAAATTTTATGTTAACCAGCATACAGATTTATAGCCATTTTTCATGGGCCTATGTCCAGATTTTTGATGTTTACAGATTGAGAGGTATGATGACTAGACATCACAAAAGATTTATGGGTGCAAAGGATTATTTCCAGAAGTTATATAATTCCCCTTTCCCTCCCACCTCCATCTTTGTTTACAATTCCTGATGTTCCACCAGTCAGAGGAAAGCAGCAGCACTTGAAATATGAAAGTTGCTAGAAATAAGTTATCCAAGAGGTCCCACCACACCAGATAGAATCCAGAACTTACTCGAGATTATTTTTAGTTCCAAAGAAAACAGGAGACTAGAGACCAGTTTTGGATCTCAGCAACTTGAACAAGTCAGTTCGACACAGTTTTTGATGGTCATAGTTCAGTCCATTCTTCCCTTTTTGTGCAGGGATGACTGGATGTGCTCAGTAGGCCTTCAGGATGTGTATTATCACATAAAAATGAATAGACAAGGTATTTACACTTTCGGCTGGGAGTCAGTCAGTCATCAGTTCAGAGCACTGCCCTTTGACCTCATCACAACCCCCATGGTGTTTTCCAAATGCATGGCAGTGGTAGCAGCTCACTTGACACTGTAGGGATTCTCCTTGTTTTTGTACTTGGATGACTGGCTCATTACCACCCTAACCAGGTGTCCACTAATAAGGGCAAGAGATCCGGTACTCCAGACTTGCTCCCATTTGGGTATAACCAAAAATTACAAGTCTCCATTAGAACCATCTCAGACATTGGAATTCATAGGAGCAGTTTTCAACACGGTATCAGTGACAGCTTCTCTTCCTTTTTCAAGAGTGCAGACTATCAGATTCCAGGTCAGAAAGATAATTCACAATACCACAATCTCAGGCCGAGTGATTCTTCAAGCCTTAGGATCAGTCTCATCAGTCATAATTTTAGTTCCTGTGGCAAAATTTCACACGAGGATTCTTCAATGGATGCTCACAACACAATGGTCAATTCTTTGTCAACACGTCAGGCCAAATAAGAATTACTTAGGCATGGAAAATGTACCTTTGGTGGTGGGTTTGATTAGATCAAGTTCTACAAGGCCGTTTTCTCATTCTTCCTTAGCCCAAGGCCACAGTGAGCACAGACGCATCCCAGATTAGGTGGGAAGCATTTCTTGGGGAAAATGGTCCAAGGCACTTGGTTCCCCAAAGAGGTCAATATGCATATCACTGTCCTGGAAATAAGAGAGGTGCTGTTAGTGTTGCAGACCTTCCAAGACTCTCTCCCTTTCAGACCAATTGCTATTCAGACGGTCAGTATGTCAGTAGTATGGTACATCAATAAATGAGGAGGAACCAGGTCTTATTTGTGTTGAGAGTGTGGCAATGGGCAATCTTTTCCAACTTCTTTCAGATAGCAATGCACATTTTTGAGAAGTCCAGTGTGATAGCAGACAAATTGTGCAGGTTCATTTTACTACCTCACGAGTGGCCTCTCAACATGAAAGTGGCAGAAATGATTTTTTGTCAATGGGGCCAGCCTTGCTGCAATCTTTTTGCATCTCCCCAAAACAACAACTGCAGTAGCTTCTTTGCCCTGATCCCCCAATGGGGGAATCACCAAAGGATGCTCTTTTCCATGATTACCCCCCACCCTCTGTCTCCTCTGTGCCTATCCCCAACTCCCCTAATTCCCAAATTTCTGCAGAAAGTTGCCCAGTTGAAGAGTAAAGTTCTCTTTATTGCACATTACTGGCCTTAGTAGACTTGGTTCCCCTTTCTTTGGCCTTGTCTTCTTTACCACCTTGGATTTTGGATCTGATTTCAGACCTCGTGTCTCACCCCGACAGTCCTGATTCATCTGGATATCTCAAACCTCAAGCTAAGAATGTGGATTCTTCACTTCCTTTAATAGCCAGATAACTGATGCTTTCTCTGTCCATCATATACCTTTATCTTTCCGTAAAGCTTCTACAAGAAAACTTTGTAAGAATAAATGGAAAATGTTTGTTTTTTGGGCACATCAGAAACATATTGACCCGTTCTCAGGCCCTGTACAAAGTGTTCTTTAATTTTTGGCAACAATTTTTAATGAAGGAGCTAGCTCCTCAACCATTAGAGTTCAGTTGACAGCAATCTCTAACTTTCATATTGTATTTAAGAATTCTTCTCTGTCTTCATCTAAGTTTTGTAAGGCCTTTTTGGGAGGTTGTCTTCTGTTGAGACCCCTTTGTAAAGATCCTACTCCACCATGGGACTTAAATTTGGTACTGCAGGCCTTAATTCATTTCTCCCTTTGAACCAGCAGCAAAATATTATCTTAAATTTCTGACCTGGAAAACTATCTTTCTAGTGGCCATTACCTCTGTTAGAAGAATTTCAGAACTTAAAGTATTGTCCTTTAACTTACTTGATTTTTCATAGGAATAGAGTAACATCACGCACCAACCCCTCTTTCCTTCCTAAGGTGGTGTCAGAATCCATTATCAACCAGTCCATTAGTTTGCCAGTTTTCTTTCTTAACTTTGCAAATAAAGGTGAATATGTTGCAGTTATTGGATGTTCACAGACAATTAAATTTCTACTTACATAGAACAAAAGAAATTAGAAAGATTAAGTATTTGTCTTCCTTTGCGGATTCTAAATTGAGTAAATCAGTTACAAAGGTAAGTTTAGCTAGATGGCTGATGGATTGTACATCATTTGTCTACAGTAAGTTGGGTTTGTCCTTACCAAAACCTTTAAGAGGCCAATGAACTAGGTCCATGGCCACGTCTTCAGTGTTTCTGTCTAGGGCTTCCATGGATGACATATGTGCAGCTGCAACTTGGGCCAGTCATCACACTTTTATTACTCATTACAAACCAGATCTGGTCTCGAGGGGAAGAGCAGCCTTTGGCTCAACTGTGGTCAGGAATATCCTTCCGCAGAGTCCACCTGGGATTTTAGATAGCTAGGGACACTGACCCAGTTGTTGAGGAATGAATGAAAATTGACAATATCAGACAAAGAAATTATGTACTCACCATAACCAGCTGTGTTGTCCATTTTCATTCTTCCTCAACTCCCCTCCCATCAACCACCAACCTTTTTAACAATTGATTTCTGGAAGAACAAAAATTTATAACAACACTTCTACTCCTTATGTTGAGCACCAGATAATGGCTTCTAATACCAAGGATTTTACCACAATATTTTTTACATTATGTGTTCTAGCAAACAAGATCCGAGGTATTTTAGGGGTTGGTGCATTACTGGTAAGGGAGAGGCTTGAGAGTTTTTTGGTGGCCAGGAGGTAAATTAATGGCTGAGTCAGATCCGAAGGTTGGATCCTGACCCAGTTGTTGGGGAAGAATGAAAGTGATCAACACAGATGGAACATTAATGCTGAGTAAATAACTTCTTTTTTGAACTTTGTGTATTTAACTGATAAGATTTATTTAGCCTTTTGCTGCTGTATGGCAGTACAGTTTAATGCAATCTTGTTTTTTCAGTAAAATGGATGAGGTTATATTTCATTTTTAAACACCTGTATTAAATTATCACTTAAACATACATTAACAGAAAAAAAAACAAACCATAACATTTTCCATTTATATGCATTCCATATCACATATATTCTTTTTATTTGTAACTGCCATCACTCCAACATTACATAATTTGCTGAATTCCTCCCTTCCCTTAATCCTCACTCCTCCTGAATATTTTTCTGCATGTATTTTTCCCATAGTTTCCATTTATTTCTGTGGAATTTGCTCCAACCGTTTTCTAAAAATCCCTGTTCCATTTGTTTTATAATATTCAGTACTTCTAATACAGTTAGTTTAGACATTGATTTCAAATTTCTAGTAATTTTTTTTTTTACTTTTTTGGGGGGTGGGAGCAGCCAACAGAAATAACTTGATAAATCCCTGCAATGCCTAGACGATTCAGATATTCTTCGTGTTTCACTGTTGCAGTCATCACATTTGGGTTATCGGCTTGCAGTAGCCCTCAGTCGGTCTGATTATCAAAGTCTTGGGTCCTGCGTCGGTTGCTGTCTCATCTTCCATGACGTCAGGTAGTCAGGGGTATAAAGCATTCAGCCGACACCATTACATCAGTCTTTCTTGCCGTGCGGTGCCCGAAGCAGAAGCAGTTCGCAAGTGCCAGTCGGCCGACTCTTGAAATTTTCGTTTTTGAGTTTCAGAACCAAAGTCTTCAACTAAAGCTAAATACCTCGTTGGGGAAACTTTTTCTTGCTCTAAACCGATGTCAGTAAAAGTCAGTAATTGTATTTCTTGTGGAAAGCAAATACCTCGTAAAGATTTTCATTCATACTATATTCCTTGCCTAGGCCCTGACCAACGACGTACCTCGCTGTTGGTTTTGTGCCTTATTTAAACAGCGAACTATTCGTCATCGGTATATTTACTCTTCTAAATATTTTGGTACTCGCTTCAACTATCCAGATATGGCTTCATTAAGCTACCCGACTACCAACATTCCGAAAAAACGCAAAGATAAAGACAGAGACAGGCCACCTAGGTCCAAAGCTGCCGATGACGCTTCTCCTAAGTTAGTCGCCAGTTCACCAGTACTCAGTGAGGCGCTTTCGCAAGCCCCTGATAACCACTACTTCAGATTCGCAGGACTCTACTGAGACCCATTCGGAGTCCGGTATGCCGCAAGATGCTTCAACTGTGGAACCTGCGGATGTCTCTACCTTGGACGGGTCTGGATCCGCTGTGCAGGCACTGGCTTCTGAGGGTGTATTCAGGCCTACTGACTTGTATATTAAACCAACGCCATCTTCTTCTTCAAGGCCTAAAACCCGATCCGTGCCTAGAAAACCGACGCCCAGACCGCATGGTCAGGCCTGTATGCCTAAAAAAACAAATGATAAGAATGGCTGAAGACTTTATTTCTTTAATCAGGGGAAGCCAACCTTCCCCCTCTAAGAGATCTAGGACTGAATTTGCTTATGATTCTTCTGATCAGGATTCTGAAATTTCTGTTTCCTCTGATGACCAGGATTAACCCTTATCTACCTATGAGGATTCTGATGCTGAGGACTCTATTCCCTCTGCTTCCCCTCCAGAGGATTTCTCTTTTGGTGAAACCTTACATTCTCTTAGGGAGCATTTCCGCTGGGAAAGCCAGGATTACTCTGATTCTAAAAACGGGCTTAGGGATTACTTACTCCTGCCCCAACACAGGCCTTTAGCTATCCCCCCCCCTGTACCGGACATTGTTGATGATGCCTTTTTGGAGTCTAGCTTGGCCACTGACTCCTTAGAAAACCAGATAAATATTACAGGGTTCCTGCCTCTCACAAGTTCCTCTTTAAAAATCCTACTGCGGATCCTGAGACCATTTTGCAGGGACTCAAGGGCATTAAGGTTACTACTGCAAAAAAATCCTACCCCCTCTGATTAGATGGGGGTAAGAAGGTACACACTTCTGCAACCTTGGCCATTAGGGCCTTAAACTGCCAGTTTCATATGTTAAAGTATCAACAGCATATTATTGGATTGCTTAAACAGAAAATTATGTGGATTCCTGACTGTGCTGAAAATAAGGATTTACAGGATTTAATGCATTCCGCTGAACAAGTTGGAAAACATACGTTGCAATGTGGGTTTGATTCACTAGAGGCATCTTGCAGGGCTGCTGTCACTGGGTCTGTACTTAGAAGGCATGCTTGGCTTAAGAAGCAATTTTTACCGGATCATGTTAAAGCTAAATTGCTGGATGCTCCCTTAAACCAGGACCACCTGTTTGGCGACAAAGCAGTAGTAGTACTTAAAAAGATGGTGGAAAAAGCTAAATCTATGCAAACTGTTGAAGATTTCCTGCAAGCACAGCCTCCAAGATTTAGTAGGCATTGGCCCTCTAAGAATTGGTCCTTTCCTGCCTCTTCCAGGCCTTCTCAGTCCAAACCCAGAGCCAGCAAAACACTTGGGCTTCAGTCCCAAGGTACGCACAGGACTAAGCAGTGGGGGGCTCCCACTTCCAAAGGAGGAAGTAATAAGACTCCCCCCTATGGTAAACTGTCTCAATGACTTAACTTTGAAACTTCCAAGCCCTTCTCAACTGACTGCTCCTTTAAGGGGAAAGATTGCTCTGCAGGTAAAAAACTGGGAACTCAATACCCAGGACAAATGGGTTTTAAATATAGTTTCCCAAGGATACAGATTCCACTTCCACACTTTACCAACCCCAAACAGTTGGCCAGATCTACCCCTAAATCAGTGGGCAAAGGCTCAAAAGCAAGTTCTCTCTCTCTCTCTTAAGTATAAGGGCTATTCAAACTGTCAGAGAAGAGGAAAGGGGACAAGGTTTCTACTCCAGACTTTTTCTGGTTCCCAGAAAAGACAACACCTGGCGTCCTATCCTAGATCTCTCTATCCTAAACACTTTTTTGGTGATACCAAAATTCATGATGCTGTCTCTTCACCAGTTGCTTCCTATGCTAGGCAAGGATGCCTGGTTGGCAACACTGGATTTAAAGGAAGCCTACCTGCACATCCCAATCAGGGAATCTTGCAGAAGATACCTACGCTTCAAAGCAGGCTTCATGCACTATCAGTTCTCTGCACTGCCCTTTGGCTTATCTACTGCACCCAGGGTATTCACAAAGTGCCTAGCTCCAGTCACTGCATTTTGCAGGCAAAGAAATATTCAAATATACCCAAACCTGGACGATTGTCTAATTCAGGCAGAAAGCCAGGACATACTATTGAATCATCTGGCGTTTGTACAAAAAGTGCTAACTTCTCTGGGGTATACCATAACCGAAAAGAAATCACATCTGGTACCCTGCCAACAAATTGTATTCCTGGGAGCAAGCTTGAACACAACTTCCCAGATGGCTTTCCTCACGCCAGAGAAACAAGTTCATTTGACAGCTTACTTCAAACTAATGGCCACAAAGACTCTGCTGTCTGCAAGACAAATACTGCAAGCCTTGGGGTTCATGGCCTCCTGCATTCTCCTAATTCCATATGCAAGACTGCATATGAGGAAACTACAATGGTATCTAAAAAGCCTATGGTGTCAGCATTCTCAGGATCTAGAAGCAATGATTCCTATCATACCTTGCCTACAGTTA
This sequence comes from Protopterus annectens, assembly GCF_019279795.1. Taxonomy (NCBI): domain Eukaryota; kingdom Metazoa; phylum Chordata; order Ceratodontiformes; family Protopteridae; genus Protopterus; species Protopterus annectens. The sequence continues at coordinate 332,896,925 of NC_056746.1, forward strand.
GAGTTCCTTTAGTGGGCAGAGGCCAGCCACCAAAACAAGGGACTGCCTTTCACTCTACCCCCTGCCACCCAAACCCTAACAGACTCATCAGACTATGCATGGGGGGCTCATTTGGCAGGGAAGTGCATTCAGGGCAAATGGAACCCAAGTCAAATGCACCTGCATATCAATCAAAAAGAAATGTTAGCTGTACAGAATTTTCTGACAGCCTTCAAGGACCACATTCTTCCAGGACAATTAATGGTAAAGACGGACAACACCACTGTTATGTGGTACATAAACAAGCGTGGGGTGGGGGACCCACTCAAACCCTCTCTGCAGACTAGCCATGGCTCTGTGGAACACAGCCTTGAGATACCAAGTGCACCTACAGGCTCAATTCCTGCTAGGAAACTAAATAGACTGGCAGGCAATCTAAGCAGAAATCTTATGGACCCACACAAATGGAAACTGGAGCCAAAGACATTCAGCATGTTGATAAACAAATGGGTGAGCCCAGAGATAGACCTGTTTGCCTCCCCCCAGAACTACCAATTGGACAAATTCTGCACAAGGACTCCCCACAAACAAGCTTGGAAAGTGGATGCCCTGTCCATCACCTGGAAAAATCTAACAATTTATGCCTTTCCTCCTCTGCCTCTCCTCTCCAAGGTACTACTAAAGATCAAACAGGACAAACCAAGGACTATACTGATTGCACCAGACTGGCCAAGCCAACACTGGTACCCCCTCTTACGCAGTGTGTCACTGCTGGCACCATGACACCTGCCTCAGACCCCTACCCTGCTGTCCCAGCAGAAGGAGCAGATTCTGTACTCTCTGCTTCAAACCCTGAACCTGGCAGCTTGGCTAATTACCTGACTTCTCTGTTACCATCCCTCAGTAAACAAGTGTTGGATGTCATTCTGGAGGCAAGGAAGCCTAGTACTAGAAAATCTTATGCTGAAAAATGGAAAAGATTCTGTTCCTTGAACCAAACTTAGAGGATGGGGTACAGCAGCGCCCAATTTACCTCAGATTCTTCAATACTTAACTGAAATGCTTCACAAGGGCCTTTCTTTTTCCTCCATCAAAATTCATGCCTCAGCCATTTCAGCTGATTACAACACATAACCACCCCTCTGCTCTCATCCTCTGCTCAAGCAGTTACTCATAGGGGCCAAAAACGTAAGACCACCCAGGAGAGCCCCTACTCCTGGGACTGTAACTTTGTATTGGAAAAACCTTTGTATTGGAAAAACCTACTCTACCTCCTTTTGAGCCAGCTGCAAATGCAGAGTTGAAATTCCTTTCTTGGAAAACAGCCTTCCTTTTAGCCATCACTTCAGCAAGAAGGGTGTCTGAATTACAGGCCTTTATGGCAGTGGAGCCTTTCATCATCTTTCATGCGGACAAGGTGACCTTCAGGACCAATCCCTCCTTCATGCCCAAGGTAGTATCCAGTGTGGCTCTTAATCAGTCCATTCATTTGCCAACCTTCTTTTCTAATCCACAGAACAAAGGGGAATGGATAGTGCACTCCTTAGATGTGCACAGACAACTTAGATTTTACTTGGACAGGACTAAACCTTTCAGGAAATCTGAACAGCTGCTGGTGGCATTTGCTGCAGGGCAGAGGGGAAGACCATTTCAAAGCAAACCATTTCTAAATGGTTAGGCCATTGCATTAATTTCTGCTATAAGCACCATGGAAAACCTATCCCACAGTGGATAAGACCTCATTCAACCAGGGCTGCAGCTACCTCTACAGCCTTTCTCAGAGGTGTCCCTACCAGGGACATCCTAGAAGTTGCTACCTGGAGTTCTGTACATACTTTCACCAAGCATTACCATTTGCCAGTTTTCTCTAAATCCAGAGCTGGCTTTGCCACTGCAGTTTTGCAGGGCCTTATAGCTGGTCCTAATGGTATCTAAATTCCTCCCCCCATCCTTAGCTTTGGGAATCTACCCAAATGTGATTGACTGCAACAGTGAAACATGAAGGACATAGTACAGTTGTGTGCACTTACCATAAATGTAGATGTTCGAGTGTATTCACTGTTGCAGTCCTGGTTACCCTCCCTCCAGCCTCCTGACTTCTTTTGGCTATACCTCTATTCCTTTTTACTATGCTTAAAAGCTTTTTGGTGTATTTGCTTTTTTGTTGGAGGTATAACCTTGTTTATATATATTTAATTGCTTCCCATTAGGGGGGCACCTGACATCTGGTGCAAGAAAAACTAATGTAATGACATCGGCTGCATGCTTTATACCCGACTACCTGACGTTATGGAAGATGAGACAGCAACCGACGCAGGACCCAAGACTGATAATCAGGCTGACTAAGGGCTACTGCAAGCAGATAACCCAAATGTGATGACTGCAGCAGTGAATACACTCGAACATCTACATTTATGGTAAGTGTACACAACTGTACTATACTGTGTCCCAGCTCAAAAACTATTTCCTTCGTTACAACCATTTACTCATCTATTATTTCCGACAAAGTACTCTTTAGGGAATTTTTAAAATCTGCCAACTCATTACACTTCAAATAAATATGTTCCCAGTTACTTGTTTTTCCCCATCATGCCTCCAACTTTTTTGTCTACCTGAGGAACAATTCTTTGAAGCCTGTTTGGGGTATAAAAATACCTATGTAAACATTTCTAAGCAAAAGATATTACACCTTCTGTCCTCTGTTGCATACTTTATGAGCCATGTATATCTGCTCCCACTCTTCTGTTATAAATTGTTTTTCCAGTCTTTTCTAAGTTCTTTTGATTCTTACAGTTTTTTATAGTTATTTTGCTGTATCTTATATGCCATACTAATTATCCCTTTTTAACTGCAGCTTCAATTCTAGAATCAAGTAAAAACTCCAGGTGAGCAGGTCTTTCACTTGAGATTCACCTGCCCCTTCTATTTGCCTATATGCCTGCATCAGTCCCCGGTAGGGAAGGCAGTCGGTAGCCTGCAGTCCATATGTCACCTTGGCCTTATCCCACTCTATTTCCTTTCTCTCTCTAGTTATATGCTTCTAATACCTTGCTGCTTCCTTTGCCAGTTTCCTCCAGTAAATTCCACCTCCCTTGCCTGTTTTCTCCAGTAAATTCCACCCCCGCATATTTTCTGTTCCCCTACTTGCAGTCATTCATATTAACAAAATCTCCTTTGTCCACTCTTATGTTAGCTTAGTTCTTCTTTCTTCTACTTTCGGAATATACTATTCATTATGGTTGTTAAGTATTCTCCTTAAGGATCTACATCCAAAAACCCACTCTCTCTCTCCATTTCTTGAACTTCCACCCTGCTTCATCATCATCCCTTTTAATTTTGAATTATAACCTTTGGTTATGTACTTCCTTTTAAATCAGATTATCCTGAACAACCGTGTTCATTAGAAGAATCAACCTATCCCACTTTGCCATCTTATCCTCACAGATGAATTCCTTCAACTCTCTTTATTGTCTACAACTTTTCCTCTGGTTCATAAAATAAGCTTGACCTGTATATAAAGCTAAAGGACTTAAAACATTTTCGCATCTAATGTCTTACTTTCCATATCCATAAACAAGAGCTTGCAGTTTCTCAGTTTTTGTATTATCTTTCGTTTAGTGTTTTCCCCCATCTCCTTAGCTGCCAAAGCAGAAGTATTTTTTAATCCATACTCCTACATACTTTATTTTATTGTGTCCCCTTAAACATGGGTATTGCTGAACCAATTCGTCTGTGGTACATTATTTATAACTGTAGCCTTTGTTTTATCTTAATTTTATATCATATAAAGACTTGAAACTGCCTTCAAATATCCCACGACACTGATCTGTCCTTTTCTGATTATATTGAGTATAAAATATTTTTAAATAAGGCCAACTTTTCTTGATTGCCATACCAATCATATCCTTGCATTTCTGAGTTCCATATTTTCTTTGCCAATGGTTCTAAATATAAAGCAAATAAAGGGGAAGAGAACATTCCTGCCTTGTTCCTGTGTTCAAACATAACTTGTCAGAGAGGAACCCTGCCACTTTAATTCTTGCCTTTGATGCTTCATGTTGTTGTGTCTTTCGGCTTTTCCCAGTTAGGGGTCGCCACAGTGGAACTCTGTTCCGCTAATGATTGGCAGTTGATTTTTACATGCTGAGTTGCCGGCCCTAACGCACAACCTTCAACGAAGGTACGCCCATTCACGCATGTCTCCACAGAAGATGCTCTAGCTGAGAATCGAACGGGACAACGTCTTGCTGTGAGGTGACAATGCTACCGCAGCACCACCACCACGGAATCTCCTTTGATGCTTCATATATCTTCCTAATTAAACGTATTGTATTGGGGAAATGCAACGCTTCCATTGCCCTACTCATAAAATCTCAGATTAGTCTGTTGAATACATTCTTTGCATCAAGACATATCAGCAACAACATTTTTACTTTCATCTTCCCTCTGGATAATAATTGTTGTAGTAATTTTGTCAAATGCCACCTCCCCTAAACAAAACCACATTGATCCGTATATATATAAATTTTGACAGCACATTTGCTATTCTTTTAGCTATTATATATATAAGCATGTTATAATTATGGATTAAAATTTAAATGGGTCTATATGGCACTGGGTCTGATGGGTCTTTACTGTCCTTGGGTAATACAGCCACTACAGCTTTCTTTTAAGATGTTGGTGCTTCCCCTCCTTTTAAAATACTGTTAAACAAAATCTTCCAGACCTGTACCACTTTCTTCCCTCCAGACATTCAGAGGAATGCCATCTGTTCCTGGAGACTTTTCTGAAAATTGATTATTCACTGAGACAGTTGCCTGGTGTCAAAGCCATGGCCCCAAGCTCAGTGCCAAAAAGTGCATTGTCATCCCTTTTGGTAAAAACTCTGTACCCATGAACTACCACATAGGCAGTAATCTACTTAACACCGAAAGTGTGATGAGACCTTGGGACACAGGTGGACAGTGGTCTGTCCTTATAATCACATCGCCACAGTGGTCAGGAAATCTTTCTACGTGGCACATCTCATCACAAAAGGTTTCTCATCCAGGAAAAAGGAGGTCATTGTTCCCCTCTACTCATCACTCATTAGACCCGATATAGAGTACAATGCCCCTTTTGGTATGTACCTCACAAGACATCTACAACAACAGGAAAGGCTGCAGAAATACCTCACAAAGGATTACCAGCCTCAAACAAATGTCCTATGCAGACCGTCTCAAAAACCTCCAGCTTTACTCCGTCGGATATCGCCTACTCAAAGGCGATCTCTGCCTAACTTACAAAGCTATGTCAAACCCAGAGCTGTTGGACATGCTTCACTTAAAGAAATCCGAGTCCCTCCGAGCTGCACACTCTAGGGACCTAAACCTTGTCACCACAATAAACAGAACATGCTGGAGGGATAGATTCCTGTCCTAGAGACTTCCCATACTCTGGAACAAACTACCTGTCTATATCAAACAAAGCTCCTCATTAGCACTCTTCAAAAAAATATTGATGATTGGATGGGAAATAGGAAATTCACCCCGGGGTCACTTCTGTGGCTGTGCTCGACAGGGGCACAGGAAAGTAATTTTTCTTGGGTGGTGACAGCCAGGGTACCTTTTTGGCTAGGCTTATATAGGCCCTAGGGCCAATAGCCTAATACCTACCTATGGACCTATTCATCACTGTTCTCTCATCTTCTCCTGTCTGAACTGTTAGTTGTTGAACCCCATCTACCTGTAACCTTGGCATAATTAACATTTCCATAAATATTTATATTTATGTTGTTTCTTGATTTCCACATTTTCTTGCTTTATACAAATTTTCATAAAATGTGTGAAATTTCTAACACCTCTACAGAATCTGTGGTTAATTTTCTTGTTATAGGCTCTATTAAGTTTGCAACAACCATTTCCATGTTCTGTTTTCTAAGTCATTGTACTAAAAGTGTTTGTGCTCTGGGGTTGTCAAAATAGTTGCTGAAAAACAATTGTTGTAAATTCATGTATATTATCCAGATACTCCTTTATTTTCTCTTTAGTACTTTGCATGTGCACCTCTTCTTTTTCTGTGAGGTTCCCCTTATTCTGCAACACTTAAACTTTTGACAGCATCTCTAAGTAATTTATCTTACTACTTAACCATATCTCGTGTCCTCTTATTTTTACCCTATTTTTAAACTTCATTTTCATTTTAGCCTATTCACAAGCTGTAACTTCTAAAGATATATTCTGGCTTCCCTAAAACTATTGAATAATTTCCACTACACATGCCTTAAATTCCTCTCTTTTTAACAGGAAGGTGGGGAAAGTACCACTGTCTTATTTGTACTTCATAATCCTGCATTTGTATCTTGTTTTTTATTGGTTCATGATCTGAAATAGTTATTGAGATATGTTTTGAAGATTTCAGTTAAATATTATTTGTCTAGTCTAGCCAAGTTAATTTGCATTGGGGAGTAACATGTAAATTCTGTCAGAGATGTTCTTCGTATTTCGCTGTTGCAGACATTAGATTTGGGGTAATCTTCTGGCAGGTTGCACTCAGTCGGCCTGATTAACAAAGTCTTGGGTCCTGTGTCAGTTGCTGTCCCTTCTTCCATGATCAGGTCGTCAGGAGTATAAAACATGCAGCTGACGCCATTACATCAGTCTTTCTTGCCGCGCGGTGCCCGAAGCAGAAGCAGTTCGCAAGTGCTGGTCGGCCGACTCCTGAAATTTTTGTTTTCGAGTTTCAGAACCGAAGTCTTCAACTAAAAGTGAAGTACCACGTTGGGGAAACTTTTTCTTGCTCCTTACTGATGTCAGTAAAAGTTAATAATTGCATTACTTGTGGGAAGCAAATACCTCATAAGGATTTTCATTGTACTGTATTCCTTGCCTAGGCTCTGACCACAATGTGCCTTGCCATCGGATTTGTGCTAAATTTAATCAATGCACCATTAAACGTCAGTATAGTTTTGCTTCTAAATATTTTGGCTCAAGTTTCAACTATCCAGAAATGTCGTCGGTTAGCAATCCGACTACCAGAATACCTAAAAAAAATGCAAAGAAAAAGACACAGACCGTCGATGTCCAAAACCGACGACACTTCTCCTAAACCAGTCTCCGGTACTCTGTAAGGTGCTTTCGCAGCCCCTGATACCCGCTACTTCTGATTCACAGGCCTCTACTGAGACCCATTCGAAGTCCGGTATGCCGCGAAGTGCTTCAGTTATGGAACCCGCGGATGTCTCTACCTTAGATGGGTCCAGAGCCTCTGTACAGGCACTGGCTTCTGAGGGTGTTTTCATACCTACAGATTTGTATATTAGACTGACACCATCATCAAAACTAAGGCCAAAATCTAAATCTATGTCTAAAAAAACGACGCCTGGGCCACATGTGCAGGCCCCTATGCCTAAAAGGCAAATGATCAAAATGGCTGAAGATTTAATTACTCTGATCAGGGGTAGCCAACCCCCTCCTTCTAAGAGGTGTAGGCAAGACATTGATTATGAATATTCTGAACAGGATTCTATTTCTTCTGACTCTTCTAATCAATAGGATTTGTGTATTCCTACTTATGAGGACTCTGATGCAGAGGATTCCATTCCTTCTGCCTCTCCCCCTGAGGATTTTTCTTTTGGGGAAACTTTATGTGCCTTAAGGGAACATTTTCACTGGGAAGGTAAGGATTTCTCTGAATCTAAAAAGAGACTTAGGGATTTTCTTCTACTTCCTCAGCATAAGCCTTTGGCTATACCTCCTGTTCTAGACATTGTTGTTGTATTTTCAGAATCTAGTATGACTCCTGATTCTCTGCCTCTGGCTCCTTGTAAGCCAGACAGATACTACAGGGTTCCTGACTCCCACAAATTTCTTTTCAAAAACCCTATTGCTGATCCTGAAACCAATTATCAAGGTCCCAAGGGCATTAAGGCCTCTACTGCCAAAAATCCTACCCCTTCTGATAGAGACTCCAGGGCGCTGGATAGATGGGGTAAGAAGGTTTACACGTCTGCAACTTTGGCTATCAGGGCTTTAAACTGTCAATTTCATATGCTTAAATATCAACAGCATATCATGGGACTACTTAAACAGAAAATAATGTTAATCTCTGACTGTGTGGAAAATAAAGAATTGCAGGATTTATTGCATTCAGCTGAACAAGTTGGAAAACATACTTTGCAATGTGGTTTTGATTCCTTGGAGGCCTCTTGCAGGGCTGCTGTAACTGGATCTGTGCTAAGAAGGCATGCTTGGCTCAAAGAGCAAACTCTGCCTGACCATGTTAAAGCAAAAACAGGACCGTCTCTTTGGTAATAAGGCTGAAGAAGTGTTAAAAAAAGATGGAAGATAAAGCTAAATCTATGCAAACTGTGAAAGATTTCTTACAAGTGCAACCTCCAAGATTTAGTAGGCACTGGCCTACTAAGAAATGGTCCTTTCCAGTCCCCTCAAGAGCCGCTCAAGTCAAATCAAGACATTCCAAAGGCTCCAAGTTTCATTCACAAGGAACTTTTAGAACAAAACAATGGGGTGCCTCCACCTCCAAATCTGGAAGCAACAAGGCACCTCCCTATGGTAAACAGTCTCAATGACTTCCCTCAACGATCACCAAGCACTTACCTCTTAGCCACCCCTTTGGGGGGAAAACTAGCACTTCATGCACGAAACTAGCAACTTATTACCCAGGACAAATGTGTTTCAAATATAGTATCCCAGGGATACATATTTCAATTCCAGACGTTGCCAATCCCAAACGAATGGCCAGATCTGCCCCCAAATCAGTGGGCAGAGGCCCAGAAACAAGTTTTGTCCCTCATGAACATGGGGGCTATTCAACCAGTTCCAGAAGAGGAAAAGGGACAAAGTTTCTATTCCAGACTTTTCCTGGTACCCAGAAAAGACAAATTATGGCGTCCAATTCTTTACTTATCCACTCTAAACACTTTTCTGGACATTCCAAAATTCAAGATGCTGACTTTTCAACAGTTACTACCTATGCTAGGCAAAGATGCCTGGTGGGTAACTCTAAACTTAAAAGAGGCTTACCTGCATGTCTCAATCAGGGAATCTTGGAGAAGATACCTCCGCTTCAAAGCAGGCTCCTTGCATTACCAGTTCTCTGCACTGCCCTTTGGCTTATCTACTGCACCTAGGGTCTTCACAAAGTGCCTGGCACCAGTAATTGCATTTTACAGGCAAAGAAATATTCAGATATATTCATACCTGGATGATTGTCTAATTCAGGCAGAAAACAAGGGCATTCTTCTAAAGCATCTGGCATTTCTAAAAATGGTTCTAACTTGTCTAGGGTACACCATAAACAAAAAGAAATCACAACTGGTACCCTCTCAAAAAATTACATTCCTGGGTGCAAGCTTGAATTCAACTGCCCAGATGACTTACCTTACGCCAGAAAAGCAAATTCAATTGATGACTTACTTCAAACAGGTGGCCGCAAAAACCTAGCTATCTGCAAGACAAATTCTGCAGGCCTTCGGGTTCATGGCCTCCTGCATTCTTCTAATTCTATATGCAAGACCGCATATGAGGAAACTTCAGTGGTACTTAAAAAGTTTATGGAGTCAACATTGTCACAGCCTGGACAATGATTCCTATTATACCTTGCCTGCAACTAGAGTTCCTGTGGTGGGCAGAGGCCTGCCATCAAAACAAGGGGCTGCCATTCATTCCACCCCCTGCTGTCCATACCCTAACAACAGATGCATCAGACTGGGCTTGGGGGGCTCATCTGGCAGGGAAGTGCATTCAGGGCAAATGGAGCCCAAATCAAATGCACCTACATATCAATCAGAAAGAGATGCTAGCTGTACAGAATGTTCTGACAGCCTTCAAGGACTACCTTCATCCAGGACAACTAATGATAAAGACAGACAACACCACAGTTATGTGATACATAAACAAGCAGGGGGGGTACACATTCCTATCCCCTTTGCAGACTAGCAATGACATCGTGGAACATGGCCTTGACCTTTCAGATGCAACTACAAGCTCAATTCCTGCCAGGAAAGCTAAATACTCTGGCAGACGAACTAAGCAGAAATTTTATGGACCCAGACGAATGGAAATTGGAACCACAAGTTTTCAACATGTTGACACGCAAATGGGGGAACCCAGGCATAGATCTTTTTGCCTCACCCCAGAACTATCAGTTGGACAAATTCTGCACAAGATTTCATCACAAAAAAGCTTGGAAAGTGGATGTTCTATCATTCAGCTGGAAAAACCTATCAGTCTATGCCTTTCCCCCTCTGCCTCTGCTCTCCAAAGTTCTACTAAAAGTCAAACAGGACAAACCAAAAATGATTCTGATTGCTCCAGACTGGCCTCGCCAACACTGGTACCCACTCCTGAGCAATGTGTCACACCTTCCTCCGTGACACCTGCCTCAGACACCTTTCCTACTGTCTCAGCAGAACTACAAAATTCTGCACACTCAGCTCCAAACTTTGAATCTTGCAGCATGGCTAATCAACTAATTTCACCCTTGGCATCCCTCAGCAAATCAGTGATGGATGTCATTTTGGAGGCTAGAAGGCCTAGTACTAGAAAATCTTATGCTGACAAATGGAAAAGATTCTGTGCCTGGAACCAATCACAAGGAATAAGCACAGCAATGCCCAATATTCCTCAGATTCTGCAATATGTAACTGAGATGCTTCACAAGGGCCTCTCTTTTTCCTCCATAAAAATCCATGTCTCTGCCATTTCATCTCATTACAACACAGAACCTCCCCTCTTCTCTCATCCTCTGCTAAAGCAGTATCTCAGAGGGGCCAAAAATTTAAGACCTCCCAGGAGAGCACCAACTCCTGCATGGGACCTCAGTTTTGTTTTGGAAAAACTCACTCTCCCCTTTTGAGCCAGCTGCTACTACAGACCTAAAATTTCTTTCATGGAAAATGGCTTTCCTTTTAGCAGTCACTTCAGCTAGAATGGTTTTAGAATTACAGGCTCTTATGGTAGTGGAGCCTTTCATTATTTTTCATCCAGACAGGGTGGCTCTCAGGACCAATCCATCTTTCATGCCTAAGGTGGTATCCAGTGTGGTTCTTTATCAGACCATTCATCTGCCAACTTTCTTCCCTAATCCACAGAACAAGGGTGAGCGGATTCTGCATTCATTTGATGTGCACAGACAACTTAGATTCTACTTAGGATGAAATCTCTAAGAAAATCCGACCAACTGTTGGTGGCATTTGCTGCAGGGGCAGAGGGAAAAGCTATTTCAAAGCAGACTATTTCCAAATGGATTAGCCATTGCATTAGTTTCTGCTATATGCGCCATGGTAAACCTTTCCCCAAGGGGATCAGGTCTCATTCCACCAGGGCTGCATCTACTTCTGCAGCCTTTCTCAGAGGGGTTCCTACCAGAGACATTCTAGAAGCTGCTACCTGGAGCTCAGTTCATACGTTCACCAAGCATTACCATTTACCTCTCTTCTCTAAATCCAGAGCTGGCTTTGCCACAGCTGTCCTGCACGACCTTATAGCTGCTCCTAATGCTGTATAAATCCATCCTCCCAACCATCCATAACTTTGGGATTCTACCCAAATATAATGACTGCAACAGTGAAACACGAAGAACATAGTACAGTTGTGTACACTTACCATAAATGTAGATGTTCGAGTGTATTCACTGTTGCAGTCCTGGTTACCCACCCTCCAGCCCCCTGTTTTTCTCTTACTATACCTCTCCTTTCTTTTACTATGCTTAAAAGCCTTTTTGTGTGTATTTGCTTTTGTTTGGAGGTATATTTTTTGTGTTTTAAAGTTTATACTTATATATATATATATATATATATATATATATATATATATATATATATATATATTGCTCCCCATTTGGGGGCACCTGACATCTGGGGCAAGAAAAACTGATGTAATGGCGTTGGCTGCATGTTTTATACCCCTGACGACCTGATGTCATGGAAGAAGGGACAGCAACCGATGCAAGACCCAAGACTTTGTTAATCAGGCCGACTGAGGGCAACCTGCCAGCAGATTACCCCAAATGTAGTGACTGCAGCAATGAATACACTCGAGCATCTACATTTATGGTAAGTGTACACAACTGCTGCTGAATTCACATCTTCCATACCAATTATTTTCGAAATTTTCTTTAAATATCTACCTCGTTTATTATATTTGCTGTTCTAGATCCCCCTGGTACATCCTCCCTATTGCAAATCAAGCTCCAGTCTCTACTTGTAAGCAACATTCCCTGCTGAAAGCTGATTTATTTCTCCCAAAATTTTTCTTAAGCTTCATAATAGCAGTTATTGGTGGAATATAAATACATGCCAGTGGAATCCTCCATCCTTGCCAATAACCCCTTACTTCCACAAATTTATCATTACTGTCTCTTTTCCCTCTTATCACTGCTGGTGCCCTTCTGGCAATTAGTATTAATCCCCTTTTCCTTTTTCCCTGATATTCTGCTGAATATCCATCCTGAAATAATTTCTTTGTCAAATTCACCAGAGCTTTTCTTTACAGGTGTGTCTCCTGCAGCATCACTATTTATCTCCGCATTTTAAATATAATTCAGTACTCTTTACATTTTATATATAGCTGTAAGACCATTTACATTCCAAAATAATATGGATAACGTAGTCATTATGATAAAAAGCTAATGTTTTTTAAATGTGTATTTCCATCTTTTTTTGTTGCATGCACACATTGTTTGGCAGGCTGATATTTTATATAGTTGTTTCTTCTCATCTCCATTTGAACCTATGTCATATTTTTTCAAAAAACTAAGTACATTTTCAGAATACCCCACCCTGTGGTAACTTTGAACAAACACACAAAACTGTGTATGTCTTCAAAAAATTGTTTAACCCACCAGATAGGAACAGTTGCCCCAAATTGGCATCTGTCATTCACAGCCATTACCTAACCTAAAATTAAGGTTATCAGTGCTAAAGCATATGCTACAGCTTGTGTTCACACTTACACTAATTGTCTGTTATTTTCATATTTCTATTCCCCTCCCAGATATGGAAAACTGTCTGTATGCTTTCAGAAAACATTAACATTTAGTCCTAACAAATTGTATTGGTTATCTTTAAATAAAACACTGTTCTATTAAATGCATTCAAGTATTAAGTCTGCACGACAGGCTACTATCTCTTATTCACTTCTAATGATTTCAAACTTTAGTTTTCACTGAACTGCTTACCATTGTACCTTTTAATTGTGCATCTTCCTTAGCAGAGAATGCTCAAAACTCTTGAGATGAGTTGCCTGCACTGACTTCCAAGATGATTGCACATTGAGTAATAGTTTAATTTCAGCTCTTCCGGTGTGAAAACAGAAACGTAGATGAGAGAGCCAGTAAACTAGTATTTCTGGTTAAATTTCAGTAATTGGCTGGTAAGTGCACTGTCTGAATGCCAGCTAAAATGAAATTCAGAGAACCTGAAAGAAAATCAATCACAAAAGGTGAAAAACACCAACTAGGAACAATTCTGCAGCTGTTCAGCAAAAAGCAGTGCAAGCTACAGCTGTGGTGCAAGACATGACTTCCAGTAATCTAGAGGAAAAAAATAAGTAAAATCTACTAAAACCTGATTAAAATGAAACACTGAAGGAATATGCCATCTTAAACAACAAAAGGCTGGAAAAAATGGAAGAAGCTTTAAAAGGATATTCAGATGAGGTTGAAATGAAGAAAGGGCTGGCTAGAATATGAGCCTGCTCAAGAAGAGATGTTTCAAAAAATAATAGAATTAGAGGATAGAGCACACAGGGAAAACTTGAGATTTTCTGCTGTGCCAGAGAAGCCGAAAGGAGCAGACTATTCATTTTATGAAAGCACAAATAAGCAACTAGACTGGTATTCCACATCGGGAATTAATTGAAAGGGCGCATCATGTGTATGCTCCATACCTGGCCATGAGAAAGCAACCCAGACCTTCAATAGTAAAGATGCAGTCCTACCAACCGAAAGAGTTAATTCTGCCAAAACTGTATCAGAAGGACATAATACTAAAAAGGGGAGACAGTAGAGTGTTTGTGGAAAATGATTACTTACTGTACACCAGGCAGAATAGGAGTAAACTTATTCCACTGATCAGGGAATGTCTAGAAGCAGGCATGAGATTCAAGCTGTTGTACCCAGCTATTTTCAGAATATTCTTTATTGGAGGGACAGACTCTTTTTTATTTTTTTTAAGCAGAGCACACTAATTAGGAAATACAAACATTTATCCGGTTTACTATAATTTTCCCGATCAAACTATGTGTGAACTATCGTTTCTACGAACCATAGAAACAAAAAACACTTAAGCGAAAAACACTAATGTCGAACGCAGAAGTGGTGGGAGTTCTAATTCGCCCCACACGTCTTAGTACTTGGATATACAAACTCCAAGATCACACTATACTGAGGGAGAGGGTATATTTCCCGATTCCCCCCTATAGTGCGATCTGCATCAAAATGTAGAGAGTCTCAACAGCGAATGCTGTATTGCATTCGTTGTTGTACAGTTCTACATTTTAGCATTCATTCTTTTAATTCTACCAAATGGGTCAATTCGGACTAATGTGAATCACACATAGTCCGATCGCCCATTTCATTTGATAGTAAACCCATTTATCCAACAAAAAGTGAGTTATGAAACAGGAGGATATTCTGCTTCTTGTTCTTCTAGTAATAAAGATCACGAGAGACTGTCCCAGTGAAATATTTTCCAATGTTTCAACGAAAAATGCTTGAGAGACAGAAAAAAGCACAAGTGTTGACCAGAAGAGCTTGGACTACTTTGGAAATGAAGCAAAGACTGAGTTTTGAGATGGAGATAAACAGGAATAAAACAAGCAACTCTCAGAAGTTGACAAATGTAGGATTACAAAGCGCTTATTATATTTGTGAACCGTGACAGAACAAGAAAACCTGGAAATGTTGGACTTTCTTGAATTTGTTTAAGCTTTGTAAGGACTCTAAAGCACATGTCCCACTTTTTGCAGAGGGAAAAGGAAGGATTTTACTGTAAGTAAAAAAAAAAAAGTGGTTCTTAGTAGTGTTTTTATAATGCATGATATAATCTGCATGCTATAAAGTAAAGTTTTCTCAGTTATTTTTGAGTGTAATGGGGATACTAAAGTAAACAGGTGCCCTTTTTTTTCTTCTTTCTTTCTCCTTGCCCAGTTTTAAAAAATGTAGGCACTTCAACGTATTAAAAAAATGAAGGAAAGTCTTGTCGAAAGAGTAGAATACAAGAAAGACTGATGTGCTTTTTTCAGTCTTGCATAGGAGAATGATTGGATTAAGGCTCTTGGCTTGATCTATTAAGTTTTAAAAGAAAGCAAATAAAAAAGAACATTGTCTAGCAAATAAATGAGTGCTTGTAGAAACAACTGTGTATCTGATTCTTGTGTCTCCATTGAGACAATCTGATAAAGAACAATAAAAACAGAATACTTATTTCTTTCAAGGGCTTTCTTTCAATGGCTAGGAAATTAAGTTTTCTTAAAGCATTCAAGCATTTTCCAAGCCATTTTTCCATTCAAGCTGGAACTATGACATTTAATAAAAAAAAATGTATGTAAAAGGTGCGAATAATACCTTTTTAATACAGTGAAGCTTTCTGTAATGTATTTAAGTGTCAGTGGTCTCTCAGATACATAAAAAAGAAAATAGTGAACTATATTAAAAATGTAGAGTGCAAATAGCAATGTTACAGTCACACTTAGAACTGAACATGTGAATTTGATAAAGGTTTTCAGAATGGTTATTCAAGTGGAATACCTGGAACAAAGGAAAAGAGGAATACTTATACTCATTGCAAGAGGATAAAAAGTACTACTGGCAAGGGAGGAGGATTACACTGTCATGTATTTATATTCCACCTAAAACTGCTATAATAGAGCTTAAGAAAATTTTGGGAGAATTAATCAGCTTTCGGCAAGGAATGTTACTTATAAGTGGGGGCTGGAATTTAATTTACAGCAGTGAAGATGTGTCAAGGGGGCCCAGAAGGGAAAGTTTAACAAAGGAGGGTAGACTTTTGAAGAAATTTATGAAAATATTTGGCATGGAAGAAGTGAATTCAGTACTAGGAGTCAAACTACATAGGAAAAATTGGAATACTGAGAACAATACATACAAGGGAGCAATGAGGCCTAAACGACAACAGGACTTAAGTGAGCTATGTAATGTTTGAGTGAGAAAGATTGGGTAGATTATAAGTGATGTATAATGTTTTCAACTGGGAGTGTGTCCGTATGGTTTGTGATATAAAATGCTTGCAACTAGGATTGTGTTGATATGGTTTATTTTCATTTATATAATTGTATGATTGCCTATGTAGTAAGTGATAGTTTAATGAAGATGTTTTTTGTTTAAAAAAAAAACAAGAACTGAATAATATATGTAATATTGCTTAGGTTATATGAAATATAGCAGTTTATGTGAAGTATAATGTTTATTTTAATATAGTTTGAATAATTTTATGTGGAATAAAATTTGCCAATGTCACAAGTGATAATTCAATAAAAGTGTTTGGAAAAAAATTGGCTAGGCTAGACAGAATTTACATTTCACAGGAACATGTACATTTAGTTGAATATCTTGATAGACACCCAATAACTCTTTCATGTCATGTGCCAATAATAACTAAAATAAAAACACAGGTTAATGAAGTAAAAATGAACATACTGGCGCGTTCCCACCTATCTGTTGAAATGAGAGCAGTTTAAGGAATTGGTATTGGAAATTATTTGTGAGCTGTTAGAGAATATAGAAATTTCTTCTGAAAATATAGCTAGGGAGTGGGATGAAATTCAAGTGCAGTTTAAAATTAGGGTGGAAATAAAGGGAGATATGGTTTAGAAGTAACAAGAATTATTTAGAGGGAATGACAAATGTTAGTATTGCAGAATAGGGTGAATCTAACAAAACAAGCAAAGAATCAACTGCAGAATGCTAAACAGAAAATAAGGGATTACCTCGATAATATGCATGAGTTTAGAAAGATTGCTGTTAACTCTAGACCACAAAAACTTTTAGCACAATAACTCAGGCAACAGGAAGTAGAAAGGGGAACCTGTAACAAGGAAGATAACAAAGATTCTATAGAGGTATTAGAAGTATTTTGGAAATTCTTTAACAGTCTGTATATAGCAGAGAAATATGGAAATTAAGAAAAGGTACAAATGGAAATGTTTATGGAAGAATTAAATATGGGTAGGGTAGAGGTAGATGAGGCTCAGTTACTAACAGGATAGGAGGAGATCACATAAAATGGTGATATATAACCAATCTACAAGAAAGTCCCCAGGAATAGATGGTATTCCTGTGGAAATTTGGAAGCTAGGAGGGGAAAAAAACTAATAAAGATCTGGAAGGTTTTGTTTAACAATAGTTTAAGGGGAGGAGAAGTACCAACATCCTGGAAGAAAATGGTGGCAGCTGTAATACCGAAGTTGGGTAAAGCGCCGTAAGATCCAGCTTCATACAGTCCGATTTCAATACTAAACCAAGATTATAATGTGTTTATGTCTATAATGGCTAAAAGAATGGCAAACATTTTGCCAAATTGAATAGATATGGATCAGTGTGCTTTTGTGGAGGGGAGGCAAACATTTGACATTAATGGAAAATTGATCTAAAAGGAAGCAGAATATAAGAAAGTAACATTGTTGCTGGTGGGTCTTGAGGGAGAGAAAGTTTTTGACATAATAAGCTGGGACTTCATGAGCAGGGCAATGGAAGCATTTCAATTCCCTGACAAAATTGTAAGGTTGATTAGAAAGATATCAGGAATCAGAGACTAAAATTACAGTGGATGGATTCTTGTCTGATAATTTCTCCTTGAGCAGAGGAACACCAGGCAGAAGTGTATTTTCTCCTTTTATTTATTTGCTTTGTATTTAGAACCATTGGCAAAAATGAAGGTACTCAGAAATTCAAGGATATACTTGGTATGGTAATCAAGAAAAAATGACCATTTGCAGATGATTTTATTTTATACATGATAAAACTCAAAAACGACATTGCAGTGTTGTGGAACATTTTCAGACAGTTTCATATTTTTTCACAGTATAAAATTAATGAAGCTAAATCAAAGGCAATAGCGATAAATTATGTATCCACACACAGATTGGTTCAGCAGTATCCATACTTATGGGGACATGATAAAATAAAGTTTTTAGGAGCGTGGATTAAAATTGATTTTGGTGTGACAGCTAAGGATATGTGGGAAGAGACTAAACAAAAGGTAATACAAAAACTGAGAAACTGGAAGCTCTGTTATATGGATCTGGATAGTAGAATACAATCAGTTAAAATGCTTTAGTCCCTTTAGTCTTATACACAGGTCAGGCATGTTTTATCAACCAGAGGAGAAGTTATGAATAGCAATTAATAAAGAGCTGAAGGGTTTTAAATGGGAGGGGAGGATGGCAAGAGTCAAGTGGAATATGCTTATTCTTCTAATAGAACAAGGTGGATTGGGATTACCCAATTTGATGGGGTATTTCAGAGCTGCACAGTTAAAGCTCCTATGCATAGCACAAGCAGAAACTTATAATGCAAAGTGGAGAGGGACGATGATGAAACAGGGGAAGCTCAAGAAACAAGGAAAGACTGGAATTTTGGATGCAGGCCTTTTAAGGACAATAATAATCATGCAGAATATTATATTCATAAGGTAGCAGAAAATATTATAAGAACTAAGCCAACACGGGAATGGAGAAAGGATAGTCTTCCAATAGGGATGCTTGCATTTAGTGATACAGACAATAGGCAAGAGGGAGGGAAATGTAATGGAATGGGAAGACTCCAATAATGTGTTTGGACTGCATGTCAGAGATTGCCTTCCCTATCGAGGATAGATATCAGAGTATAGGCAAAGAGAAAGAAATTGGGGGGAGGGGGTCTTGAGCAAAAGACCATCACTGGTAGAGTTTTTAGTAGAATCTAGAACAGAAGTTGCTGTTAAAAATGGAATAATTAGTACAGCATGTAAAATATTGCATAATAACTATAAGACTCAGAGGAGGTTAGAAAGGATCCAGAATAGAAATTGGATAAGCAATTTAGAAAGAAACAGCGGGGGGTATGTGTATGTCTCCAAATGTGCAACAAAATTTAGAAGATGTAGAATTTTTTGCTTGGAAATGTCTATACAGATATTTTTGTACCCCAGGTAGTCTCCAGAGAATTCTTCCTCAGGTAGACTGCAAATTTTGAAGATATGATAGAATAGAGGTAACTGGGAACATGTTTTCTGGGAGTGTAATGAGTTGACAGACTTTAAAGATTCCATGCGTACTACTCTGTCGGAGATGCTGAGTGAGCAAATTAATGTAACTAGGGAAATGATTTTTCTGAACTATGATACAGAATCGGAATTGCCTAGACATAGTAAGGCCATGCTGAGACTAATTATTGTGGCTGCCAAAAAAGCAGTTACTAGAAACTGGAAATCTAACTCTAAACCAACTGTACTAGAAGTAGTGAATATAGTAACCAAGATAAAACAACTGGAATTGGGATCTTTAGAAAAGGGTAGAAGCAAATTACATAGGCAAAAATGGGAATTGTGGGAAAAACACATACAAGGGAGGAATGAGGTTTAAAAGAAGGCAGGATTTGAATGAGCTATATAGTGTTTGACAATGACTGGGTAGGTTATAAGTGATGTATAATGTTTGCAGCTAGAATTATGTCAGTATGTTTTGTGATGTAAAATGCTTGCAACTAAGATTGTCAATATGGTTTGTTTTCATTTGTATAAACGTATGATTGCCTATGTCATAAGTGATAATTTAATAAAGATGTTTCTGCTTTAAAAAAAAAAAAAGATCACAACAGACTTGAGTTCTGTCCATTATCTGCCAGGGATGTTTCATGGTTTGGAAATCCCTTACTCCCTTTTGGGGCATCCCTCACCCTCCTCTGGAATAACTTCGTCTTTCACAAGAGGCGTTCCATTCCCTTTTGCTCCAGGGCACCATTCAAGCTGTGCCCCTGTCCAAGTATTGAGGGAAGGGGTTTTATTCCAGAATGTTTTTGGGCCCCAGAAAGAAGGGCACTTGGAGACCCATTCCAGACCTTTCCCAGATCAACACCCTTTTCAGGATTCCTCCTTTGTTTGTTCAGACTTTATTTCCCTTTCTTCTACTGCAGGCCTTTTTGGTGTCTCTGGATCTCAACAATGCCTATCTTCATATCCCCATCCATCCCCCTTTCAGGAAATTTTACATTTCTCTGGTCCTTCTTTGCATTTTCAGTTCTATTCTTAGCCCCTTAGCCTCTGTACTCCCCCAAGGGTATTCACCAAATACCTTGCTCCTGTCATTGTCTTTTGTAGGATGAGAAAAGTTCAGATCTTTCCTTATCTGGATGATCTGCTCATTCAGGCTTCTTCCTTCGATGGTCTGCTTCAGGATCTCCAGTTTACTGTTTCCATGTTGCAGAGTCTGGGGTTCACCATAAACTTTCAGAACTCAGTTCTGATTACTTCTCAAGATTATATATTCCTTTGTTGCAGGCTCCAGACCATACCCATGCTGGCATCAGTGCCTGCCCCTATGGTCCTGTATCTCACTGTCTTTTTTTCGGTCTCTTTTTCCTCTGGCTTCAGTTGTGGCCAGGGATTTACTCAGGGTCCTCATATTCTTGGCTTCTACCTTTCCCATGATCCCTCTGGCCAGGCTGCACATGACAAAGCTACAGTGGTACCTCAGGTCAGTGTGACTCCAACATTGCCACCCACTGCACTTCCCAGTCCCTCTTCCTTCCTTGTCTCAGACTGAGCTTCAGTGGTGGATTCATCGGTTCATAAAAGTTTGGACCACATCACTATAAAGGAGATGAGGGCTCTTCTTCTAGCTGTTTAAGCTTTTCATTATCTTTCACAGTGATGGGGTACATCGTCAAATGGGGGGGGGGTACAGTTTCCTATCTTCTTTGCAGACTAGCTCTCCAGGTGTGGGATCTAGCTGTCCAGTATAAAGTGATTCTTCAGGTTGCCTACATTGCTTCAGAACACAATATAGTGGCAGACTCTTTGAATAGGTCCATCACACAGGCTCACGAATTGATGCTTCACAGAGATGTGTTCTTGGACATTGCCCATTGGTAGGGTATTCCTCGGGTACCTCGGGTAGATCTTTTTCTCTCCCTTCTGAACAGACGACTTCCTTTTTTTCTGTTCCAGAGTCCCAAGTCCTCTGGTGTGGAAGGTGGACTCCATGACCTTTCCTTGGAAGGGGATGTTTCTGTACACCTTTCCTCCCCTTCCTCTGTTGCCATAAGTCTTGTACAGAATCAGGCAACATTCCCAAAATCTTGTTGGTGACTCCCTTTTGTCCCAGACAGCTTTGGTTCCCTCTGCTTTCTGACCTGGCCAGGGGCAATCACCACAGGTTACCTCACTGGTGGACCTTCTCACACAAGACAAGGGGTCTGTTATCCATCTTCACTTGTCCACACTTCAGCTGACACTGTCGGTGATAGGGTTTTGATCCCTTTTAGACACTTTTCTGAGAATATGCTTCGGGTTCTGCAGGAGGCCAGGAAATCATATTTGTCCAAATGGAAAGGATTTGCTGTTTAGTGCCTCTCTCCCTATCCGGATCCCCTCTCTGTGGAGGTTCCTGTGGCTCTGTCTTGTTTGTGTGATCTGATCCATGCTGGGTTGGCATATTCTTCAGTTAAAGCTCACCTGTCAGCAGTCTCTGCTTGTCTGCCCTTGAGCCATCCTCTTGCATCTAGATTTGAAGTCAAGCAATTTCTTAAAGGCATCCTTCATATCGGACCTCCCGGGAAGCCTATTCCTCCTTCCTGTAACCTTCTTTTTTTTTTCACCCAAACATCTTTATTAAATTGCCACATATGACAAAGCCAGTCTTACATTTATATAAGTGAAAAACATACAAAATTATACCATTAGTTGCAGTTTACATCACAGACACCATTGAAACAACTGTAGTTGCAAACATTATACATCACTTATAAACCATGCAGTCATCGTCAGTTAAGCATTGTATGGCTCATTCAAATCCTGCCTGTTAAATGTCCTTCCTGCTCTGCTTATATTCTTCCCACAATTCCCATTTTTTTCCTATGTAGTTTGCTCCTTCCCTTTTCTAAAGATCCCAGTTGCACTTATTTTATCTCTGTTATGATATTCACTACTACTAGTAAAATTTGTCTAGACTTTGATTTCCATTTTCTAGTAATTGCTTTTTTGCCAGCCACCATAATTAGACTCAGCAAGCCTGTACTATGTCTAGGCAATTCTGATTCAGTAGCATAACTCAAAAAGTTATCTCCCCAGTCAGTCCAATCTGCTTACCCAGCATGTCTGACAGAGCAGTCTGCAGGGAATCCCTAAAGTCTGCCAGCTCATTAAACTCCCAAAAAATATGTTCCCAGCTACCTCTTTCTTGCCCGTCATATCTCCAACATTTGCTATCCACCTGAGAAAAATTTCTTTGGAGTCTACTTGGGGTGTAAAAAATACCTATGTAAACATTTCTAGGGAAAGATCCTAAATCCTCCAGACTTTGTTGCATTTTTGGGAGATGTACATATATCCCCTCTCCTGGAACCTTAATTTTGTTCTTGAAAAATTGACTCAGGCTCTCTTTGAGCCTGCTGTTTTCATAAAACATTGTACTTGAAAAATTGTTTTTCTTTTGCCTCTCACTTCGGACACAAGGGTGTCTGAACTTCAGGCTGTCGTGGCCGTTCCTCCTTTTTTAGTTTTTCACAGAGACATGGTGTCTGTTTGAACTAAGTCTTCTTATATGCCCAAGGTGGTCAATGGGTCGACCCTTTAATCAGTCTATTATTTTGCCTTCCTTTTTACCTTCTCCGCAGTCTGCCAGTGAGAAGGTTCTTCACTCCCTAGATTTGCATAGACTGTTCCGATCTTATTTGGGTTCATCTTAAATCTAAAGTTATTCACAACTCTAAGTAGCTTTTTGTTTCTTTTCATCCCAGGTCTTTGGATTAAGCTGTCTTTAAGCAAACCATCTATTCCTGGATTTCTAAAGCCATTTATTTTTGTTATTCTTTTCATGGTAAATGTTTTTCCTCATCAGTAAAGGCCCCTTCTACATGGGCTGTTGCCTCCTCTGGTGCTTTTATTTTTCAAGGGGCTGGATACCAATTCTATCCTTGAAGCTACTACTTGGTCTTCTGTTCATACTTTCACTAAGCATTATAAGTTAGATGTTATTTACAGGGTTAGAGCTGGCTTTTCCAGGGCTATCCTACATGGGTTTTTGTGGGGCTGTTCAGTGCCTTCCTCCTCCCAGGTTTCCTCTTGAGCTTTTGTACTCTCCCTTCAGCTATGAATACTGCAACATTGATATGGAAGTACATAATACACTTGTGTAAAATCTCACCATAACTGTAGACGCCCTTTTCTTCAATGTTGTAGTACTCACTGCTCCCTCCTGCCTCCTCTGCTCTGGCTTGTTCTTTCTTGCCCTTCTGGCCGAGGGACTCTTCTCCCTTTTCTCCTTCTGGATTTACATGTTGTTCCTTGCCCCTAGGGACATTCTGTTCCTTGTGGGACTTTCAGTTGTGTGTGTGCGCATCTTTACGGCACCTTTATGCCCTACAACTTGCATGGGGATCGTACCTGTGACATATGGCATCTGTAAGTCTAAAGGCTTGGTTGTATTGGCCGGATGTTATGCTATTATTATATTATTATTATATTATTATATATATTATATGTATATTATTATATATATATCAGTTATGATTACTGCAATAATGAAAAGGACATCTGCTGCTACGGTAGGATTTTATGCAACTGTATTTTCTACATTCTACTTAAAACTCTACCATTACTTGGTGGTCTTTCACTTGGGATCCTCCTATTCCTTTCTCTTTGCCTATAGTCTGTTATCAATCCTTGATAGGGAAGGCGATCCAAAGGTATTTTTGGTCTCTTCCCATTCAGTCACATTTCTTTCTCTAATTATCTGCTCCCAATATCTTGGTTCCTTTGCCAGTTTTCTCCAGTAAATCAAAGTCCCCTCTTTTCTATTTTCTTTACTCATAATTGCAGTCATCCCTATTGTTAGAATCTCATTTTTTCCATTCCCATGTTGGCTTAGTTCTTAAAATACTTTCTGCTACTTAATGAATATAATGTTCTGTATGGTTATTGTTATTCTCCTTAAGGATTTGCATCCAAAATCCCAGTTTCTCCTTATTTCTTGAGCTTCCCATCCTGTTTCATCATCAACCCTTTCCAGTTAGAATTATTGCTTTCTGCTTGTGCTATGTATAGGAGCCTTAACTGTGTAGCTATGAGATACCCCTTCAAATCAAGTAATCCCAAATCACCTTGTTCTGTTGGAAGGATCAATTATCCCACTTGACTCTTCTCCTCACAGATAAAATCCTTCAGCTCATTATTAATTGCTATCCACAACTTCTCCTCTGGTTGGTGAAAATATGCCTAGCTTGTGTATAAAAGGAAAGGACTAAAAACATTTTCACTGCTTGTATCTTGCCTTACATATCCATAAAACAGAGCTTCCAGTTCCTCCATTTTTGTATTATCTTTTGATGCCATAACTTAATCCTTTTTAACTTGTACTTCATTTCATAATTTCCTCATAAATAATAGGTACTACTGAATCAATTTGTGTGCGGGTGTATAGTTTACATTTATTGCCTTTGTTTTATCTTCAGTAATTTTGTAGCCAAAAAAGGCTTGTTTCAGAGTGTTCCACATCTCTGAAATATCCTTTTCTGTTTTTATAAGGTACAAAATTCTTCTTCTTCTTTCGGCTTTTCCCGATTAGGGGTTGTCACAGCAGATCACCTGTCTGCTCATGATTGGCAGCAGAGTTTTACGGTGTCGAGTTGCAGCCTGGCACACAACCTTCCACAGGAGGCACACATGCATGCACACACATGCCTAGGGCCAATTTAGAGTGTCCAATCCACCTATAGCATGTCTTTGGGATGTGGGAGGAAGCTGGAGCACCCGAAGGAAACCCACGCGACCACAGGGAAGACATGCAGACTTCGCACAGAAGGCACTCCAGCCGAGGATCGAACCAGAGAACCTCTCGCTGTGAGGCGACAACGCTAACTGCTACACCACCATGGCTGCCCTTATAAGATACAAAATAATATTTGCAAATAAAGCCAACTTTTCTTGGTTACCATACAAATTACATCCTTGAATTTCCGAGTCCCTTATTTTCTTTGCAAATGGTTCTAAATATAACCCAAATAACACAGAGAAAAGAAGACACTCATGCCTGGTTCCTTCAAATGAAACTTCTCAGAGAGCAAACTCCCCATTTTAATTTTTACCTCCGAGCCCTAATATCTTCTTTTTCTTCATCGTCTTTCGGCTTTTTCCAGTTAGGGGTCGCCACAGCGGATCACCTGTTTCCATTTCTTCCTGTCTTCTGCATCTTGCGCTGTCACACCAACCACCTGCATGTCCTCTCTAACCACATCCATAAACCTTATCTTAGGCCTTCCTCTTTTCCCTCTTACCTGGCAGCTTCATCCTTAGCATCATTTTCCCAATATACACAGCATCCCTCCTCGGCACATGTCCAAACCAACGCAATCTTGCCTGTTCTTGCCTTTGTCTCCAAACTGTCCAACCTCGGCTGACCCTCTAATATACTTATTCCTAATCCTGTCTGCCCTCGTCACACCCAGTGCAAACATCTTTAACTCTGCCACATCCAGCTCTGACTCCTGCTTTTTTGTCAGTGCCACTGTCTCCAACCCATATAACATAGCTGGTCTCACTACCCTTTTGTAGACCTTCCCTTTCACTCTTACTGGTACTAGTCTGTCACAAATCACTCCTGACACTCTTCTCCACCCACCACACCCTGCCTGTTCTCTCTTCTTCATCTCTCTTCCACACTCGCCATTACTCTGAACTGTTGATCCCAAGTATTTAAACTCATTCACATTTGCCAACTCTGCTCCATGCATCCTCAACATTCCTCTATCCTCCCTTTCATTCACACACATATATTCCGTCTTAGTCCGGCTGACCTTCATTCCTCTCCTCTCTAGAGCATATCTCCACCTCTCTAGGGTCTCCTCATCCTGTTCCCTAGTCTCACTACATATCACAATGTCATCTGCAAACATCATAGTCCACGGGGACTCCTGTCTGATCTCTTCTGTCAACCTGTCCATCAAGAGTGCAAATAAGAAAGGGGTCGGAGCTGATCCTTGATGTAATCCCACCTCCACCTTAAACGCATCTGTCAGTCCCACTGCAGATCTCGCTGCTGTCACACTGCCCTTGTATATATCCTGTACCACTCTTACATACTTCTCTGCCTCTCTCGACTTCCTCATACAATACCACAACTTCTCTCTAGGCACCCTGTCATATGCTTTCTCTAAGTCCACAAAGACACAATGCAACTCCTCCTGACCTTCTCTGTACTTCTCCATCAACACTCTCAGAGCAAACATCGCATCTGTAGTGCTCTTTCCTGGCATGAAACCATACGGCTGATCACTAATCATCACCTCCCTTCTTAACCTAGCTTCCACTACTCTTTCCCATAATTTCATGCTGTGACTGATCAGTTTTATCCTTCTGTAGTTACTACAGCTCTGCACATCACTCTCATTCTTAAAAATTGGTACCAAAACACTTTTTCTTCACTCCTCAGGCGTCCTCTCACTTTCCAAGATTTCATTAAACAATCTGGTTAAAAATTCCACTGCCATTTCTCCTAAACACCTCCAAGCTTCCACAGGTATGTTATCTGGACCAACAGCCTTTCCATTCTTCATCCTCTTCATAGCTATCCTTACTTCCACCTTGCTAATCCATTACACTTCCTGATTCACTATCCCCACATCATCCAGCCTTCTCTCTCATTCTCTTCATTCATCAGCCCCTCAAAGTACTCCTATCTGTTCAACACATTCTCCTCGCTAGTGAGTACATTTCCCTCATTATCCTTTATCACCCTTACCTGCTGCACATCTTTCCTAGCTCGGTCCTTCTGTCTAGCCAATTGGTATAGGTCCTTTTCTCCCTCCTTAGTGTCCAGCCTTTCATACAACTCTCTATACGCCTTATCCTTAGCCTTTGCCACCTCTCTCTTTACTATGCACCTCATCTCCATTTACTCCTGTCTACTTTCTTCATCTCTCTGACAATCCCACTTCTTCTTCGCCAACCTCTTTCTCCGTATACTCTTCTGTACTTTCTCATTCCACCATCAGGTCTCCTTATCCTCCTTCCACTGTCCAGATGTCACACCAAGCACCTTTCTAGCAGTCTCCCTTACTAGCTCTGCTGTAGCTACCCAGCTGTTCGGTAACACTTCACTGCCATCCAGTGCCTGTCTTAACTCTTCACTGAACTCTACCTCACAATCACCCTTTTTCAATTTCCTCCATTTGATCCTTGGTGCTGCCCTCACACTCCTTCTCCTCTTCTTGATCACAAATGTCATTCTACAGACCACCATTCTATGCTACCTAACTACACTTTCCCCGTCACCACTTTCCAGTCTCCAATCTCCTTCAAACTGGCCCTCCTGCATAGGATATAATCCAACTGTGTGCATCTTCATCCACTTTTGTATGTCACCCTATGCTCCTCCCTCTTGTTAAAATACATATTCACCACAGCCATATCCATCCTTTTTGCAAAATCCACTACCATCTGACCTTCTGCATTCCTTTCCATAACACCATACCTACCCATCACTTCCTCATCCCCTCAGTTCCCTTCACCAGCATGCCCATTGAAATCTGCTCCGATCACCACTCTCTCACCCTTGGGTACATTCATCACCACTTCATCCAATTCACTCCACAATTTTTCTTTCTCAACCATCGCACACCCAACTTACGGAGCATATGCACTAACAACATTCATCATTACACCGTCAATTTCCAGCTTCATAAACATCACTCTATCCGACACTCTTTTCACCCGCAAAACACTCTTGGTATACCGTTCCTTCAGGATAAACCCCTACCCCATTTCTCCTCCCATCCACACCATAATAGAACAATTTGAACCCACCTCCAATACACCTGGCCTTACTTCCCTTCCACCTGGTCTGTTGTACACACAATATATCAACCTTCCTTCTGTCCATCATATCAGCTAGAGCTAGCTCCCTATACCAGTCATGCTGCCAACATTCAAAGTTCCTACCCTCACTACCACACTCCTAACCTTTCTCCTGTCTTCATGCCTTCAGGCATGCCTTCCCCCTCTTCTTCTCCTTCGGCCAACAGTAGTCCAATTTCCGCCAGCATCCTGTTGGCTAACAGTACTGGTGGCGGTCGTTGTTAACGTGGGCCTCGGCTGATCCGGTATGTAAATCTGTATTGTTTTCCGCATATCTCATTTGGCAGATGTTTTACATCGGATACCCTTCCTGACGCAACCCTCCCCATTTATCCGGGCTTGGGACCAGCACGAAGAAATGCACTGGCTTGTGCATCCCCAGTGGCTGGGTTGAGTCCTAATATCTTCTAATTAACCTTATTATTGGGGCAAGGAATACAAATGCGTCCATTGCCCTAATCATAAAATCCTAGCTTACTCTGTTGAATGCTTTCTCTGCATCAAGACTGACCAATAACAGTGGTATTCTCTTACATTCTACTTCCCTGTGGATTATTGTTGTTTATGTTGTCAAATGTTTATCTCCCCTCCACAAAATCACATTGATCCATATCTATCAATTTTGCCATCACCTCTGTAATTGTTTTAGCCTTTATAGACAAACACTTTATAATCCTGGTCTAGAATCAAAATGGGCCTATATGAAGCTGGTTCTGATAGGACTTTGCCATATTTAGGTATTACAACCACCACAGTTTTCTTCCAGGATGTTGATGCTTCTCCTCCTCCTTTTAAAATGCTGTTAAACAAAATTTCCAGATCTTTACCACTTTCTTTCTAGCTTTCAAACTTCCACCGGACTACCATCTATTCCCGAAGACTCCTGTAGATTGTAATTGATACTCATCTACCTGAAAGCTTGGCATATTTAATTCTTCCATAAACATTTCCATTTGTATAATTTCTTGATTTTCACATTTCACAGCTTTAAACAGATTTTTGTAAAATTCCAAAATATTTCTAATTCAGCTACAGGATCTCTAGTTTTCCTTGATGTTCATCGTGCATACAGCTGCAGTAATCACATATAGGTTCTCTGCCGTCAGGCGGTCCCTCAGTCGGCCGAATTCCAAAGTCTAGGTCCGGCGTCGGTTGTTGTCCCTTCTTTCCTGACGTCAGTGCGACAGGGGTATATAAGACACGGCCGACGCCATATTCTTCAGTCTTTTTTGCCGCGCGGTGCCCGAAGCAGAAGCAGTTCGCAAGTGCCGGTCGGCCAGCTCCTGAATTTACGAAAAATTGGAAACCGAAGTCTTCTTTAAAGCTAAGTACCCGTTGAAACTTTTCTTGCCTCAGACCGATGTCAGACAAAGTTAACAATTGTATTTCTTGTGGGAAGCAAATACCGCATAAGGATTTCCATTCCCTCTGCATACCTTGTTTAGGCCCAGACCACGACGTCTCGGGCTGTCGCTTTTGCGCGACTTTCAATAAACGCACTATTAAGCGTCGGGCGGAGTTCGCCAAACATTATTTTGGTAAAGCCTTTGATTATAAAATGTCGTCGGAGACTCCGACTACCGTTTTGTCCAAAAAACGCAAGGACAAGGACCGACACGCGAGGCCCGCGGTCTCCACCGACACCACGCCAAAACCAGCTGCACGTGGTCCGGTTCTCAGTGAGACGCCTATGCAGTCCCTGACTACCGACGACACTTCCTTGGCGGTGTCTTCTGTAACCAAGACCGCAGGTACCTCGGCCCTTACTCAGACTACAAACACCGAAGCCACTGTGAGTGTTGAGCCTCCTAATGTGGACAGGTCCACTTCCACCCAGGGTGTCTTTAGGCCCTCATCTTCCTTTTCCATTAAGGCCTTTACTAAGTCCAAATCAGCCATGCATCCCAAGAGGCCTGTTGTTCAGGGCCCATCCCCAGGCCCCATGCCTAAAAAGCAGATGCTTAAAATGGCTGAGGATTTAATTACTTTCATCAGGGGCTCCTAACCCCCTCCAGACAAGAGACTCAGAGTGGAGGAAGATTCTCCCTCTTCTGAACAGGGCTCCATTTTCTCAGAACATTCTGATGTAGAGGAACACTCGTACTCTTCTTATGAAGATTCCGATGCAGAACAGTCCATTCCTTCTGTATCTCCCCCAGAGGATTTTTCTTTTGGGGAAACCTTGCACACCTTGATGGAACACTTCCATTGGGAAGGCCAAGACTTTTCTGATTCCAAGAAAAGGCTTAGGGAATTTCTTTTGTTACCTCAACACAGACCTCTGGCTATACCTCCTGTCTTGGACATACTTGATGATGTTTACTCGGAGGCTTGTCTCAATCCGGATTCCCTCCCTCCTGCCCCAGTCAAACCTGATAGGTACTACAGAGTTCCCAACTCTCACCAATTTCTTTTCAAAAGCCATAATGCTGACCCTGAAACCATTTCTCAAGGCCCCAAGGGAATGTAGGCCTCTACAGCCAAGAATCCACTACCTTCCGAAAGAGAATCTAGATCCTTAGAAAGGTGGGGAAAAAAGGTATACACCTCGGCCACCCTAGCCATGAGGGCCTTAAATTGTCAGTTTCATATGCTTAAATATCAGCAGTTTCTGTTATCACAATTAAGAAATAAAATGTCTCAACCTGAACAACCAGATTTGAAGGAATTGCAGGATATGATGCATAGTGCAGAACAAGTGGGTAAACACACCTTACAATGTGGCTATGATGCCTTAGAGGCCTCAAGTAGAGCTGCTGCTACAGGATCAGTCATTCGTAGACATGCCTGGCTTAGGGAACAAAGCTTGCCTGATCATGTTAAAGCTAAACTACTAGATGCTCCTTTACAAAAGGATGTACTGTTTGGTACTAATGCTGAGGAGATACTACGGAAAATGGAAGAAAAAGCTAAATCTATGCAAACTGTCAAGGCTTTTCTACAGGTACAACCACCTCGTTTTAGCAGAAATTGGCTTTCTAAAAACTGGTCCTTTCCAGCCACGGACAAGCCCCAAAGAGGTAGATACAGGTGCTCAAGGGGCAGAGGACAATCTCAAGCATCATATAGAGGCAGACAATGGCAAACTCCAGCACCAAGAGGTGGCAAAGACAGTGCACAACAATACAGAAAACAAACCCAATGACTTCCTCCTTTTCATGCCAAGCAAGTCTCAGCTGGCAGCTCCCTTGGGAGGAAAGCTGGCATTATTTACAAGAAATTGGCATATTATCACAACAGACAAATGGATCCTGGACATTATAAACAGAGGCTACAGATTTCATTTTCACACTCTTCCAAAAATGAGGCATGCCAAACCTGCCACACAATCAAAGGGCAGAGGCACAAATACAAATTTCAAAACTCATGGACATGAAAGCTATTCAAGAGGTACCTACACGGACAAGGTCAAGGTTTTTATTCCAGACTATTTCTGGTACCAAGGAAAGGAACCGACTGGAGACCCATTTTGGACTTATCCATCCTAAATACATTTCTGCTCGTACCAAAATTCAAGATGCTCACATTACAGCAGCTTCTTCCCATGCTGGACAAGGGGTTTTGTCTGGTAACATTGGACCTCAAGGAGGCATACCTGCATGTCCCAATCAGAAAAAGCTGCAGAAGATACCTCAGATTTCTTTCAGGTTCAATCCACTATCAATTCTCTGCATTGCCCTTTGGCTTATCTACTGCACCCAGAGTATTCACGAAATGCCTGGCGTCAGTAATCGCCTACTGCAGACTTCAAGGGATACAAATTTACCATTATTTGGACGACTGCCTGATCCAAGTTGACAGCAAGCACATACTTCTGGAACATCTGGCTTATGCAACACAGTTACTGAATTCTCTGGGATACACAATCAACGAAGAGAAATCCAGGCTAACACCATCTCAGAAAATAACTTTCCTGGGTGCCAACTTGGACACAAACACCCAGATGGCCTACCTTACGCCAGAAAAACAAGGGCAACTAACTCAGTACTTCAAAATACTAGCAAATTGTACCAAGCTTACTGCAAGGAAAATCCTGCAGGCTCTGGGCTTCATGGCATCTTGCATTCTTTTAATCCCATGTGCAGAGTTGCATATGAGAAAACTTCAGTGGTACCTAAAAAACCTATGGTCTCAACACAGCCACAATTTGGAAACAATAATACCAATAATTCTATGTTTTCAAAAGGAATTTCTATGGTGGGCCCAAGCATGTCAAGCAAACACAGGTCTCTCATTCTGCAAGCATCAAGCAAATCAAGTCATCACAACAGACGCCTCAGATTATGCCTGGGGGGCGCACATGACAGGCAGGTGCATTCAGGGCAAATGGTCCCAAAAGGAAAAGCACCTTCACATCAATCAAAAAGAAATGCTAGCAGTGATAAATGCAATTACAGCATTCAAGGACCTCCTGCATCTAGGACAATTATTGATAAGAACAGACAACACCACAGTAATGTGGTACATAAACAAACAAGGAGGAACACATTCATACCCCCTGTGCAGACTAGCCATGACATTTTGGAACTTGGCTCTGGAATGGCAAATCGAACTTCAAGCACAGTACTTGCCAGGTTTGGAAAACATGCTGGCAGACAATCTAAGCAGAAATATGACAGATCCGCACGAATGGAAGTTGCATCCTCAGGTATTTACAAAGATAATCCAAGCGTGGGGGAGGCCAGACATAGATCTCTTCGCCTCCCACAGGAATCACCAATTGGAAAAGTTTTGTTCAAGGACCTTTCATCCAAAGGCCTGGAGGGTGGACGCCCTTTCATTCAGTTGGACAGCGTGGACAGTATACACTTTCCCATCTCTGCCTCTTCTGCCCAAGGTGCTCTTGAAAGCAAGAGCAGACAGACCGAAGATGATACTGATTGCTCCAGACTGGCCAAGACAGCACTGGTACCCACTCCTGAGGAGCCTAACACATACTCCTCCCTGGCCTCTACCTCTAATGCCTCTTCTGCTGACTCAGCACAGCTACAAAACTCTTCACAGTCAGCTGAAAACACTCAATCTCGCTGCATGGAAAATTCCTTAACACCACAACAGACCCTACTCCCCAAAGAGGTGCAGGACATCATTCTGGAGGCCAGAAGGCCATCTACTAGAAAGGCTTACTCCGCAAAATGGAAACAGTTTTGCTCTTGGAATGAGAAAAAAGGCCAGGACCCACAGTATCTAGCTGAGCTGCTGAATAGTGGACTTTCATTTTCCTCCATAAAAATCCATGCCTCAGCCATTTCTGCAGAGTTCAACACGGATCCACCGTTATTCTCTCACCCACTTGTAAGACAGTTCCTCAGAGGGGCTAAGAATATAAGACCACCAAGGAAACAACCAGTGCCAGCCTGGAATCTTAATTACATTCTGGAAAAATTAACATTGCCTCCCTTTGAACCAGCTGCCTCAACAGATTTGCAATATTTGTCCTGGAAAACAGCTTTCCTTCTGGCCATTACCTCAGCTCGTAGGGTTTCGGAACTACAAGCCCTCATGGCTGTGCAGCCCTTTCTCATCTTCCATCAGGACAGATTTTAAATCAAGCCATACACTTACCTACCTTTTACCCCAATCCTCAAAACAAAGGGGAAAGGCTGCTACATTCCTTAGACATCCATAGACAGCTACGTTATTATTTGGACAGAACAAAACCTTTCAGGAAATCAGAACAACTTTTTGTGTCCTATGCTGTAGGATCTCAAGGGAAGCCTGTTACCAAACAGACAATTTCAAAATGGATAGGCCATTGCATACAATTTTGTTACTCCTATCATGGGAAATCTATCCCTACAGGCATCAGATCCCACTCCACCAGGGCCACAGCTACCTCTACAGCCTTCCTCAGAGGAGTTCCTACCAAAGATATTTTGGAGGCAGCCACTTTGAGTTCTGTGCACGCCTTCACAAAACACTACCACCTGCCTTTATATTCCAAAACTAGAGCAGGCTTTGCCACTGCTGTGTTGCAGGGCATTCTGGCTCATCCCAGTTCCACCTAGTGCCTACCACCCTGTGCGTAGCTTTGGGATTCCACCCATATGTGATTACTGCAGCTGTATGCACGATGAACATAGTTACAGTTTTGTACCTACCATAAATGTAGATGTTCGAGTGCTAATACAGCTGCAGTACAGGTTTCCCTCCCTCCTTCCCCTCTTGGTAAAGGACTAGTGGATAACACCTCCTCATACAACCTAATTTGGGTTATCCTCCTATGGTGTATTTGCTTGCAACTACTGTTTTTTGATTGCATTGCATTGCTTGAATATATATTTATATATATATATAATTTATGTATTACCTTCCTTCTGGGGGCACCTGACATCTGGGGCAAGAAAGACTGAAGAATATGGTGTCGGCCGTGTCTTATATACCCCTGTCGCACTGACATCAGGAAAGAAGGGACAACAACCGACGCCGGACCTAGACTTTGGAATTCGGCCGACCGAGGGACCGCCTGACGGCAGAGAACCCATATGTGATTACTGCAGCTATATTAGCACTCGAACATCTACATTTATGGTAAGTACAAAACTGTACTTTATAGGCTGTCTAAGCTTGACAGCAGCCCTTTCTACTTTCTGTTATCTGAACCATTGCGCTAAAAGCTTTTGTCCTTTGGAGTTATCAAAAACATTTGTTTAACAATCTTTCTAAACTTGCACATATTATCCAGGTAGTCCGTTTTTTCTGCATGGCACTTTGCAGTTGTGTCATTTCTTGTTCTGTGAGATTCTTCCTATTATACCATATTTAAACCTTTGTCAGTCCCTCTAAGTAATTCTCTCTACTTATTAACTATATCTCTTTTTTCTTTTATTTCAACCCTTATTTTTAAAATCCACTTTCATTTTATCCCACTTCTTAGTTATATTTTCTGAAGCAATTTCTATCTTCCCTTATAAATCCTGAATAATTTCCACTGCCCATTCCTTAAATTCCTCTCTGCTTAACAGATCGGTGGGGAAGTTCCAGTGTCCCCAAATAAACAGTGCCAAGCCACCAAGGCTGTAGGTAATTAAATTTATTCAGCTTAAAAGTAAAAATAAAAATGGTTAAGCGCTTTCACCATACAATAGAGTGCTTCATTAGACAATCACATTAAAAAGAAAAAACATCTGTGTAGCAACAGCACCGTGACATCATTTCCTGTTGCAAGAACCATATAACAAATTTTTTTAACAACAATAAAAAAAAAATTACACCACATGATAACAATATACTTGCAAAACACAAAAATACAAAACTTTAAAATATTCATATAAAAAAATATATATACACACATTTTAATGTGGGAGTGGGCATGCCTTTAACATAGGCTTCAGGGAAACAACCTCATTTAGTCCTGGAAACTTATCTGCTTGGAGTGATAAAATCCAGGCTTGTTGTCTTGCCTCGATCTTGTTCTTAAGATCCCCTCTCCTAATATCAGTTCCAGCTACCTCCAGTGCCAGAAACTTAAACGAGTTCCCTTCAGCCACCACATGGTGTGCTAATGCTTTTTCCTGCCTGCCATTCCTAATGTCTCTCAGGTATTCTAAAATCCATTCCTTAAAGGAACGGTTGGCTTTTCCCTATTTAAAAAGCATAACAGAGGGTGCTGAATGCCACAAAAACTAAATAATCTACATAAAACATACACTCAACAGAAAAACCTAAGTAGGGATGTTTAAAAACCATACAGGGTTGTATAAAACTACATGCACTACACTTTTGACGGGGATAAGTGTGTGTTGCCGCTGGGACTGCGGAAACCCTCGTAATGCTCTCTTTCTATAGCATAGTTGTCTCTTCAGATTGGGGTTGTTTCTAAAAGAGAACTGTAGAACTTCTGATACAACTCCACTCAATTCTTCAGAAAGAGTTAGAATCCCCCAGTCCTTCTTCACTATATCACAGAAGGTATTTACATCACTCGAAAATGTGAGTGGATCCCTCACTGTATGTTGTGGAGGAAGTATAGGGGATGCCTCTCCCTCAGATAGATGTTGGGGGCAATAAGCTTGCCCCTTGCCTTTCTTTTCTTGCCAAACTAGGGCTATACAGCTGTCTACCTCATCCTATGCATAGCCTCTTGTTAGAAAGTCAGATCTCAAACTCCTTCTGCAGGAGGCTGTCATCATTACAAAGCCTCATAGTTTTTAAGAACTGACCCCTCACCACATTCCTCTGTATGTTCATAGGTGTGTACTAGGCTAATGGCCCTGGAGCCTTTACAAGCCTAGCCCATGGAAGTGCCCTGGCATTGTGCCGCCAAACGTTAGTTCTCAGTGCCTCTGTCAGTTAGAGCCACTGGAGTGATCCCAGGGTAAACGTTCAATTTCTCATCCACTCATCAAGATTTCTCTTGAAGAGGGCCAGTGAGGAGCTCTGCTTGACATGTATGGGAAGTCTGTTCCAGAGCATGGGCAGTCTATGGGTTATGATCCTGTCCCTCCAGCATGTCCTGTTGATTGTGGTAATGAGGATGAGGTCTCTGGAGCTTGTGGTGCGGAGGGATTGAGATTTCTTTAGATGTAGCATTTCTAACAGAGCTGGGTCAGACATGGCTTTGTAAGTCAATCAGAAATCGCCTCTTGGTAGACAATATGAAACAGAGAATAGCTGGAGTTTTTTGAGTCTGTCCATGTAGGACATGTGTTTAAGGCCTAGGGTCCTCTTTGTGAGGTACTTTTGTGGCCTCTCCAGCTGTTGCAGGTGTCTAGTGAGGTACATGCCAAATGGGGCGTTATACTGTATGATTGGTCTAATGAGGAAAGAGTAGAGAGAAATGATGACCTGTTTCTTCCTGCATACAAAACCGTTGGTAATGAGATGGGCCACATAGAAGGACTTTCTGACCACAGTGGCAATGTGGTGGTCGAAGGAGAGGTTGCTGTCAACCTGTGTCCCCAGATCTCTTATAACATCTTCAGTGGGCTCCCATCAATGTGGTAGTTCGTGGGAACTGAGTTTTTTCCAAAGGGGATGACAACGCATTTTCTGGCATTAAGCTTAAGGCCATGGTTTTGACACCAGCTATTGGTCTCAGTGAGGCCTTTCTGTAGGATATCTGCATCACTTGGGGAGTTAATAATGGCTGCCATCTTGCAGTCGTCTGCGAACTTGGTCAGCCAGAGTCCCTTCGTGTTGGCCTGAACTTCTGAGAAGTAGATGCCAAACAGGAGAGGACCCAGGACCGATCCCTGTGGGACTCCACTCGTGACTGGTCAGCAGTCTGACTTGGAGTCTGCTACTTTCACACTGTGGGTTCTGTCTGTGAGCCAATTTGCAACCCACCTAACAATATAGAGATTGATGCCTAGTTTGGTGAGTTTATCAATAATTCCTGAGTAAGAAATGGTATCCAAAGGCCTTGGCCAGATCAAGGTAGGCTGTATGAACTGCCTTACCTTCATCCGCAGTTCTGGTGACTGACTCATAGAAGTCAACCAGGTTGAGTAGGCATGATCTACCTTTCACAAAACCAAATTGCGTGGGATCTAGAGTTTGGAGAGTCCCTATATCCATGTTAATTAGGTCCATGATAATGCGCTCCATAACCTTGCATATCAGACTCGTCAAGCTAATGGGATGATAATTTCCAGGGTCTGTAGTCGCTCCTCCTTTATGGAGAGGGATGACTGTAGCAGTGCACCATTCGTTAGGGACAAAGCCTGAGGTGAGGCTGTGAGTGAACAGGGCACACAGATGTAGTGCCAGTTCACTTTGTAATTCATGTAGAACACGGCCTGGGATATTGTTGGGTCCCATAGAAGCTGTATTCTTGGCCTTGGACAATACAGCTTTAACCTGTGCTGCAGTAATGCTGGGTGCCTGGCATCTTTCCAGTATTGAGATTGGTCCTTTGGGGGGGGGGGGCACTGAATCTGTCAGCCAGTATGTTGGCAACATCTGTTGGTTCAGTATAAGAGGTACCACTGTGCCACTCAGAGCAAGTCTGGGTATTGCCGTGGAGATTCTTGATATAACTATAGAAGGCTTTGTGCTTGATTTTAGTGTCTGCTGCAATTCTGCCTTCATAACTGGTTTTGATGAGGGATCTCAACTTTTTGTTGAGGCTAATAAGGGAATTTTTCCAGTCTTGGGATTTCACCTTTTTCTGCAACAGTTTCTTCCTTCTGTTGTAGAGTTTATTAATGGCAGAGGACCACCAGATTGGCTTCCTTTTTTTGGAAGAGAGTGTCTTGGTTCTGTTGGGTATGGTTAGTTCCATGCATTTATGTGCATGTTCATACAGTGCATTGGTGTATGAATCGGCAGTCATGCATCTATTTTCCACTGGCATGGGTGCTGTGAAGTTAGCCACCTCTGTTTTTAGGAGTCCAAAGTCAGCTTTGGAGAAGTTTTTCATGGTGGATACCTTTGGGGGGGGGGGAGATGTGGATTCCCATGGTGATTAGTTTGTGGTCGGATCTAACCAGGGAGGAATTGACTATTAGTGTAGAGCAACGGTTGCCGATGTTAGTAATAACCAGGTCATGGATGTTGCTTCCTCTAGTGGGGGTAAGAATGAGCTGGTCCAGGGCATTGTAATTAATGAATTTCAGGAAGCGTTGGGGCATTGAATTGGTGCATGAGTAGTTTTCCTAGTTGATGGAGGAGTAGTTGAAGTCACCTAGTATATGAGAGTGTTGGGTTGGATCTTAATAGTTTCCAGGGTGCTTAGGAA
The DNA here is from genome assembly GCF_019279795.1 of Protopterus annectens. NCBI lineage: Eukaryota > Metazoa > Chordata > Ceratodontiformes > Protopteridae > Protopterus > Protopterus annectens. The sequence goes on from NC_056746.1 coordinate 332,935,654, forward strand.
TGTGGAGTGAGAGTCTTGGGACATGGTTGGGGACCTGTAGCAGGCTACGACCTGAATCGCCATCTTACCCAATGTTAGTTGTACCTGGAGTATCTCAGATGTTTTATGCTGGGCTACTAGTCTGGAGGTGTGCATACCCTTTATGAATATGGAGACACCACCGCCTTTGGAGCTTCAGTCCATGTTCTGGGCCCGAAAGGTGTGGATTGAGTTATAGCCTGGTAGTGCAGGGGTGCTTTCTGTTGCTTTAAACCAGGTCTCCATTACAGCACAAATGTCGATGTTCTCCATTTTGAGGAATACTTTGAGTGAGTGCATCTTGAGATTTAGACTTCTAGCATTGTGCAGCATGACCATCAGATTGCATTTATTTATAGCTGTTACAGTGGTAATTTGGTCTGTGGAACACCATCTAAATAAGGCACTATAGGGGTGGCAAGATCTCCTTAGCCAGTACCCGGAAACCTAGTGGTGACAGATGCAGGCCATCTCTGGCAAAGCATTGAGGTCTGTCAATCATGTCATCCCAAGCAGACAGATACTGATGTGCCGAGGATGCATGCTGTTCTTGTGCAGTAATACATTCTTCCCTAGTGGCCTTTTTAAAAACCTTAGTCTTAACACATTCTAGTACTGATTTACAGATGGATACGTCTAAGAATGCACTATCTTTGTCAGACGCTGTATATGTGAATCTCAGGAAATCAGTGGTAGAATGTAAAAATAAAACAAATTCTGCTAGCAATTCATTGAAGCCATCCCATAATAAAAGGATATCATCCACAAATCTTTTATAGTACAAAATATGATGATGGAACACGTTGCCAGTTAATACTGTACTTACTTCCTACTGTGCCAGTGCTAGGTTGGTGTAGCTATTAGCACATGCTATGCCCATTGCCACACCAACCTTCTGCAGAAAAAAAAACTCTCATCAAAAACAAAAACATTATTTTCTAAAACAATTTCCAAAATAGTACAGATAAGGTCACTCTTGTCATGAGAAAATCCATCTTTTCCAGTCAAGAAAGTCCTTACATTCTATATCCCCCCCCCCCAAGCACTGGGGATAACCGTAAATAAAGATGCCGCATTCATTGTCACAAAATAAAAATCAGGAACTTCAGTAAACCCAGATACTCGATGGTGTAAGCTCTGCAGTGATGATTTTGTATCTCTTAAAACTGTTTCCTCACCACTCAAAACTGCACTGAGCATCTTGTTATAAATATAGAAAGAGGTTCTGATGCTTTGTAATTCCACATTTATTCATTAATTTCTGAGCTGCTGGTTTTCTTCCTGTTGATCTCTATCTCCCAATTTCAGTCTGTGATTAATTTCCAGCATACTCCTGGTTGTTCTGTTCAGTGCCTGTGTTTTTCCTGTGTCTCTCAACCATTTCCTTTGGAACATTGGAAAAGGTTTCACTGGCATAGTCTTTCTATAAATGTTATCAGAAGGATAATAAACGAGAGTCGTCCACCCTGTTTCATAGCTCACTTTTTGTTGGACATACTTTTGTATTTACTCCTTAGCATGTTCTTTATCAAAAAATGACTTTGACCGTTCAGGAAAACGTTATTCTGAAGATAGCTGGGTACAGCAGCTGGATTTTTAGACCTGTCTGTCGACTTCCCGGATTGTGGAATAAATTTACTCCTCTTCTGCCTGGTGTACAGTAAGTAAGTAATCATTTTCCACACACTACTGACTCCACTGTTTAGTACTTTGTCATTCTGACAGTTTTGTCAGAATCAACACTATCTGCTGGAAGGATTGCATCTTCACTATTAGAGGTCTTGGTTGCTTTCTCGTGGCCAGGTTTAGAGGATGTTCTTCATGTTTCACAGTTGCAGTCATTACACTTGGGTTATCCTGCTGGCAGGCTACCCTCAGTCGGCCTAGTTCCAAAGTGTAGGTCCGGCGTCGGTTGCCTTTGCCTCTTCCCTGACGTCAGTGCACCAGGGGTATAAAAGATGCAGCCGACGCTATTTTCTTCATTCTTTCTTGACACGCGGTGCCTGAAGCAGAAGCAGTTTGCAAGTGCCGGTCGGCCGACTCCTGAGATTTTCATGTTCGAATTTCAGATCCTAAGACTTCATTAAAAGCTAAGTACCCTGTTGGGGAAATCTTTTTTCTTGCTCCAGACTGATGTCAGAAAAAGTTAATAATTGTATTTCTTGTGGGAAGCAAATACCTCATAAGGACTTTCAGTCTTACTGTATTCCTTGCCTAGGCCCTGACCACGACGTTGCTAGTTGTCGGTTTTGTGCTAGATTTAACCAACGCACTATTAAGCGTCGGTACGATTTTGCATTTCACTATTTTGGCAGAAGATTTAATTACACAATGCCGTCGGATAGCCATCCGACTATCGGAATTCACAAGAAACGCAAAGAAAAAGAAAAGGACAGGCATCCGAGGTCCAAAACCAACGATGAGGCTTCCTCTAAGCCAGTCACCAGTTTGCCGGTTCTCAGTGAGGTGCTTCCGCAGCCCCTGACATCCGCTACTTTGGACCGGCAGGCCGCTACAGACTCCCATGTGGAGTCGACTAGGCCACTGGAAGCTCAAGGTATTGGACCTTCGGAGACTATTCCCTCAGGTGGGTCCGGAGCCGCTGAGCAGGCATCGGCTTCTGAGGGTGTTTTCAGACCTACTCAGTTACACATTAAAACGACTCCAGCTACAAAGGCAAAGACCAAATCGCCTTTAAAGACAAAGAAACAAGTACAACAGCCTCATGGTCAGGCCTCCATGCCCAAAAAACAGATGCTCAAAATGGCCGAAGACTTAACTACTTTGATCAGGGGTTCCCATCCCCCTCCTGATAAAAGGCCTAGGCAAGAGACAGAATATGAATATTCAGATCATGTTTCCATTTCATCTGATTCCTCTTCTGATCAGGAATCTTCTCTTCCTCCCTATGAGGATTCTGATGCTGAAGAATCTATCCTTTCAGCCTCTCCTCCTGAGGATTACTCTTTTGGGGAAACTTTGCATACCATGAGGGAAGATTTCCACTGGGAGAGCCAAGATTATTCAGAATCTAAGAAAAGGCTCAGAGACTTCCTTTTACTCCCACAGCACAGGCCCCTAGCTATTCCACCTGTGTTAGACATTGTAGATGTATTTTCAGAGTCCAGTCTGACACCTGACTCCTTATCTCCAACTCTTGTTAAGCTGGGCAGGTACTACAGGGTTCCTGACCCTCATAAATTCCTTTTCAAAAACCCTGCTGCTGACCCAGAAACTATCTCTCAGGGTCCCAAAGGGGTCAAGGCATCCACTGCAAAAAACCCTACCCCCTCTGACAGGGATTCTAGGTCATTGGACAGATGGGGGAAGAAGATTTACACCTCTGCTACCTTGGCTATAAGGGCTTTAAATTGTCAGTTTCATTTGCTCATATATCAGCAATATATTATGTCACTGCTTAAACAGAAAATGTTGATGAATTCTGAATGTGCAGAAAACAAAGAAATGCAGGATTTATTGCATGCAGCTGAGCAAGTTGGAAAGCATACTTTGCAATGTGGTTTTGTTTCTTTGGAGGCCTCCTGCAGGGCAGTTGTTACGGGTTCTGTCATCAGGAGGCATGCTTGGTTAAAGGAACAAAATCTGCCTGATCATGTCAAAGCAAAATTATTAGATGCTCCATTACAACATGATACCTTGTTTGGTGTTAAAGCAGAAGAGGTGTTAAAGAAAATGGAGGACAAAGCTAAATCTATGCAAAAGGTTAAGGATTTTTTACAGGTACAACCTCCAAGATTTAGCAGACACTGGCCTACAAAGAATTGGTCCTTTCCAGTGTCAGACAGACCACAAAGGGGCAGATACAGACGCCCAAGAGGCAGATCCCAGCCCCAAGGTTTGTACAGGTCTCAACAATGGGGTGCTTCTACCTCCAAAAGTGGAGAAGACAAATCACAGCCATATAGGAAACCGTCCCAATGACGTCCCCCTGCCTGCACCAAGCACTTATCTTCTGGCAGCACCTTTAAGGGGGAAACTAGCTCTTTTTTCCTCAAAATTGGCACATAATAACCCAGGACAAATGGGTCCTAGACATAGTGTCACAAGGCTACAAGTTTCACTTCCATACCCTGCCAAGGACAAACGGCTGGCCAGACCTGCCAAAACATCAATGGGCAGAGGCACAAAAACAAGTCTTATCCCGCATGGACATGATGGCCATTCAACAAGTACCAGAGCAAGAGCAGGGACAAGGATTTTATTCATGACTGTTCTTGGTACCAAGAAAGGACAAGACCTGGAGACCAATACTGGACCTATCTATTCTAAACTCGTATCTGGATACACCAAAATTCAAAATGCTGACTCTACAGCAGCTTCTGCCCATGCTGGGCAAGAAGGCTTGGCTTGTGACTTTAGACCTAAAAGAGGCATACCTGCATGTCCCAATCAGGCAAACATGCAGAAGATACCTCAGATTCAAAGCTGGCTCAATGCACTACCAATTCTCTGCACTGCCCTTTGGCTTATCTACTGCGCCCAGGATCTTCACAAAGTGCCTGGCACCAGTAATTGCATTCTGCAGACAAAGGAATACAAATATATCCTTACTTGGACGACTGCCTCATTCAAGCAGAGAACAAGGACATTCTACTACAGCATCTGGTGTTTGTAAAGAGATTTCTAACAGGCCTAAGGTACACAGTCAATGAAAATAAATCAGGACTAGTACCCTCTCAAGAGATAATATTCCTGGGTGCAAGCTTAAATACAACTGCCCAGATGGCTTATCTCACGCCAGACAAACAAAGGCAACTGACTGCATATTTCAAACTGTTGGCAACAAAGGCCCAGTTATCTGCAAGAAAAATTCTGCAGGCTTTGGGCTTCATGGCATCCTGCATTCTACTAATTCCATATGCAAGACTGCATATGAGGAAACTTCAATGATACCTAAAAAGTGTTTGGGCTCAACATTGCCACAGCCTGGAAACAGTAATCACCCTCATTCCCTGCCTGCAGCAGGAGTTTCGATGGTGGGCGAAGGCTTGTCACCAGAACAAGGGACAGCCATTCACTTTACCCCCAGCCAGGCAGACATTAACAACAGATGCATCAGATTATGCTTGGGGGGCCCACATGGCAGGAAGATGTATTCAAGGGACATGGTCCACAAACCAAATGCATCTGCATATCAATCAAAAAGAGATGCTAGCTGTTCAGAATGCCCTGACAGCCTTCAAGGACCTACTTCATCCGGGGCAACTACTGATAAAGACAGACAACACCATGGTCATGTGGTATATAAACAAAGAGGGAGGCCCTCATTCTTACCCCCCCTTTGCAGACTGGCCATGACTTTGTGGGACACAGCATTGACTTACCAAGTACATCTGCAGGCACAATTCCAAACCTCATGGACCCCCCACTAGTGGAAATTGGATCCACAAGTCTTCAGCATGATAACAAGGAAATGGGGATGCCCGGATATAGATCTATTTGCTTCTCCTCACAACTACCAACTAAAAAGATTCTGCACAAGGATTATCACAGACAAGCATGGAAAGTGGACGCCCTTTCTTTCAACTGGAAAAACTTAACAGTATATGCCTTTCCTCCACTGCCTCTCCTCCCCAGGGTACTCCTAAAGGTCAGACAAGAGAAGCCAAAGATGATACTGATTGCCCCAGACTGGCCCCGCCAGTACTGGTATCCAATCCTAAGGAACTTGTCTCAATGCCTGGCTTGGACTTTGCCTCAAATACCTCATCTACTGTCCCAACAAAACAATCAGATCCTACACAGCCAACTCAAAACCTTAAATCTGGCAGCATGGCGGATAATGTATTCATACAAAACGCACCTCTCACTAAAGCTGTGATGGATGTCATTTTGGAGGCCAGAAGGCCTAGTACCAGAAAATCTTACGCCGGAAAATGGAAGAGATTCTGTGCCTGGAACCAGGCACAAGGAATTGACACAGCTGCACCAAATATTCCTCAGATTTTGCAATACTTAACTGAGATGCTAGACAAAGGCCTATCCTTTTCATCAATTAAAATTCATGCCTCTGCCATTTCGGCTCATTACAATACAGAGCCACCAATCTTTTCACATCCTTTGTTAAGGCAGTACCTCAGAGGAGCCAAAAACTTAAGGCCTCCAAGGAGATCACCAATACCTGCATGGGACCTCATTTATGTTTTGGAAAAACTCATCCTGCCTCCTTCTGAGCCAGCCGCTACAGCTGATATAAAATTTTTATCTTGGAAAACAGCTATGCTCCTAGCAATAACCTCTGCAAGACAAGTCTCAGAGCTACAGGCTCTCATGGCTGTGGAACCTTTTATCATTTTTTTTCCAGACAGGGTTTCTCTGAGGACAAACCCGACATTTATGCCTAAGGTAGTGTCCAGTGTGGCCCTTAAACCATTCATCTGCCTACTTTTTATCCAAACCCACAGAATAAGGGGGAGAGAATTCTGCATTCTTTGGACATACACAGACAGCTACACTTCTACTTGAACAGAACCAAAGCTTTCAGAAAGACCGAGCAACTTCTAGTAGCATATGCTGCAGGATTATAAGGAAAGGCTATCTCTAAGCAGACTATTTCAAAGTGGATAGGCCACTGCATTCGTTTCTGCAATTCACAACATGGCAAGCCAGTACCTAAGGGCATTAAGCCACATTCAACCAGAGCAGCAGCCACTTCAGCAGCCTTCCTCAGGGGAGTACCAACCAAAGCCATTTTAGAGGCTGCTACCTGGAGTTCAGTGCACACCTTTACAAAGCACTATCATTTACCACTCTATTCTAAATCCAGAGCAGGCTTTGCCACTGCAATTTTGCAGGGCCTCATAGCCGCTCTTAATGCTATTTAGCTCCAGTCTCCCAACCATAGCTTTGGGATTCAACTCAAGTGTAATGACTGCAACAGTGAAACACGAAGAACATAGTACAGTTGTGTACACTTACCATAAATGTAGATGTTCGAGTGTATTCACTGTTGCAGTCCAGGTTACCCACCCACCATCCCCCTTATCTTTGCCGGAACTTATCTGCACTTCTCTAATCTATACAACCTCTGTGGTGTATTTGCTTGTAGATGAAGGTATAACATATATTTTGGTGCATGCATGTTTTATTGGCATATTTTTAGCCTACCCTTTTGGGGGCACCTGACATCTGAGGCAAGAAAAACTGAAGAAAATGGCGTTGGCTGCATCTTTTATACCCCTGGCGCACTGACGTCTGGGAAGAGGCGACAGCAACCGACACCGGACCTAGACTTTGGAACTCAGGCCGACTGAGGGTAGCCTGCCAGCAGGATAACCCAAGTGCAATGACTGCAAACAGTGAATGCACTTGAACATCTACATTTATGGTAAGTGTACACAACTGTACTATACGCATGATGTGGCCTTTCAGTTAACAAACACCTGTTGTGGAATATTACTCCAATTGCTTGTTTGTGATTTTCATAAAGTTGATACAAGTTTTCCTTCCAGTTTCTCTGGTGCAGCAGAAAATCTCAGGTTTTTCTCTACATGCTCTGTCTTCTAATTCTGCCATTTGAAATATCTCTTCTTTAGTAGTCTCATACTCCGCGAGCCTTTTCATTTTGACCTCTTATTTTTGCAGTTTTATCAGCCCATCTGAATATCTGTTTAAAGCTGCTTCCATTTTTCCCAGTCTTTTATTTATGTTGATATATTCCTTCAGTGTTTCATTTATTTAAATCAGCTGTCAGCACATTTGATTTACTTTTCCTCTAAATTAGTGGAAGTCATGTCTTGCACCAAAGCTGGAGCTTGAACTGCTTTTTACTGCACAATTGCAGGATTCTTCCCAGTCAGTGTTTTCCCTCTCATTTTTTCGTTGATTTTCTTTCAGGTTGTCTAAATTTCCTCTGAATTTCTGTTTTCACATTGTGAGAGTTAAAATTATGCTGTTACTCAGTGTGCAGCCATCTTGGAAGCTGTACTGAAGTACTGTGTTAACAGAACAAACTCTTTCAGAACTTCCAGTTAGTTGTTCTTTTTTGTGAAGGTAAGAAGGGGCAACCTATGTCAAACCCACAACAAAACTATTCCAGTCAGGATCAAGGCGCACTTCACTATCAGGGTCTTGGTTACTGCAGCAGTGATCATTATGGAGAATGTACTACATTTGTATAATTAAATTACCATAACAATAGTAGATGTTTGAATGATCACTGCTGCAGTGGCCACTCCCTCCATCCCCCTCATTGTTGATGTGTTTTTTTATGCCAGGGTGTGGACATGTATTTTTTTTCTTTTCCTAGCAATGTCTTCTCAGGGTTTAGCCTCCCTCTCTCAGTTGGCGTAAAAGCTGTGAGGAGCTGGGTGCCAAAACCTGTCTTTTTAGTCAGCTCATCTCACGCTGATTAATGTTTGGGTATATGGAATGTGCCCTAAAGCTTTGAAAGCTGGCTGACTGGGTGTTGTATCTTCTACAGGTTATAACCCATCTAGCTTAGTCTACTGCAGCAGTGATCATTTGTATGTATGTTATTATTGTAAATTTATTCATACAGCTGTACTTTCAAATGTTGTTTGACTTGTTCATGTGTAGTAAGTCCATTAGTATTTAGTTAGAGATGGGTCACTTTTTAGCAGTCTGCAAGAGACAGAGTAAAATGACAGGGCTTTCCATTAACCCATATAGGCCAAATTGTTTAAGCCTAGTTTACTTTTTTGTAAGGTATCTCTGTGGCATTCCAGCTGTTGCATGTGTCTGGACAGGTATACGCCAAAGAGGGCTTTATACTCCGTGATTGGCCTTATCAGAGCTCAGTAAAGGTGGACAGTGACATCTTTGGATCTAGAAGCATTCCCCTTGTTAAACAACATTGGGCACATGTTGGTCAAAAGATAGGTCACCTTCCACATAAATTTCAAGATCTCAAACAAATGGGTCAACTGTTTGGGGTGTATTGTCAGTGTAGTAGTCCCCCAGGGTCGATGATGTACCAAAAGATAAGATAATGCATTTTTTAGCATTTAGCTTTAAACTATGATTCTGGCAGTATTTCTTTGTTTGGGCCAAGCCTTCCTGCAGGACTGCCAAGTCTTTTCAGGATTTGATAACTGCATCTAGCTTGCAGTCATCTGCAAACTTGGTCTGCCAGAGCTCTTTAGTATTGGCTTTAACTACCAAGAAGAAGATGCCAAACAGGAGAGATCCAGCATCATGCTCTGCGAGACTCCACTGGTGACTGGTCTTTTAGTGGAGGTAGCTTCCCCTTTATCTCCTGCTTTGGATGTTTGAGCCACTTGGTGATCCAACAGGTGACATAGAGGGTTATACCTAGTTTATTTAGCTTTTTTTCTGTGCCTGAGTGGAGAGAGAGTGTCAAAAGCCTTGGCCAAGTCAGGTAGGCAGTGCGTACTATTTTACCTTCATCTGTTGCTTTGGTGACAAGTCCAGCAGGTTGTGTAAGCATTTCCTGCCTTTGATGAATCAAAACTGAGATGGGTCCAGTGTTCAGAGGTTCCCTATGTCCTTTCTGATTGATTCATTGATTCTTTCCATGGCTTTGCATATGGGACAGGACAGATTTATCTGCCTGTAATTGCTTGAATCTGTGGAAGGTCCTCCCTTGTGTAGGTTAATAACTGTTCAGTACCAACTGTACTCCATTCAGTTGGTACAAAATCTATATGGTGGCTAAGGTTGATCAGGGGTGTTAGTAGTATGGCTAAATCTTGCTTTTTGCTGTTCATTTTGCTTCCAGAAATATTGTCAGGACCTGTCAATGCAGTATTTTATTTCCTTTGATAGTGCTTTTAGGTCTTCATCTTGTGTGATAGTTGGGGGAGTATCAGTTTCAGGTATTTCATGTGGGATAGATGGTGGTGGGTAACGCTGACCTAAATTTGTCAGCCAGTAGGCTAGCTATATCTTCAGCTTTGGGGAAGGTAACAACAGTCGCAACAAACTCAGTGCATTGCTGCTTTGTGATCTGGAGATTGCAAACATAACTAAAAAAGCCTCGTGATTTTCTTTAGCTTGGATGGCTATTGTTACCTCAAATTTGCCTTTGATGGATTTATTTGTGTAATTTAATAATTATAGTTCTATTGTTTCAGGTGCTACCCTTCTTACTGTTGGCCCAAATTCACTTCTTTTTATTGTATAGTTTGTTGATATTATGGTTCCACGGGGGGGGTCTGAGATTTTGCCCTGCACTAGTTTCTTCAGGGAGCAGCTGCATCACTGCAGATGTTACATGCTGGTAAAGTTTGATGGTATAAAATACTACAGGTACAGCACAGTTTCCTGGGTGTGGTGGTGGTGATTTGAAACTTGCTAATGAATCACTTAGGAGTAAGTTTGCATTAGAAAAGGTTCTAAAGGAGCTATGGGTAGAAGGGACCTCTGTTTCTTTATTTCGATGAAAGTGACTGTATGATTAGACCTAACAAGAGATGATGATACAAAAGGGATGGTGCAAGATGTCCCCCATGTTAATAAAGACAAGATGTTACCCCTAGTTGGTTGTCTGACTTATTGTTCTAAGAGATGTATTAACAAGTCCAGGAATCTCCGTGCTTATGCAGTTGTAGAGGTGTATGTTTCCCAGCCTATAGTTGGCTAGTTAAAATGACCAAGGAAATTGGGTTGGATTTAAAACTTAGATTCAGACTAGACATTCTTGCTTTCATGGGTCATGGAGGGAATCTTTAGTTGTTTTTATTAATTTTATTTTGATCTTTTATTAATTTTAATGGTGATTTATATAAAACACCTAAATAAACTTAAACTTAACCTTAAATCATTTTTTTTACTGACTACAATCATACCCCTGTATTTTCTTCTGTTCTGTGATTACCCTGTATTGCTTCAGTCTTTTGTAACTTCATTTGCTGTCCTCTTTCAGTGTCCTGGCTGGTTATCCGATCCACTACAGCCCTGCTTTCCACATGTTGTCTTAAACATTAGAAGGACCTCTTTTGGCTTTAATGCTTTGACTGTTTAGATCGTCAGTATATCTTTGTAGGAGATAACGAACAATGAGACTTTAACTCATCCATTACTTATATTAATCAGAATGTAGTGCAATATTAAAATAGCTGATGAAACACTTAGACATAAGAATAGCAACTTTTCTTAAAAGGTTACTTACATATTTACAGAGTATGTTGCTTTTTATTTGTGCAGATAAGTAGCTTCCAGTAAAATTACTTCACCTTGCACTGTCACGTTGGTGAACCTACAGTGTGCTGTTTGTAAGCTGATACAAAGCAAAGCAGCATTATCTGAGGTAGTGCATAAAGTTAGAGGTGTTAAAACAGAATGGACTGGTTATATCAGTAGAGCTGCTATGCCTCTTTGCAATTGCATTTCTGTGCACAGTTACAGAGACTGTTCATAATGGAAGCAAATAATTTCAAGTTATAAAGCTTCTGAGTATTAATGTGTGTATAGGGAACTTTATTATGCAAATAATTTTTTTCCCTATCTTGTTCTTACAGAGTCTATTTTCTTGTCTATGGAGGTTCTACTGAGGAGCAACGTTACCTCACTGCTTTGAGGAAGGAGAAAGAAGCTTTTGAAGATCTCATTCGGTGAGTAGCAGAATATCAAATGATCGAACAGTCAAATTGGCTTTGTATTAGTACATTACCTTGCAGGCCAGTCTCTGCAGATGTGGGTGTGGCCTCAGTGAGTGACAGGTGAAATGGTCATGTGGGGGTGTGGAAAAGATGAATGATTGACTTGTGTATTTTTTTTTTCATTGTTGTGCCCTCACACCCCCGCAAATTAAATATACCAACTCAGAGATCACATTACATTGGAGAAAAGGGTAAACCAGGAATTGAGAATGAATATTCATGCCACCGTTGTATGAATATTACTTAACTTTTCTAAGACGTCATTGATTGATGGATGGTGGGCAGGGTTTAGGTGGGACTTATACTGCACATCATGAGAGGTACTGTTTTAATACAAAGCCATTACTTTGCCTTCACATCTCACTGAACCTTTGCTTAATTCATTTTTTATCGCTACCTTTTAAAAGTCAAATTGTGTAACTCTTTACCCGTCTGTTATTGCCCACAGGCAGTTTTACAGCCATTTTTCTTAGATACATGTAATTCTAGACACACCGTGTCTTAAAGCAACTTTATGTATGCAAAGGGAAAGTAACTGATGAAACACTTAGAAGGAAAGCAATTTTCTCTTAATACATGAAAAACACTGTCAGTGGAGTCAAGATACAAATGACAAATGGGGTAAGACTCCAATCACGTTCATTCCCTGGGGAATGTTATAAGTAGAAATTGGAGAACATAACCCTTTTCCATTTCTTTGTAGTCTTTATGTAGAAGAGACACATTATAGTAACACCTCTTATGAGGCTATGTTCATGTGTTTATTTGGGAAGAAGGGGATTACCTGCAATCCTGTCTTCTGATTTGGGTAGCAGACACTGAAAGCCACTGCCACAGAAGCTGATATTGCAAGGCTTATTTTTTTTTTCTACAGGGTTGAAAAATGTTTGTCTTTTGAACCATTCCCATAGACTGGCTTTTCATTGTCATTGTAACAGCTTGCACATCACAGTTATTGTAGAGAATAAGTGTGCTTTTGTATTCCTTTAATAAATGTAATTATTTGTTTGCTGCTCATGGATGCTTCTTAGATCTGGAGGATTTGTCAGAGCAGTTAAGCTCATCTCTTTTCTGTTCTTTAAGGCTCCTTTTATATTGAATACTCTTAGAGCAAAGTTGCAGTCCAACAGGTAGCTCCCAGTACAAGAGTACATAATTCATCAGCATAAAAGCACATGCACGGAAAAAAAAAAAAGAAATGAACATGTTACAGTCAGATGACTTCAGCAGCTTAATGTACATATATGTGCCTGTTTTGATATACAGCAGTGGTGTACTTACAAAAGTAGATGTGATGCCAGCAAACAAAAAGTCCTCCTGTCATCCTTGGGCAGCTGTGAACCATTTAAGATAACCGTTTGAAAAAGGATACAAAAAATGTCTTCAAACCTTCTGTAACTTAAAAGTGGATTGGTCTTTGGGTTGTTGCTTTATTGAAGTGCACTGTCTGGTTGTAGTGTTCTGTTTGGATTTTCAGATCTGCAGTGAGTGTGGTTGAAACATCAGACTTTAACTATTGCTCACTGAGGTTTGATCACATAGCTTCTTGTTGTTGAAAGAAACTTGCCCCTATCTAGAGGATTGTTTCCTCTGTTAAAAAGTGCATGTTCATCGTGCATTCAGCTGCAGTCATAACAGATGGGTTTTCCTGCCGTCAGGCGGGTCCTCGGTCGGCCGAATTCCAAAGTCTAGGTCCGGCGTTGGATGTCGTCGCTTCTTCCCTGACGTCAGTGCGACAGGGGTATAAAAGAACCAGCCAACACCATTTTCTTCAGTCTTTCTTGCCGCGCGGTGCCCGAAGCAGAAGCAGTTCGCAAGTGCCGGTCGGCCAGCTCCTGAGATTACGAATATTTTTCAACCGAAGTCTTCTTGAAAGCTAAGTACCCCGTTGGGGAAACTTTTCTTGCCTCAGACTGATGTCAGACAAAGTTAATAATTGCATTTCATGTGGGAAGCAAATACCGCATAAGGATTTTCATTCCCTCTGCATTCCTTGCTTAGGCCCAGACCATGACGTCTCGGCCTGCCGTTTTGTGCTACATTCAACAGACGCACTATTAAGCATCGGGCGGAGTTCACCCAACACTATTTTGGCAAAAGGTTTAATTACATTATGTCGTCGGATACTCCGACTCCAGTTTTGAGTAAAAGACGCAAAGATAAGGACTGACATACGAGGTCCGCGACTTCTACCGACGCCACGCCAAAGCCGACTACAGGTGGTCCGGTTCTCAGTGAGGCACCTACGCAGCCCCTGACTACTGATGACACTTCATTGGCGGTGTCTTCTGTGCCCGAGGTCGCAGGCTCTTCGGCCCACACCCCGACTACAGATACCGAAGCCACTCTTGGCGGTGAAACTCAGAGTTTAGACAGGCCTGCCACCTCTCAAGGTGTCTTCAGGCCTTCCTCTTCTTTTTCTATCAAGGCTTTCACTAAGTCTAAAGCAGCCATGCATACTAAAAGACAAGCTCCACAGGGCCCCTCTCAAGGCCCCATGCCTAAAAAGCAGATGCTCAAAATGGCCAAGGATTTGATTACTCTTATCAGGGGTTCTCAATCCCCCCCGGACAAAAGGCCCAGAGTGGAGGAAGAATCCCCTTCCTCGGACCAGGCCTCCATTATTTCAGAACATTCTGAAGACCAGGAACATTCATACTCCCCTTTTGAAGATTCTGATGCAGAGGAGTCCATTCCCTCTGTCTCCCCCCCGAGGATTACTCTTTTGGGGAAACCTTACATACCTTGAGGGAACACTTCCACTGGGAAGGCCAAGAGTACTCAGACTCCAAGAAAAGGCTTAGGGATTTCCTCTTGCTCCCCCAGCACAGGCCTCTGGCTATACCTCCTGTCTTAGACATACTTGATGATGTGTATTCGGAGGCCTGCCTTAACCCAGATTCTTTACCTCCAGCTCCAGTCAAGCCTGACAGGTATTACCAGGTTCCTGATTCACACCAATTCCTATACAAAAGCCATGCAGCTGACCCAGAAACTATTTCACAGGGTCCCAAGGGAATTAAGGCCTCCACTGCTAAAAATCCATTACCTTCAGAGAGAGATTCCAGAGCTTTAGAAAGGTGGGGGAAGAAGGTATACACCTCGGCCACCTTAACCATGAGAGCATTAAACTGTCAGTTCCATATGTTAAAGTACCAACAGTTTCTGTTATCTCAGTTGAAAAGCAAAATGTCACAACCTGAACAACTAGACTTGGAGTTGCAGGATTTGTTACATAGTGCAGAACAAGTGGGTAAACATACCGTGCAATGTGGTTTTGATGCTTTAGAGGCCTCATGTAGAGCTGCTGTTACAGGATCAGTCATACGTAGACATGCTTGGCTCAAAGAGCAAACCTTACTAGATCATGTTAAAGCTAAATTACTGGATGCACCTCTGCAAAAAGAAGTATTGTTTGGTGTTAAAGCTGAGGAGGTATTTAAAGAAAATGGAGGAAAAGGCAAAATCAATGCAAACAGTGAAAGATTTCCTACAGGTACAACCTCCACATTTCAGTAGAAATTGACCTTCAAAAAATTGGTCCTTTCTAGCCACGGACAGACCCCAAAGAGGTAGATACAGGCGCCTGAGGGGTAGAGGACAATCTCAAGGATTGTTTAGAGGCAGACAATGGCAAGCACCTACACAAAGAGGTGGTGAGGATAGTTCACAGCCATTCGGAAAGCAGAACCAATGACTTTCCCCTTTGCATGCCAAGCAAGGCTCAAATGGCAGCACCTTTAGGCGGAAAACTGGCATTATTTTCGAAAAATTGGCATGTTGTCACAAAAGACAAATGGACCCTGGACATTATAGACAGAGGCTACAGATTCCACTTTCACACCCTTCCAAAAATGAGAGGCATGCCAAACCTGCCACACAATCAAAGGGCAGAGGCACAAAAACAAATTTCAGATCTCATGGACATGATAGCTATTCAAGAGGTACCTGCACAAGAACAGGGTCAAGGTTTTTATTCCAGACTATTCCTGGTACCAAGGAAGGGCAAAGATTGGAGACCTATTTTGGACCTATCCATCCTAAACACATTTTTACTCGTGCCAAAATTCAAGATGCTCACATTCCAGCAACTTCTTCCCATGCTGGGCAAGGAGTCTTGGAAGGGCAAAGATTGGAGACCTATTTTGGACCTATCCATCCTAAACACATTTTTACTCGTGCCAAAATTCAAGATGCTCACATTCCAGCAACTTCTTCCCATGCTGGGCAAGGAGTCTTGGCTGGTAACATTGGACCTCAAGGAGGCATACCTGCATGTCCCAATCAGACAAGATTGCAGAAGATACCTCAGATTTATTGCAGGTTCAACACATTATCAATTCTCTGCATTGCCCTTTGGCTTATCTACTGCACCCAGACTGTTCACGAAATGCCTGGCATCAGTAATTGCCTACTGCAGACTTCAAGGGATACAAATATACCCATATTTGGACGACTGCCTGATCCAAGCGGACAACAAGCACATACTTCTGAAACATCTGGCGTTTGTAATAATGTTGTTGAATTCTCTGGGATACACAGTCAACAAAAAGAAATCAAGGCTAATACCCTCTCAAACAATAATTTTCCTGGGTGCCAGCTTGGATACAAACACCCAGATGGCCTACCTCACGCCAGAGAAACAAGGGCAACTAACTCCATACTTCAGGAAACTGGCAACTTTTACCAGGCTGACTGCAAGGAAAATCCTGCAGGCTCTGGGATTCATGGCATCTTGCATCCTACTAATCCCATGTGCAAAGCTGCATATGAGGAAACTTCAATGGTACCTAAAAAACCTATGGTCTCAACACAGCCACAGTTTGGAAACAATAATACCACTGATTCCATGTCTTCAAAAGGAATTTCTGTGGTGGGCTCAAGCATGCCAAAGAAACACAGGTCTTCCATTCTGCAAGCCTCAAGCAAATCAAGTCATCACAACAGACGCCTCGGACTACACCTGGGGGGCGCACATGACAGATCGGTGCATTCAGGGCAAATGGTCCCAAAAAGAAAAGCACCTACACATCAATCAAAAGGAAATGCTAGCAGTAATAAATGCTGTTATAGCTTTCAAAAGACCTACTGCATCCAGGCCAGCTATTGATAAGGACAGACAACACCACAGTAATGTGGTACATAAACAAACAGGGAGGAACCCATTCATACCCCCTATGCAGGCTAGCCATGTCTCTTTGGAACATGGCTCTGGAATTACAAATCGAGCTTCAAGCACAGTACCTGCCAGGCAAGGAAAACACGCTGGCAGACAACCTAAGCAGAAAAATGACAGATCCACACGAATGGAAGTTGCATTCTCAAGTTTTTTCAAAGATAATTCAAGCATGGGGAAGGCCAGACGTAGATCTTTTTGCCTCCCACAGAAATCACCAATTGGCAAAATTCTGCTCAAGGACCTTTCATCCACAGGCCTGGAAAGTGGACGCACTCTCTTTCAGTTGGACAACAATGACAGTTTATGCCTTTCCACCTCTTCCTCTGCTGCCCAAAGTTCTATTAAAAACCAGAGCAGACAGACCAAAGATGATTCTCATTGCTCCAGACTGGCCAAGACAACACTGGTACCCACTCCTGAGGAGCCTGACGCATTCCCCACCATGGATCCTGCCTCTAATGCCTCTTCTACTGACTCAGCACAACTTCAAAACTCTTCACAGCCAGCTGAAAACACTCAATCTAGCCGCATGGAAGATTCCTTAAAATCACAACAGACCCTACTCTCCAAGGAGGTGCAGGATGTCATTTTGGAGGCCCGAAGACCTTCTACTAGAAAAGCCTACTCCGCAAAATGGAAACGGTTTTGTGCCTGGAATGAGAAAAAGGGCCAGAATCCTGGAATACTGAATTTACCTCAAATATTACAGTACCTAGCTGAGATGCTAAGCAGTGGACTTTCATTCTCCTCCATCAAAATCCATGCCTCAGCCATTTCTGCAGAATACAACACTGATCCTCCTTTATTCTCTCACCCCCTCTTAAGACAGTTCCTCAGAGGGGCTAAGAATATAAAACCCCCAAGGAAACAACCAGTACCTGCTTGGGACCTCAATTTAATTCTAGAAAAGCTGACCTTGCCTCCTTTTGAGCCAGCTGCTTCAACAGAACTGCAATATTTGTCCTGGAAAACAGCCTTCCTGCTGGCTATCACCTCAGCTCGCAGGGTTTTGGAACTGCAAGCCCTCATGGCTGTGCAGCCTTTCATCATTTTCCATCAGGACAGAGTTTCCTTACGAACCAATCCTTCCTTTATGCCAAAGGTAGTATCCAGGGTAGCCTTGAATCAGGCTATCCACTTACCTACCTTTTACCTTAATCCTCAAAACAAAGGGGAGAGACTGCTACATTCCTTGGACATTCACAGACAGTTACGTTATTATTTTGACAGAACAAATCCTTTCAGAAAATCAGAGCAACTCTTTGTGTCCTATGCTACCAGAGCTCAAGGGAAGCCTATTTCCAAACAGACAATCTCAAAATGGATAGCCCACTGCATACGCTTTTGTTACTCTCTTCATGGTAAAACTGTACCTGCAGGCATCAGAACTCACTCCACAAGGGCCACAGCTACCTGTGCAGCTTTCCTCAGGGGGGTTCCTACCAAAGATATTTTGGAAGCTGCCACTTGGAGTTCTGTACATACTTTCTCCAAGCACTATCATCTACCATTATACTCCAAATCTAGAGCAGGCTTTGCCACTGCAGTCTTGCAGGGCATCCTGGCTCCTCCTAGTTCCACCTAGTGCCTACCAACCCTTTTTTAGCTTTGGGATTCTACCCATCTGTTATGACTGCAGCTGTATGCACGATGAACATAGTACAGTTTTGTACCTACCATAAATGTAGATGTTAGAGTGCTAATACAGCTGCAGTCCAGGTTTCCCTCCCTCCTTCCCCTCTTGGGACAGGCCTAATGGATAACACCTCCTCATACAACCTGATTGGGGTATTCTTTTATGGTGTATTTGCTTGCAACTACTGTTTTTTGATTATACTGCATTGCATTATTACATAAATTAATGTATTGCCTTCCTTCTGGGGGCACCTGACATCTGGGGCAAGAAAAACTGAAGAAAATGGCGTCGGCTGGTTCTTTTTATACCCCTGTCGCATCGACTTACGTATTATCACAACCACATTCCAAACAGCTGGATAATGATAGCAGCTTAGTAACTGTATATTCGAAATATTGACAATTCGTCTGTACTTTTAGGCTTTCTCCCCACTTCTTGACTAGCAGGTTGAGTTCCGTTAAATAAGGAGCCAAATCATTCGAAGTGTGTGTGTGTGTGTGTGTGTGTGTGTGTGTGTGTGTGTGTGTGTGTGTGTGTGTGTGTGGTCGGTCACAGGGCAGTTTTTGACCCTGTGCTGTATTGCAGGAAAACTCTCTCAAACCCATGCGTGTACTCCAAAAGTAACCACTCCTTCAGTAAGATTGAGTGAACCAGACTGCAGTCTTTAATATGTTCCCCTATAGAAAGTGCAACGGATTTGGGTCTGATTTCTCAACCTGTACAAGTGTACCTGTGCTCTGTTCAAATGTTCTTCGTTGAACTTTCTTCAGAAGTAATTGTGGGGGGGGGGGGTCGTTTTCACATTTTAGTTTATCTTATTTATGGGAGAAGAGCTGACCATTCTGTTCAACACACTCTCAACACACTCTTGTTGGCTGGCACTCTGCTGAAGTCAGAGAATTGCCCTTCTGAAGGACAACTTATTTCACTAACAATTAACAATATGGAAAAACAGTGCATTCTGTTACGCAATACCTCACGTTACTAATACATCGGTGCATAATTCGCGAAAGAAGGAGAAACCAAAATGTTGGAGCAACTAAGTATTAACAACAAAACCGCTGCAAATGTTCCCCCAGACTGGCCCCAGCATAACCAGTCACCATTGCCTGGTACTTCTTTCACAAAGCCAAATATTATCCAGTCAGGCATAAACTACCCTGAATTGCTATCGGCAGTTACGTATTATCCAGCTGTTTGAATGTGGTTGCGATAATACGTAAGTACCATTTTATTATTTATTTTCTTTTGTATACCAGGAAAGTCTGAATGGGTACAATGCCCCTTTTCAGCAGAGGTCTGAAGATAGTCTCGAAGAAATAGTAGACGAACAATAAAATAGTTTAAATGAGGTCTACAGAAATATGTGCACAAATACTTAAATTCATTAAAATTTAATAAACCAAAAATATCACACAAAGATATAAAGTTTAGTAAGGTGTAAGAAGTGACATAGATATAAAGTTTAGTAAGGTGTAAGAAGTGACAGTACTAAATATAGAACATCACTGAAGCAGGAAATTATCAGTATAAATGTAGTAACATCACTAAGCAGTAGAGAGCATCAGAAGTTTGTAGCTAAAGCAGTGTGATATTCATCAATAATCATGACGATTGGTAAGATAATAAAATAACAAAAGTGCCTCTGTTTCTCATTGGAGGAGTGCAGTAAAACTCAGTTCAATATGACATAAACCTTCATTTGGGGGGAAGAAAGCTTTAGTGAGCAAGAGGAAGAAATCATGAGTGTTGTAACCTGGAGATGCGTGGCATTAAGACATGGTGGAAGCCATTCTTAAAATGCAGAAGGATATGGAAGACTGTTCTTTCAGAAGGGTACTTGCCAAATGAAAACAAAATGAAGGAAATGGTTAAACTGTTTAAACTGATAACAGATTTTGTCAGAGTTGCTTTGCAGTGACATTATGGAGAGGTTGGAGAAATAAAACAGTGGTACAACAGCCAGGAGGATTATGTGAGTAACACCAAAGCCTGGAGAAGCAAGTGGTGATGATGAAATGCACGTGCAGACCAAAACTTCGAAGGGACTTAAAAACTGGGGAGGTGTCATAGGCTTCATCTGCATCTGTAGCAGCTAGAATATTTAGACCAGAGAGTTAAAAGAAAGGAGGGATGTTATGCATGTCCTATTTATGTGGGGGTACTGATGAAGATTCTTAATAGATTCTCAA
Source organism: Protopterus annectens (assembly GCF_019279795.1). Classification (NCBI taxonomy): domain Eukaryota; kingdom Metazoa; phylum Chordata; order Ceratodontiformes; family Protopteridae; genus Protopterus; species Protopterus annectens. Next base: position 332,956,282 of record NC_056746.1, read on the forward strand.
TAAGTTTTTGTCTTTTATTTTTGAACAGTTTGACAAAACCTTTACTGTTTAAAACTCATCTAAGCAAGTGTGGATAATCCTCTACCTGACCAAGGAACCCCATTATGATTTTGCATTTCTGAGCACAAGTCTTGACTATCATAGCTATTTGGAACTCCTGAGAATGAAAAGTAAATGGGTAACATGGTAAGATTTTCAGCTTGAAGAGCTAGTACCTAAAAGAAGAAAGTCATTTCAAGTTTTTTTTTAAGACTGAATCACTGCAAAACATGAAGTTAGGCATTTGAGAATGTGTGTGCCTGTTTGTATTATGTAAATACGATAATAGGCAAAGCTGAAATGTGGACTGGTGGTTGGTAATTAACAGTAATTTTAATGATTAAGTATGCTATATTGAAAATATCACTGTGAAAGACATGAGGCTGGTTGTTAGATAAAAAGGGCAGCCAGTTAAATGTTGTATATGCCAGAGTGATAAACATTTAGCTGTGCATTGCAAGCAATATTTTTTTAATTGGTATAGACAAAAAAGGAAATTTTAATCAGACCACTTACGAAGATGTACATGATATTGGGCAAATGCAGTATAAAAAAATGTGAAATTGATAGGATTGAAACTGAGACTGTTGAACAGGAAGTATAACATGATGCACAAGAAGTACAGAGAACTAAGTATGCTCTGTGAGAATGAGGGAAGTATGGGCAGTAAATCACCGTTTTAAAGAAGGGCTTGAAGCATGGAAGAATAGATTTGAACTTCAGAATTTGCATATACCAAGGAATATACAATATAAATGGAGATCGAAGAAGGCAAAATGTCAGTAGGTCACAAGAAAAAGGAGAGAGAGAGAAACAGAAGAGATCAGTGAAAATGATGGATTGAGATATTGTAAGTTAATGTGAATAGCTTGGAAGTGAGAGAAGTGGGATAAAAATAGACTGGGTACACGAACGACAGTGGGATATGTATAACTACAAGGTACGTATACATTATTTTCTTGTGTAGAGCAAGAATGGCTAGAGATAACAGAAAAGGAGTGTGGTGTTTTTCTTTGGGTGTAGGTAAATGTTCAGTTTTGATTTAGACACCAAAGATAAATAAAGTAAAACAATAAGGTTGGAGAGTAATAAAGGTGTGTGTGGGGGGGGGGGGGTATATGTGGGACAGACATTTGAATTAAGTTTGAAGTGAATGTTTCTAACATGGGAAAAATTATATTTATTTAAGTAAAAAATGTGTTTGTGATTGCTCATAATTCCACAGTAAGGTTAGATAGGGAGAATATGAGGGGTTTTAAAGTAATTGATTATGCACTAAATCATAGGCAAGTAAAAGAACTTGGACAAGGGAAGAAGCTATATTATTAAGGCAAGTAAGCCAGTGAAATAGACTTTGCAAGGAAGTAATAGTAAATTACCAAGACGTGCTAGAAACTGGGTTTTCAGATCAGATCTACATTACTGTGTGAAAAATGAACAGCAGTGTGTAAAAATTAATAAAGAAGGGAAGAAGTAGAAAAGATAATAGGCAAAGCTGAAATGTGGACTGGTGGTTGGTAATTAACAGTAATTTTAATGATTAAGTATGCTATATTGAAAATATCACTGTTCATAGGTTCATAGGTTTATACTAGGCTATCTGCCCTAAGGCATTTATAAGCCTAGCCCAAATTATTGTGGCTTACGCCACCCCTTATATGAAAAAATACTGTGCCCATTAGTTTGTTGTGCCTCTGTCCAGCAGTGACCCAGAGATGATTCCGGGGGTAAACCTACGATCTCCCATCCACAGGTCTAGATTTCTCTTGAACAGAGTCAGCGAGGTGCTCTGCCTCACATGGACCGGATTTTATTCCACAGCATAGGGAGTCTCTGAGTGATAAATCTATCCCTCCAGCACGCCCTATTTATATCCGTATAAGGTTTAAGCCGCTTGCTCTAGTGGTTTTGGTGGATTTGGATTTTTGAGGTGGAGCATGTCCATTAATTCGGGTTGGACATGGCCTTGTATGTCAGGCACATGTCACCTCTGAGCAGACGGTATGCGACTGAATAGAGCTGGAGTTTCTTCAATCTGGCAGCATATGACAGATTTTGGAGTCCCTTTATCCTTTTTGGTGAGGAACTTTTGGGGTCTCTCCAATTGCTGCAGATGTCGGGTGAGATACATCCCGAATGGGGCAATTGTACTCGATCATTGGTCTGATAAGTGAAGAGTACAGGGGAACAATGACCTCACTAGATCTGGATGTGAATCCCTTCATAATCAGGTGGGCAATGTAGAAGGTCTTTCTAACCACTTTAGCAATGTGAGTGTCAAAAGAAAGGCCACTGTCAACCTGGGTCCCCAGGTCCCTGATAACCTCTTCTGTGCTTAGTGGATTGCCACCTATATGGTAGCTTGGGGTTACCTTGTTTTTCCCGAAGGGTATGACTATACATTTTTGGCGCTTAACTTCAGGCCATGGCTCTGGCACCAGCTATCTGTTTCCGTGGAGTCCCTTCTGAAGGATATCCGTGTCCGATGCACTTTCCACTATGAGGCCCAGTTTGCAGTCATCTGCAAACTTTGTCAGCCAAAGTCCTCCCATGTTGGCCTGTACTTCTGAGAAGTAGATGCCAAACAATAGGGGCCAAGGACCGAGCCCTGTGGGACACCACTTGTGACTGGCTTGGAGTCTGACACAGCGCCAGCAACTCTAACCCTGTGGGTTCTGTCCTTAAGCCAGTTTGCAACCCATCTTGTGACATATGGGTTTACATTTAAGCTGGTAAGTTTTTCTACAATACCCGAGTGGGGTATTGTGTCGAAAGCCTTTGCAAGGTCAAGGTAGGCTGTATGGACTGCCTTCCTCATCAATGGCCTTGGTGACTATTTCAAGAAGTCGACCAAGTTCAAAAGGCATGATCTGTCCTTGACAAAGCCAAACTGGGTCGGGTCCAATGTCTGCAAGTCCCCTATATCTTTGTTTATGAGCTCCATTATGATCCTCTCCATAGCTTTGCAGACTAGACTTGTTAAGCTTATGGGGCGGTAATTACCAGGGTCCCAGAGGCGCCACCTTTGTGGAGTGGGACCACAGTTGCCGCACGCCACCCTTGGGCACGTAGATCCTGTGGTAAGGCTGAGATTAAACAGCTGCCTTATGTGCGGGTTTAATTCCTCATTTAGCTTGTAGCACACAGCCGGGGACACCATCCGTCCCATTGATGCTGTGTTTTAGCTTTAGAGAGAGCAGCTTTCACCTGCATTTGAGATGTCCGGGAGGCTACACTGCTGGGATAGTTATCTCCTTTAGGGGAGAGGGGTGAAGTTTGCACTGAACCTGTCTGCCAGTATGTTGGCAATGTCTGTGGGTTCAGTGATTTTTGTATCATTTTGGACTAATTCTGAGCATATCTGTGAGTTTCCACCCAGGTTCCTAACATAGCTGAAAAGGCCTTATGATTGTCCTTGAATCCATGGCAATTTTTCTCTCAAAATTGGCCTTAGTTGATTTTATGAGTGCTCGATTTTTTTACTAATAATGATCAGGGGTGACTTCCCTTTTATGGATTTTGTTCTATCATGTAATAGCTTTCTCCTCTTATTGTAAAGTTTGTTAATGGCTGGGGTCCACCAGACTGGACGCTTGCCCTTTGTGGAAAGAGTCTTGGTTTTATTTGGGATTGCCTGATCCATGCAGTCCTGGAGGTGTTCATAGAAGGCATTTGTAAGGGCTTCGCAGCTTGGGTTGTGGTTTCCTCTGACTCAGGGGCCTTGAAGGATACCACACCAGTCTTGAGTAGTGTGAAGTTTGCTTTAGAGAAGTTCTTCACTATGGTCTTTTGTTTGGGGTGGGGGCGGATGTGGATTTCCAGTGAGATTAGTTTATGATCAGATCTCACCAATGAGGGATATACTTCCGTGTGGAGCATTTTGTCCCCATGTTTGTGACAATGAGATCTAGTATATTTTCTCCTCTCGTGGGAACAGTGACTAGCTGTTCCATGGCATTTGAATTTATGAACTCCAGGAACCGTTGGGCTAGAAAGTTAGGGCTTGAGTAATGTTCCCAGTCTATATTCGGGTAGTTGAAGTCACCCAATATGATGGTGTTTGGAGATACATTTATACCCTCCAGTGTCTTCAGGAAGGCTGTGTGGGGTTCCTGAGTTTGAGAGGGTGGCCTGTAGCATGCTACAATTTGTAGAGCAGTTTTGCCTATTGTTAGTTGCACCTGGATGGTTTCAAGCTTCATGCTGTTACCAACCTGGAGGTGTGAGTATCCTTTATGAATATGGATACACCCCTCCTTTTGTGGAGTGGTCCGGGTTTTGGGGCCGGAACGCATGATATGAGGTAAAACCTAATAGTGCCGGGTGCTCTCAGGAGCCTTGAACCAGGTTTCAGTTACAGCACAGACATCGATGTTCTCCATACTGAGAAGGGCCTCGAAAAGTGCATTTTGAGATTTAGACTTCTGGCATTGAGCAGCATTACCCTCAATTTCTTCCCATTTTTGTTTTCTAGGGTGGTAGGTTTAGAATTTGAGCCTTGCCTAAAAAGGCACTATGGGGGTGGCAAGAGCCTTAGCCAATATCCGAATCCCAGGGTGACAGGTGCAAGCCGCCCTTGCAAGCAGCGTGGCTTGCCAAGCATGTCATCCCAGGCAGACAGACACTGGATCCTTTGAATGACACCAGACATTAAGCCAATTGTTAAAGCTGATCATCTTGTCTCTATATTGTGGCATCATTCTTGGTGAAGGAAGGATACTGCTCAGGGTTAGGGTCATACCTGCCTGGGCTACATAATCAGAGAGCTCCTCTATGTCTCTTTTCATGCAGTCCAGGAGGTGCGCCTCAGGTCGCTCACACCAGCATGGACAATGACTGTGTCATATTTGTACTTGCTGTGGAGTGACCCGAGTGCTTGTGTTATGTGGCGGATTCTAGCCCGATAGGCAGCTTACTGTGACCCTCTCCTTGTTCAGCCTGGTGAGTGGGACGTCAGTGTGTCTGACTATGGAGTCACCTATGACAAGTATGTTTGGTGTTGTATTTGGCCTTAAGGGCTGTGACTGCTTTGCACACTGCTTTTGTGGTTTATGTGTTGCTTGTGGGGTGTCTTGAGGTAGCAGTTGTTTGGGTGTCTGCTTTGGAGGCCTCTGCTGTTTAGGTAAATTTTACTCAGAGCCTCCGAGTATGTCTTTGTGTGTTTATGTGTTTGATTCAGTGGAGTGGTAGCATTATGTGAGGCTGGTTTTGTGGTGTGTGTAGTTGCCTTCTCCTCCTGTCTGGTCTTGCCAGTCCTGAGTTGAGAGAGCTCAGCCTCCAGTTTGGCTAAATAGCTGCATCTCTCGCAAGTATTTGTGTTATGTGGGAGGAGGAGAGGGTTGTCTGTGTACATGAGGCAGTTATAACATTGCCTCAAGATTCCCAGATTCACCAGCTGGACCGGAGAGGAGATTGACAACTGACCTTTGGACATGCTAGAATAATAGTGGGAAATCCTTAATTGAAAACAAGGGCCAGTGGGGAGTGAGGGTGTAGTGCTTTTAATTTTTAGTGCTGACTTATATAATTGCTTTAGTGAGCAAGTGCCAGGTAACTTGAGTGCAATGTGATACAAGTAACTAAATGCAAAACGACAAACAGTAACTTTCTTTCAAGTGAAACAAGGAAATAAGTACAGTAAGCAATGCAGATATCACTAGTGATCCACAGAAGCTGAGAAGTGCGTATTAGGTGAATTAGCTTCCAGGGAAATAACAAGCAAACAAACAACAAGTATATAAACAAAGCTAGATTCAGTAGGCCTGGATCTAGTCTATGCTAGAGCAAACAAGGTGAACCAATTTCAGTAAGATACAGTTCAAATATTCAGGCACTATAAACCTTTAACCAGAAAATTCCCAGCTCAGAAGGGCAGAGTCCAGCCTCTTCTCCCACAAGAGTGCAGACCACGAACCTTCTTAATGTAAAATAACTGGCCTGAAGCCCAAGTGCCTAAACCAGAACTAATACACTTGGACACTGGGCTCTCAATCAGCAGTTCCCAACTTAGAAGGATGAAAGCTACCTGTCCTGCCACCACAGTGCTTGCCACAAACCTTCCTAATGTAAAACAACTGGTCTGAAGCCCAAGTGCTTAATCCAAAAGACTTGAATGATAGCTACACTTTAATCAAGTTACAACCAAGCAGTAATAAATACCATTGAATACTTTAGAGAATGTCTGGATTAGTGCTCAAGTTACACAAACAAAGCTAGATCCAGCAGGCCCGAATCCAGTCTATGCCACAGCAAACAAGGCGCACCAACTTCAGTAAGAAACAGTTCAGATATGCATGCACTATAAGCCTTTAACCAGAACTGTGAAAGACATGAGGCTGGTTGTTAGATAAAAAGGGCAGCCAGTTAAATGTTGTATATGCCAGAGTGATAAACATTTAGCTGTGCATTGCAAGCAATATTTTTTTAATTGGTATAGATAAAAAAGGAAATTTTAATCAGACCACTTACGAAGATGTACATGATATTGGGCAAATGCAGTATAAAAAAATGTGAAATTGATAGGATTGAAACTGAGACTGTTGAACAGGAAGTATAACATGATGCACAAGAAGTACAGAGAGAACTAAGTATGCTCTGTGAGAATGAGGGAAGTATGGGCAGTAAATCACACGTTTTAAAAGAAGGGCTTGAAGCATGGAAGAATAGATTTGAACTTCAGAATTTGCATATACCAAGGAATATACAATATAAATGGAGATCGAAGAAGGCAAAATGTCAGTAGGTCACAAGAAAAAGGGAGAGAGAGAGAAACAGAAGAGATCAGTGAAAATGATGGATTGAGATATTGTAAGTTAATGTGAATAGCTTGGAAGTGAGAGAAGTGGGATAAAAATAGACTGGGTACACGAACGACAGTGGGATATGTATAACTACAAGGTACGTATACATTATTTTCTTGTGTAGAGCAAGAATGGCTAGAGATAACAGAAAAAGGAGTGTGGTGTTTTTCTTTGGGTGTAGGTAAATGTTCAGTTTTGATTTAGACACCAAAGATAAATAAAGTAAAACAATAAGGTTGGAGAGTAATAAAGGTGTGTGTGGGGGGGGGGGGTATATGTGGGACAGACATTTGAATTAAGTTTGAAGTGAATGTTTCTAACATGGGAAAAATTATATTTATTTAAGTAAAAAATGTGTTTGTGATTGCTCATAATTCCACAGTAAGGTTAGATAGGGAGAATATGAGGGGTTTTAAAGTAATTGATTATGCACTAAATCATAGGCAAGTAAAAGAACTTGGACAAGGGAAGAAGCTATATTATTAAGGCAAGTAAGCCAGTGAAATAGACTTTGCAAGGAAGTAATAGTAAATTACCAAGACGTGCTAGAAACTGGGTTTTCAGATCAGATCTACATTACTGTGTGAAAAATGAACAGCAGTGTGTAAAAAAATTAATAAAGAAGGGGAAGAAGTAGAAAAGATAATAGAAGTAATTGAAGTTGTACGAAAATATTCAGTAGAAATGTTTGGAAGTGAAAAAGTAGGACAGGAAGAGATGGAGATGGCGAAAGAAGATGTGAAACCAAATAAATTTACAGCCATAGAATTAGAAGCAGTTAAAAAAGGTAATAAGAGTAGTACTCCATGAATAGATGGTTTGGAATGCAGCTTTTATGAAAAATTAGGAAGAAATTTGAAAAAAGTAATAGAGGAGGCTTCAGATGAATGGCTATCGAAAGGAAAGAAAGTTGACAACAGATACTTGAAGGATATATACAATTCTTGAAAAAGGAAGGGGATGCGAGATGGCTGAAAACAATGGAGACCAGTATCTCTGGTGCGGACTAATGCTATGCTGTTAGCTAGAACAGTGCAAAGAAGGATGGAAAAGATGTTTAGGTAAGTTTGGAAAAGAAGTACGGGGAAAACTAAGATATTCGGTATATGTTTTGGTGGGTTAAAGAAATGATAGAAGACACAAGAAGGAATAAGGACGGGATATGTGGTTAATCTTTTTTTTTTTGGGTGGCCACAGTGGTGCAGCGGTTAGTGTTGCCGCCTCACAGCAAGAGGTTCTCCAGTTCGATTCTCAGCTGGGGGGCCTTCTGTGCGGAGTCTGCATGTCCTCCCTGTGGTCGCGTGGGTTTCCTCCGGGTGCTCCGCTTTCCTCCCACATCCCAAAGACATTCTGTAGGTGGATTGGACACTCTAAATTGGCTCTAAGTTTGAGTGTGTGTGTGAGAGAGTGTGTGAGAGAGTGTGTGTGAGAGTGTGTGTGAGAGTGCGTGTGAGTGTGTGAGAGAGTGTGTGTGTGTGTTTGTCTTCTGTGGAAGGTTGAGCACTGGGCTGGCAATTCAACACCATAAAACTCCACTGCCAATTGCTTTGCAGACCATTGTTCCACTGTGGCAACCCCTAACCAGGAAAAGCTGAAAGAAGAAGATGTGTTTAATATTTTTTAAAAATGGGAGAGCTTTATTGAATGCTGTCCAACAATCATAATCTGTTGAATGCAGACCACATACAAGTTGCAACATTTGCATAAATGTGAGAGAATGCACAAGGAAGTTGACATGCAAAAAGAAAGTGAACACATGTTAAACTGGCCGACAGACAGCTAATGTATAACAACACCGCTTACCCCAACTAAAAGGATACCCCAGCCTCTAATATTAGATATGGGTCTCTTATCAGCTTTTCTCAAGATCATGTGGTGTTTGCTTTTCTAGTCTACCACTGCACAACAGTCTCCCAGTGACTCAATTTAACCCTAACAAAGCCCCTCTAATGTCTTTTTCCCCCCTTATTGTCTTTTTTCCCCCCTTATTGTCTTTTATATCCTTAATTAGGGAATAATTTCTGCTATGATGGATGTGTCAATGGATTTCCACCATTTTATTATGTTGTTATGTTCTTGGAAACTAACACAATTAACTGAATTGGCTGCTTTATGGATCTGGGGATTATACATTTACGTTCCCAAATAAGAAAGTACTTCTGCATGAATAGCCAGCTACTCCCATGAATAACATTAATAAGTCTCTGGGTCCAGGTGCTCCTTTAGTTTCAGACAGGTCCAAAAAGTATGTCCCCTAACACCTCATTGTGACACTTCCAACATTGCACACTTACAGTAGGATACATTTTATGTATCTTGTCAGGGTATAAAAGTAGTTATGCAAACATTTCCACCCAGACATTCTGAATTTCCTAGACTTTGTAGCTGTCTTGAGGGAAGACAAATCTTCCACTTCCAGTCCTGTTTCCAGGCAAGACAGGTATCAGTCTCTTCATTAAGTAATTCTTTAACTTGCTAACTAAACTTGTAATAGACTTTTTGTGCAATCATTTCTGTTAGCATATTTATTAAACTTGGGATTGGACCCTTACCACCTAGTAGGGGTTTTCCACATGTATTTCACACTGTCTTAAGAGCTACAAATATCAGAAATTGACCTATGCCGAATATTAGAAATTACTTAGCCTGTTCCCAAGTAATCAGTTTACTTTCTACAACTAATTTTTCCCGTTAGTTCACTGACTCTTTCTGACATGCCCAGTTTTATGGTAGAGACCCAGCACAGAATATTCCATGACTCATGCCTACATGGAGGAGTAGGGGAGCTAAGAATCTAGTGTCCACTGTCCCACTTCTTTCTGAAAAGCGTCCAACATCACCCTCATCCAATATTTTCCCTTCTCCCATTGAAAAATGTGGTCAGAAACTCCATTTGACTAAAAGGCGATCAAACTGCACTAGAGGAAGTGTTGTTTGCTTCCAACTCACCTGGTAACTTGGATCCTGCATTAAATAGACACACCTAGCCAGACTAACTTCATAGGAACTTCTAAGATTTGGGAAAGCCAGCCTCCCCATCTGTTCTGGTTGGCAGAGTTTCTCCCAGCCAACACTAGGTTTCTTGTTATTCCAGAAGAATTTTCTTACACTTCTCTCAGTCTCTACCCAGTGGTTTGACCCTGGGTTAAATAAAAAGATTTGTCCAGTGTACAAGATTTGTGGGAATATAATCATTTGATAGCACTGACTGTGTTATCAAGGTTAGGCAACAATAGCTCCCACCTCCTAATCATGGAAAGGCACTTATTCCACACTGCTGCCCAGGTACACTTAGGAGAGTCAGCAGTCCCTCTAGAAAAAAAACAAACACCCAGATATTTCCTGTTGTAGTAACTCCAGAAGTAGGGAAATTTCTGCGTCAATTCCATGGTTGGAACTTAATTTACTGAGATGGTAACTGCTTTACTTTCATTTCTTGTATAATCTGAAATGTCAACAAACCGTTTAAATGTTGCAAGAAGTATTGTTAGGTCCCATTGAGGTCTAGATAGTTACAAAATGATATCTTTAGCATAGAAGGCTAATTTTGTGTGTCTGAGACCCTATCTGTCTCCCTGAATTTTGCTCTGTCTGATCCTTTGATATGTATGTATATCATGTATGTATATGTATCATGTATGTATATGCTGTATGTATAATGCAAATAACGGGGGGGGGGGCACACCCTTGTCTAGTGGAGATGAAAGTTAACCTACTGTCGATTTTTAGATACAACTGAGCCCTGTTATAGAGCTATTAAAAAAGAGCGATAGGCTTGGAGGGGAAGGCAGACCTTCATAGCAGCTTACACAAAAACACCCAGTTAACGCTTTAACTCTATTGAATGCTTTCTCAGCATCCACACTCAAGAATTAGAGGAGTTCCTTTTTCATCTTTATCTTTATATATCATGTGGGTTTGTAAAATATTCTCAGAAGAATGTTGCAACAGGGTGAATCCACACTGGTCTGAATTAATCAGTCTAGATATTATTATATTAAGCCTGGATGTCATGATAGTCATAAATGTCATACAGTCGTGGTTTAGGATTGAAATTGGTTTATAGAAAGCCATCTTCATTGGTCTGTACTGTCTTTAAGGATAACTGTAACAATGGCCTCCCTCCAGGATGGCAAATTTTGTGTCGCCTGACAGACATTATTAAAGAATGTCACCAAAATTATCACTACAGTGCCCCCCCACACACACACTTTTTACAAAACTCTACTGGGAGGTCGTCTGAATCTGGAGTCCCACCATTGACCTGCTTGAACAAACTACTGACCTCTGTAGCAGTTATGGGAAAACTAACATGCCTGCTTCCTCCTCCAGTATTAAAGGGAGGTTCACGTGTGCTAAAAAAATTGTCTACACGTAGATTCCATTCAGCTGCACCCTTGTCTGCTCATGCAAGGATCAAGAGAAAGACAGTACTACATCTGCTATGTGGTCTGGGTCACAGGTGATTTTTCGTGAGACTTTGTTCCGTAGTTCAATAATTCCCCTTTCTATTTCCTGGTTATTGATTTTAACATTTTGGGAGTGTGTTCGAAGTAAAATCTCTTAAGTTATGCCCTTTTAAACTCTGAACTCCCCTGGGTGGTCTATCGCCTCCTAAAGCTTTATCCACTCTGCTTCGCTCTCTAGCCCTTCCTCACCCTGCCTAAACTGTAGCTCTTTCAATTTTCTCAAGTTAGCTAAATATTGACAATGCTGCTGATGTCCAGTATCTTTTGTCTTTAAAGTGTTTTTAAGTTTAATCTTCATCTTCTCCCAATCCAAAATCAGGAACTCAGAAGTGATGTCTAACTGAGCTAGCTCCCCTTGTAGAATGGCACCTATCTTATCTGCTTGTTTCCTAGTCTGAGCCAGTAAGCGAAGAAATGCCGATTTCTTTCATTACTTTTCCGATCTTATATCTAAATAGTCACCACTATTGGAGCATGGCCTGAAGTTGTAGTAAGGTGTGTAGCGACGTTCATGTTCCTGTGATGTATAGATCAGATCTAGTCTTGTATGGGCTTTGGAATATGTGGGAATAGAAAGTGTAAACTGGATCTCCCTGTACTCTAGTGGTAGCAGCCATTAAACAAAACTCTTTAAGATACTTTGCCAGTAGCTGCCCCTTCTTTCATATAACTAGTTGTTTAGATCCACTATCCACTTCTATATCTGTAATTATGTTCCATTCCCCTACCAGAATTCCCAGTCCTTAATGAAAGCTCATGAGCTCATTAAGTACTGCATTTACCCCTCCAGCCAGGTTTCGGTGGAAAATGCAATGAAGCTAATGTAATCATAGTACCCAAGTGAGTGCCCCGTATAGCTACATAGCTACCCAATTAAAAATTGAAAGCACCTTCCACTGACAAGGGGTTCCTTTCTGTATACAAATACATACCCTCCCAGGAATAGAGAGGTATATGCACTTCTAAACCCCATGTCATCAACTGCTGTTGCTCTGAGGGCATTAAGTGTGTTTTGTGGAGTATTAACACCTTTGGGGAGAATAATCTAACATGTGCAGGGGTCTTGAAGGATTTTGTTTTGTCTGCCAGCCTGTTTGTTTCAGGTAAGAATAAACTCCTATTGACCTGTTGTAAGTTCTCCCTCTATTACACCTTGCATCTTTCTATGAGTTGGTATGGAGCATACCCAAGCAAATTATCTCTGAAATTCTATCAGCTTTCAAAAAAAGTAACAGCAATAAGGATATAAATAACAAAAGTTGGCAATAGTTGAACTGTTTACAGCCACAAGATCAAGTGTTTAAAACAGTCGCTCTGGATGAGATAACCTCATCAAATACATAGAATGGATGATCTGAAATATAGTACATTTCCCTTGCCCCCACCCCAGCCACCACCACCCTCCAACTCAGAACACAAGCTCACTTTTCTGTTAACAAATATTAATTCTGGAAAAACAATAAAAGACAGAGGCTCCATATGGACGCCAGTTCCAGTTAGTGAGAACATCTGTGACCAAACCACAGTAGTGAGGTTTACAAAGTTACATATCCTCACCTGCCAGGGCTGATTTAAATTAAAGTAAGGCTCATCTCATGGAGACTAATGCTTGATATGTTGTCTTTGCTAAAAGATCATTAATTTTGTCTAAACCCGAAACAACTATTGGGGAATGAAGATCTTTTACCAGTCATCAGTAGTTGTTGGTTGTATATTATACAGCAGTCCACATGTCAGCTCTTTTTATTAGATATAATCTGCGTAGTGACTGACATGTTTCAAAATGACCCACTAAGCTGGTTAGAAAGGCCCTTTGGCTGCTCCACCACACAAAGTCCCGACTAACAGTGTGGCGTGGGAGTCGGCACACAACCTCATACGCTGCCCCACTGATCTTGGACTAAAGAAAGGGGTATAATTTGATGCACCCTTTAGGAAGATGGGATGCTTACCACTATATCAGGCCTTTATGGTCATTAGACAAATATGGAGTGTCAGACACCCATAATAATCTTTAACTGCAAAGTAAGGCAATCATGACCATCTTCTGTATGGTAGTGTTAGGTATCAGGAATTCTCTAACCGCTGCTGTAACATGTACATAGTACTGTCCGTTGTTGTCATTTGAGAGTAGTGTCACTTCATTTTGACTAGTTTCTCATCCATTTTCCTTTTGAAATAGGGAAGAGTTTAACAGGAATCCCATCATCTTCTGCTCACTTTGTAGTAGTCTGTAACCCGGTCTCTATTTCTATACTACCTTGTTGTTGGGATGCTAGCTTGTTGAGCTCCTGCAGAGCTTGTTCAGCATCATTGAATATCTGCACTCCATTCGGACAGAAAATCTTGATTATAGCAGGGTATAGCAGCCTAAATTGCAAACTAAAACTTCTACAGGACTGAAAAGCTGGGATCGGTTTAGTTCTCCTGAGTCTGGTGGCCGGTGAAAAGTCATCGTCAACATATATCTTTGTGCCATTTATCATAAGAGTTTTTCCTTTTGCCCAGAGCAGAGGTAACAATGCTTCTTTTATTTGGGAAGTTTGGCACTTAAAATGGACTTGGGCTGCTTTCTTGCCTTGCGCCTGAACACTGACTAGCAAGACTGTAGATTCAGACATGCCTGTCCACAGACTAAGTTGCTTCCTAGTATAAGCAAGACAGTCTTGGCCTTATATTCCTATGGGAATATTGGAAAATCTGATTTTTATGAACTGGATCTATGCTCTAGGTCTGTCAGTTTCTCTGTGACCACATCTCTAAAGGCCCCCATGTCAGCCATCTTTTTGCTGTGCTCTTGCTGCTTATATTGAAGAGCTTTAATAGTGGTATCATGGCTATTCAAGGCATTTTCCATTACCTCTAATTTCTTATTTGTTTGTATATAGTCTGCCAGAGCCCAAATGAGCTTTGAAAGCTCTTCGTATATCCTGTCTAACTTCTGGTTGACTGAAGCTAATGCATTGCCAGCAGCCGTACTCATGGGCGTAGATAAGTTACTCAGACCCAGATTAGTGTGGTCAAGATGGGCTGAGAATTTAGCATTCTTTTTTGTTTTCCAGAGTTGTTGTCTCATACTGAAGACATCTGCAGTTAGGATAACCTCTGAGATTAAAATCATCCCATTTGCTGATGTAATGGGATAAATTTCTTAGCAATGAGCCAGACAAAGAATACCCATTCCTCGAACACCTATTTATCGAAGCCTGTCTTCAGAGAATGGCAAATATTTCACTAGGGCAAACAAGCGGTTGTCCAACCAGGCAACCACAAAAAAAACATAAAATTTAAAACCTGCCAAGTTGGGGGGGTTATGCCCCTACATCCCCCCCAACTAAATATACCAACTCTGAGATCACACTACAGTGGGGGAAAGGACATATTCCAGACAATGGCTTGTTTGCCCTAGTGAATATTCACCATTCGCTGAAGAGCAGTTTCGATAAATAGGTGTTCGACAAACTGATATAGACCCATTAATCTTGAACCTGAAAAACATTTGACTTTATAAAACATGCCAGCTACATTGACGTTGAGGAATAAAGTCCTGATTACAGCACAGGCAAACTTGTGTGCATATAGAGGCATGGAGCTCCCTTATGGGTTCATTGCACATCTTCCCCTTAGATGCTGTCAGCATGCACACATGGGGAGGACAGTAGGGCTTGACACAAAAAATGTGAGCTCCTAATGCATGGATCACATAATTTCTTCCTGGTTCACTTAGCTTTCACCCCAAGAAACAAATTCGACTATAGGGCGTTCATTTCAACAAATGAATGGATCACTACTGAACCAAGAGGTATGGGCTCAAAGTAGCTTAATGGAACTGCGCCAGAAATGGAGCAAAAAGAAAAAAAATCATGGAACAATACAGTTAGAGACAACAAAAGAATTAAAAGTTAGTAAGAAGATATACAGGGAATTTATTCAGAAGGTGTATAAATAGCTATTTAACTAGTAGTTGCCATATAGTTGGGAAGAGAAAGTAAAATATAAAAATGATATGAAGCAAGCATGTGCTTTATTCATTTTTTATGTGCTATTTTATTAATAAAATGGTAAAAAAAGCAAAATGAGAAAAGGCACGTGAGGATTTATGGAGAAATCAGGGTACCGTTGCTCCTTCCATATGCTGACAATGTTTTAGTGATGGCAAGGAGAGAAGGAGTTTAGGGAAATTAATATTAGTAATTTATAAACCTAACCCATCCCCTGGTGGTGACATGAGCTATTCATTGCAGCAAGAGCTGTTTATGCCCTTACAGTTTGCACTTACATGCTCCCTATATGTGACAACAGGGGATTTCATCACTGACACGGGTGACCACATCCATATTATCCTGACCTACCCCCCACATATAGAGCCTCTGCTCCCCATATAGGGCCTTGTCATTGGAGCCAGACAAGAACTAGTGCCCCCCCAACAGGATGTGTAAACTCATTCTCCCTGTCTGCCTTACCGAATGCCTCAGCTGCTCTTCAAACTTCGGTCACCTGAGCTGTAATCAGGACTTTATCCCTTACACCAGTGATGCTTGTGAGGCGTCCCCACATTGGGCTAGTAATCAAGGAGCCTGAATCCTCACCACTGATACTGGAGAGACGGGACTTTGGCTTGGAATACAAATGGATACACTCAGTATTTCCAAATGCAGGCCTCTCTTCATCAAGCACAGTTTCCCTTAAGAGCACCCAGCGAACACGCTCAGTCCAGGGGCTGGTTCTTGTCTATATCTGTCCAGACCTCCAGTAAGACTCCCCACTGGCACATCTCAGAGTTGAGTCCTTAGCTGGAGTTCCAAGCCAAGTCCTCCCAAACTGTCTGTGTGAAACCAGTGCTTTGTGTCCCTGCTCTGAGCAGCTCACAAACACACACACACACACACACACACACACACACACACACACACACACACACACTTTGAGATTTGATTTGCACGCACACACAGACACACCTGGGAACAGCTGGCACAGATTCACCTACTGTGTCCCCTTCTGCCCAGACTATAAGGTAGTTGTCACTGCCACCAGAACCCCTGCCATCTAATTTAAGGCTGTTACAAGGGTACCCAATTATACTGAGTGAAATTAATATTAATACAAATGGTAATGCTGACCAAATAGCAAGGCTTCAGGAGTGGCCAGAGCTGTCACTAAATAAATATATGAAAATAATCTGAAAACTTAAATATTTTCTAAAAAGGACCAGTCACAATGAGATGTTTAAATATATTTAATAATATATAATAAAAGAACATGAAAATACTAAATATCTGTAATAAACACCAGAGCTTCAGTCACAGGAATTATTGAAAATAACACCGATGGAAAGTTTCACACAGGTCTAGAAAACAGTATTTAGCTAATCTCGCTATCTCTTCCTGATTAACTAAAAGAATTGCTGTTCCTACTTACTGAGTAGAGCAAGGCAAGATGGGTGAGTGGTCCTTGTTGTCAAATCCAAGACAGAAATACAGAATCCTGCTGAGACTCCAGTCTCCTCTAATATTTAAACGTTATTTCTGTACAGAATGACATCACATACATTTGATTATCTGACTCTGTTTCCCCCAATATCCCCCATCACTAGAAGCTACCAGAGTTTAACACCCATGTGCTGCAATACACACAGATAGAGCTTTCCTCAGATGTGATGCAGTTGCTGGAAATCATAAAACCATAAAACCGTTTCACTCTTCCTACAGGAGCAACCAGCTCTTTCATGTCTAGCTCAGACATTGCATCTCTGACTCCATTCAAAACTGTGGGTTAACATCTTTATGGCTTAACCCATAAAGTAATTTAATTTCAGATATATTTTGCAAAGTCAGGTTAATTAAGATCAACCTCTTCGCTTCCAGTATATGCTGTTACAACATATACATTTAATTCAGTTACAATAATACATATACATTTCTTTTCCTTCCGGCAGGGCACACTGTTGATGCATTTTAACACAGGCAACCCTCACAAATACATTTTCAGCACAAGCATCTGTACAAATCAGTTTGATATACAAATGACATGTAATTATTTACAAAATTCCAGCTAGCTGTGCTGGCATAAGTTATACATCCACTGCCCTACTCCTGGCATGACTGGCAGTACCTCCTATCATCACAGCTTGTATCATTCAGAGCAATTTTGACAGCAATGATGTGAATGTCCAGTGTAATATTATAACAGACGGATTGGAGAAAACAAATGCAGGTTTAGAAAACACAGAGAGCAAAGTAGCTCAAGGGATTGTGATCCAAACCCAAATTAGTATTGCTGATAAGGAGGCAGTAGTACAGTGTAATACAAAGAACAGTGGAATAATATTAGAAGGAAATTTGCATGATCATAGGCAGTTATCAGGCCTGCTGGTTGGATTTACTCAAACTGCAAGTCTGCAGAGTTGCCGATTCTGATTTTTTTTTTTTTTTGCCTGAACTTAGAAAGCACACAAAATATATGACAGTGTAGTTGAGACATGAGTATTTGAGTAGTTAGTTTAAAATTGATCAGCAGTTAATAACACTTAAAGAAAATCTTAGTAGAAAAAAATTTAGACTGGGTGGAGTGCCTGAAGGTGAGGAGGAAGAGGATTCTCTGGATTTTGTTAAAACAAAGATGGTAGTCCAGACTGGGAGCAACTATACAGAGGAATCTCTAGAAATTGAGAGAGTTTATTGGTTGCCCATAACTGAAGCTGGATGAAAACATGAAAATAAATAGTAATCATTGTGTAGTTTGTATCAGAGTATGAAAAAGAACAAACTTTATGTCAATTTGGACTTACAGGAAAAAGATGTATGGTGAAAGAATGGCCAATTTTTCAAGGTCATAATTTCTTTGCGGTCATGCTGTATCAGAGATTTACAGTTTGTAAAATCAATAAAGGAAGGTGGAAGGATGCAGCACAAGTCATATATAACTTTCCCAGCAGTCCTGAAACTATTTTTTACCACTGGGAAAGCAAGTATTTGCTGGTGTGAAGATAGCAAAGACTAAGCTGAAAGAATTGCCACATTTGGATGATGACAATGAGTGAAAGTGAATAATATGGTTAATTCATGTCCTGCAGATATAGGAGATGAATGGGGGATAAAAAACAGGATTGTCAAGAAGGAAAAGGGGAGAGCAGATGCATTCAGTGGGTGGTTGGGAGTAACCAGAAAATACTTATTATTTGACAAAAATGACCGAGTGATTCAGTTATCACAGTTATATTTGTTCTACAATTCAGCCATTATGTAGAGAATGGTACTTTATGTACTTTGAAAATAGTGGACATGTAGGGTTTTTTCTTAGCAAAATGATATTAAAAGGGACTTTTGATTCATAAGTCAATATCTTCACATATGCTAGACTGCAGGCTATGAAAGTGACTGGGAATGTTTCTGAGAGAGTGTAAAAGCAAGTCTCATTGCTTTAAAATAGGGTATTATTAATGCTGTATATAAACATATGTTTGCTTCTTTACTTAAAACAAATACAATTATGCAGTGACTGTCTTGTATACTAATAAGAATGACAGTTAAAAATACATGAGAAGACATAGATGGAATTTGCTGGTAATGTTTCTGTGCTCTCCCTTTCTCTTTTTCATTTTATGTAAAGAATGCAAGGTGTATTGCTGATCATAGATTCATAGAAGGTTACGAGGCTAATGGCCTAGCCAAGTTCAACCCTTGTTCCCTTAAGGATCTAGAGGTATGGTCTATGATATAAGTAGATCTAAATCAGCACCGACTGCCCCTATCCAACAGGATCATGGGTGAAACCCGTGGGGTGAATTTGCGGTTTCCCATCCAATCGTCCAAGTTGCACTTATAAAGGGCTAACAAGGGGCTTCATTTAACCTATACTGGAAGTTTATTCCAGAGGAAAGAAACTCTGGGAGACGCATCCATCTCTCCATCAAGTCCCGTCAATGTCACATGCCAGGTTGAGGTCTCTAGAGTATGCGAATTGTGTGCCATTTGACATACGAAAGTGCAGCATTTTCATCAAGGCAATATTGGAGGTTGGTCTGTGTGCAAGGCACACAGATCACCTCTGAGTAGCCTATACAGTTGAGTACAGTGACAGTGATTTCAGTCTGTCCACATAAGACAAGTGCTGAAGACATTTTTTTGCGATGAACCTTTGAGGTATCAACAGTTGCTGCAGATGCCTGTCTAGGCACTTACCAAAGGGAGCATTACACACTATTATCGGCCTGATGAGGGAAGAGAACAGGCGGATTATAAAGTACAGTTGTGTACACTTAGCATAAATGTAGATGTTCGAGTGGATTCACTGTTGCTGTCATTACCCGTGGGCCATCCGTGCTGTGGCAGCCCCCAGCTGGTCCGAACACCAGAGTCAATGCTCCTCTCGCCCCCTCGAGAAGAGATTTAGTGTGAAATTGGATTGGACAATATGAAATTTCTCTGATGCTAGATATTACATGCTTTACCCAGAAAAAACAAGAGAGAGCACTTGCCTAAGATATCCTTGGTAAACAAAGCAAATTCCAGAAAAAAGCCAAAGTGTATCACCGTAGATGCCTCACCAGCGAGCATTAGATCAAATAGCAAATCAGTAAATTAAAAACATTAAAAACTTTATTCATATGTGGTTGACCACCAAAATTCTCTCAGCGGACTCACAATTCCAAAATGTATGGATAAGCGCTTTCGGCCAAAACAAGCCTTCTTCAGATCCCATTCTATCTCATTCAAGGAGTTTTTTAAAACCATATCAGCCAATCACATTGGTTCATCTTGATTGGCATTTAGTACTGATCCTCTTTTCCTTCAAAAAAGGTTTGAGACACTACCATTGAAACCAGGATAGCAGTGTGCTCTAAGGTTCATTATCCAACGTGCTTCCTCAGCTTCTGTTCTTTTCGCAATATCTTCCCCCTCTGGCAGTTTCTCTTATTACAGAGATTACCATAAATGTAAATGAATGATCTAAATTCTTCGAAATGTGCATATATAAAGCATTAGTCTGTACCTTCTTAATATCGGATAAATGTTTGGATAGCCTCTCCTTTAACATTCTATTTGTCTTGCCTATGTAAAAGGCTGGACAAGAAGTACAATTGGCGATGTATATTACATTCTTGCTATTACAATTTCCTATCCCATGGTACCTATATGTTCTCTTAGTTTCCGGATGGGTAAAGGAATTTGTAGTTCTTATAACTTTACAAGAACTACAGAAGCCACATTTTCGTGCTCCTTCATAATGAGCTCTTTCCTTCATACTCTTATCCCGACTGGTGTCAAATACATTTCTATTACATAGAAGTTTCTTCAAGTTTTTTCTGTTTTTGAAAGTAAAACTAGGATATTCCCCAACTGTCCTCTTGATTCTAGCATCCAAAGTCAAAATCGACCAATGCTTTCTTATAATTTCACATACATTTGCATGGTCAGAGCTATATGTAATATTACATTTCAAGGTCCTTCCTCTATCTTGTGCTCTAGTTTTTCTTTTCAAATTGCCCAATTGACTAGAGTAATAGGGCTTTCCTTTCGAGATACGTAACTCATGCAGTTCATTTTCTCTAAGCTCTAGTTCTTTCATTCGATACCCTCTTTCCAGGAAATTGTCATTCAATTTCCTCTCTTCCTCCTTGAACACCTCTTGTACTGTACATAATTTAGAGATATGAACTCTTTGATTGTCCACTATATTGCGAAACACATGCCTTGGATGCATGCTCGAATAGTGTAACATGTGGTTCCTCCACATCGGTTTTCTATAAAGTGAAGTGCTGATACCTTCTACATCTAGGAAAATCTTCACATCCAAAAATTCTATCTCCTTTTTGGAATAGAGTAAATCAAACCTCAAAAAGGTAGTCGTGTTGGTCAAAAACCTCATAAAATCCTTCAGTGAAAACTCATCCCCTTTCCACAAAATGAAAGTGTCGTCCACAAATCTATTATATAGTACAATGTTATCCTTCTACAAATAGTCCGTGTGCGACATCCATTCCTTCTCCCATTGTGCCAGTACCAGGTTCGCATAACTATTGGCACAGGGGGTACCCATGGCAACCCCCCACTTTTGCCACTAGTATGTATTCCCATTTAAAAAGACATCGTTCTCCAAAACTGTTTGCAGTAATGAGCATATTAGACTGTCCTCTTTTCCTTCTTTGCTTAAAAAGGCTCGAATTGCCTCTGTCCCATATTCATTCGGGATAGAGGTAAATAAACTATTTACATCTACTGTAACTAACAACTCCCCATAGTTGTCTCTTCTCTCATTAATTGCATATAGCTTGGTCAAAAGGTCTGCTGTGTCCCGAATAACTGTGTGAGCTCTTGGTAAAAGTTGCTTCAGCTCTCCTTCTAGATAGACCGATATCGGTTCTGTCATCCACCCTCTGCCCGCTACTATTGGGCCCATTGGGGGATCCTGACAGCATTTGTGGATTTTTGGTAGTCCATTTAGTCAGTATAATGGGGTGTTCAACATCAAAAAAGTCATAAAGATCTTTCTCTATAGTACGATCCATCAGCTTCTCATAAAGTGTATCCCTTTTGTTCATTATAAGCACATTAAGTTCCCTTTTGTTAATCACCTGATAGATGGTCCTGTCACTGAGCATCTCTTCCATCTTCTTAATATAACACTCAGTATTGAGTACAACAATAGCCCCTCCTTTGTCCGCAGGTTTAAAAATAATGTCTTTTCTCTTTTGTAGCTCTACAAGTGCCAAGCGTTCCTCCTTTGACATATTTTCATAGTGTCTACTTTTTCCTCTTACTCTACTTTCAAAAATATCATTTTCACACATTTTCAAAAATAAGTCTACAGTGGGTTCTGTAGTTATTGTAAAGTTATAAGAACTGAGATCTGAAGAAGGCTTGTTTTTGCCAAAAGCGCTTATCCATACATTTTGGAATTGTGAGTTCGCTGATACAATTTTAGTGGTTAACCACGTATGAATAAAGTTTTTAATGTTTTTATTTTATTGATTTGCTATTTGATCTAACGCTTGGTGGTGAGGCATCTATGGTGTGATACACCTTGGCTTTTTTCTGAGATATTACATGTTTAAGATTATTTTGTGAATTCAAGCTTATTTTGTGTCAGAATTAATACCTGAACATTAGGTCTTTTACTAGGTTGATTTTTATGAACTTTTAATTAATTACTGTACAAATTGAACATTTGTTAATAACTCCATATTACATTTAAATTGTCAGAACTGTATGAGAAAGTATGTTATAAAAAAATTAACTGGAGTAAATATAGGGAGAAGGTCTGTTTAAATATTATTGTTGGGTATGTAGAAATACATAGGTTGTCTGAAATAGAGTGGTTAGCATTGTCTGCATGGGAATAATAAAAAATTGTTGAACGGCGTGGGAGTTAATGAATTTTAAAGGAAAGTTGATAAATGCATTTAGTAGACATCTTAAGATAAACTAGGCAAAGACCTTGTAAGACTGATGCGAGGATATTCGATGCTCGTTGACAGGCTGGTTTGTTATAGACTTGTTTAAATACAAATTATTTTGTAAAAGTTTGTTAATAACGTATTGCTTTGTTTGAACTGTTTATCAAAATTATATGAGAACGTATTGTATAAAAAGCAGTTACAGCCTATTTAGGGTGGAAGGGTCTTATGTTTTAAAGACAGTTGGTGCTTATGGAAGTACTTGGGCTGTATGTGACATTTAAACAATGTTTTTGTAGTGTCCATGTGAATAATACAAAAATTATTAACAGACATGGAGATTATGTATAGAATTGTAATTTAAGATAGGTAAATGTAAAAATCTTAACTAAATAATGCAGGTGAATAATGATAAAGTGAGCTATAAAAAACGAAGCGCAATGGGATTTAACTAACATGTACAGAAATGCTATTGCTATTTAATTTGCATGGTTTGTTTAGAGATGGATGCATTGCTTATCGGCTGACATAAAGTGCAAGGTCAAATATTATTAGCGGTATTATTTGTTAGTTGGAATGTAGTCATAAATATAGTTATAAATTTTACTTCTAAAGAATGTGAAAGGGGTGAATACATTGCGTAGCTTTTCTGAAAAAGTGAAAGCCAGTTTGAAGTTAATTGGTTGAGTTGTAAACAACATAGATGATTACAGTGTTAGGGCACATGGATCTGGAGCACAATTTTATTATTGAATACTAGTGCCATTATGATGATAAAATTGTAAAGCTGGAGGAGTGAGGTATTTTTTGTGCCAGTTAACTATACAACTGTTAGGGTCAAGTAAAAATTTGATGTAAACTGGCATAATTTCAGGTTGCTAATGTAGCTTTTAAGGAAATGCTTGGCAGCCCTGTCCTGTTGGGGCACCTGCAACAAAAATGAATGATGCTTCATACTGGATAATTTGCTTATGAGAAGAAATAGCTGTTAAGACAATATTCAAGTACTTAACCCTTTTTCTATGACCAGATGTGCCAATTTGTTTATGCTTCTAAAGGCTAATGAAAGGCTGGGTGGTATTAAATGTATAATTTATTGTAATCGGCCTTCTATTTGGTTGTGAGTAAAGGCAATGAGTTATGATTTGTTGCATCTTCAATTGATTGCTCAAGTAGGTGGACCTCACAGATTTGTTGGAATGGAGTAGGGACAAGTAATATGCTGACATTAAATATCATAGTACACTTGAGGAAGGTGGGAGTAACCCAATAAGAGTGCTTGATAAATGGTTCAAAATTTTGATAAGAATGGTGTCTCCAGGGAGCAAGAGGCCCAGAGGTTGATTGGCATGTTAAGGTTACCTTTTTTTAGTACTACGTATGGAAAGATTTAAGCCATATAATTACTGAAAAATAATTAATTGCATTGTAATAGCTGAATACTTAATTGGAGAAATATATAATATTATTCAAATTAGGACTTAGATTTGAACATTTTGCCTGGGGACCAACAGGAGAGACTAAGATGTGGAATGTTGAGTCATTGTGTGGCAGTAACCCAGACACTGAGATTGTCTGATAGCCGATTGAGGGTATAAACAAAGGTGGAACAGAAGCACCAATTGTATTGTCAGGAATCAAGAAGCTACATATACTTGATTGCAGTTGGATTAGATGACCGTACATTTGTATATAACGTGGGCTGCAAAATTGTAAATGACTAATGATTATGACAGTATAAGAGGGGCTCAGTAATGAAGATTATGGATGCATGGTGTAAAATGTTAGACTGGTCAAGGGAAGAGATGGGATATTAATGACATTTATGATGGCGGGTTTTTAATATTTCATATGAGCTGGTGATGGTGTTGAACTATAAAGAGGAGTGTGTCCAGCTCACATAGGAGATTGTATGACTCTGATTTGACTGAATGATTTGTATATAATTTCATTGCAATTTCTAAGTCTTGAGATTAAGAGACAAAATATGAGCATTAAAAGTTGTGAAGGCCTGGCAAATAATGTAAATTAGTGTAAGAGAAGCACCTGAGTACATGAATGTTTGTACATAGATCTGTGTTGAGGATATTCATTCAAAGGATATGTCCAAATTAATATTAATGACTGATATGTAATTGTTTCTGGATTTAGTTGAGAGTATAAGGAAGGATCAATGTCAACTGGACGTCTGTAAAAGTGAAGTGTGTTAAAAAAACATTAATGCTACGTTTCAGCAATTCAGTTCACTGTTAATTCCCTATCCCAAATAGACTACACCCTATCAAATAACATAGGCTTTGAGGAAATAACTGTCAGTGCTGTTGTATGATCTTAAAACATGCCTTAGGCAGATTTGACTTAGGAACTGTGACGATAAATAATTTTAGACCTTATATGTACTTCCAGGCAGGCCATTAAATGATCTTAATTAGATTATCATGTTTTAGACAAGAGATTTCCTTATCTAATCCTCAAGACTTAAAGAACCAAGATAATATGTATTCTATGCAAAGTTAATGCCTTATACTTAAAACATTTTTTTTTCAGTCAAACTCTCTACTAAATTCAGTGAATCTATTAAAGGGCTTTGTTGTCAAAATTGTACCCAAACCTCCTCTTTTATCTTCCTTTCTTTTTGAAAGTGCACTTCCACCATATGGTAACCCTCTAGGGGGCCTTCTTAAATTTTACTTGAACTCTATCCTTGTTTGGACTGTCAGTAATATTTTCTCTAAAGTGAAAGATTCAGTACTACATAATAAGACTCTGAACTGCATCCACAATATCTGGAAAAGACTGCCAATTGCATCTCTATACCTTTTGTTGGATGTTTAATCTTTCTCACAACATGTATTCCTTCCCAGCTGCATGAAAGTCTTATTCCTAAGTCTGTGTCTCGCTTTTTACATTAGCACTGTCAGCCTTTAACTAAGCATCTACCCCTTGCAGAAATCATGCAGTAGTAAATTTACGAACAAGTCCATGTTGCATTTTGACCACTGTATACAAAGCATCACCTTGCACAGATTCAGAACAACCTTTTAATACTAATACTGCATTATTCCAAACTATAAATTTTATCTTTGGGAGTGTGGACAATGCTGTTTTTTAACAAGTGTACTCTTCACAGATATAAGGAGAGCATTTGTTCAAACCACTCTTAGCTTCTTGAGAAGCTGTGCAGTTTTATTCTTTTTTCTGATGAAACTGTTGAAGTTTCACAAGTACAGAACCAGTTCATCCATCGTGGTCTTCTTTGGCATTACTGTCCATACCCTTTGGTACTCCACCTACAGGTGTTCCACTGGCGTTATACATAGACTTTTTCTCTTTTCTTTATTGTTCAGTGATATTCTATCCTCCATTCCCTTTCTAAACATTACCTTGTATATCAGTGTCCTACTTATCCCAAGGAGTGGATCATTTAGTTCCACAATACAGTTCCTATAAATGATCTGAATAAAATTTGTGTGTGATTTTTCAATAATGACCTTTAAGCTAACACTTCTAAATCCAGTTCAGTACTTTTGTACACCCCAAAATTCCTAACTGCGCCTTTGGGAAACCTTCTCAGTTAAGAATAATTCTGCAGATATCGTGAACGTAATCTGGGCTACTTCTTCTTTAACTTCAGAAGTAATGTTAACACTTGCTACAGACAAAGTTCTTTAACAGATCAGTGAGGTATTATTCAACTCCTCATAACTGAAACATGATTTACTGCAGCTAAGAACATACTATTACTCAAGTTGAAGTATTGCATTCTAGTAGTTGCCTTGGAAACTGTTATAACATTGCACCGTATAGAAAACTCTGCTGAAGGCCTGTCAATGATTTTAATTCCTTGTTTTGTTATACGTAATGGGCCATTTACTCATCAGATTTATCTGCAACCAGTACCCTCCTCCTTACTGAAATAACTCCCTTCCTACTATTTTCAGTGATCTATAAGTTTGTTTGAAAACCTCTGTCCCTTGTTTATGCTTAAACCAATACCTTCAAATCCTTCCTATCCCATTAATTCTTTGACTAAGCTGGTCATACATTGACTTGCCAACCAATCTGCCATTCTTTGAACATACCTTCACCAAACATGTCCCAGCTGTCTGGAACTCCATAGCTGCATTTATCAGATCATTAGTCACCCCCTCTTTTTTATTTTAAGATATGCTGCACTTCAACATTGTTTTGACTTTGCTGTGCATAGCTGCTTCCCATTGTATTACGCATATTAATCTTAGGCGGATTTAGGCTTTGAAGCAGGGTGCGTGCCACCCCCTTTTTAAACTCACTATAACCTTGCATAAAAAAAAAATATATATATATATATATATATATATATATATATATCTACATATATATATATATATATATATATGTATATTTATAGTGGACTGATGAAGTCGGACAACCTACACTATCCTGCCATTTCCACCAGTGACAACAATCAGCCCACCCCTCAAGATGACATCATTGTAGGGGAGCAGGACCGACCCAGTTCAATACCTTGCAGTTCCGTTGTATCGAACCTCGCAACTGCTGTGCTTTTACCAGGGAGTATTGATTTTACTTCGTCTCGTTTGCCCTGCTGTTCCTTTGGTCTGAGATGGCTACAAGGTTTAGAGAGAGAGAGACTCCTGAAGCTTGTTATGGTCCTAATGGGCCAGTAGTATCTGGAACTGGTAAAAGCATACATTACATTTGGAGAAAATAAGTGTGTGTGTGTGTGTGTGTGTGTGTGTGTGTGTGTGTGTGTGTGTGTGTGTGTGTGTGTGTGTGTGTGTGTTGTTTGCAGATTGCTGCAGATGCCAGATGGCATATTTCTACCTCTCAGCTGTGGCTGACGTCGCAGAATGTCCAGATTTTTGTCTGTTATTTTCACTTTTTCCCTCCTAAAAGCTAATTTTCTGGTAAATTGAAGTTGATTATAGACTGTCGATAATGCCAGTAATTAAAAACTTCATGGTTCTTATTGGTCGAAAGTAGGAGTATATTGCTTATTTTTTTTTTGCAACTGTGTTTTACAGATTTTTTATGGTTATAATACCGATGTTAAAGGTCATGTTTAAAGAGGCAAAACAAAGCATTATTTCTACATAAAGTGTTCGCATGCAGTCGGTCACATGTGATTTCTAAAGCTACTACACAGAAAACCATACTACATGAACAACATAGTAGTAGTGACAATAATAAACAACCAGGATACTGGGCTTACATCTCCCTTTTTCTGAATCAAAAATGTATGACCTTGTGTAGTAGAAATTTGCATTACAGTTCATTAAAATCTACAGATTTTATACCACATCTTTGATAATGTGCTTATTTTTCCATAATTTTGTCACTCTTTTTTTTAAATGTGTGTTTGAGTAGTTTTCCACATTCCTACTAGAATCAGTGCAAATTTTGTGCTGTTTGGTAGTTAGATTTGATTCTTATTCGATGCCCAGATTTGTAACTGGATGTACCCATTTTTCAAGAGTCTTTCTTCTTCTTTACAATGTCTGCAGGTTGAGAGGGATGAGGGGCGATGACTTCCTGGCTGAATTGTGACATAAGGCTAGTTGCATCTTCCTCCTTGGCTGACATTTGCCTGGGTTGCAGGTTCGAGTTCTGTCGCTAGACAGTTCTAGAACTACTAAGGAATTTTACATTTGGGGTTTGGTTATTATCTTAATTACTTAAGACACAGCTTCAGAGGTGGGAGACTCTATTGAACTAAGATCCAGCTGCATTTTTTTTTCTTTTTCTGTATCTTAACAGACAAGTAACAGTGTGATTTTTAAAACTCATTTAATTTGTGTTTTGATTAATATTTCACTTGGTTAAAGGTAAGTGTTTATTTTAGTGGTAGTTCCAGATAGAATTAAGGAAGGTAGACAGCTTTACTGTTTTCAGGTGAGACCTTGTTTATTGGTTGGTGACAGGAGAGCATAATTCTTGATCCTGAAATCAGAGTGAGTAGCCCATGAAAAGGCCATGTGATGAGCTTAGTTCTTGATTTTACACTGATCTAGGGATTGTGGTCTCACATCTGTCATCCTGGCTGTTTATCCCTCTACTACATGAAGTCAGCCTGAGTCCTGAGTATCACCCAGACTCAAATGCAGCCCTAATACAGTATACAAATTTTGTATTGAAAATGTATATAGTATTGCTTTTTTCACTTTTGTGTATTAGCTGACTGTACTGTTTGGGTAGCAATTATGGATGGGAAGATATATACACGTAATGTAAACCAAACTATAGATTTAATCGCTTATTCAGAAATATAATGTCAGTTATTATTTAATTCACCCTACTCTGCATATGTCAAAACTTTAAAATAATACTCTGTTGATTTACTTACCCATGATAACATTTTAAAAGTATTACTACTTAGATCTGTCATTCACCATGATGATGTGTTTTAATTTGAAAATAGGTGGGTGATGAAACTACATTGCATTATTTGTGTAAAATCCTATAAAACAGTAGCTTTGTTTCCTGAGAGTCCTATTATTATAAGTTTATACCTGACTCATATTTTTTATAAACAGATGTACTAAATTATGTGTCCGGTTCGATTCTCAGCTAGAGCGTCTTCTGCGTGGAGATATGCGTGAATGAGTGTACCTTCGTTGAAGGTTGTGCGTCAGGGCTGGCACCTCGGCACGTAAAAATCAACTGCCAATCATTAGCGGACTGGAGTTCCGCTGTGGTGACCCCTAACCGGGAAAAGCCGAAAGACACACACACACACTAAATTATTTAGGTACTGATGATTATACACTATTGGACTGGCCAACTTATAGAGTTAACAAACACTAAGTAAGTAAATAAAATAAGTCTGGATTAGAGCAGAACCCCAGTGAGAATGACATGTTTCTTGATGGTGCTGTAAATGCCAGTATATATCTGTCAAATGAGGATCTTCCAGTCCCTTAACTCAGTCCGTTTATGTACTACAACTGTAAATGGGTACAATTTAGAAGTGGCATCAAAGATGGGTTTAACAGCCTTCTACAGTTATATAATTTGTTAATGTTATGTCTCCTATCAATCACCCTTGTTTTGCATTCCCCAAACTTCCTAGTTTATTGTAATGGTGTAGTGGTGGAAGTCTTTCAATATCAAGCTGAAATATGGCATTTTGTTTGTACACTTTTATCCCAGTTTGATATCAGAGGGGTACAAGGAAGATGGATGTTTTTTAAGGGTAGGGAGTGAGGTGACATGCTGTGTGTACGCATGACAGCAGCAACTTGAAATGTATGATTGCAGCCATAATACTGAAGTTGCAGAAAATTATTTTGGATCTCAGTGGACTTTGACTTGGGAAAGAAGACAGCCAACCAGCACTGATATGTCAGGCCTCCTGGAAACAAGTAGTGCCTCACTCCCACCACACACACCCTTTTAGGACTTATAAATATAAGGAGAAAAAAAGTGCTGTAACACTTCTTTTTTGATTGAGTCTGGTAACAGAAAGTGAATTGTGCTGAAAACCAGTGAGTGAAAAGCAAACTGTCAAAAAGAGTTTTGTACTCTGCTGATGAAGGCTTTTTTTGTTTTGTTATTTGCTATAGAAATTAAAAGAAATCATTATTGACTCGTCCAAAAGTCTGTGTCTGGGGTTTACTTTTGATGTTACATGACATAGGTTCATAGGTAAGTACTACACTAGCTGCCGTTGCAGGCTATTTTAAGCTTAGCTAGTTTCCCTTTTGGTGTTTGAATTAACCCATCCCATTTGGTGTTAAACTGGTCCTACTCAATCCATGGTTGATAATTGTATATTACCCCTAATGAGAATAACTGGTATCATAGCATAATTAAGTTGAGAGGGAACCATGCATGACAGAGGCCCATTAGTAGTACAAGGGGCATTCCAGTGTTAAATTTTCTGTTTGTCATCCATAGATCCAAGTTGTACTTTAATATGGACAGGGATGAGCTTTGGTTTATGTGGATTGGGAGTCTGTTCTAGAGATTGACCTGTCCCTCTAAAATCATTCAGTTGATGTTGCAGAAGAGGTTTAGATCCCTAGACCAAGTATTTCTGATGCATTTTGACTTGCTGATGCGCAGTAAATCCATCGGTATTGGGTCGGAGGATGCCTTGTATGCCAGACACAGTTCACCTCTTAGCAGTCTGTAAGATGGTAAGTTTAATGCCAGGACTTTCAGTCCATGTAGAACACATTGTTTAGACTTTATTTTCTCAGTAAATTATGTCTGAGGGCATTCCAGTTGTATGTGTCTGGGCAGATACTGGACAAAGGGTGAATTGCGCTCAATGATTGGTCAAATGAGGGTCGAGTAAAGAGGGACAATGACATCTCTAGATCTAGACATAACACTTTTCTTGAAAGTTGTGCAGTTTAGAAGGACTTTTCTTACATCAGTGGGCATATTGGTCAAAAGTTAGGTCACTGTCCACATAAGTTCCCAAATCCGAAGCAGTCAAGTTTTCTGTTAGGGTCTTATTGTCATTGTGGTTGTTCCCTGGGGTAAATAACTTCCCAAAAGGTACAGTAATGCACTTCTGGCACCAGTTATTTATTTGGGACAAACCTGCTTGCAAGATGGCTATATCATTTGAGAATTCAGTGACTGCTCCTAGCCTGCAGTCATCTGCAAACATAGTCAGTCAGAGCCTTTTCGTATTGGCTTTAAAACTTCAGAGAAGTAGGTACTAGACAGGAAAGGTCCCAGCAAAGTATCCTGGGGAACTCCAGGGATGACTCTTCTCTTTGTAGAGGTAACTTCCCCTATTTTGTTTTCTTGTATCCTATCTGTGAGCCTGGTGGCAATCCATTGGGTGACACAGGAGTTTATTCCCAATTTAGCGTTTCTACGATGCTAGAGTAGGGGATTGTGTCAAAAGCTTCAGCCAGGTTGATGTATGCTGTGTGTACCATTTTATCTTCCTCCATTGTATTGGTGACCATTTCAAAAAAGTCTGTCACATTGAGTAAACATGACCTCCCCCTGACAAAGCCAAACTGAAACAGGTTCAGTGTTTGGAAGTTTCTTCTGTCCTTAAGTCTTTCCAAGGCTTTGCAAATTAGGCTGGTGAGACATTAAAGTAGATTTTGTGTTACTGTCCTTTGTGAAATGCTACAATAGTTAGATTTGCTTTTACACCTTGCATATAACTTAACTATCTGCTTTTTAGGACTTTTTTCATAACATGTAATTCCTTAATTTACTATGTTGTTAATTTACTGAACTTCACTTGTGCATATAAAATTATTTACTTAAATTAATTGCTGGTTTCGCATGCATCATTATTTACTTAAATTACTTACATTTGGTTGGGGTGCTGTCACCTGCACTGGGACTGTTTGCTATGTTATCATAATGCATACGTCAGGTATGCCATAGAAAAGAACTGTAACTTGTCATAGGCAACCAACCATATCTTCCAGGCATGTCTTGAAACAACTGATAATATCTGTAAATATGCTGTTCATGCTTCTCAACCTCTAGTGCAAGAAATCTGGACAAAGCCTGACAAAGTGGGGGGACAAAGGCCCAAAAACAGGGACATATTTTAAATATTGCTTTTATAAACTTAGAAAGTTGCTAGAGTAACATAGTTTGTTTGAACATACATTTTCTGAAGGATGTGAAGTCTGAAACTCAAGTGTATGTAATTATTTAATGATGTCAGTCTTCAGATCATCCCAGTGATTTGCAAGAAACCACAAATATTAGGAGGAACAGTCCAAAAATATGGCCAAAAATCTGGACTTTCTGCAAAAATCTGGACATTTAAGAGTTATGGTGTTGTGTACTGGATAGGAGTTATTTATCTCCACTAACACAGCCACACCAGGTTCATTGGATCATAGTAAAATACTAGGCTAACTGCCCTGAAGGATACTTTTAAGTCTCATAACCTGAGGTCAGAGTCAAGCCCTGTACTTTGTGTCTAAGAGGTGAAGACAATAACCATTATGCTAAATCCACCCCTAAAATTTTGCATCTCAATGTATGCTGCTGTGTTTTCACACATACTGATACAATATCTTAAGGTGATCCTTTCACATCCCCTTTTCCCAGTGTTCTACTTTCCCACCTCACTTGCTGACTTTCTAGACTGCCCCCCCCTTTGAAAATTGTTGAATCTGCCACTGTTAATCATAATCCTCATAGCACAGTGATGGCGAACCTTTTGGGCTTGGTGTGTCAAAAATGTGAAAAATGCCAATCTTGAATCTGCTGGCATGTCACCCCCCCCCCCAACAAAAAAAATAAACAATTCTTTACATATTCATTTATTTAAAAAATATACAGTCCAATCATGTGTGCTGCTATGTATTATAAAAGTAAAATAAAAATCATTGACTTACAATAGAGAAAACAATATGCACACTAATAACTGGACTTAAAACAGTTCACCAAAAAATTACCCTAATTTAAATAGTAATTTTGAATTGAACTGAAAAAAATATGGAGCACATTGCATTTGATTTGATTAACATCAATTAATGACTTTTTTTGGCTGAGTTTCAGTAGATAAGTGCAGGATCACATGATTATATTTTTGTTCATTCAGTTTCTTTGGTAACTTGGGTGTTGAACACTGGTGTGTCACACACAACCTGGTAGGGAGTGTGGCCTAATGGTTAAGGTGATTGCCTTACAAACACAAGGTGCCAGGTTTGAGTCTCACAAGGGATAATTGGCCAGGCTTACAATGGCTCACAAGGGCAGTTAGCCTAGTACTAACCTATGAACCTTTGACACGCATATCATAGGTTCGCCATCACTGTCACAGCAACATCTGCAGTCCACTTTTCACTTCTCCTTGCTTTGAGATATTCTACAATATATTTTTAGTGATGTGTCTTTGCCTGTATTTTTATTTTATTTTATGTTGTACGTTAAATAAGTTTATTTCATGAATTAAAGCACTACTAGAAGCAAGTATCCCTTTTGAGGGTGACACGGGGGTATTGCCTATTCAAGTGACTTACTCAGTGTTGCACAGTAAGCAAATGGTGGAGGAAGAAATCAAACCCTGTACCCATGAGTATAGGAAATGACTTTTTAACTGCTTGGAGTCTTAAGCTCTGCACTTACTGACAGATTGTAGTGAAATGTTTAAATTCACAGATTTTTTTTTTTTTTTTTTTTTTTTTGACTGAAGCTGTTTATACAGTGTGCCAGTTTGTCTTTTACAGATTGTATTTTTTGTTTTTGTTGCCTCTGGCCAGAGGTCTGATTGAAACTGTGCTCAGACCTTTTCACTTACATGGGTAAAAATGTAAATAAAGTACTTGGAATCTATGACTTTGGGAGTCCTTCCCCTCATTTCTCCTCATTTTTTATTTACATGGTCTATAACTAGATTATTTGGTGGTGCATTATGGTAGCTGAGGTAAAGATTTAGCAACCCAGAAAAGTTTATTTATTCATTTATTTATTTTTGTGCAGAGCAGTCTTAATGCCTGTGTTATCTGCCCTAGTTGTTGTTACCTGTAATTGGAGTTCTTCTCAAATATCCAATGTCAAAACTTTTGTTTGTTCTGCTGTTCATCATATTTCTATGCCGGTGTCTCAGAGATGATCTTTTGATACAGGAAGAAGTGTTGCTGGTGTATATTATGGAAACGAGGCTGAATCTGATTCCTAATACGTACTTTTTTCCTTCTCATTATTCACAATTGCTAGAAGCTAGGTAGCCTGTTGCTTAAAAATTTTGCATGATGTAATGGAGGTTTACTTGCTGGTGTGAAGACCAATTCTGCTTCAAGTAGAACCTGACAGTGTTTTTTGCATAGTGCAAGTCTGTCTTATTTTTCCATTAGAGTCCAGTTTTCCTCTTTTTTGCTGTTTTTTAGGTTTGCATTCCAAGATGTTCATTACAGGAGTTTTTCACCATCATCCTCAAAGAAACAAATGCCCTCTGTAAGATTTGAACTTTATTCTGAAAAGAATGACAGAAATCTTTTTGAGCTGGCATATTGTGTTTCTTTGACATTTCTTTCATGGAAAACTGCTTTCCACTTTGTGGTTACCTCAGCCAAAAAAGTTGTCATGCCTTTTCTATATGTGCGCGACACCTTTTACAGTCTTTCTTTTGTAAAGACAGGGTAGTCTTTTTCCTGTGAGTTCTGCTTTTATGACTAGGGTCATATTTGATATTGTGCTGAATAAGAAGATCCAGTGTCTGAACCTTTGTTATCCTCCGTATCCATGTGAATGTATGTTGATCCTCATGGAAACTGGGAGGCAACATGTATATACTTTATCAGGATCTGCCATTTTTGGAAGGCCTGAATACATTGTTGTCAGTTTTATTCTTAGCAAGTTGGGATTTCTTTTGCAAACTGTACCACTTGTAATTAAATAGCTGTTTTATAACCCTATCTAGGGATTTGCCAGAGCTCATTTTACAAGGCATACTACTGCTTCTGTATTCATTCTTTGACATTTTATCCAATCATTACAGGCTGCATTGCATTTTCAAGGCAAGAAAACGCTTTACTACTACAGCCCTCAATGCAAGGTTTGTTGGGTGGTATCTCCACCCAGCCATTAGATTGCATCACCTGGCACTCGGTGTAAAAGTAAAGAATATCCAGGAATACACAAGGGATAGAATTGTATAGTTGGGAGAGATGCTCAGCATAACAATAGCTAATTGAATCAGTTTGTCTTCCTAATATTGGCTTCCACCCTCCTTTCTTTCTTTTTTGATTTATTCTTATTGATTTGTGATGTTCTGTCTTGTACATTTCTGTGATTCAAATGCTGTATGGCTGTGGGATATCTGGTGAGATGATCTTACAGCTGGTTTAGCGTGTTGATAAAATAGAAGATTAATGTTTGAAGAACAACTGGCATTATTATGTGAACCTAGATGGCTGTGCTAGTTGTTTCCATTACGATACACAGGCAGTGCTTGATATTGTCACCATACTTGCTATATTGTGCAGTGCCAGTGACCCATTTTCAAGGTAGTGCTGGAGAGTGTTAAAATCCCCATGTAAAGCTTGTATAAATAAATACATACTAGTAGTGCAGTTTTCAGTACCATTCGGCATTAGATTGGCTCCCCATTCTCATTGGAATCACTCTGCTGATTGGTGCACTAATTTATGAACTTCTTTTCACAGACCAGTATAAAACCCTGTGTCACTCAGTCACTGTTAAGGAGTACTTCAGCTATATTGGACCATCAGGTCTCTTGCTCTTACTCTTCTACTCCCTATTCTGTGCTGACAGAGCTTTTTCCTACCTTGGCACATCCTTCTGGAGCTACCTTCCAATTTCTCTTCATATGCTTACCCCTGTCCCCATTTAGATTGTCACACTTTGCTTGGCACTGAATGACAGCTCAGTACACTTCTCAGATGATGTGTATTGTTAGCAAAATCTAAACAGAAAAATAGTCCCCTTAAAGGAGCGTCTATATCAAGATACAACTGTAACTAAGAAGGTCATGAAGTCCATCATCTACCTTTATGGTGGGTATTTTACACAGCTATACTTTCTTTGAAGACCTTATTTGTAGCGCATAATTTAGTAAATGGATTCAAGTGTGAGGGGTTGAGATAAATGTATTGACTGGGTAAAAGGGGGTTATATATTTGAGTAGGCTAGATAATTATCCAGGGGACTTAATGGACTTTTTATATTTTCTTTGAGAGAGTAACAGTGTGTAGTAGGCTTGCCATATGCTGAGATGAACAGAGCGTGATGAAGCAAAAGATAATGTGTACGTAGTATTCTTAAATAATTTACTTCCCTCAACATTTTCACATTATTCTATTCAATACTGTAACCTTCGTCTCCTTGAGAGAAATTATGATGGAGAGTATATTAAAAAGGGTGATGTTGCACAGGCCTTGAATCAAAAGCCATAAAAGAATGACCAAGTAATCTGTATGGTCTGGAAATTAAGAGTGAGACGCAAACAATATTTGAAGCGGTGCAGAATAATCAGAGTAAAGAAAATGCAAGAAAGAAGAATCTACCACAATATAACATCGAGTTAGTGAATGTCAGACATATGGAACTGAAAAACGTGCTTTGGACAAAATTGTAGAAGGCGTGCCTGTCACTGCAGTTCTCAGCCTTCCATCTGTGACAGAAATTATATG
Organism: Protopterus annectens; assembly: GCF_019279795.1. Lineage (NCBI taxonomy): Eukaryota > Metazoa > Chordata > Ceratodontiformes > Protopteridae > Protopterus > Protopterus annectens. The sequence goes on from NC_056746.1 coordinate 332,993,081, forward strand.
ATTTCATTAACAGTCTAGTTATAGGCTGGTGTTCAGGAAGGAAATGTTTGTGTCCTTTGGGTAATTGCATTCACAGATTTGGGCAAAGGTTGGAGGCAAGCATTTACTGTCACATATTAAAAAGCTCAGATGCAGCAGCATTTATCATCTTAGTTAGTCTAGACTGCAGTTTTTTGAGTGAACAAGTTCCTATGTACCTGACTGGTGCACCTCTGTAACAAACCTGTGGAGGCCAGGTTAATATGACTTTATTGCAGGCCTGTTGGGCGGAGGGGACTGTTACAAATTCCTCTACATTGTTGCAGCTGAAGCTTTGTGGAATTCGAGACTAAGTGTAGATATGTGAATACGTTTTCATATGCATTAATGTTCGCAATAGTACTTGGTGAACCTACACAGGAACTATAAACACCAGTGGTTAGAGAAAGGGCAAGATAAGTAAAAGATTTATACCAAGAGACATGATTTTGATGTTACTTAAAATACTCAAAAAGATGTACGTGAAAACAATTAGCTTATTAAAGATAGTGAATGGAACATACTGCACAGATGTTGATTTAAAAGGGCCAGTGTTAAAGATGAGACAACATACTATTTATGACTGCATGCATTAAGATAAAATGATTTTTGTCACTTTAACCACAGTTTTGTTTGTTTACATAAAGACTTTCAGCTTTTCCCATATAGGGGTCGCCACAGCGGAACTCCGGTCCGCTCATGATTGGCAGTGGATAAGCATAAAATGTGGACAGTCCAGTTGACACTTTGAAGTTGCACTTGATTCAGCTCGGAGGATTATAGAAAAACTTTGCAGAGCAGGATCTTTTTCAGTATGATCCTCACACTGTCAGTCTGCCACAGCAGAATGATATCAAAAATTATGGGGGACATACTGTAATCTCACAACAGATTGCCTTTGAGTTTGACGTGCGGGACTGGAGCAAATTCTGCATTATGGTTATAATATCACCATCTCTGCCCAGTTAGGACATAACAAAGGTCCATGTCATACAGGATGACATATATGATGCTGCCAGTTGCTCCACTCTGCATTTCTACTTCTCCATCCCAACCCACTGATGGCTGCAATGGAGCCATGCACAGGGGTGATACCCGAAACTCTATGGAGTGGTTGAAATGATACTGAGCAGCTGATGGTCTGCTGAAAAGGTTTGGAGGGTGCTTTAGTATAAAAAGGTAACATTTTTGGTTAACAGGATTCTGTAAACATACAAATTGTCAAATCATTATTACTCTGGATATGCATTACTGTGGAGAAATAAACTTCGAGCACATTGTTTGCTGGTTAGGCCTTTCGGAGATCATTGTATCCTCTCATTATATCTTCTAAGATTATGCTGAAAAGGAGCCCTGGAATGAAGCAAAGGAATACTGCTAGCCTTATGGCAATTCCCTGCCACCAATTATAGCACAGTTGTGGAAGAACAACAAAGAGGGCTAGTGGAATAATGCAGTGAGTAGCTTGAAATGCCACTATTGGAAAACAAGCAATTTACTTCCCTCTTTAATGCACATTGTAAAGTCTCTGCTACAGTGTTTTTATGCAAGTTTTGGAAACCGTATATCTGATGTTGTTAATCTTCATTCCGTTCATCACTGATGGGTTATCTGTTCCATCCTCAGAACTGAGTCGGCCTTATACCAAGCTTGTGCCAGTCAAAAACTCTTGCGCTAAGCTTTTACCCATAGTACCCTTCTCCCTGTTACCCCAAATCTTGTTTGCTGCATAGCCGTAACTGCATTCAAGCCAGCTCTCAGCTAAGTCTTACAGTTTTTTATATATATTGCTTATTGGAAAGTCTTGATACTTTATTCAACTGTTACTTTATTTGTTTCTACCCTTTTAAAACTATCGCTAAGTTTCTACTCTCTCTTCCAAAACTTTCCTGTCAAACTACCTGTTGGTAATCTTTGTACCTTCGCTGGTACACACCCTTCTTCCTCTACCCGCTGTGGTAACCTTCTAGTATCATTGTTGGTATTTTCCCTTCTTGTTCTTTGCCCTAACTGTTTATTTTATTTTATTAACACCACTGTCTACCACTGCCGATCCTCCCTGTGTGTGCATATGTGTTAGCATAACAGGAAACACCACATCTGGTCCCAAGTCCCAGCAAGCACCTCCTGTTTGCAGCCTATGAGCAAGGACCATCCAAGCTCGCCATTTCGGAAAAATAAAAAGAGCATAACCAGAAACACCACATCGGGTCCCAAGTCCCAACAAGCACCTCCTGTTTGCAGACTACGAGCAAGGACCATCCAGGCTGCCTATTTCAAACAAAAAGGTTAATTTCACACACATTAATTGTTAGCAGGATTGGCAGTGGGAAGGTGTTTCTTTTCTAGCCACCCCTATCAGTTATCCAAACTAAGCCAGCCTTAGACCCTTACCATAGCCCCCCTAGCTACTTGCTCCCCAACTGCCCCCCATATCACTCCAGCACTCTTTCTTCCTACAAATTTGTTTGGTTCTACTTGACCCTTGGAAATTTAGCAATAATTACCTAGTCTTTGCAGACCTACCTGTTCCATTATTTGAACGCCAGCATATCTCTGCCCCCTCCAAAAACACAGTCTGCTGAAAAAGGCTCACAGATTTTCTGCAGTCACCTACCTGTGTACTAATGGGTGCACGTCATAGAGGCAACTACCCGAGTACTGTTTCTCCCCTCCCACCCACCCATGATCCATGCGAGGTTTTTAATACCCTTGAACAAAAGAGTGCCAAATTAGAAACAGTGTCTACCACTGCCGATCCTCCCTGTGTGTGCATATGTGCTGTAAGTGTTTGTATATTTTTCCTTTATAGGTTCATAGGTTAGTACTAAGCTAACTGCCCCTGCGAGCCATTTTAAGCTTAGCTAATTATCCCTTGTGAGACCCTTACCCTGCATCTTGTGTTTGTAAGGCAAACACCTTAACCATTAGGCCACCCTCAAAAGTGACAAGATCCTATTATTATTTTTTTACAGCTTATAATGCTGTTACATGCTTTGGACGATATTTTACTGAGCAAAAGGGCTATATTTCTCACTAGCACCATTATGTTCTGTAAATCTGCTGTTAATCATGATTATCCATGTATCGTTACCAACTGCTGACTTTAAGGCTTACGTTTTTTGTGTTTAAACTGGGTTATACCAACTGCTGACTTTAAGGCTTATGTTTTTTTACATTTAAACTGGGTTATACTGTAAAATGCCGCAAATTCTAGCAACTGTACTGTTGCTGTGACCACGAGGACATTCTGGTCATTTGTTTAACCTGTTTTTAGTGTGTACTTGTACTGTGTTACTAGGGAAAGTTATGATTATAGCGAGGGTCCATTGTTGTAGCATCGGAGTGCTAACCTAAGCCAGATAACTGCTCCTGTTTTTACAATTATATTATTATACTTTGCCCACTGATACTTGTCCTGGCTCACATGGTTACAGTGTAAAGCTCAGTGTATCCTGTAATGTAGTGTTTTGAGCAACCCGAACACCCAATTTTATTTTTTATCAGGACCTACCCGTACCTGCCCTACCTGTTAGGTGTGGGCACTTACAGCTTGTATCTAATGCTGTATAGTCCATTCACTCATGTGCATTGTAGCATTATATGATATCAAAAGTGACAAGATCCTATTATTATTTTTTTTTATTTGTACTACATATTCTCACTGTGTGTAACTCAATAGCACGTTCACTCAAGGGCACAAGAGCTTTGTCCCACAACATACAGGGGCTACGTTCTACTATCCTTTCGATATAATAAGTTAAATGCTGGCCTGTACTTGGTCCGGTCACTGTTAACCTACATTACAGCTTGTTCAACAGCACTACCTAGTGGACAGAAAGGCACACTTTGTGCATTTGCATATTCCTAACTGCGGCTTAAATATAATGCAATGCAAAGCCTTTTTTCACTTCCCTCAGGTCTAAGTGTACCGCAAACCACCCACAGCACTGTCCTCTGCCTAGTATCTGCATTACAGCTTAATGCTTAATTATCTTGCTTTTACAATAACCCTACCTAACTCTTGACTTCTCTCCATCTGAATATCAGAAACACCACATCGGGTCCCAAGTCCCAACAATCACCTACTGTTTGCAGCTTACGAGCAAGGACCATCCAAGCTCCCTATTTCAAATAAAAAGGTTAATTTCACACACATTAATTGCTAGCAGGATTGGTAGTGAGAAAGTGTTTCCTTTCTAGCTTAAAGACCCCTCCACCCCATCAGCTATCCAAACTAAGCCAGCCTTAGACCCTTACCATAGCCCCCCTAGCTACTTGCTCTCTAACTGCCCCCTATAATCACTCCACCACTCTTACCTCCTACAGATTTGTTTGGTTCTACTTGACCCTTGGAAATTTAGCAATAATTACCTAGTCCCTGGCAGACCTACCCGTTCCATTATTTGAATGCCAACATATCTCTGTCCCCACCAAAAACACAGTCTGCTGAAAAAGGCTCACAGATTTTCTGCAGTTGCCAACCTGTGTACTGATCGGTGCAGCCCCACTCCATTCTTCCTTTGGGCTCACTCCGATCCACTACCCTACCCCCATTCCCCACCCACCCCCACTACTCATAGATTTATACTTACCCCACATCACCAGACTCACCTGCCACACCCACCACCCAATCACTGCATTACAACTCAGCAAATGAGGCCACACCCACACTTTCATTAACCTACCACTCCCTTTTTTTCAACAAACCACATACTGCACACACCCCTTCTCCTCCACCCTTCCACAACCCTGCAATACATAGACCTCACAGACACCATGACAGTAACCTCACACGCCCATAACCATATCATCCCAATACTCTTGCCTTCTCTATCCATTTATCTCTATTTAATCTCCATTAGTACCACTTATCACCACCAAGTCACCATCATGCACTGTATCAAATCCCCCACCTTACCACACACCATAAGTAACCCCTCCATACATACACACAACTAGTCATCCATTACCCTTTACTCTTTCAACTCACCTCTCCAATCCATCACACCTCACAATTCAAAAAACACCCCAACCTCAAACATCACTTCTTAACAGCATTCTACCTTAAAACCGTTGCCAGCATTGCAGCCCAGCTACTACTAGGAGGAGACATCCACCCCAACCCCGGCCCAACAAATATCCCCCATATCGCATCCATCCCCATCCTCCCATTTAAGCGCAAACCCACTGATATACTCATACTGAACCTAAACAGTCATAGTATCCTGAACAAAATAGAACAGTTACATGGAGCCATCTCTGCATACAGCCCATATATTATGGTGATTACAGAAACGTGGCTTAAACCCCATATTAAAGATAACTCTGTAACCCCACCTGGCTTTAATATATTAAGAGCAGATAGAGCTCACAGAAGAGGTGGTGGCATTGCCCTTCTTTACAAATCCAATTTAAAAGTCGAGCTCCTTCAAAAAGAAACCCCACATTTCAACAATGCTGACACCTTATTCACCAAACTCCTCCTAAACCAACACAAACAACTAAACCTACTCAGCATCTATATACCACCAGGAGACAACCTTAGGACCCTAGAATCTGTACTCCACTGGGCTTCCCACTCCCAAGAAACTGTAGTCTTAGATGATGTCAACTTCGACTGGAACAGTATACACTCATCAACAGCCACCAACCACATAAACCTGTATAACTTTTCTCAACTCATACACTCACCCACAAGAATTGACAAAACCACCAAATGAGAATCCACTTGGATTGGATCCTCACTAACCAGCCCAACACTGCCCATCTATGCGGGATACTACCCAACTCCCTCAGTGACCATAATCCAACTTTTCTCCTTCAGCACAAACTGAGCTATACCAACCCACCCTCCCTGTTACAAACCCGCTCCCAAAAAAAACTGCTCCTCAGAACAATTCTCAGAAACCCTAAAATCCTGCAACTGGGCTCCCCTAAAAACCCTCCCCCTGGATAACACAGTAGAATACTTAATTCCAAATTCTAGAGATTCTAAACCAACTAGCCCCACTGAAAACAATAAAGATTATGGAGTAACCCTGCCCCCTGGCTAAACAAAACCACAAAGATCTTACTTAAGGCTAGGGACAAAGCTTGGATAACTTGGCAAAAATACAAAACACCTGAAACTAGGCAAACCTTTTCTGAGCTTAGAAATAAAGCAAAAAAACAGGTCAAGTTGGACAAACAAAATCACTATATTTCCCTACAAAGGAAACACAGGAACAATCCACAGAAATTCTGGGCTGCAGTGAACATCCTGCAGCCCAGAAAAGCCGCTTCACCACCTCCAGACATCGAAGGTACTGACCCTGACATAGCCTTAAGCTTCAGTAACTACCTTACCTCTTCCATACTGTAACTAGTGAGTGATACATCACCCACAACCCAACCACAATCTCTAAACTGCCAGACTAATTCCACCCCCTTCTCACTCAACTCAGAACCAACATCAACCATTCAAAAACTTTTAGCAAAACTCAAACCTACCAACCTAGCTGCCGACAGTCTTCAAGCTCAGTATCTCCAAGATGCATCCGAGGCCATTGTCTACCCCATCTCCCTACTCATTAATAGATCTATTTCAATGTGCACCATTCCATCATTGTGGAAAACCTTGTATATCATCCCCCTCCACAAGGGTGGCCCCTCTATTGACCTCTCCAACTACCGTCCCATTGCAATCCTATCACCCCTCTCAAAAAATCTAGAAAAATGTATCCACCAACAACCTACTATCTAAAACCAAACATGGATTCAGACCACACCATAGCACCAACACTGCCCTAATTAACTTCTCCAATACCATAAACTCACACAGGACCCAAGGGAAACTGGTCTCTGCCACCTTCCTAGACTTATCCAAGGAATTCAATACAGTTTCCCATAACAAACTCCTTATCTGCCTCTCTGAACTCAACCTCGATAATCCCACGCTACAATGGTTTAACAGTTACCTAAACAACCTCTCTCACAATCTGTCTAATGGGGCAACTCCATATCCCCCCCACTCCCTGCCACATGCGGTGTCCCACAAGGCTCAATCCTTGGCCCCCTTATCTTCAACATATTTACAAATAATCTCCACCTAGCAACCACTAAAGCCAATATTGTCCATTATGCAGATGACACAACCCTAATCTGCTCAGCACCCAACATCCATCTACTACAAGTAAAACCCAAGAGTCCTTCATTGAGGTAGAGAAACTGGCTAAACAACGTCCAACTGATACTAAACCCCCAAAAAACACAGCTAATGCTATTCCACCCAACTAAACACTGTGCCCCCACCTTCACCATCCTGTCAGCCAATAGCACCCTCATCACCCCAGTAGCTGAAGCCAAACTGCTAGGTGTCACTATTGATCAAAAACTTGTATACAACAAACACATATCCCAAACTATCTCTAAAGTCCGTAAAAAAACTAGGTTGCCTCTATCATTGCAAACGGTTCCTAACCCCTGAGTCTAGAACTACAATAGCCAGAACTCATCTCTTATCAACATTACTTTACGCCTCTCCAGTTCTTACCAGCATTAATAAAACCGACCTAAACAAACTCTCCACATGCTTCAACAAAATAGCTAGGTTCGCTGCCAGTACTAGATCACACTCCCACCACTGCCAGTCCCTACTTAAACTACACTGGTTAGAATTTCCAAACCTGCTACGCTACCACCAACTCATCATAGCTCATCAAATTCTATACCATCCTGGGAGAACCCCTGTCCTAGCTGACATGTTAAACTTTCACAACTCCAGCAGGGAACTACGATCAAAGGCCTCCTTAAATCACACTTCATTGCTAACCCTCTCTGTAACTGCAAAGACCCCCCCCCCCCGAATACTCGCGCACTGTAGGCAGACTACCCGCTGAAGCCTTCAATGTGTACATTTTACTGTCATCTGCAATGTACTTTTTGTAAATATTGTAAATAAGGACCTACTCCCGAATATCTTGTTTACACAGATTGTACTGTTATTGTAGACATGTAATCTCCTGACTACTATGTGATTGTTTTGCATTTAACTTTTTTTTACCTTATATGCTAGCTTTCTTGTTATCTAACTTGTGTATTTACACTGTTACTTCCTAGGAGCTTTTCTCCCCAGGACTATACTGAAAATGGGCACCTGTTGTCCAGTTGGATTTATCCTGGTAAAAGAAATGTTAAATAAAAATAAATTTACTTGTTCTTGTTCTTAGGCTGCTTTTGGTATTACTAGTAATTTAACATGTCTGAAAAAAGGGCACTTTAAGCTTCAAACAATGTCTGAAGTGTGGGAGAAAAATGCCGAATGATGACTGTGTGCATTGTTTGGGAGTGCCTTATCTCTCTGTTCAACCACCTTGCTCTATTTGTCAGGGTTTTAGTTCTCGTACGTTGAATGAAAGAATGAGTTTTATACTAAAGGGCCTTCTTAAATCGCCCATTTCAGATGCGCTCTCTGCACCCCCTCCTAAGAAAGAAAAAAAGAGGCCACATTTAGTTCCCTCCTCACTCTCTGATGAGAAGGAGAGACAACCTAAACCTAAACTGGCAAAACTTTCCATTCCAGACCAGAAACCAGCTTCTACAGCACCGATTATGGTACAGTCTACTTCAATATCATCAGTGCCTCCTTCGGCACAGACACCATCTACGGCACCGTCTATGCCTAAATCACAGATTTTTACCTCCACATTGATCTTAGCACCAAGCCTTCCAATGGCTCCACTCACTCAGTTGGATACCCCCTCTCGATCGTCTCAAAACTGGAGACGGTGGTGCCATTAGACACTCAAGCACAGACCTGATATTCACCATCAGTGGATCCTTTCTTGGAGCAGGTATATAGCCCTTTCTTAGACTGACCATAGTCCCCGTCTGGAATATCCACGAGATCCACCAGGAGCCTCTCCGAACTAGACATGGTGTGCCTTGTGGACCAGCTGCAGACAGCCAGGGAGATTCCTGCAGATTCAAAAACCTAATCTCTTCTTGGACTTGGAAATATTGCTTCATGGGCTCCATCTTACTCTCCTCCTTTGACCTCCTTACAGGTTTCGAAACCCACGACACTGATGCCTCTTTCGGCACCCAAACAGCTTTGGTGTCAGTAGTGGATCTCACTTTGGCCCCAGAGCTGACCCTTTTGCCTTCGGCTCCTTTGGAACCAGGTCTTCCTCAGACCCAGGATTGTACTGCAGGCTCCATGGTATTGAGTTTAGTTCCGACTCTGTCTACGGTACCATCTAAGTTGCCAGGAGTCCTGTCGGTACCGATCCCTCTTGAGGCTCCATTCTTGGGAGTGGGCTCAACAGAGCAGAGTGTGACCCCTGTTCTGAGGTTGTCCTTCTCGGTTCCAGGCTCTCACCCCTCTTCTGGCGGCCCTGTGTTCCAAGCAATGGAGATGGCCCTTGCCTCTGTAGGCAAGCCTGCGGCGTTGGAACCCCAACTGTGTCCTCCCCCTTGAGCTGCAGCTGTCACGGGACATAGAGCATGAGAGCCCCAGAAGACTCTATTGCAGGGTGCTTTTCCTCTGGGTTCTCCTCAGAAGCTCCTGCTGAGGAAGTTCCAAGGAAGAAATCGTGCAAGAGGAAGCACATGGACACCCCTGAGGAGTCCCTTACAAGAAGACTCGGATTATGATGAAGGGGAAGGGTCCCCACGATCACCCCCTGAAGATGTTTCCTTTGGAGACATCCTTGGGATTTGTGAAACAGAGGGGTAATTGGAAGCCCAAAAACCCTTCCTCCGAGGAATCTGTGTTCCTGCAGGCTTTTCGTGCTCTACCATCTACCTCTTGGATGATCCCTGCTGCAGACGACCTAGTTCAGCTTGTGGTGCAGTGCACCTGGAGAAACCTTGACTCTGTTGAAGCAATCCCACGCAGACCAGACAAGATACTCTCTCTCCTCCTGAAGAAAACCCACATTGGTCCAAAGGTTTACCAGTAGATATGATGGTAGTGGCGGCTGCCACAAAGAAAGAGCTCGCTGAGGAGAGCCACACTGTTCACCCACCTAACAATCCCAAGTGGTGGACAAATTGGGGAAGCGAGATTTTGCTTCACTGACCTTTGCAATTCAGTCCTTGAACTACCTGGCACATTTCACCAGACTCCAGAGAGGCCTAATCTCTGAACTCTGTGGTACTCTATCAGGACATTTGTCTGACGAGGTAAATGACAAGGTGGCATCGCAGCTAGCAACCCTGGAATCAGTATCTAATTCATCCATGAGGTTAATTTCATATGCAACCGAAGGGGCGGCAAGAGTTGCGCGTTCAGGTGTAGTTATGAGACGTCACGCCTGGATGCGCCTTTGTGACTTAGCAGATCCCTTTAAGTCTTCCTTCCTTAACGCTCCAGTGGAAGCATGTTCCCTGTTTGGCCCTAAAGTGAAGGACAAACTAGCCAGGTGTGAGCAGGATGGCAAGAATCTGTCTGCTGTTTGTGTACGTTTTTCCGCTCCTCAGCGTTCCTTCTTCAAGAACCAGAGAAGTGGAAAATTGTGGCACAAAAAGTCTCGGGGTCCTTTTCTTGACAAATGGTGAGTTCACCCCCCAGAGGCAGGGGGGGGGCAACTCTTTTGGAAGACACCCCTACAGAGGCAGAGAGGGTCTGCGTAATCAGAGTTCCAGAGACTCGTTCCCTGGACAACCTCACCAACTCTTCTGAAGAGCAACTATATTGCTTTCCTCTGGAAGCAGTCTGGGAACGTCTCTCTGCACCTTAATGCCTGGCTATTAATTACCACTGATTTTTGGTTACCAAATTCCATTCGATTCCTACCCAAAGCCACCAAAACAAATTCCCAACATTCCACCCAGTCTAAGGGAAGAAGCAGCTCTACAGATAGAAAAGCTGTATCAAAAAAGAGTCATCCAAAAAGTCCCATCAGACCAAATTGGATCTGGATTCTACTCAAGATTCTTTTTGGTGGCAAAAAAGACAGGGGACTGGAGACCTATTTTGGACCTCAGTAGTTTAAACAAGTTTGTCACCCAGACAAAATTCCAGATGGGCATGGTTCAGTCCATCCTTCCCTTTCTGGAGGAAGGCGATTGGATGTGCTCGGTAGACCTTCAGGATGCGTATTACCACATCAAAATGGACAAACACTCCAGAAAGTTTCTTCGCTTCTGGCTAGGAGCCAATCATTACCAATCCCGCGCTCTGTCCTTTGGACTCTCTACAGCCCCCAGAGTGTTCAAATGCATAGCAGCAGTGACAGCTCACTTGAGACTACAAGGATTCCGGATGTTTCCATATGTAGATGATTGGCTCCTTACCGCCCCCTTCAAGCACCTACTGTTAACAGCCTTGTATTACACCCACTCTTTGGCAGATCTTCTGTGAATCTCTATAAACTGGGAGAAATCCAGTCTGACTCCAACCCAATCTTTGGAATTTATAGGGGTGATTTTCAATACCTGTTCTTGCTTAATCTCTCCCAGTTCACAGACTGCAAACACTAAGGATCCAGGTCCGAGTTATACTCTGCCACAACATGGTTTCAGCTCGAGATGTCCTGCAGCTGTTAGGTTCAATGGCAGCATCAGTATCAATAGTAGCCCATGCAAGGCTTCACATGAGATTCCTACAATGGCTTTTATTAACCCAATGGTATCCAACTGTCATCCTTTGTCTTTCCAGATTTGAATAACAAATCGATGCCAGCAAGACCTAACTTGGTGGATGAAGTCAGAGACAGAACTTTGGAGCCAACCCTTCCACCCCTCTCAGCCCAGCGCCACTGTGACCACGGGTGCTTCTCTGATGGGGAGGGGGCATTTTCAGGGAATGACAGTCCAAGGCACATGGTCCGATATAGAGGCCAATCTGCATATAAACATTTTAGAACTGAAGGCAGTGCTTTTGGCGTTGCAAGCATTCCAGTCTACCCTTCCTTTGGGAACAATTGCTATCCAATCAGACAACATGTCAGTAGTTTGGGTATATTAACAAACAAGGAGGAACCAAGTCTTACCCCCTATGTCGAGAAGCCATGAGAGTTTGGCAATGGGCTGTAGATTCTAACCGCTGTCTGATAGCAACACATATCCCGGGGAATTCTAACATGATTGCAGACAAGTTGAGCAGATGCATTCTTTTGCCTCACGAGTAGTCCCTCAACTCCAACATAGCGGCAAAGATTTTTAGCCATTGGGGTCAGCCTTGCTGCGACCTATTCACCTCCCTGTCCAACCACAAATGCAGCAACTATTTTGCCCTAATTCCCCTTCAGGGGGAGTCCCCGAGAGACGCTGTAATCCATAACTGGCCCACGGGACTTCTATATGCTTATCGCCCCATCCCTCTGATTCTTCAATTCGTGAAAATAGCTCTTCAGTTGAAAAGCAAAGTGATCCTCATAGCACATTATTGGCCTCGACAGGTGTGGTTCCTCTTTCTCCAGCCTCACCTACTTTGCCGACCATGGATTCTGGGTCCAACTCCAGATCTTATTTCTCACCCCAAGGGTTGGGCCACCCGACCTTGACCAGTCTGAAGCTCACAGCTTGGCTTCTCCACTTCCCCATATGCGTAGTACAAATCACCAGGCATTGTAATCTCTCCTCTCCAGTAAGTGACATTATCCTGGCTTCGCATAAACCATCCAAAAAACCAGACAAAAATACCGCCAGTGCAGGTAAAGCCAGATACTTAAGCAACAAACACTAGTATCGTAATCAAACCAGCAGATAAAGGAGGTGAGATAGTTATTATGGATTTATCATACTATAATAGTCAATTGCAGCTGTTATTTGACACAACAGATTGAGTTGGTAAATTATAAGCAATAACACAAATAGTTACACAGGTTAAAATAGCATCTATGACATGCACTTGAATGGACAAATTAATTTAGAAACACTAGAATACTTTTATGTACGAGCAGCTAGAACATCATTTATTTACGGAGTTCCAAAGATACATAAATCACTCACTATAACCCTCCATTAAGACCTACAGTTTCAGCTAATGGTTGGGTTACAGAGCCAATTTCCAACTATGTAGAATTCCAACTTAAAAAGGCTTTTAATTCATTCAGACACTATAGTTAGGGATACAGTAGATTTTTTAGAACAACTATATAACTGGTCTCAAGCAAGTACAAATATGATAGATTGCTATTTAGTAACACTAGATGTTGATGCTTTATTTACATCTATACCCAATGACAAGGGTATAGAATTTCTAAGAGAATTTATCCATCTCAAATCTGGTTTCTCAGCGACAGAAACTGAAGCAATATGTTCATTAATAGAATTTGTTCTCAATAATAATGTATTTTTATTTCATGATTTAGTATATAAGTAATGTAAGGGAGTGCCATGAGTATGCCCATGGCTAATACTTATGCCAGTTTAGTAGTTAACAATGGGAAATCCAATACATATTTGATACAACTAAGAATCCATATTTGAATGGAATATCTTTCTATAAACTTTTCGTCAACGATATACTTTTTTTTTTTTACTATGGAATGGTACCTTAGAAAAATTTAATAATTTTATTGAATACTTAATATTTAACTACAGACTTTTTACGTTTTAAATACAATATTAGATTTAATCATATAGATTTTTAGATGTACGAATACTTAAAAATGCAAGGGGCGAGTTGGACACAACTCTTTTCAAAAAAGTAAAGAACACTTATCCACACAAGCAATCTATGGACCCACCGCATATCTTCAATAATTTAGTTAAAAGCCAACTAATATGAACGGTTAGGCTTAATACTAATAGAGAAACTATGAGTCAACAAATGCAACTGAAGACTTTAAGGATAGAGGTTATACATTAGATGTCTTGCAGACACTAAATAAACAAATTAATGAGAATTTAGGTCAATTACGCAATCCAGTGTTTTCAGGACAACATCTTACACACAAAAAAATCTCAGTATTAATAACTCTAGGGAAGGACTTAAGAAATTTAGATGCATTATACCCTATGATGGCAATACTTTCAATATTAAAAAAATTATTAAGAAATATTGGCCCATGTTGAATCATATTCCGGCTTTTCAGAATAACACCATCCATAGTTTAAGCTTTGTGTATAAGAATTTAAGTAATCTTAAGCAGAGACTTTGTTGTAAAGAACAGGAAAAATATGTTAATTCTACCACAATATGGGAAAAAGGCACATATCCATGTCATAATTGTCAATTCTGTCAACATATTGATACTAGTATTACTTTTATACATCCATTAACTAAGAAATCTTTTATACTTAAAAGTCCGGGTACTTGTAATGCAATCAACATTATTTATATGTCTAGATGCACACAATGTCCAGCATATTATATAGGAAAAACTAAGCAAAGACTGAAAGATAAAATATGTGAACATCTATCAGAAATTAGAAGAGAAATGGACATGCTATGTTTAGACAGATCAAAAATACTGACCCTATGCATACTTTTAAGTTTTTAATGTTACAAAATGTCCATGAGACAATTAGAGGTGGAGATTTGGATAAAAACATAGAACATCTAGAAAGTAAGTGGATTCTTAGATTTAAAGCTAATATATATCCAGGCATTATGTTAAAACCTACACTTAAAAAGTTATAAGCTAAGCTTAAGTAGGTCTTCATGCTGTTTAATTGTGATGTTTATTTTTATGTTTATTTTCATTTGTATGTGTATTTCAGTTTAATGAAAGTAGAATTTTTATGAAGTGATTTTAGTTTTTAGGTATATATCTTTTTAATTGTGAAATCGTTGTTTGTGATCATGACTCTCTAAGTGGTTTAATGATGGTTGATTACTGTTTTGCCTGAAGAAGCATATTAGCGAAAGTATTAACTAGCCTTTATTAAAGCTTACTTCTACATCATGGTGCCGGTTATACTTTTATATTTTTTTGTTTACTGTGCTGCTTAAGTATCCGGCTTTACCTACATTGGTGGTATTTTTGTCTGTTTTTTTTTTTTCGCATAAACCATCCACCAGGAAACTTTATGTTGACGTATGGAAAAGATTTTCAATTTGTTCTAGACAGAGAAAACTAGACCCATACTCAGCACCGGTCTCTGCTGTACTACAGTACTTATCAAACTTCTTTAAAGAGGGTGCCATAGCATCAACTATATGAATTCATTTAGCTGCCATGTCAAACTTTCATAATGGATGTTTATCGTGTTACCCTGCTGCAGTCATCACACTTGGGTTATCCTGCCGTCAGGCAGTCCCGCAGTCGGCCCGAATTCCAAAGTCTTGGTCCGGCGTCGGCTGCTGTCGCTTCTTCCCTGACGTCAGTGCGCCAGGGATATATAAGAGGCATCCAACGCCATTTTCTTCAGTCTTTCTTGACGCGCGGTGCCCGAAGCAGAAGCTGTTCGCAAGTGCCAGTCGGCCGACACCTGAGATTTTCGATTTGAATTTCAGTCCGAAGTCTTCAATAAAGCTAAATACCCCGTTGGGGAACATTTTCTTGCCTCAGTCCGATGTCAGAAAAAGTTAAAAACTGCATTTCTTGTGGGAAGCAAATACCTCATAAGGACTTCCATTCCTATTGTATTCCTTGCCTAGGCCCAGACCACGATGTCACAGGTTGTGGGTTTTGCACTAGGTTTAATAAATGCACTATCAAACGCCGTTTTGACTTCGCACGGCATTACTTCGGTAGGAAATTTAATTATAACATGCCGTCGGAGCAGCCGACGACCGCAATTCATAAAAAACGCAAGGATAAGGACAGGCAGCCTAGGAATAAGCCAGACCCCGAGGCCTCAGCTGGGCCTGTCGCCGGTTCTCCCGTTTTCAGTGAGGCGCCTACGCAGCCCCTGACAACCGCAGAGCTGGAACCGCAGACAGCTGCCGACTCCCACGCAGAGTCTACTAGGCCGATGCAGCCATCTACTGACACCGGAGCAGAATTAGACACCAGTGCAGAGGAAACACCTTCGCTTGCAGAAGGTGTCTTCAGACTGACTACACTCACCATTAAGTCTTATGCTAAGCTTAAAACTCCTTTAAAGCCTAAGAAAACTGTTCATCAGTCTACAGGTCAAGGCCCCATGCCTAAGAAACAGATGCTTAAAATGGCTGAAGATTTAATTGCCCTTATCAGGTGTTCCCATCCCCCTCCTGATAAAAGACCAAGACAAGAGGAGGATTATGCATCCTCTGACCAGGTTTCTCGCTCCTCAGATTCTTCTGAAGAACAGGATTACACTTTTCCACCTTATGAGTATTCTGATGCTGAAGAGTCTATTCCCCCAGCATCTCCCCCTGAAGACTACTCCTTTGGGGAAACATTACATACCTTGAGGGAATATTTCCACTGGGAAGGCCAGGATTACTCAGATTCTAAGAAAAGGCTCCGAGAGTTCCTTTTATTACCCCAGCACAGACCTCTTGCTATCCCTCCTGTTTTAGATATTGTGGATGATGTCTACTTGGAGTCTAGTTTAAATCCAGACTCTCTACCTCCTGCTCCTGCCAAACCAGACAGATACTACAGAGTGCCTGAGTCACACAAATTCCTTTATAAAAGCCCTAGAGCTGACCCAGAAACCATTTCCCAGGGTCCTAAGGGAGCAAAAGCTTCTATGGCTAAAAATCCTGTGCCCTCTGAAAGAGATTCCAGAGCCTTAGATTGATGGGGAAAGAAAATATACACCTCTGCAACTCTGGCTATGAGAGCATTAAATTGCCAGTTTCACATGTTGAAATATCAACAATTCCTGATGTCT
The DNA here is from genome assembly GCF_019279795.1 of Protopterus annectens. NCBI lineage: Eukaryota > Metazoa > Chordata > Ceratodontiformes > Protopteridae > Protopterus > Protopterus annectens. The sequence continues at coordinate 333,009,800 of NC_056746.1, forward strand.
CAGTTAAAACAAAAAATGAGCACACATTTAGAACAGTCTGAATTCAAGGAAATGCAGGATCTGTTGCATGCAGCTGAACAGGTGGGCAAGCATACTTTGCAATGCGGTTTTGATTCATTGGAAGCTTCCTGTAGAGCAGCTGTTACTGGCTCTGTCATTCGTAGACATGCTTGGTTAAAAGAGCAAACCCTCCCTGACCATGTTAAAGCAAAATTATTAGATGCACCTTTACAACAAGATGTGTTATTTGGTGTCAAAGCAGAAGAGGTTTTAAAGAAAATGGAGGATAAGGCTAAATCTATGCAAACGGTCAAGGATTTCTTGCAGGTACAACCCCCTCGCTTCAGCAGAAATTGGCCAACAAAAAAATTGGTCTTTTCCAGCTTCAGACAAATCACAGAGGGGCAAATACAGATGCCCAAGGGGCAGAGGTCAGTCACAGGGCCCTTACAATCCTCGCCAATGGGGTTCTGCTACCGAGAAAGGAGGAGACGACAGGCCCCAAGCTAGCAGAAGGCAGACAGAATGACTCTATCCTCAAACTACCAAGCAAATCTCTCCTGACAACACCCTTGGGAGGAAAACTAGCATTTTTTGCAGACAACTGACACATCATCACAAAAGACAAATGGGTTCTAAACATTGTGTCTCAAGGATACAGATTCCACTTTCATACCTTACCAAGGATCAAAGGAATGCCAAACCTGCCACCAAATCAATGGGCAGAGGCACAAAAACAAATTGCAGCTCTCATGAACATGAGAGCCATTCAACAGGTACCTTCACATGAGCAAGGACAAGGATTTTACTCAAGACTCTTCCTAGTTCCAAGAAAGAACAAAGCATGGATACCCATTCTGGATCTTTCAATTCTGAACACCTATCTGCAAGTGCCAAATTTCAAGATGCTAACACTACAGCATCTTCTTCCCATGCTGGGCAAGAATGCTTGGTTAGTCACTTTGGACCTCAATGAGGCATACCTGCATGTCCCTATCAGACAAAATTGCAGAAGATACCTCCGCTTCATTGCAGGTTCAACGCATTATCAATTCTCTGCACTGCCCTTTGGCTTATCTACTGCGCCCAGGGTCTTCACAAAATGCCTGGTACCAGTAATTGCATACTGCAGACAAAGAGGAATTCAAATATACCCATACCTGGACAACTGTCTTATTCAAGCAGAAAGCAAGGACATTCATTTACAGCATCTGGCATTTGTCAAACACCTTCTAAGTTGCCTAGGGTACACAGTAAACGAAAATAAATCAAAACTAGTGCCCTCACAAAACAATATTCCTGGTGCCAGCTTGAATACAGCCCAGACAAACAACGACAGCTGTTTCAATATTTCAAAATAATGGCAACAAAGACCCAACTCCCTGCAAGAAAAATTCTGCAGGCCCTGGGATTCATGGCATCTTGCATACTACTAATACCATTTGCAAAACTGCATATGAGGAAATTACAATGGTACCTGAAAAGTGTATGGACTCAGCACAGCCACAGCTTGGAAACAATGATTCCACTCATTCCCTGCCTTCAACAGGAGTTTCTATGGTGGGCACAGGCATGTCACCTCAACAAGGGTCAGCCTTTCACCTTACCCACAGCAAGGCAAACTATGACAACGGATGCATCGGACTATGCCTGGGGAGCACACATGGCAGGACGGTGCATTCAGGGCAAATGGACTGCAGATCAGAGACACCTGCATATCAATCAAAAAAAAATGCTAGCAGTGCAGAATGCCCTAACAGCTTTCAAGGACCTTCCACACCCAGGACAACTACTAATAAAGACAGACAACACCACAGTAATGTGGTACATAAACAAGCAAGGGGGCACACATTCCTACCCTCTATGCAGGCAAGCAATGACCTTGTGGAACTCTGCACTGTCTTACCAGGTTTAATTACAAGCACAATTCCTGCCAGGAAAGAAAAACACATTGGCAGACGACCTAAGCAGAAACATCATGGATCCACACGAATGGAAACTAGATCCACAAGTATTTGCAATGATAGCTCAAAAATGGGGGACGCACAGACATAGATCTGTTTGCAAACCCCCACAACCACCAACTTCAAAAATTTTGCACAAGGACCTTCCATCCACTAGCTTGGAAAGTGGACGCCCTCTCATTCAATTGGAAAACATTAAGAGTGTATGCCTTCCCTCCACTGTCTCTTCTAGCAAAGGTACTGCTGAAAGTCTGATTAGAGAGGCCACAAATGATTCTTGTTGCACCAGACTGGCCACGCCAACACTGGTATCCAGTTTTAAGGAACATGGCCCAGGGCCCACCATGGATTTTGCCACAAATTCCTCACCTGCTCACCCAGAGAGACGGTCTGATTCTACACAGCCAGCTCAAGACTTTAAACCTGGCTGCATGGCAAATTACCTAAACAACCAGCCAACACCTTTATCCAAAGCTTTTATGGATGTCATTCTGGAGGCCAGGAGGCCCAGCACCAGGAAAACCTATTCAGACAAATGGAAAATATTTTGCGCCTGGAACCAGGCTAAAGGCCTAAATCCCCTGGAGCCGAACATTCCTCAGATTCTACAATAATTAACTGAGATGTTACACAAAGGACTTTCCCTTTCCTTTTCATCTATTAAGATCCCCACGCCTCAGCAATTTCAGCTCATTACAGCATGGATCCCCCTTTATTTTCACATCCACTCCTAAGACAGTACCTCAGAGTGGCTAAGAACTTAAGACCGCCAAGGAGAGCTCCATCACCTACTTGGGATCTCAACTTTGTCCTGGAAAAGCTTACACTGCCGCCCTTTGAACCAGCTTTTTCAACTGATTCAAAATTTCTTTCATGGAAAACTGCCCTACTACTAGCAATAACCTCAGCTAGAAGAGTCTCAGAGCTACAGGCACTAATGGCAGTGGAACCTTTCCTCATTTTTCATCAAGACAGAGTTTCTCTACGAACTATACACACACACACACACACACACACACACACACATACATGTGTATATATATATATATATATATATATATATATATAGGTGTGTGTGGGGTCACTTCAAAATCCTGAAAGCTCAAAATACTGAAAACTCATAATACTGAAAAACATACAGGACACCAACATTGACTGTATTGCAGCAGAAATATATACCGAAACATATTACTTATCTACAGTTATAAGCAGGGGGGCAAGCCCCCTGCATCCCCTGCTACTTAAATATATATCGCACTTCACAGAAGGTAATGGCAAACATACCATTACATGCTACATGACTGCCTTTTGTAACCTTAGTCATGTTCCCTTTTAATGTACTATACTTCAACATACCTCATCTTAGTGTAGTGAATTGCGATCTCGGAGTTGATCTGTTTAAGTAGCAGGGGCTTTCCCCCCTGCTTATAGTTGGTTTAGACCGATATGGTTTATCTTTTCTTTGTTTCTGTATGTATTTCTGCTGCAATGCAGTCAGTGTTGGTGTTCTGTATGTTTTTCAGTGTTATGAGATTCAGTATTATGAGTTTTCAGTATTTTGAGCTTTCAGGATTTTGAAGTGAACCCATATATGTGTATATGTATACATATATATATATATATATATATATATATATATATATATATATATAGATATATATGTGTGTGTGATATCATATATGTATGCATATGTATAGGTATATGTGTGTGTGTGTATATATATATATATATATATATATATATATATATATATATATATATATATATGGATCTACTTTGACCCATCAAAATTACACTTCAGTGAAATGCAGTTACGCTAGTCCATTTTTTGCGAAAGTGCATTTATCTGAAAATGCACTTTCACAAATATCAGTTTAGCAAACAGAGGTCACTGGTTCTGAGATCCTGTGGTGCTACAAGTACAGAGTTTCTTCGGTGGTGTGTTGGGGGGGGGGGGGCTTGTTGTAGATCGCGGTACAGTGAAGTTAAGGGAATATTCCCTTTTCCATATTGTAGTGTGATCTCGTAATTAGTACATATATATATATATATATATATATATATATATATATATATATATATATATATATATATATATGTGTGTATATATATATATATATATATATATATATATATATATATATATATATATATATAGGGGTGCAGGGGCTTGCCTGCACAAATGTGTTTAGAGTATTTTTTTTTTCTTTTGTGGTTCTAAACTGATTTTCACGAAAGGGCATTTTTCGGATAAATGCACTTTCGCGAAAATGGACTCGCGTAATTGCATTTCGCTGAAGTGTAACTTTGATGGGTCAAAGTAGACCCATATATATATATATATATATATATATATATATATATATATATATATATATATATATGTGTGTGTGTATATCCATTTATCTATATATCTCTCTGTATGTGTGTATATATATATATATATATATATATATATATATAGCCAAGACTGCAAAGGTTAACACTACTTTTACTGCTTTACCTGTACATTATCCTTAGTGAAGGTAGTGGCAATAAAATAAAATAAAGATTAAATTTGCAGGTCTGCCTGTTAAGGTAGCATTCCCATAGCAGATCTCGGCAGTGATGTATGTTATGACTCAGTAAAGCTTTTGTGTGTCTGTTCAGCTGATGCAGCTTGATCTTTTTTTTTTTTTTTTTCAATTCTTTTTTCGGACTTGCCCAGTGTCTCACCTTCCTTAGCCTCTTCTGACCATTCCTCCCTAGCTGATAGCCTGGCATCCTTTGACTTGCAGTTCATTTTTTCCTGTCCAGGGGACCTTGAGAGCAGGCCAAATTCTGAATCCTTGGATTTCCTTGCCACATCCCACTTAACCTCTCCCCATTAAGTTGCTGATGAAGTTGCACATCCCTCCAGGATGGGCAAGTTGGCATTGGCCTTTCAAGCTGATCCTCACCTGCCTGGCCAGTTTAGACTCCATGGTGCTAATCAAGCATTGGTCACTTAGGTTGTAGTTAAGGCGTGGCTTTATCCCTGTACATCACGGGATACTCTTGCATGTATGTTTGTCTCTAACTCTGGAATGGGATTCTGGTTAATTAACTCACAAAACAAGAGTTTCAATGTAATCTAAATTTGCCTTGCTATAATTTAAACAACTCTGCTGCAACATTATTGCTGCAGCTGTATAATTTGTTCATTTTTTTCATTATAATTGTTACTCTTTTGTTGCATTGTGTTACTTTAGATATTAATTTGCAGCTTAGCGTTCTTATTTTGTAGTGAGTAATATCATCATGTGATGTCTAAACATTGGGTTTGTTGGTCATTATTTTCATATCAAACTGAACAGTGAAAAGGCTAGCATGGTGATTCCTGAAGAGCGGGAAGGAAAAGATGATGCAAATCTTGACCTTAGTCGAGATGCTACTCCTGCTACTGCAGTAATGGACACGCGTAAATCTGGTAAGTGATGATAGAGATCATGTGTTGCATTTCATTATGAATTTTTTGGTAATTAGACTTTTTTGTTTTGTTGTGTAGTGAAGTTAAGAGAATGGGGAGCAAAAACGGTGTTTTACTACTTTGAAGTGCTGAAATACCAGAGTTGTCCCAGAATTTTTGTGGGCTTTCTTGATTTACAGCTTCATTACGGAGAATGTCTTTGCCATTTCCCTTCTCTTTTTTGTGTTGTTTTTTTCATCTTCAGGTCTCATCATGCATGCCCACAACACTGTGCTCATTCATGTCCTGGATTGTTTTTGTTCACTCAAGTTTCTGAAGGAAGGCAGACTGTTCTCTCATGAAGAAATGCCGTGAAAGTACTTATCCATGTCTTTGGTATCTGCTGCAGCACCTGTGCAGTAAATTAAGCTTTTGCTTAAATGTGGGCCCTGGTTGAAGCATGAGATATTTTATCCAACACCTCAGGCCTCTGGAACACCAAAGACTGCTTTTCAGTATCATCAGAGGAGATGTTTGAGAAAAGATTATAGGTTTACTGTGGTCCTAGAGAGTTAGATTTTTTTGGTTAATAGTGAAACAAATGGACCCAGCTGAGTTTTAGGAGTTTGCTATCAGAAAATGAAGATAATACTGTGAAGGCCTTCGACCGTAAGGACTTTTTCATCATTGCATTGCATGGCCTTGAAATAGGTGGGCAAGGCTACGAGTATGTTGAAGTATAAAGTAAAAATACAAAGAGACACACTGATGCAAAGAAAGCTTTCTGCTTAGTCAATGTTAAATGAGAAGTATGAAAGGAAAATATTAGTTATTTGGGATTTGAAACCAAGGCCTTAAGCACTCTGTGGTGGTGGTACTGCCATTAGACTAACAGCTGGCTGTGGACTGACAGGTGTTCGGTTTTCCCTTGAGCTTTTTCCTTTCCCATCCCAAGGGGATCCAATACATTAAAGTACCTGACCGCCTGAGAAGACATGATCAACAGGTCATGATGCTTTGCCAGAGATGGCCTGCGTCTGTCTCCCTTGGGTTTCAGGCTTCTGGCAAAGGCTCCTGCCTCCCCCATAGTGCTTTTTTTAGGCAGTGCCTTGAGGCCAAAACTACCAACATGAAAATTTTGTCAAAACATAAATTAAAGGTCATGCTGCTAAATGCTAGGAATCTAAACATGAAACTGCACTCATTGCAAGCATTCTTAACCCTGGAAGATGCTGACATTTGTGCAATCACAGAAACGTGGTTCACTGCTGCAGAGAGCACCCCAGCCATACCAGATTACACATCCTGTCATACATTCAGACCCCAACCCGTGGGCAGCAAAGCAAAACGAGGTGGCATTTCAATATATATTAAAGACATACACACGTCCAGGCTGGTCAAACAGTGTGATGCACGGGAGACACTCCACGTGCAGTTAACCGTTGACAAGACCCATATTCAAATCATAACTAGCTACAGGCCCCCAACTTTTATTTAATTTAATTATTTAACATTTGTTTACTGGGAAAGTCCGACTTCAAACCATGCCAATTTTCAGCAGAGGCCTGGGGACAAATGCTCTAAATGCATGTCTTTGACTCAAGATGCCCACTCCACCTGTCTGGACCTCTTCAAATCTACCAAGATTCAACCCTTTACCCTGATCCTGGGTAACATTAACTGTTCAACCATAGTTTGGAAGGACTACTCATGCTATAACACAAATGCCCAGAGTTTCCTTGAGTTTGTCAGTGTATGGACCAGTTGGTCGACACCCCCCACAAGAAGTGATAATATCTTGGCGTTGGCATTAACCAACATGAGTAACCACTGCAGCATCTCTACAGTCTCATCCTCCCTGGTAAGATCTAACCACAAATGAGTCACTTTTGAAGTCACCATCTCCCCAGCTTGGGTCAAACAAAAAAAGTTCTCCATATGTGATTGCATCCTCCCGAGGGAAGATATAAACAGCTTCACAGCTCCCTCCCCCTCAGTAGAAACTGGCACAAATGTCCAAACCTACACCAAAGTACTGTGTGAGCATTTATGCATGGAATCAGGAATACCCGAAAGAACAAAATCATTCTCAAGGAAGAGGGAACTTTGTCTGGTGGACATTTGCAATAAATAAACTCTATAATAAAATGAAAAAATTGCTGTCCGGGACCAAGAAGTAGGAGGTGCCTAATTGGAAAGGACACCACATACACAAACACCATAGATATAGCCAACCTGCTAGCATACAGGTTCAGAGAAAACTTCAGCCCTCTGTCCCCCCATCAGTAAATCAGGACATCCCCAGCACCTGCCCCCTGCCTTTATCTCTAGGGAGTAATTCATCACAGCCCTCTCAAAGGCAGAAAATACAACCTCCATGGGACCTGATAACATCTCAGGCTGCAGTCTGCATGAACTCAGGCTGGAACTTTCAACACCATTAGGCATCCTCTCCATCTAAAGCCTGAATACCAGCTTTGTCCCAGCTGAGTGGAGAACAGCCACTGTCATCCTTTTGCACAAAGGTGGAGTGTCCTCCGATCCAGGAAATTATAGACCCATTAGCCTGATCTGCAAGGCCATGGAACGGATTACCATAGACCTCATTAACAATGACATTGGCAACCTTCAAACACTTGATCCCACACAGTTTGGTTTCATCATGCAGAGATCATCCCTGTTAAATTTGGTTGACTTCTTTGAGACATTCACCAAAGCCATGGATGAGGGGAAGATGGTGCACACCGCATACCTTGATCTGGCCAAAGCCTTCAATACTATTCACCACTCTGGTATAATAAATAAAGTCTCTCAACTAGGCATCAGTCCATATGTTACCAGATGGGTAGCAAACTGGCTCACTGATAGAACCCACCTACTCAAAATAGGAGAAGCCACCTCAAGCAGTAGACCCATAATGAGTGGTGTGCCTCAGGTTCAGTCTTGGGGACTCTTTTGTTTGGGACATACTTTTCTGAGGTGCAGGCCAAAACCAGTGGGCTGTGGCTGACCAAGTTTACAGATGACGGCAAGCTGGGTGCTGTCCTCATTTCCCCTGGTGATGTGGACATCCTCCAAGTGGGTCTCACCTAAACAAATGACTGGTGCCAGAAACATGGCCTCAGGCTGAATGCCAAAAACTGCATCATCATCCCCTTTAGGGAGAATGACGTCCCCACAAATTTGCACATTAATAATAAGGTCATAAGCACACAGTCAGTCATGAGGGACTTGCGCACCCAGGTTTATAGCATACTGACTTTTGACCACCATTTTGCCTTCATTGTACGGAAAGCTTTCTACATGGCCCACCTCATTACCACGGGTATCTCATCCAAGGACAAGGAGGTCATAACATCCATGTATTCTTCCCTTATAAGACCCATTATTGTACCTTACAAAGCACATGCAGCAGCTGGAGAGACCACAGAGGTTCCTCATCAGGAGAATCCAGGGCCTCAAACATCTACCCTACACACAAAGGCTAAAAGCCCTGTCCCTCTACTCAGTCTCACACAGACTGCTCAGAGGTGACCTCTGTCTGGCATACAAAGCAGTCTCAGACCTTCCCTTGATGGGACTGCTGCATATCCACTGCATCTGTGACCTCAACCTGGTCTGTGACATCAATAGGACTTGTTGGCAGGATAGATTTGTGTTCCAGAGAGACCCCCTTCTGTGGAATAGACTCCCTCTCCATGTCAAACAGAGTACCTCATTAACCCTTTTTAAGTGCAGCCTGGATAACTGGATGCAGAACAGAAAATATGCCCCTGGGATTCCACCTGCATCCCTGCTGGACAGAAGCATCAGGTGCTGACTTTGTGGAACATTGGCTAAATTCTTGGCTAGGCTTGTAAGGGCCTCAGGGCCAATAGCCTAGTAACTTCCTTTGATCTACTGGGAAAACGCCATCATAGTGGTGCTGACTGTGTGGAACATTGGCTAAATTCTTGGCTAGGCTTGTAAGGGCCTCAGGGCCAATAGCCTAGTAACTTCCTTTGATCTACTGGGAAAACGCCATCATGGTGGTTAAGGTAAAATTACACACACACACACACACACACACACACACACACACACACACACACACACACACACAGCCTTCTGTCTAGGTACTTTTAGAATCAGAAGTTTGAAAGGAAAATATAGCTCTCGTTTGGTATAAAACCCAAGATCTCCAGCTTTTTGTGCTGCCATCACTGCCACTCAGTTAACAACAGCCTCTGTGCCAATAGGTGTTGAGATTTCCCTTAAAAACTCTCTCTTCTTTCAGCTAAAATACCCCTTGAGTGGTGATTAGGATCAAATTGTAAACATACTTGCACAAACACACAGACACACACCAGACACACATGCAAGCAGAGAAAGCCTTCTAATTGGGCACAGTTAGAATCAGAAGTCTGAAAAGAGAATATTGGCGCTCATTTGGAATTTAAACCCAAAACCTCCAGCATTCCTTACTGGCATCACTGCTTCTGGCCTAAAAAGCTTCTTTATTTTTCAGCCAGAGGGCAGCACTGTATGACATTGCAGTGATAGTGTGGCTCTTACTTCAGTGACGGCTAGTAGCACAAGAGGTTTCTTGCTATTGTTGTACACCAGAATCTCTTCTTTATTCCAGTGTTCGAGTGGCCCCTGTGTGATCATAGGAGATTACTAGGCTATTGACCCAGAGGTCATTTTAAGCCTAGTTGTTTCATCCCAATGTAATACCATATAAATGCTAGTCAGTACCCAAGATTGCATTTAGTAATGACTGCCCATGTGGGTGCTATCCCTGGTAAGCATTTACAGTGCCCCATCCACTCATCCAGGTTCCTGTTGAGCAGTGTCATGAATTGGTAGCCTGTTCCAAAGACATAGCAGTCACTGGTAGATTAATTTGTCCCTCCAGCATGCCCTGTTTAAGTCACAGGCCATATTTAGGTCCCTGGAAACACTTAGCCCTAGTCACGTTTGATTTACGGATATGCGACAAGTTCATTAGGTTTGGGCTTGGATTGCTCTGTAGACCAGGCATAAGTCTCCCCTAAGAAGTCTGTATGATATGGAGTATAGTGACGGGGTGCCGAGTATATAGTGTTTATAACCTCTTTTTTGCTCTCAAGGTAATGCCTTTACTAATTAAGTGTGCTACATAGAAAGCTTTCCTTACTACAGTAGACACATGGTGGTCAAAGCTAAGGTCACAGTCAGCTTGTGATCCCAGGTTTCTTACCACTCTATGTGGACTTAGGGTATTGTTGTTGAATTGATAGTGTGAAGGGACATTATTTGTGCTGAAGGGAATGATGATAAATTCCTGTGCATTTAGCTTGAGACCATGATTAATACACCAGTCGTTGGTGTGTGTGAGACCCTCCTGGAGTATACTGACATCATTTGGGGATTCAGTGGTTGCACCTAGTTTGCGGTTGTCTGCAAATTTGGTCAGCCAAACTCCTTAGTTTTGACCTGGACTTCTGAGAAGTATGTACCAAACAGTAGGGGGCACAGCACTGACCCCTGTGGCACCCTTCTGGTAAAAGGTCTGCTGGTTGATACAGAGTCACCCGTGTGTCTGTTGGCAACCCATCTTAAAACAAAGGGGTTTGCATTCAATTTGCTACGTTTATTGGTAATGTCTGAATGTGGGTGTGTGTTGAAAGCCATTGCCATATTGAGGTATGCTGTGCACACAAATCTGCCCTCATCAATGGCCCTGGTCACATTTTCAAAGAACTCCACCAGATTTAACAGGCAGGATCTGCCCTTGAAGCCAAATTGGATAGGATCCAGGGTTTGGAGGCTATGTATTTTTTTATGAGGTCCATAATAATACGTTCCATGGCCTTAAAGATGAGGCTGGTCAGGCTTATGGGTCTGTAATTCCCCAGGTCTGTTGCTAGGCCACTTTTGTGGAGGAGAATAGCTGTTGCCGTTCTCCATTCCACAGGAACAAAGCCCGTGGTTAGGCTGTGATTGAAAAGCGTACCTACGGATGATGGTAGTTCATGTTTTAGCCTGTTTAGAAGACAGCCTTGGGTGTCATCTGGTCCCATAGAGGCTGTGTTTTTTGCCTTGGACAAGGCTTTGAGGAGCTGCTCTTCAGATATATAAGGTGTGGGAGGGGGTTGGGGAAAGGTTTGAGATAAGTTAGAAGGGGTTAAGGGAATGAAATATTCACCAAACCTGTCTGCTAGCAAGTTTGCCATCTCTGTGGGGTCATTGTGTGTGATACCATTGGTCACTAGTTCTGCACATAATTGGGTCTTACCTGTTAGGCTACTTATGTAGCTGTAAAAGGCCTTATGGTTATCATTGGCTGTACTTACTAAGTTTCGCTCAAAGAAGCCCTTGGAGGATTTGACAAGTTGTCTTATTTACCTGTTGAGGCCAAGTTGGGTGCTTTTCTATTGTTGGGACCTTGCCTTTGTTTTCTTGGACAGCAACGTTTTGGATTTATTGTCATGTTTGTTGATGCTGGGATGTCCACCATGTCATCTTGTTTTTACTTGGGGCTCTGGCTTTGATTCTTTCTGGTACAGCTGAGTTTATACACTTATGCAAGTGATTGTACAGGGCTTTAGTGTAAGCTTTGGGATAGTTACCACTTCTAACTTGTGTGGGGCTTGAAATGCATTTATACCTTTGCCTAGGAGGGTAAAGCTGGCCTTGGTGATGTTTTTTAGTCTGATTTCACCCTTTGTGAGTTCTGGTGTTAGTGCCAGCTCGAAGGTGACTGATTTATGGTCACTTTTAACTTATAAGGGTATGACAGTTGCAGTAGTGCATTTGTTTCACATGTTGGTGAGGACCAGGTCTAGAATGTTTGTTTGTTCCTTTTGTTGGTGGTATGGGCAGTTTGTTCCAGGGCATTTGAATTGGCAAAGTCAAGGAACGTTTGCACTAACATAGGTTTCCCAGTCGATGGTGGGATAATTGAAATACCCCATAGCCAGTGTGTTTGGTAAAATTTGGATTGCCTCCATTTGGTCAAGTAGGCTTTGTGGGTGTCGTGACCCATGGAGGGGATCTTTAACTTAACTGACATTGGCTTGAATGGGTATCATACCCACTGTAACCTGGACTTGGAATAACTCCATGGAGTTTCCCCTCTAACTAGACAGGAGGTGAATTTATCTCTAATATAGATTGAAATTGCGCCTCCTTTGATTTTTCACACAATCATTTTGCAGTCTAAAGGTGTGGCAGGCATTGTAGCCCTGCAAGGCTGGGGTACTCTGTCTGGCCTTGAGCCAGGTTTCTGTGACTGCACAGACATCTCCATCTCCTAGTGATAGAAGTGATTCCAGGGAGTGCAGTTTTTGGATGTCCTTCAAGGATGCATCTGCAGTCCTAACATATGGGTTGTCCTGCCTCAGGCAGCCCTTCGGTTGGCCGGATTCCAAAGTCTGGGTCTGGCCTCGGCTGATGTCGCACTTCACCCGACGTCATAGCTGCTGTCAATTGGGTATAAAGGCATCAGCCGACGCCATTTTCCTCAGTCTTTCTTGCTGCGCAGTGCCCGAAGCAGAAGCTGTTTGCAAGTGCCGGTCGGTCACATCCAGAGATTTCTACTACCGAAGACTTCTAAAAAGCTAAGTACCCCGTTGGGGACTCTTTCTTGCCTCAGCCGATGTCAGAAAAAGTAAATAATTGTTTAACTTGTGGGAAACAAATACCTCATAAGGATTTCCACTCTTACTGCCTTCCTTGCTTAGGCCCAGACCACGACGTAGCAGCTTGTCTAGCCTGTGCTTCCTTCAACCGACGGACACTTAGACGTCGGTTGGTGTTTGCGGAGGAGTTTTTTGGTCCCGCTTTTGCTTACAAAATGCCGTCGGACACTCCGACTTCACAATTAGCTAAAAAGCGTAAGGAAAAGGACAGTGTCTCGGTTTCGGCTGAAACAGAGTCCTCGGTTCTTCCTTCGGCCGAAAGCATACCTCCGACAGCCGAGGCCTCACACAGCATGGCTGAATCTGCTACTGAAATTTCTCCTGCTGTAGCAGGCACCCAGGATTTATCAGATACTATTCCTTTAGACATATCTACTCCTGCACGTGGAGCTGCTAGGCCCCCTGCATCCATGTCTATCAAGGCTTTTTTCTAGGGCTAAAGCAGATAAATCTTCTAAGGCCTTGCCTGCTAAAACCCCCTCACACAGGCCTAGCTCTAGTTCCCAAATGCTCAGCCTGGCAGAGGATCTCATTTCTTTGATCAGGGGATCCCAACCTCACCCTGACAGGGCCTCTCATCCCCCTCCCGAGAAGAGGCCTAGAGCAGAGCACCCTGAGCCAGTTTCTACAGATTATTCCTCTGATGTTTCAGAAAACTCAAATCCTCCAGAAGGCCCTTATTCTCCATATGAGGACTCTGACGCAGAAGACTCCATTCCTTCTGCCTCTCCTCCTGAGGAATTTTCTTTTGGGGAAACCTTGCATGCTATGAGAGAGCAATTTCAATGGCAGGGCCAGGATTTTTCAGATTCTAGGAAAAGGCTAAGGACCTTTTTACATTTGCCACAGCATAGGCCTTTAGCCATTCCTCCAGTACTAACAGTTGTGGATGATGCATTTAATGATGCTTGTACTGCCCCTGACTCTCTTCCCCCGGCCCCTGCTAAGCCCGACAGATACTACAGGGTCCCAGACACACATTATCACTTGTATAAGGCTCCTATTGCAGATCCTGAAACTATTTCACAGGGCCCAAAAGCTGTAGCAACTGCCTCTGCCAAAAACCCCCTCCCCTCTGAAAGAGAATCTAGAGCATTAGAGAGATGGGGTAAAAAAGTTTATACTTCTGCTACTCTTTCGGCTAGGTTAGATCAGCTAAATAAAAAACTATCCTCTCCTGAGCCTATAGACCGTAAGTCCCTTCAGGATTTGGTACATAACACTCAGCAGGTCAGTAGTCATTCCTTAAAATGCGGCTATGATGCACTGGAGGCTTCCTTTAGATCAGCTATGACTGGTACAGTGATCAGAAGGCATGCATGGTTAAAAGAGCAATCCTTACCAGACCATGTAAAGTCAAAGCTCCTAGATGCTCCCATGGAGAAACACAGTTTGTTTGGCTCCCCTGCACAGCAAGTGTTAAAGAAGGTGGAAGAAAAAGCAAAATCTGTCCAAACAGTCAAGGATTTCTTACAGGTCCAGCCTCCGAGGTTTAGTAGAAATTGGCCTTCGAAGAATTGGTCCTTTCCAGACACCACCAGAGCACAGAGAGGCAGAAATAGGCGCCCAAGAGGCAGAGGTCAATCCAGAGGTGCCTACAGGGGACGTCAGTGGCAGCCTAACAACCAGAGAAGTACGGCCACAGATCCAGCTACTACCACTTCCACAGGACAGTCACAGTGACTTGGCTCTGATACCGCCTACCAGGGAACAACTGGAAGCACCCTTAGGCGGAAAGCTAGCCTTATTTTCAGTAAACTGGCATTACATTACAGGAGACAAATGGATTTTACAGACAATAGACAAAGGTTACAGGTTTCACTTCCATACTCTACCAAGGAAGAGAGGAATGCCAAACCTACCACCAAACCAAAAAACAAACGCTCTAGGACAAATCAACCACTTACTAAGGATGAGCGCTATAGAAAAGGTACCGTCTATGGAACAAGGACAAGGATTTTATTCCAGACTTTTCCTGGTGCCAAGAAAAGAAAACCAATGGAGACCTATTCTCGACCTGTCCGCTCTGAACACATATCTCATTGTTCCAAAATTCAAAATGCTGACCCTACAGCAACTTCTTCCTATGCTGGGCAAGGAGTCTTGGCTGGTGACTCTAGATCTCAAGGAGGCATACCTGCACGTCCCTATGCGACCAGATTGCAGAAGATACCTCAGATTTCTTGCAGGATCAGAGCATTATCAATTCTCAGCATTGCCCTTTGGCTTATCTACTGCCCAGAGTATTCACGAAATGCCTGGCATCAGTAATTGCTCATTGCAGGCTTCAGGGAATTCAAATTTATCCATACCTGGACGACTGCCTGATACAAGCGGACAACAAGATCAAATTAACAAAAGATTTGGAAAAGGTTATTCACCTATTGCAAGCCCTGGGATACACAGTCAACATAAAAAAGTCAAGGCTGATACCATCCCAAAGGATAACATTCTTGGGTGCAGAACTGGACACATCAAATCAAATGGCATTTCTCACAGCAGAAAAGCAAAAGCAACTACCACTCTATTTCATGGCATTAACAACGCAGAACCAGCTTACAGCAAGGAAAGTCCTGCAAGCCCTGGGTTACATGGCATCCTGCATAATATTGATTCCACATGCCAGACTACATATGAGGAAGTTGCAATGGTACCTAAGGAATTTATGGTCTCAGCACAAGCACAGCCTAGAAACCCAAATTCCAATAATTCCATGCCTGAAGCAAGAATTCCTGTGGTGGGCTCAGGCCTGTCAGTTGAACAAAGGACTGCCTTTCCACAGCCCTCACCCAAGCCAGACTATCACCACGGACGCCTCAGACCTCGGTTGGGGGGCGCACATGGTAGACAAGTGTATACAAGGCCTATGGACACAAGACCAGCTGAACCTACACATAAATCAAAAAGAGATGCTGGCAGTGAAACAGGCAATTCAGACATTCAGACCGTTTCTTCAACAAGGCCATTTGCTGATAAGGACGGACAACACCACAGTTATGTGGTATATCAACAAGCAGGGAGGCACACATTCATATCCTCTATGCCGGATGGCAATGGACCTGTGGAATGTGGCCCTGAACCTCAACATTCAGCTCCAGGCCATATTTGTGCCAGGAAAAGAAAATATACTAGCAGACACCTTAAGCAGAACTACCACGGATGCCCACGAATGGATGCTGCATCCAGACATCTTCAAATCCATTACAAAGAAATGGGGGCTACCAGAAATAGACCTGTTCGCATCCCCACACAACCACCAATTGAGAAAATTCTGCACAAGGACATACCACCCACTTGCTCGGAAGGTGGACTCCCTATCCTTCAGTTGGGAAAACCTAACAGCATATGCATTCCCACATCTTCCTTTGATGCACAAAGTGCTACTGAAGATCAAAGAAGATCACCCAAGGATCATCCTGATAGCTCCAGACTGGCCGAGGCAGCATTGGTACCCGCTACTGAGGAGTATGTCTCGGGCACATGCATGGCCTCTACCTCTAGTTCCTTTACTGCTAACACAGAACAACTTCAAGATCCTGCATCCAAACTTGAAAACACTGCAGCTAGCTGCTTGGAATCTTACATAAAACAAAATAACCCAGATTTATCTCAGAGGGTTAAAGACATTATCCTGGAGGCTCGCAGACCCTCCACAAGGAAAACTTATTCAGCAAAATGGATAAGATACCTCATTTGGAGTGCAGCAAAAGGAGAAAACGTATCATTGGCAAACATAGCTAACATCCTGGAATATTTAGCAGAACTTTTCCACAATGGCCTGTCTTACTCCGCCATTAAGATTCATGCATCAGCAATTTCAGCAGAATACAACATGGATCCTCCAGTCTTCTCTCATCCTCTACTCAGGCAGTTTCTAAGAGGAATTAAAAATGTAAAGCCTCCAAGGAAGCCACCTTTGCCTACATGGGACCTGAACTTTGTGCTAGAAAAGTTAACACTTCCCCCTTTTGAACCAGCAGCAACAGCAGAATTACAGTTCTTATCTTGGAAAACTGCTTTCCTGCTTGCAATCACTTCAGCAAGAAGGGTTTCTGAATTACAGGCATTAATGGCAGTACAGCCCTTCCTTATCTTCCATCAGGATAGAGTGTCCTTGAGAACAAACCCTACTTTTATGCCAAAGGTGGTCTCCAGGGTATCATTGAACCAAGCAATCCACCTACCAACATTCTTCCCCAACCCACAGAACAGGGGGGAAAGACTACTGCATACCTTGGATGTGCACAGGCAATTGCGCTACTACCTGGACAGAACCAAGAACAATAGAAAAACTGACCAGCTTCTGGTAGCATATGCAACAGGAATGGAAGGAAAAGCAATTTCAAAACAGACAATCTCAAAATGGATAGGAAATTGCATTAGATTTTGTTACTCTTTTCATGGAAAGACAACTCCAGAAAACATCAGACCTCACTCCACAAGGGCTACAGCCACTACTACAGCTTTCTTACGAGGAGTGGCTACCAAAGACATTTTAGAGGCTGCTACTTGGAGCTCCGTGCATACATTTGCCAAGCATTATAATCTACCTTTATACTCCAGATCCCGAGCAGGTTTTGCCACTGCTGTTTTGCAAGGGATCTTAACTACACCATAATCTTCTTAGTGCCTCCTCCCCAAGTTTGGCTATGGTATTCTACCCATATGTTAGGACTGCAGATGCATCCTTGAAGGACATAGTACAGTTTTGTACCTACCATAAATGTAGATGTCCGAGAGGTATGCATCTGCAGTCAAGATTACCCACCCTCCTTCCCCTCTGTGGTACTCCTAGGGTATTTGCCCATCTTGTAGCTGGCTGGGGGAATCTATTATGGTGTATTTGTTTGTATATATGTATATACATGTTTATTTTTGTTTGCTCTCTACTGTTTGGAATCATTTGCATTTATCCAAATTTAGCCTTCCTAGAGGGCACCTGGCATCTGGGGCAAGAAACACTGAGGAAAATGGCATCGGCTGATGCCTTTATACCCAATTGACAGCAGCTATGACGTCGGGTGAAGTGCGATATCAGCCGAGGCCAGACCCAGACTTTGGAATCCGGCCGACCGAAGGGCTGCCTGAGGCAGGACAACCCATATGTTAGGACTGCAGATGCATACCTCTCGGACATCTACATTTATGGTAGGTACAAAACTGTACTTTTAAGCTCCTAACATTTAGCAGCATGACCCTTATTTTGTTCTGATTGGTTAATTTCCTGTCAATAATGTTGTTTTTGAGACCTTAACTAAAAAAGGCACTATGGGGAATGCATGCGCCTTTGCCAGTAGCTAAAAGCCTAGAGGTGCAAGGTGCAAACAATCTGTTGCAAAGCAGCACAGTTTGATGACCATGGCTTCCAAGGCTGACAGGAACTGGCTCTCCTTTGACACCAAAAACTAAGCCAGTTATTGAAATAAATCATTTTTTGTTTCAACTGTGGCATCATTCTAGGTGAGGGTAGTATGCTGCTCAAGGCTAGGGACATACCTGCCTGGGACGCATACTGAGAGAGCTCAACCATGTCTCTCTTCATATAATCCAGCGAGGTATGTCTCAGGACATTCATACCAGCATGAACTGTGACAGGGTCATAATGGTACTTCTTGCGGAGAGACTTGAGTGCATCCATGATCTGATGAATCCTGGGACCGGACAGGCAGCTGGCCGTGACTTTCTCTTTGTCCAACCTGATGAGTAGGACATCCATGTGTCTCACTATTGAGTCTCCAATGGCAAGAAAATTTGTTTTTTGAATGTTACGCCTCACGGGCTTGGTTGGTGAGACACTGGTGGTGGTGTGTGTCGTGGGTGCTTTGGGGACTGTGTTGTAGCAGTCTTGTGTTTTGGTAAGTTTTTCAAGAGCACATCTGCAAATGTGAATTTTCGTGTTTGATGTGTACTGTCTGCATATGTACTGTTGAGTAAGTTGACAACTTTCTCCATTTTACTGTTTTGAGTAAGAGAGAATATGGATTCAAGATTCTTGGTGTAGATACCGCTCTCACAGTCTGTATTTGAGTGGATTGTTAGTAGATGGTTATCAGTGTACATGAGGTAATTGCTATACTCTCTCAGGAGACCCAAGTCAACAAGCTTGGCAGGAGAAAGAAGGGTAGTCCAACTGTCCATAATTCTGGATTAAAGACTGTTGTCACTAGGGGGGTGGCTTTTCAGAATCAATGACAAAGGAGCTCAGTGGATGGATATTTCTGCCTTGGTTTAGGGAAAAATTTTTGAATTTAACTGTCTGACTTTGGAACATAGTTGTGTGGCCGTTTGCAGTGCTGTGCGATGCGCAAACAAGTTGAAACCTGCTCAGATGCAGGGCCTAAATACCAGAAGCTAAAAACTTGAAAAAAAAATTTAAAAAGATTCAGAAGGACCAATGATGACGCTTACTCCAAGCCTTAGACCGGACTTCCCTTTACCAGAGAGGTCCCAATCAGCACAGTCCTCTGACTAAAGTGCAGATAGGTCTCTTCCAATCCAGGATAGCCTGGAAAATGTACTCAGAAAAAAACATACCACTACAAACAGTCCCAGATGCAGCAAGCCTGTATCTAGACTATGCTACATGTACTAGCTACCCCAGTTTCAGCTGGAAACACTAGAGAATGTCTAACACAGCAGAAAAATAGCAGTGAGACACTAAAAAAAATTAAAACAGCGGAAAAATAGAAAGGAGGCTCCAGACAGCTAAGTTACTTATACACTGCTTGGTGGGAAAACCAGAGCAAACCCAACAGATAGCTTTAAAACCGTGAAAAATACTAGAAAATACTTAACAGTGAAAATATCAAAAAAGCTTTGCAAATAGTGAAAACAGCACTACAATTCGATTTAACAGGCACAGTAAAGCAGTAATTGCAGTACGATAGTGTAGTTTAGTAGACAGTAAATAAATACAGTATAAAAGTAGGCAGCAGGCAATAAAAAGTGTAGTAAATTGTATAAATAAGCAAAAAAAACAGGCAACTTGTCATTGTTTGGAATGAAGTAGTATCTCCCTTGTTCAGCTGGAATTAGCTGTTGCTCTCCCCTTGATAAAAATAACACTGCCTGTTATTTTTCTCACTACTAAGAAAGCATTAATAGCTTCACTTTACTTCCCAGATACTTGCTAGGTATATATTTTTTTTACTTTCAGTAATTAGTAATAGATTATATGAAATATGTATTGATAACTTTTAGTCCGGCAAAGTTTTCTGTTGCTAGAATCGCTGATGACAACCTCAGTTAGAAGTAGAATATGGATCTAAGTGATAACTTGAAAGACTTACTTAAAGATATTTAGTTTAAGGTTTCACACAGGGTAGAAAATTGGGAGCACTATTAACCATAATAATACTACTAGAGTTAGAAGGTTTAATGAAAAAAAAATAACAAACGTAGACTGGAATCCAAGAGAGACTAAACTACCAAAACAGCACTGGAGAAAAGTACAGAGAATGAAATTAAGTACTTGCATCTCTCGCAAACAGAATCTGTTGTGTTGAGTAAGAATTCATTATCTGTAAGCTTAAGGCAGTTACTACACTGTCTGAAGGATACCAAGTCCTATGAGGCTGACAACAGAAGAGAAGCAAGTAGGCCTTTCCATCTTGGTCCAGAGATATGAAAATGAATAAGCATTACTCTGTGTACTATATGTAGTTAATGAGATTGTTAATGGGCTACATTGTGGAGGACTGCAGCTGTTAGGATTTTCTTATGGAGGGCTTGTATTGAGTTATGTGAAGTAAATCAAATAAATTAGGTTTGGTTGGTAGGGATACACTGCCTGACTAAATTAAGTAATTTGGGTTAAGCTGAAGCTGTGACAATGGACAGTGCAGAAACAAACCATCCTGATACAATTCCAATTACAAACATACATTACAAACCATGTTGACACAACTAGTTGCCAACATTATACATCACTTATAATCTATCAAGTCATGGTCAGTCCAGCATTACATAGCTCATTCAAATCCTGCCTTCTTTTAAACCTCGTTCCTCTACTGCATGTATTGTTCCCACAATTCCCATGTTTTCCTATATAATTTGCTCCTATCCTTTTGTAAAGATCCCAATTCCAGTTGTTTTATGTTTGTTACTATAGTCACTACTTCTAGTAGAGTTGGTTTAGACTTTGATTTCCATTGAGTACAAATTGCTTCTTTGGCAGCCACCATAATTAGATTCAGCAGGGCCTTACTATGTCTAGGCAACTCACCCAGTATCTCTGACAAAGCAGTCTGCAGGGAATCTTTAAATTCATTAAACTCCCAGAAAATATGTTCTCAATTACCTCCTCCTTCCTCATCACACCTTTAGCATTTGCTGACTACCTGAGAAAAAAATTCTTTGTGGAGTCTACTTGGGGTATAAAAATACCTATGTAAACACTTCCAAGCATCTTCTAGACTTTGTTGCATATTTGGAGACATACATATATCCCCCCATTGTTTCTTTGTGAATTGCTTATCCAGTCTCTTTTCCCAATCTTTTCTAAAGTGAATGATGGTCTTGTACCAGATGTTGCAGGTATAAATGCCAGATAAAGAAAAAGGGCTGATATGCCTAGGTGTTGAAGTTGCCCTAAGCAAGAAGGAAGATGTAAAGGAGAGGGTAACTCGAGCTGTAGCAGTCTAAGGAGGGGAATTGCAACTTGATCTTCTAGTGCTCACTGCTAAGAGCAAATGAGATGAGACTGAGAGGAACTTCCAAAAAGAATATGTAGTAAGGTAGGTAAAGAGATACTAAGTATGAAAGAGACTTAGTTTTATGGGCCTACCATAGTCCAGATTTGTGGAAAACAATGTGAAGGTGAAAAGTATTTAAACAGCTAAAATGAAGTAACTTTGGAAGATTAATTTTCTGCTTAATGACAGCAGCCAGTGAAAGAAGAGAGAGATGGAGTTTTCTGATCAGATCAAGATAATGGTCAGACAAAAAGAAAAAGAGAAAGAGAAACTTGGAATTAAGAACCCAAGAACATAGTGGGTGTGTTGGATTTTTTTCAGCATCTTAATTCGCTTGTAGAATAGCTTAGGACTGACAAAAACAGAAGTAGAATGCCTGACTATAAAGCTCTTGGGCCTCAGGCAGTAGCAGTTAACTACAGCTCTACCCTGCCTGGAAGCAATCAGAACTTGTATAGCTCACCCTTGCAAAAATTAAACAAGGATGTAATTCCAAAAGTTAGACCACTTAAAAGGCAAACACAGTGCAGCTGTTTGCAGTAAGTATTGAATAAAGGCTTAAAAAGCTGACACCACTTAAGCCAGATGAAAAAAAAAACACTTCACGGTGTCATCCCATGTTTTTTTGCCAACTGCATAGCAACTGCTCAACCCAAATATGCACAACAGTTGTATACCCATAGTACCATTTCAATTCCATTATGTTGATCCTGTCCTACTCCATGATTCAAACTGCTTCATGTGATCAACTTATTTGTCATAGTTCCTCTAAGCAGTGTTAGGCTTAGTTTCTGCATCTACATATCCAGTGGCAAAAGTACAAATTTGTGCTTTTTCTAAACTATATAGACCTCAGATCTTTCTCACAGGGATCTGCCATGTATTTTCCATTAATTTCAATAGCAGTATCCACAGTGCCAGATAGGGTTACCACCTGTCCCTGTTTGCGAGGGCAGTCCCACTTTGGGTAGTTGGGTCCTTTGAAAAAAAACAAAAAAAAAAAAATGGCAAATATCCTGAGATTTTAAGACAAAATATGTTTCTTAACTCTTTTATGCAACTATTAAAGAAAACTTATTTTGTATCTGAAACACATAAATATGTGAAAAACATTAAACAACGCAAATGCTACAAAAAATGAGCTTTTATTTTGGCAAAAAAGTGAAGTTCTGTCCTTTGCACTAACCGTATGTATGTTGTCCTACAAACTCTCACGTTTCCACAAAAAATGTCCCACTTTAGGCATTTGAAAAGGTGACAACCCTAGTGCCAGACCTTTGGCTATCTCCCAGCTGTTGGTACAGATGAATGCTTTTTCACCAGGGGTTGGTTGGTTTATTACTAATGCAACAGCTCAGAAGTTCTACTTGATAATTAAAACATGTTTGTCCCTTGTCATACAGAATAGTCTGCTGGGTAAAGTTCTGCTGCATTTCATGTTTTGTCAAGAATCCCAGTTTTTCCAGATCCTTCTGTTAAGCAAACTTTATGTTCTTTAGTTGTCAGTTCAGAATGTGGTGCTTTTCTTACTGGTGAGTCTTCAAATTATGGTTATATTGTTTCAGAAATGTTATCTATTACCATTCAGGATAATATGTGCTGTCTCTGTGATACTTAGTTTATTTGCTGATTCTTGCAGATACCACTGCAATTTTTTTTATTGTAAAGTCCAATATTCGTAGGTAAGTATTAGGCGAGCTGCCCATGCGGGCCATTTTAAGCCTAGACAGTTTCTCTTTTGCTACTTGAATTAATCTATCTTCTTTGATGTTAGATTGGCCATACGCATCCCATGGTCGATAATTAATACTGAGAGTAACTGTAATCATACCACAGGTAATTTGAGGGGGACACTTTCATGGGATGAAGTGTTTAGGAACTGCCTCTGTCCATTAGTAGTACAGGAGGGCAGTCATGGGCTAAAATTCTGTTACCCATCCGTAGATCCAACTTGCATTTGAATATGGACAGGGATGAGATTTGTTTTATGTGGATGGGGAGTCGGGTTCTACTGAAGCGTTGTCCTCTGTGAGGTATACCTGTCCCTCCAAACCTTTCTTTTGGTGTTGTAAAAGAAGTTTAGATCCCTGGACCAAACATTTCTGATGCCATTTGACTTACTGATGTGCAGTAGGTCCATCAGTATTGGGTCAGAGGATAACCTGTGTGCCAGACACAGGTCACCTCTTAGCAGTATGTGGGATACAGAACACAATAACAGGACTTTGAGTCGGTCCATGTAGGACAGCATTTTTGCAGTTGTATCTTTAACTAAGGTGTCTTTGTGGGCATTCTGTTTGTTGTTTGTGTCCAGATAGATACATACTAAAAAAAGGCACTATGCCCAACGATTGGCCTAATGATGACTGAGTAAATGGAGACAGTGCCATTTCTAGATGTAGATGCAATCCCTTTGTTTATAAGCTGTGAAATATGGAAGGACTGACTTATGATAGTGGACACGTGTTGGTTGAAAGTTAGGTCCCTGTCCATGTAAGTTCCCAAATGCTGCTTTACTAACCTTGATGCGAGTATTTTCTGGATGACGATAGAGAGACCTCCACCTTTTTTTCCATGTCTATGCAGCAGGTAGTCTAATGATATGGAAGGTATTATAGCTCTGCATACTGAGAGTGCTTTGTGCCACTTTAAACCAGGTCTTAATACAGACATCAGCATTCTCCAGGGTGAGAAGGGCTTTTGAGGAGTAGAGTTTCTTGTTTAAGCTCCTATCATTGATCAGTAACACTGTCATATTTTCTGTGTTTGCCCTATGTTGGTATGTTTATTGGGTTGGCATTGCTTAAAAAATGCACTATGGGAGTGGACAATGTCTTTGCCAATAATCAAAACTGTACAGGGGACAGATGCAGGCCTTTCCATCCGAATCAGCCTGGTCTGTCATTCATATAATTCCAGGCTGACAGGTATTGGACCTTCTTCAAATGACACCAAAAACTAAGTCAATTATTGAAGTCAGTTATTTGTTTGCTTGTATTGAGGCATCATCCTTGCAGAAGGTAGAATGCTGCTCAATGCTAGACTTATACTTGCCTGGGATACAGAGTCTAAAAGCTCCATCATGTCTCTCTTCATGCAGTCCAGAGAGTTGCATCTTAAGTCACTGACAGCCACATGTATTATGGCAGAGTCATACTGGCATTTGTCGTTCAATGACTTATATGTGTGAGTGATCTGATGGAGCCTGGCACCAGACAAGCAGTTAACAGTCACTCTTTCCTTGCTCAGCTTGTTAAGAGGTATATCTGTTTGTTTTACAATGGAGTCACCTATAACTAGAATGTTAGTTGGAGGGATACCTGTTTCACAGGTTCAGCATCTGTGACTTTGCGACTCCATGTGAGAAATAGGCTTAACTTGCTGAGTGTGCTTTGTGCCTGCGTCACATATTGCAGTTCTTTGAGGTTTAGGCAAGTTAATCTTTATTACCTCAGCATGTGATGGTTTTTGTTTATTGTGATGGTCTTGGTAAAGTGTGGCTTGTAGTGAACTGTTAGCTATTTTAGTTTTTGAGTTTACTGTGTGTGAGATTTTTTGCCTCCAAAGATATAATGTATGTGCATCTCTTACACATTGTCTCATGATTGTACAGTCACAGTAATACATTGTCATGTTATCACTTCTGGGTAAGATAGTCAACTTTCACAGTCACTCATTGATGTTCATCGTGTTTCACTGTTGCAGTCATTACTCTTAGGTTATCCTGCTGGCAGGCTACCCGCAGTCGGCCTGAATTCCAAAGTCTTGGTCCGGCGTCGGTTGCTGTCGCCTCTTTCCTGACGTCAGTGCGCCAGGGGTATAAAAGATGCAGCCGACGCCATTTTCTCCAGTCTTTCTTGCCGCGCGGTGCCCGAAGCAGAAGCAGTTCACAAGTGCCAGTCGGCCGACTCCTGAGATTTTCGTGTTCGAATTTCAGATCCAAAGTCTTCATTTAATGCTAAGTACCCCGTTGGGGAAACTTTTTTCTTGCTCCAGACCGATGTCAGAAAAAGTTAATTGTATTTTTGTGGGAAGCAAATACCTCATAAGGACTTCCGTTCTTATTGTTTTCCTTGCCTAGGCCCTGATCACGACGTTGCTAATTGCAGGTTTTGTGCTAGATTTAACCAACGCAGTATTAAGCATCGGTACGATTTTGCATTTCATTACTTTGGCCGAAGATTTAATTATACGATGTTGTCAGATAGCCGTCCGACTACCGCAATTCACAAGAAACGCAAGGAAAAGGACAGGCATCCGAGGTCCAAAACTGATGACGAGGCTTCTTCTAAGCCAGTCACCGGTTCTCAGTGAGGCACTTTCGCAGCACTTGACGCCTGCTACCTCCGAGCTGCAGGCCGCCTCCGACTCCCATGTGGAGCAGACTAGGCCACTGGAAACTCAAGGTATTGGACACTTGGTAAATATTCCCTCAGATGGGTCCGGAGCCGCTGAGCAGGCATCGGCTTCTGAGGGTGTTTTCAGGCCTACACAGTTATATGTAAAACCGACTACAGCTTCAAAGACTAAAGCACCACTAAAGACAAAGAAACAAGGGCAGCAAGCCCATGGACAGGCCTCCATGCCTAAAAAACAGATGCTCAAAATGGCCGAAGACCTAATTAGTTGATCAGGGTTTCCCATTCCCCCACCTGATAAGAGGCCTAGGCAAGAGACAGAATATGAATCTTCAGATCAGGTTTCCATTTCCTCTGACTCCTCTTCTGAACAGGAATGCTCTCTTCCTCCCTATGAGGATTCTGATGCCAAAGAATCTATCCCTTCAGCCTCTCCTCCTGAGGATTATTCTTTTGGGGAAACCCTGCATACCATGAGGGAGCACTTCCACTGGGAGAGCCAAGACTACTCAGAATCTAAGAAAAGGCTTAGAGACTTTCTTTTACTACCTCAGCACAGGCCTCTTGCTGTCCCCCCTGTTTTAGACATTGTAGATTATGTATTTTCAGAGTCCGGCCTGTCTCCTGACTCTCTACCCCCTGCACCTGTTAAGCCAGACAGATACTACAGGGTTCCAGATTCACATAAATTTCTTTATAAAAACCGTGATGCTGACCCAGAAACTATTTCTCAGGGTCCCAAAGGGGTCAAGGCTTCCACTGCAAAAAACCCTATCCCCTCTGATAGGGATTCAAGGGCACTGGACAGATGGGGGAAAAAGGTTTACACTTCTGCTACATTGGCTGTGAGGGCTTTAAATTGTCAATTTCATATGCTTAAATATCAGCAATACTTAATGTCACTGCTTAAACAGAAAATGTTAAATTCTGAATGTGCAGAAAACAAGGAAATGCAGGATTTATTGCATGCAACTGAACAAGTGGGAAAGCATACTTTGCAATGTAGTTTTGATTCTCTGGAGGCCTCTTGCAGGGCCTCTGTTATGGGTTCTGTCATTAGGAGGCATGCTTGGTTAAAAGAACAAAATCTGCCTGATCATGTTAAAGCAAAATTATTAGATGCTCAATTACAGCATGATACTTTGTTTGGTGTTAAAGCAGAGGAGGTGTTGAAGAAAATGGAGGACAAAGCTAAATCTATGCAGACAGTTAAGGATTTCTTACAGGTGCAGCCACCCAGATTTAGCAGGAACTGGCCTACAAAGTATTGGTCCTTTCCAGTGTCAGGTCACAAAGAGGCAGATACAGTGCCTCAGAGGCAGATCCCAGCCCCAAGGCTCATACAGGCCTAAACAATGGGGTATTTCTACCTCCAAAAGCAGAGAAGACAAATCACAGCCATACAGGAAACAGTCCCAATGACTTTCCTCTGCCAGCACCAAGCAGTTATATTTTGGCAGCCCCCTTGGGAGGAAAACTAGCACTTTTTTCACAAAATTGGCACATGATCACCCAGGACAAATAGGTCTTGAATATAGTGTCTCAGGGCTACAGGTTCCACTTTCCCACCCTGCCAAGGGCAAAAGGTATGTCACACAATCAATGGGCAGAGGCACAAAAGCAAGTTTCATCCCTCGTGGACATGAGGGCCATTCAGCGAGTACCACAGCAAGAGCAGGGACAAGGATTTTACTCGAGACTTTTCTTGGTACCCAGAAAGGACAAAGCCTGGAGACCAATACTGGACCTGTCTATTCTAAACACATTTCTGGACGTTCCAAAATTCAAAATGTTGACTCTGCAGCAGCTTCTGCCCATGCTGGGCAAGAAGGCTTGGCTTGTAACTTTGGACCTAAAAGAGGCATACCTGCATGTCCCAGTCAGACAATCTTGCAGAAGATACCTCAGATTCATGGCTGGCTCAATGCACTACCAATTCCCTGCACTGCCCTTTGGCTTATCTACTGCGCCCAGGATCTTCACAAAATGCCTGGCACCAGTAATTGCATTTTGCAGACAAAGAGGAATTCAAATATATCCTTACTTGGACGACTGCCTTATTCAAGCAGAGAACAAGGACATTCTACTAAAGCATCTGGCGTTTGTAAAAAGATTACTAATTTGCCTAGGGTACACAGTAAACGAAAAGAAATCAAAACTAGTACCCTCTCAAGAGATAATATTCCTGGGTGCAAGCTTAAATACAACTGCTCAGATGGCTTATCTCACGCCAGGCAAACAGAGGCAACTGACTTCTTACTTCAGAATGTTGACAACAAAGACCCAGTTATCTACAAGAAAAATTCTGCTGGCTTTGGGCTTCATGGCATCCTGCATTCTGCTAAATCCATATGCCAGACTGCATATGAGGAAACTACAATGGTATCTAAAAAGTGTTTGGACTCAACATTGCCACAGCCTGGAAACATTAATTACCCTCATTCCCTGCCTGCAACAGGAGTTTCGATGGTGGGCACAGGCCTGTCACCACAACAAGGGACAGCCATTCACTTTACCCACAGCCAGGCAGACACTAACAACGGATGCATCAGATTATGCCTGGGGGGCCCACATGGCAGGAAAATGTATTCAAGGCACATGGCCCGCAAGCCAGATGCATCTTCATATCAATCAAAAAGAGATGCTAGCTATTCAGTATGCCCTAACAGCTTTCAAGGATCTACTTCATCCAGGACAACTACTGATAAAGACGGACAATACTACAGTCATGCGGTACATAAACAAGCAGGGAGGCACACATTCCTACCCCCTCTGCAGACAAGCCATGACTTTGTGGGACACAGCATTGACTTATCAAGTTCCCCTGCAAGCACAATTCCTGCCAGAAAAGATAAATACTCTGGCAGACGAACTAAGCAGAAACCTCATGGATCCCCACGAGTGGAAACTGGATCCACAAGTCTTCAGCATGATAACAAGGAAATGGGGATGCCCAGACATAGATCTATTTGCCTCCCCTCACAACTGCCAACTACAGAGATTCTGCACAAGGACTTATCACAAGCAACCATGGAAAGTGGATGCCTTATCCTTCAGCTGGAAAAACCTAACAGTATATGCCTTTCCTCCACTGCCTCTCCTCCCCAAGGTACTCCTAAAGGTCAGACAAGAGAAGCCAAAAATGATACTGATTGCCCCAGACTGGCTACATCAGCACTGGTACCCAATCCTAAAGAACTTATCTCAAGGTCCAGCCTAGACATTGCCTCAAATTCCTCACTTACTGACCCAAAAAAACAATCAGATCCTGCACAGCCAACTCAAGACCTTAAATCTGGCAGCATGGCTGATAATGTATCCATTAAGAACACTCCACTATCCAAAGCTGTGTTGGATGTTATTTTGGAGGCCAGGAGGCCCAGTACCAGAAAATCTTATGCAGAAAAATGGAAGAGATTCTGTGCTGGGAACCATGCATAAGGAATTGACACATTTGTACTAAATATTCCTCAGATTTTACAATACTTAACTGAGATGCTGGACAAAGGCCTATCCTTTTCATCAATTAAGATCCATGCCTCTGCCATTTCTCCCCATTACAATACAGAACCACCTATCTTTTCTCATCCTTTAATAAGTCAGTACCTCAGAGGGGCCAAAAACATAAGACCTCCAAGGAGTGCACCAATATCTGCATGGGACCTCAATTATGTCTTGGAAAAACTCACACTGCCTCCTTTTGAGCCAGCCTCAACAGCTGATATAAAATTCTTATCCTGGAAAACAGCTGTGCTCCTAGCAATAACCTCTGCAAGACGAGTCTCAGAGTTACAGGCACTCATGGATGTGGAACCTTTTATCATTTTCCATCCAGATAGGGTTTCTCTAAGGACAAACCCGACATTTATGCCTAAGGTGGTGTCCAGTGTGGCCCTTAACCAAACCATTCACTTGCCTACCTTTTATCCAAACCCACAGAACAAGGGTGAGAGACTTCTGCATTCTTTGGACATACACAGACAGCTACGCTTTTACTTGGACAGAGCTAAAGCTTTCAGAAAGACTGAGCAACTTTTAGTGACATATGCTGCAGGATCACAAGGAAAGGCTATCTCAAAACAGACTATTTCAAAATGGATAGGCCATTGCATTCATTTCTGCTAATCACAACATGGCAAATCAGTGATCAAGGGCATTAGGCCACATTCAACCAGAGCAGCAGCCACTTCAGCAGCCTTCCTCAGAGGAGTAACAAACAAAGACATCTTAGAGGCTGCAACTTGGAGTTCAGTGCACACCTTTACAAAGCACTACCACTTACCTCTCTACTCTAAATCCAGAGCAGGTGTTGCCACTGCCGTTCTGCAGGGCCTCATAGCCTCTCCTAATCCTGTTTAGCCCCAGCCACCCATCCTCAGCTTTGGGATTCAACCCAAGAGTAATGACTGCAACAGTGAAACACGATGAACATAGTACAGTTGTGTACCTACCATAAATGTAGATGTTCGAGTGTATTCACTGTTGCAGTCCAGGTTACCCTCCCACCACCCCCCTTTCTTTTGCTGGGTCTTTTCTGTACTTCTCTATTGTATACAACCTATGTGGTGTAATTGCTTGTAGATGAAGGAAATGATTACCTTAGTGCATGCGTGTTTATTGGCATAATTTTTAGCCTACCCTTTTGGGGGCACCTGACATCTGGGGCAAGAAAAACTGAAGAAAATGGCATCGGCTGCATCCTTTATACCCCTGGCGCACTGACGTCAGGGAAGTGACGACAGCAACCGATGCCGGACCAAGACTTTGGAATTCAGGCCGACTGCGGGTAGCCTGCCAGCTGGATAACCCAGGAATAATGACTGCAACAGTGAATACACTCGAACATCTACATTTATGGTAGGTACACACTGTACTTTTTATTATCCCTTCTATGTAAAGAATTGTGTTATACACCACCAGTTCATGTCCCAGTTTGCTGTATTATATTTTTGTTCAAGAAAAGCATTTTGACCAAAAGCCGAAAGATCTTTTTCTGTTTGGAGATGTCATCTTTCTGCCAGAGTCCTTATGACATACTCCTCAAAAATAAAAAAATGGTTACTCTGTTGATGTTCTTCATCTCACATTGCTGCAGTCCTTACATATGGGTAGTCCGCTGTCCTCGGTCGGCCCGAATACCAAAGTATTAGGCTGACGTTGGTCATGGGCGCCTAGATCTGACATCAGAGCGTCAGGGTATAAAAGCGCATGACCGACGTCATATCCTCAGTCTTTTTTGCTGCATGGTCCGATGCAGAAGCAGCGTTTGCAAGTGCCGTTCGGCGTTCTGAAATTTTCGTATTCTGAGTTTCAGACCGAAACCAAGTTGGGCTAAGTACCCGTTGGGAATATTTTTGTTTTTTCTTGCCTCAGTTAATTCCGGATGTCAGAAAAAGTGAATAATTGTATTTCTTGTGGGAAACAGATACCACATAGGGATTACCACTCTCTTTGTATTCCTTGTTTGGGACCTGAGCACGACGTAGTCGGGTGTCGCTTTTGTGCTAGGTTTAATAAGCGCCCCATTAAACGTAGGTTAGATTGCGCTAGACTTGTCTTCGCTAAGCGGTGTAATTATAATATGCCGTCGGATCCTCCGACGCCCGCTACCACGAAGAAGCACAAGGACAAATCTTTAAAGTCCAGGCAGGATGAGTCGTCCGTTCCGGACGCCGGTTCTTTAGAAACTACGGTGGAATCTGGGGATCCAGCCGAGGTTTCAGTTGAGTCTCAGGGGGAGGCTTTAATTTTGCAAGATGTGGCCTCTCAGGAGTCAGGCCAGGCTGAGGGGGCCTCTCAGGTTGCTGTTCTCCCTTCCTTGCCTAAGGTGGTTAGGCTTTCTCCTTCTGTCTCTAGGGCTCCTTCCAAGAGCAGGCCTGGTTTGCCTTCCACGGGTGTCAGTCCTAGTTCTGCAGGTTCTGTGCCTAAAAAACACATGCTTAAAATGGCAGAAGATTTAATTTCTTTAATCAGAGGTTCTATGCCCTCTCCTGATAAGAGACCTAGGGTGGAGCCAGAGGTGGAAAGTTTGGAGCAGGTTTCAGATTACTCAGAGTCTTCGGCTGAAGACATTCAGGATTTTCCTCCTTATTCTGATTCAGATGCAGAGGATTCCACTCCTTCTGCTTCTCCTCCAGAGGATTTTTCTTTTTCAGAAACCCTGCATTCTATGAGGGAACATTTTAAATGGGAAGGTCAGGATTTCTCAGATTCCCGAAAGAGGCTTAGGGAATTTTTGTTTTTACCACAACATAGGCCCTTGGCTATACCTCCTGTTTTGGATGTTGTTCAAGACGTTTTCTCCGAGGCTTCCCTTAATCCAGACTCTCTGCATCCTGCGCCAGTTAAGCCAGATAGGTATTACAGAGTACCTGAGGCTCATAAATATCTGTATAAGAGTCCAAGGGCTGACCCAGAAACTATTAGCCAGGGACCTAAGGGTGTCAGGGCTTCTGTTGTAAAGAATCCAGTTCCTATAGATAAAGATGCTAGAGCTTTGGATAGATGGGGTAAGAAAGTGTATACCTCTTCCACTTTAGCAATGAGGGCTTTGAATTGCCAGTTTCATATGTTGAAGTATCAGAATTTTCTTCTTTCTCAACTAAAATCTAAAGTAGATGCTTTGGCAGAGGGCATATAATGTAAAGAATTACAGGATTTGGTACATGCTTCTGAACAGGTGGGTAAGCATTCTTTGCAGTGTGGTTTCGATGCTTTACAGGCTTCTTCCAGGGTGGCTGCCACTGGTTCAGTTATTCGCAGGCACGCCTGGCTTAAGGATCAGAATTTGTCAGAGCATGTTAAAACTAGAATTTTGGATGCTCCTTTACAGTCTGAAGTTTTGTTTGGTTCTCCTGTGGAGTCTGTCTTGAAGAAAATGGAAGACAAGGCTAAGTCTATGCAGACTGTTAAAGATTTTTTGCAGGTGCAGCCTCCTAAGTTTAGCAGGAATTGGCCTACTAAGGGATGGGCTTATCCTTCTTCTGATTTACAGTCTAGGGGTAGATCTAGACGTGGTAGGGGCAGAGCTCAGAGTTCTTTCAGGCCTAGAACATGGAGTTCACCTGCACAATCTACAGGTGAGGGCAGGGGCCAGTCCTTTCTTAAACAGGCCCAATGACCTGCATCTTCAGCTGCCAGATCCTTCCTGTCTGGCAGCTCCTTTGGGAGGAAAGTTGGCACTCTTCAAGCAAAACTGGCTTTTAATCACCCAGGACAAATGGGTGTTGGACATTATAGACCGAGGCTACAAGTTTTATTTCCATACAGTGCCTCCTTTCAAAGGCATGCCAGACGTTCCTCCTCAGCAAAGGGTAGAGGCTCACAAGCAGATTTCTTTACTTCTTCAAACGAGGGCTATACAGCAGGTCCCTCTGTCAGAAGTGGGCCTAGGATTTTATTCTCGCCTGTTTCTAGTACCAAAGAAAGGAAACACTTGGAGGCCAATTTTGGATTTATCTATCCTCAACACATACCTGGACATTCCAAAATTCAAAATGTTGACGTTGCAACAACTTCTACCTCTGTTGGGCAAAGATCACTGGATGGTAACTCTGGATCTCAAAGAGGCTTATCTTCATGTTCCTATCAGGCCCAGTTGCAGGAGATACCTGCGTTTTCGGGCTGGGACTTTACATTATCAGTTCTCTGCATTGCCCTTTGGCTTATCTACTGCACCCAGGGTGTTCACAAAGGTTCTGGCTCCAGTGATAGCCTTCTTACGGTTAAGAGGAATACAAATGTATCCTTATTTGGACGATTGCCTGATTCTGGCTCAAGACAAGTACGAACTTCTTCATCATCTACAGTATGTGATGGCAGTGTTAAGGTGCCTAGGGTATTCTGTGAACGAAACAAAGTCCAGTCTAGTACCCTCTCAGGAAATGTGCTTTCTGGGTGTGAGACTGAATACAGCTTCCCAGATGGCCTTTTTGACCCCGGACAAGCAAAAGAACCTTACACTTTACTTCCATCAATTGTCTCTACGGTCCAGGCTGACTGCAAGGACAGTCCTTCAAGCCTTGGGGTTCATGGCATCTTGTATTCTGGTGCTTCCCAATGCCAAACTGCATATGAGGAAGCTACAATGATATCTCAAAAATGTATGGACACAACACTGCCAAGATCTGGACACTGTCATTCAAATAATACCTTGCATTCAAAAGGAATTTTTGTGGTGGGCTCAGGAATGTCACCTAAACAAGGGACTCTCTGTGACCCGACCAGAGGCGAGTCAGATTTTAACGACAGATGCCTCGGACAAGGCTTGGGGAGCACACCTCAATGGAAAATGGGTGCAAGACACGTGGCCTGCCAGACTTCAACATTTACATATCAACTTGAAGGAGATGTTAGCAGTCCAATTTGCATTGATGGCTTTCAAGGATTTACTTCACCCAGGGCAAGTGTTGATTCTAACAGACAACACAACTGTCATGTGGTACATCAACAAGCAAGGGGGAACCCATTCACCCTCTTTGCAGGCAAGCAATGATTTTGTGGGAGACTGCTCTCAGTTTACACCTCAATCTTTAGGCAAGGTTTCTACCAGGAGCACAGAACTCCTTAGCAGATGTTTTGAGCAGACAGATAGTGGATCCCCACGAGTGGAAATTGGATCCTCATGTATTTCGAAAATTGACAGTGATATGGGGAACTCCAGACATAGATCTGTTCGCTTCTCCACTAAATTTCCAGTTGCCAAAGTTTTGCACAAAAATGTTTCATCCCACAGCTTGAAAAGTGGATGCTCTATCATTCAGTTGGAGCAATCTTCACGTCTATGCCTTTCCGCCTCTGCCTCTCCTCCCAAGGTACTCTTGAAGGTCAGACAAGACAAGCCCTCCATGATTCTAATAGCTCCAGATTGGCCTCGACAGCACTGGTACCCTCTGCTGAGGAGTTTAGTAGGGAGCCTCCATGGCCTTTGCCTTGATTCCGCACCTTTTGTCTCAGGAGGGCAATCATTTCCTCAATGTCAGGATTCAGTCCCTGCATCTAACAGCCTGGCGTATTCTGTTCTAGAACCTGGAGGGTCGCAGCTTCCACAACAAGTTTTGAATGTTATTTTGGAGGCCAGAAGGCCTAGTACAAGGAAAGTTT
This sequence comes from Protopterus annectens, assembly GCF_019279795.1. NCBI lineage: Eukaryota > Metazoa > Chordata > Ceratodontiformes > Protopteridae > Protopterus > Protopterus annectens. The sequence continues at coordinate 333,045,008 of NC_056746.1, forward strand.
ATGCTGGTAAATGGAGGAGATTTTTAATTTGGAGCAAAACAAAGAGCTTTGATGTTTCCAGGCCTGATTTAAGTGTTTCTCTTCAATATCTTACAGAATTATTAGACAAGGGTTTGTCTTTCTCCTCCATAAAGGTTCATGCTGCAGCCATTTCTGCTCACTATGACTGTGACCCTCCATTATTCTCTCATCCTTTGGTTAAGCAATTTCTTAGAGGGGCAAAGAACATAAGACCCCCACATAGAGCTCCTACTCCTGCCTGGGATCTCAATTTTGTGTTGGAAAAACTTACTTTACCTCCTTTTGAGCCTGCAGCTACTGCTGAGTTAAAGTTTTTGTCTTGGAAGACTGCTTTTTTGTTGGCCATTACGTCTGCTAGAAGGGTTTCTGAATTACAGGCTCTTATGGCAGTTGAACCCTTCCTAATTTTTCATAAGGATAGGGTATTTCTGCATACTAATCCTACTTTTATGCCTAAAGTGGTTTCAAAGGTGGCCTTGAACCAATCAATTCATTTGCCTACTTTTTATGCAGATCCCCAAAATAAAGGGGAGAAAATTTTGCACACTTTGGATATTCACAGGCAGTTGCGTTATTATTTGAGCAGGACTAAAGGGTTCAGACAGTCTCTGCAGTTGTTTGTTTCTTTTGCTTTAGGTTCTCAGGGGAAACCTGTTTCAAAACAAACTATTTCTAAGTGGATTGGATTTTGTATTGCTTTTTGTTATTCTCATCATGGTAAGGAGGTTCCGGCTGGAATCAGACCTCACTCCACTAGGGCTACTGCCACTTCTACAGCTTTTTTAAGGGGAGTAGCTACTAAAGATATTTTGGAAGCAGCTACTTGGAGTTCAGTGCACACTTTTTCTAAACACTACCACCTTCCTCTTTATTCCAAATCTAGAGCTGGATTTGCCACTGCAATCTTACAGGGCATTTTGGCAGCTCCCAATGCTTTATAATTTTGCCAGCCTCCCTTTACCTCTGCTTTGGGATTCTACCCATATGTAAGGACTGCAGCAATGTGAGATGAAGAACATAGTACAGTTTTGTACCTACCATAAATGTAGATGTTCGAAGATCCACATTGCTGCAGTCCAATTTACCCTCCCTCTTTCCCCCTCTGTAGTTTGGAATAATTGTATGGTTTGGGTGGTAGCTGTCATTTGTACATGCCTTTTGGGAAGTATTCTATTTTTGGCTGTGGCCTTTCTTTTTAGGGCCTTCTGACATCTGGGGCAAGAAAAGACTGAGGATATGACGTCGGTCATGCGCTTTTAAACCCTGACGCTCTGATGTCAGATCTAGGCGCCCATGACCGACGTCAGCCTAATACTTTGGTATTCGGGCCGACCGAGGACAGCGGACTACCCATATGTAAGGACTGCAGCAATGTGGATCTTCGAACATCTACATTTATGGTAGGTACAAAACTGTACTATACTTGTTTTCTCTTTCTGAAATGCAGTTTGTTACTGTGGATCCCACGTAAAATCACATTTCTTCCTGGCGAGTTTATAAATTGGTTTCAGAAACAATCCCATGTGCATTATAAAAGCTATAAAAAAATCCTGTGCCTCCAGGGAAAGCTTGTGTTTTATTTTTTATTTATTTTTTTTTTTTTAAGAAACATATTTTTTGGATACTTTTCATGTTTGCTTTAGACATCTCTTGTTTGATCCCTTTCCAGACCATTCACGGAAATTTCACTGAAGTCCTTTTATGTATTTCAATTTCATTGATGTCCCAACCTTTCTTTTGCAACTTTTGAGTAACTGTGGCCAAAGTTTTTTCCTCATCCATTTATTTACTTATTTATATTAATCAAGATAATGTTGTTGTAATGGAAAACAAGTAATTTGAAGTTAAGCTTAGCCAAGTCTCTAACTATTGGTCCATGATACAGTCACAGATATTCTTGAGATAAGACCTGGAAAATCTTGTCTCCCCAGGCAAAAGCAAACTTCTCTGCTGATTGGTATTGAAAATAAGGTATGTGCCAACTCTATTGCTGCATAATGAAGTCCAAAAGAAGATGGAATCTACTCCTCACTAGTAATAGTGTGAGCAACTGCTACTTCCAGTGGCGATGCTACTTTGTGAAAAGCTCTGTATCAGCATAATCATTTGCCATGTTCAGTCAGGTTTCCTCACTGCCCAGACCAGGCTGTTTTAGGGAATCTCCTTTGTCTGTGGAGTGCCCATTCCTTATAATTCCTGGATAATTTTAGAAGTGTCTTCATGTTCCCACGGATGGTATTGTTCAGGATTCATAACACCTGTGATGGAGTATGCAGTGCCTCCCACTTTGTATCACCATAGACTACAGCTGTTACTGTGTTGACAGAGTAATGCCTCACCCAACACTGGAAACATCAAGCCATGGTGTCCCATACTTTACCATGCAATACATGTGTTCCTAAAACATTTCCTAGTAGCGGCTGTATTGTGGTTTTTATCATGGACAGTGCATCCCCAGAGCTTCTTTTTTTATTCCATTCATACCACTTTGTCTTTGCTCTACCGTAATTATCCCATCAGTATCTACAAGCTGTTCTCAAAAGCTTTTTTGGATTTTAGCAAAAATGATTATTTGTACTTCTGTGTCTACCAATACCATTACAGGTTGTGCCCTCTTTCTCCAAGATATTGTCACAAGCATAAAAGTGGATCCTTCCAGTAGAACAAGGGGTTGTATAATTAACTGATCTGAAGGGGTACTTCAAAGATTAAGGGTCATGCATAACACAAGCAAAAAGCTACAATTCAAAGTGGAAAGGGATAATGATGAAGCTGGAGGGAGGGATTCAAGAAATAAGGAGAGAGTGGGATTTTGGATGCATATCCTTAAGGAGAATAGCAGCTATTAAGAATATTATAGTCATAAAGTAGCAGAGAGTATTCTAAGAACTAAGCCAACAAGAAAAAGAAGAAAGGAGGTTTTGCCAGTTGGGATGACTGCAATTAGAGGTATAGAGAATAGGCAAGAGAGGGCTAGAATTTACTGGAGGAAACTAGCAGAGGAACTAAGGTGTTGGGAGCAAATAACTAGAGAGAGAAAGGTAATAGAATGGGAAGAGGCTAAAAAGACATTTGGACTGTAGGCTAGAGGTTGCCTTCTCTTTCAGGGATTGATATCAGAGTTTAGCCAAAGATTAAGGAATCAGGTAATTACAAGTGAAAGACCTGTTCTTGTAGAATTTTTAGTTAAATCTAGAACAGAAACCACAGTTATAAAAGGGATAGATAGTATGGCATATTAAATATTGCACACTAACTATAGGAGTCAATCAGAGGAGGTTAGAAAAGATTAGGAAGAGAAACTGGATAAGCAATTCACAGGGAAACTTTGGAAGGACATATGTGTGGCTCCCAAATATACAAAAAAGTCTGTAAGACTTCGGATTTATATAGTTGGAAGTGCTTTCATAGGTAACATTTTTATTAAATTATCATATATAATACATCACAGACACCACTGAAACGACTGTAGTTGCAAACATACATCACTTATAATCTAGCCAGTTCAGCATTATATGGCTCATTGAAATCCTGTGTCTTAAAACCTTGTTCCTTTTCTGCATATATTGTTCCCACAATGCCCATTTTATTCTGTGTAGTTTGCTCTGTCCCTATTCTAAAGATCCCAATTCCAGTTGTTTTATCTATTACTATATTCACTACATATATATAAAGTTGGTCTAGACTTTGATTTCTGTTTTCTAGTAACTGCCAATGTTAAGTTGTCCATCTCGCCTTCATTCTTGCTGGATGGGTTCGGAGCCGACCTCGGCTCCGACTCGGCCACTCTAAAAGCTCGAGAGTTGGTTCCACCGGCTCGAGGCTCCCCTTATATCCCACAATGCTAGGCGGTATTACCTCATATTTCGTTTGCCGCTACAGCGATCGAGGTGTTTGGTTTCTACCGGCTTCAGGTCAGTTATTATAGAGTAATCTATAGTCTATTTAAACCCCTTTAATTTAACCTATTATAGTTATTTCCCTTAAATTAGTGGATTTAGACCCTTTTCCTTCTGTTTATCCACCCTTTTTTCCACAAAGAACTTATAAGTTCTTCCCACAGGCCTTCGGGACCTTCCATCCCCTTAGTGGAGTGTATGTGTTTTTTGTTAGGGATCTAGAAAAACTTGTGTAAAGTGTAATTTTTTCTAGTTAAACTTGTGTAAAGTGTAATCGGTGTGTTTGAGTGTGTGTGTGGTTACACTTTCCTTGACAATGTCTAAGGACTCAAAGGTCTCAGGCTTCAAGAAGTGTGACTCGTGCTGTCAGAAAATGTCTCTGACAGATGGTCACACTTCTTGTGTACTGCCTGGGACCTTTACACCTGCAGGACTCTTGTGCTGTATGCCATGGCTTCAGCCCTAGAGTCCTGCAGGAAAGAAAAAATAAACTCATTTTAAGAGGTTTGCTTAAGCCTGAGGGTTCCCTTACTGCTACCGGGCAAACCCTCTAAGGCTTCTAGGTCCTCGACTCCAGCTTCTGAGTCGAGGCCTAAGGCTTCGAAACCTCCTGCTACATCGGCTCTGGCTGGAGCCGATGAGTCTCAGACTGCAGCTTCTGTGGTTTCCTCGGCTCCGGCTGGAGCCGAGGCATTGGAAATTCCTGTGTCGGCTCCGATCAGACCATCGGAGCCGACATCTAGAAAGAGGTCTAGGTCACCGTCCCTTGGCTCCGTTCATTCGGCTCCAGCATCTCCCTTGCTGTCTGAACGGAGCCATAGATCTCACTCCTCTAGGTCATCGAGGCTTTCGGATCATGACCTTCAGAGGGTAGTGAGTCGACTTCTTAAGTCCGAGGCACTGGCCCAAATGCTTCAGAGCCCGACTCATCAGTCGATGCTTGACTCTGTCCTTCAAAATGTTCCTCCTCCGACTCCCTTGAGCTCGGAGCCGGGGCGTTTCGGAACTGAGACTGTGGTAGCGTCGGAGCCGATACAATTGTCTTCGGCTCCGTCGTCGGCTCCGATTTCTTCCTTGGAAGAATCTCGGCGCTGGACTTCCCTCGTCGGCTCCGAGGGGGTGAGTGGCATCGGACCCTTGTCCGACCCCGCTCTCCCTCTCGGTGCCTCGGCGCTGGTGAGTTCTGCTCCGACATCGGCCTCGGAGCCATCACTGTCAGTGCCGAGGGGGGTTCTCAGCTTTTCGGAGTGGAGACCTCTGGCTCTGCCTGACAGGGGTGCGTTCGAGGTCATGCGGAGTGTGTTGGAACCTTGTTCAACTCCACAGTCGGCTCCGTCCGCCCCTCCCTCTTCGGTGCCTCAGGTTATGTCTACTCACTCCCTCATCCCAGACCGCAGAGAGCCAGCTCCTCAAGAATCCCCTGTGGGGATCTCATCCTCTTCCGAGGCCTCTCCTGAATTGGCAGGGGAGCCCCCTAGGAAGAGAAAGTGTAAGAGGAAGCACATAGACTCACCTGAGTCTGTCACCTCTGACACAGATTTAGAGGATTCCGAGGGTTCCCCGTTCCCCTTCTGAAGATGTCTCCTTTGCAGACATTCTAGAAATCCTGAAACAGAGGGGAAATTGGCCAGCCCTTAACCCTTCGGAGGATGAATCTGTGTATCTTGAGGCGTTTGGCTCTCGCCCTTCCACCTCCTGGGTGTCCCTCATGCAGGTGGTAGCAAAAAAGGCTTGGACGGCTCCTGACTCAGTGGACCCCACCCCCAGGAGACCTTCAAAGTTTATCACAGCACCAACAGATAAACAATTTTTGACCAAGGGAGTTTCTGTGGATGCTATGGTGGTAGCTGCTGCCACTAAGAAGGAACTAGCTGATCCTTCGGTGCCTGTCCATCCTCCTAACAAGGAATCTAGGTCTATGGACAGGTACGGGAAGCGGATGTTTTCGTCAGCGACCTTTGCTATGCTCGCTGAACTACCTATGCCATTTCACTCATCTTCAAAGAGATTTGATCAAGGAAGCGAGTGACATGTTGAAGGATCCTACAGCTGTGGGTTTTCAGGACAAGATGAACGCTCAGCTGGCTACCCTAAATTCTATAGCTAACTCCTCCATGCGCCTCCTTTCATATGCGGCTGATGGAGCGAGCAGAGCGCAGGGACAGGTGTTGCCTTACGGCATGCCTGAATGCGGCTATGCAATTTTGGACCCCTTTAAAACGCGTCTTTCACTAATTCCCTGTTTGATGGATCATCTCTCTTTGGTCCTCAAGTGAAAGAAACCTTGACGAGGTGCGAGACGGATGGCAAAACTCTTTCTGCCGCCGGAGTCCGTTTTCTACTCCTTCTAGGCCTTACCCCAAAGGCCAGAAAAGTGGGAAAATGTGGTTCATAAACAGTCTCAAGGGACTTTGCCTGACGACAAAGTCGGTTCCCTCCAGAGGCAGAGGGGGGAACAATAATGGTAGACGTCGCCCTAGAGGCAGGGGGGGGTCCACAGAACCAGGGCAATCGAGAAACTTTTTCCGATAAGCCCTTCCAGCATCCCTGAGGTGTTGCCCGACTGTCCACCTTCGAAGGCAGTCGGGGGAAGATTGTCACTGTACCCAGAAGCCTGGCAATCCCTAACTCAAGACAAGTGGGTACAGTCCATCATTTCCGAAGGCTATTCCATTCCGTTCTTTCGTATTCCAAATCAATCAAAAAAATCCCTTCCAGATGTTCCACCCACTCAAAGGGATCAAGCAGCGTTGGAAATTTCAAAGTTGCTTGCAAAAAGAGCCATTCAGCCAGTGCCAGCAGACCAGCAAGGATCCGGAATCTACTCCAAATTCTTTTTGGTTCCAAAGAAAACAGGGGGCTGGAGACCCATTTTGGATCTCAGTATCTTGAACAAGTCGGTCAAGAAAACAAGATTTCGGATGGTCACGCTACAATCCATCCTACCCCTTTTGGGAATGGAAAACTGGATGTGCTCTATAGACCTCCAGGATGCGTACTATCATATAAAAATGAACAGACGCTCCAGGAAATTTCTCCGCTTCCGGCTGGGAACCAGTCACTTTCAATTCAGAGCTCTGCCCTTTGGTCTCACCACTGCCCCCCGGGCTACCAAATGCATGGCAGTGGTAGCTTCTCACCTGAGACGTCAAGGATTCCAGGTGTTTCCATACTTGGACGACTGGCTCCTCACAGCTCCTACCAAGCATCTTCTTCTAATGGCCAGAGACTACACCTTTCGCATTTGTCAAAAGTTAGGCATCTCAATAAATTGCGAAAAGTCTGTTTTGTCGCCTTGCCGTGCTATTACCTTCATAGGCGCAAATCTAGACACAGTCAACATGTCTGCGAGACTAACAGACCAAAGAATAGCGGAAATACGCAAACTGGTCTCCCTTCTCTTCCACAGCAACAGAGTCAAAGCCAGATTAGTTCTGAAAGTACTGGGGATTATGGCGGCTGCTATCCCTCTACATTTATTAGCCAGATTCCACATGAGAATCCTTCAATGGATGCTCTTCACACAATGGTCATACCAACAACTTCCGATGTCGCACACCATTATGATTACGCAAGCATGCAAGAATCATCTTCTTTGGTGGATGTCTTCCCCTCAGCTCTCCCTGGGAAGACCCTTTGTTCCTTCCCCTCCGGTTGCTACTCTGACAACTGACGCCTCCCTGATCGGGTGGGGGGGGCATTATCAGGGCAGAACAGTCCAGGGCATATGGCAACCAGACGAATGCCACTTGCATATAAATGTTCTAGAGATGAGAGCAGTGCTTTTAGCGTTGCAAGCCCTTCAAGACTCTCTTCCCTTGGGAACGATAGCAATCCAGACGGACAATATGTCTGTAGTGTGGTATATCAACAAACAAGGCGGAACCAGGTCCTATCCCCTATGTCGAGAAGCACTCAGACTGTGGCAATGGGCGATTTCTTCTCAGCATTTTCTGATAGCAACGCACATCCCCGGGAAGTCCAATCTAATCGCGGACAAGTTGAGCAGAGCTATCCTCATGCCTCACGAGTGGTCTCTGAAAGATTCTATTCTGAAAAAAATTTTTCTCAAGTGGGGTCAGCCTTGCTGCGACCTTTTTGCTACCCCCCAAAACAGCAAGTGCAGAGATTATTTCACCCTATTCCCGTTACCAGGCCAGCCCAACAGAGACGCTCTAGTCCAAGTTTGGCCCCGGGGACTTCTGTATGCATTTCCTCCCTTCCCACTAATCTCTCAAGTGATACAGAAAGCTATCGCTCAGGCGGCCTCATTGATCCTCATTGCACCTTACTGGCCTCGACAGGTTTGGTTCCCCTTTCTACATCAATTTCTGTTGAAGCAACCTTGGCATCTGGACCTAGTTCCACATCTTTTGATTCATCAATCGGGTCAGTTACATCGCTCCCTCCCCTCTCTGAACCTCACTGCTTGGTTCCTCCAATTCCAACCTTAGCCAGGCTTCCTCAAATATCTCACTCTGTTCGAGATATTTTGATAGCTTCCCATAAATCTTCCACTCGGAAGATTTATCTTAGTAAGTGGAAACGTTTCGCCTATTGGGCTCAAGGAAGGGACATAGATCCTTTCACTGCTTCCATCCAAATAGTTCTTGAATTTCTAGCTGAACTCTTCCATGCAGGTTCATCTCCTTCTACTCTTAAAGTTCAATTGGCAGCTATTTCTAACTTTCATGTGGGCATTTCAGATTCTGCCATCATGTCTCACAAGCTTTGCAAAGCTTTTTTGAAGGGAGTTTTTCTTCTCAGACCTCCTATAAGAAATCCTCCTCCTTCTTGGGACCTTAATTTAGTTCTCACATCTTTGATTCTCCCCCCCTTTCGAACCTGCAGCTTCCTGTTCATTGAAATTGCTATCCTGGAAGACTGTCTTTCTGGTAGCCATTACTTCAGCTAGAAGGGTCTCAGAACTTCATGCACTCAGCAGTTGACCACCATATCTATTGTTTCATAAAGACAGGGTGTCCTTACGAACCAATCCATCCTTTTTACCTAAAGTAGCCTCTGCGTCTAACCTAAATCAAAGCATTGACCTCCCTGTGTTTTTTCCTAACTATTCTAACAGGTCTGAACAAAAATTGCATTGGCTAGATGTTAATCGTCAGTTAAGGTATTATTTGGATAGAACCAAACAGATCAGGAAAACTGACCAGTTGTTTGTCTCTTATGCAGAAGGCAGAAAGGGACTTTCAGTTTCGAAGGTATCACTCTCCAGATGGCTAACATCTCTGATTTCTTTTGCTTATGAAATTAGACACCAAAAGCTGCCTAACAAACCTAAGGCCCACTCCACCAGAGCTTTGGCTACTTCTATAGCCTTCCAAGACAGGCTGCCTATTGACACCATTTGTGCAGCGGCTACTTGGGCTACTCCTCACACTTTCATTTCTCATTATAAGTTGGATTTAGCTTCTAGACATAGAGCTAATTTTGGTTCCACTGTTCTCAAGAGTCTGTTCCGATAGGCCACCCGGGACAAGGTCTCATCCAGCAAGAATGAAGGCGAGATGGACAACTTAACATATAGAAGTTATGTTCTTACCATAACGTTCCATGTTAGTTGTCTTCTTCTTGCCTTCTTTCTTGCATCCCACCCTCCTTCCCCCTAGCCTGGACAGACCTAGAGGAGTTTGATTGTGACCTCTTTTTCTACCACCTCTATTGTATATAGGTATATGCTATACTTGCATATATGCCTTTCATCAGGTTTCAGGTCACATTCTTCCCTTCCTTTTTATAGAGGTGGGTTTTTCCCCTTTTTCCAGTGGTTCTGGAGTTACTTTTTGGCTGGGCCTAGCTTACAAACGAGATCTGAGGTAATACCGCCTAACATTGTGGGATATAAGGGGAGCCTCGAGCCGGTGGAACCAACTCTCGAGCTTTTAGAGTGGCCGAGTCGGAGCCGAGGTCGGCTCCGAACCCATCCAGCAAGAAAGAAGGCGAGAAGAAGACAACTAACATGGAACGTTATGGTAAGAACATAACTTCTATTTTTGGCAGCCATTGTAATTAGACTCAGCAAGACTTTATGTCTAGGCAATTCTGATTCTGTATCATATCTCAAAAAAGTAATTCCCCAGTCAGTCCAACCCACTCACCCAGCATCTCTGACAGAACGATTCGCAGGGAATCCCTAAAGTCTGCCAGCTCATTACAGTCCAAAAAAAAGTTTCCAGCCATCTCTTTCTTGCCCATCACACCTCCAACATTTGCTATCCACCTGAGGAAAAATCTTTTGGCATCTACTTGGGGTATAAAAATACCTACATAAACACTTCCAGGCTTCTTCTTCTTTCGGCTTTTCCGGGTTAGGGGTCGCCACAGCGGATCACCTGTCCGCTCATGATTGGCAGTGGAGTTTTACAGTGTCGAGTTGCCAGCCCGGCGCCTAACCTTCCACAGAAGACACACACACACACACACACACACACACACACACACACACACACACACACACACACACACACACCTAGGGCCAATTTAGAGTGTCCAATCCACCTGCAGCATGTCTTTGGGATGTGGGAGGAAACCGGAGGACCCGGAGGAAACCCACGCAACCACAGAGAGGATATGCAGACTCCACACAGAAGGCACCCCAGCCGAGGATCGAACCGGAGAACCTCTTGCTGTGAGACGACAATGCTAACCACTGCACCACCGTGGCCGCCCAGTGTTTTTTTTATAGTGTTTATTTAGTGTTTATAGTGTTTGTATATAAACACTTCCAGGCAAAGATCCTAAATCTTCTAGACTTGTTCCATATTTGGGAGCTATATACATATATCCCCCTATTGTCTCTTTGTGAATTACTTATCCAGTCTCTCTTTCCAAGCCTTTCTAAGCTCCTCTGATTGTTTCTTATAATTATCACGCAATATTTTATATGCTCTTCTAATTATTAATTTTTAATGGCAGCTTCTGTTCTATATTCTATTAAAAACTCTACTAGTGCTGGGAACCCATATTTATTTCCCTTTGCCTATACTCTTGATGTCAGTCTTTGATAGGGAAGGCAATCTCTAACCTGCAGTCCAAATAAATTCTTGGCCTCTTCCCATTCTATTACCTTTCCCTTTCTAGTTATTTGCTCCCAATACCTTGGTTCCTTTGCCAGTTTTCTCCAATAAATTCAAGCCCCCTCTTGCCTATTATCTGTATCCCTAACCACACTCATCCCTATCGGCAGAATCTCTTTTCTCCATTCTTGTGCTGGTTTAGTTCTTGGAATACGCACTGCTATTTTATGAATATAATACTCTGTATTATTTTTGTTGCTCTCCTTGAGAATCTGCATCCAAAATCCCAGTCTGTTCTTATTTCTTGAGCTTCCCCCCTGTATCATCATTATTCCTTTCCATTTTGAATTGTAGTTTTCTGCTTGTGCTGTGTCTTAGAGCTTTAACTGTATTGCTCTAAAATACCCTCTCAAATTGGGTAATCCTAGTCCTTGTTCTATTGGAAAAATCAGTTTATCCCACTTGACCCTTGCTGTCTTCCTTTCCCAGATAACATCCTTTAACTCTTTTTTAATTGCTATCCACAGCTTCTCCTCTGGTTGATAAAAATATGCCTGACCTGTGTACAAGACTAAAGGGACTAAAAACAATTTAATTGCTTGTGTCTTAGTATCCATATAACAAAGCTTCCAGTTTCTCAATTTTTGTATTCCCTTCTGTTTAGTCTCTTCCCACTTATCCTTACTGCCACAACAGAGTCATTTCTAATCCATACTCTTAAATACTTCATTTTATCATGTTGCCAGAAGTATGGATATTGTTGGACCAATTCATGTGTGGGTAAATAATTTACCGCCATTACCTTTGTTTTAGCTTCATTAATTTTTTATCCTTAGAAGATTTGAAACGGTCTTAAAATGTTCCACAACACTATAATGTCCCTTTCTGTTTTTGTTATGTATAAAATATCTGCAAATAGAGCCAGCTTTTCCTGACTACCATACCAATTATATCCTTGAATTTCGAGTCCCTTATTTTCTTTGCCAATAGTTCTAAATATAATGCAAACAACAAAGAGGAAAGTGGACAGCCCTGCCTGGTTCCTCTTTCTACTCAAGCAGAAGTTATCAGAGAGGATCACACCCACTTCAGTTTTCGTCTCCGATCCATCATGTATACTCCTAGTCAACCTTATAATTGTATCAGGGAAGGCAAATGCTTCCATTGCCCTGCTCATGAAGTCCCACTCTGTTCTGTCAAATCCTTTCTCTGCATCAAGACCCACCAATAACAGTGGTATTTTCTTACTTCTGCTTCCCTCTGGATCATCAGTGTTCAGTTAATATTGTGAAATGTTTGCTTCCCCTCCACAAAACCACACTGATCCATATCTATCAATTTTGGTCTCACTTTTGCCATTCTTTTAGCCATTATAGACATAAACACTTTATATTCATGGTTTAGTATTGAAATAGGCCTGTATGAAGCTGGATCCGATGGATCTTTACCCTCTTTAGGTGTTACTGTTACCACCGCCTTCTTCCAGGATGCTGGTACATCTCATCCTCTTAAAATACTGTTAAACAAAACCTTCCAAATCTTTATCAGTTTTTTTCCCTCCTAGCTTCCCCAGGAATACCGTCTATTCCTGTGGACTTTCCCTCATCTACTTTTAACCTTCGCATATTTAACTCTTTCATAAACATTTCCATTTGTACCTTTTCTTGCTTTTCATATTTTACTTTATACAAACTGTCATACCATTTTCAAAATATTTCTAATACTATAGGATTCCCTAAGCTTGATGATAGCCCTTTCCACTTTTTGTTGCCTGAGTCATTTTGCTAACAGTTTTTGTGCTCTAGAATTGTTATCAAAACATAGTTGCTTAACAGCAGTCTTTCTAAACTTGTGCATATCATCGAGGTAATCCCTTATTTTCTGTTTAGCATTTTGCAGGTTGCTCCTTTTCTTGTAGAGATTCCCTCTATTTTGCAGTACTTTAACATTTGTCAATCCCTCTAAATAATTCTTGTTACTTCTTAGCCATATTTCCCTTTCCTTTATTTCCACCCTAGTTTTAAACTCCACTTTAATTTTATCCCACTCCCTAGCTGTATTTTCAGAAGAAGTTTCTATCTTCTCACAGCTCCTAAATTAATTTGAAAACCCATTCCTTAAATTCTTCTCTTTTCAGACGATAGGTAGGAAAGCTCCAGTGTCATTTTTATTATTACATTGAATTTTTTATTTTAGTTATTATTGGCGCATGATCTGAAATAGTTATTGGACGTGTTTCAAGACCTAAATGCACATGTTCCTGTGAGATATAAATTCTATCTAGCTTAGCCCCGTTTTTGTATCTTGGAGAATAGTATGTAGTAAACTCACCCTGAACTCCTAGTACTAAATTCACATCTTCCATGCCAAACATTTTCATAAAATTTTTTAAAAATCTACCTTCCTTTGTTATATTTTCCCGTCTACGCCCCTCCAGACACATCTTCACTGTTGTAAACCAAATTCCAGTCACCACCTATAAGTAATATTCCTTCTTGAAAGCTGATTATTTCTCCTAGAATTTTCTTAAGCTCCAATGAAGCAGTTTTAGGTGGAATGTAAATGCATGCCAGTGTAATCCTCCTCCCTTGCCAGTAGCCCCTTAGTACTGTACATCTTCCATTATTATCTTTTTTCCTCTTCTCTCACTATTAGAGCACCTCTTGCAATTAATATAAGTACTCCTCTTTTCCTTTGCCCCATATATTGTGCTGAATAACCATCCTGAAAACCTTTCTTTATCAAATGTACACATACTCACTTCTTTCCAGGTGTGTCTTCTGTAGCATAGCTATTTGCACTCTACATTTCTTAATATAGTTCACCACTCTTTCTTTTTATATTTATCTGTAAGACCTTATAGAAAGCATAATTTTCTTATATTGTTATTATTATCACCTTTTATGAATAACTGCATTTTTGTTAAATGTCCACTTCCAATCTTTATGCTACATGCACACACTGTTCGGCATGGCGGTCTTCTAGACATTTGGAAGGCTGCCAGCCCAGCTAGCTGGAATTTTGTAAATAATTCTGTGTTATTTGTGAATAATATGGTTTGTATGCTTGTCTTACAAATGTAAGAAAACTATGTTATGTTAAACTGTACGTTATGTGCTGAGCTTCAAGAATGTAACCACAGTTATTTAGGGCGTAGTATCTCTTAGATATAGATAGCAATACAGTAAAGAATAGTTTCCTGTATTTATGTAAGACTGTCCTGCAGTGTTGTTTTAAAGTATTTCTTGTGATTCCGAACTGTGTTGCCACTGTGTTTAGTTATTGAGTATTGTCTTGTGCTTTTATTATTAAATGTATTTAAACCTTTTAATTCTGGCTGGTTTGTTTAGAGATATTTAAGCTCTTTGGGTACTTGCATATGTATTTGGTGACACTGTATAGGCCACTCCTAAATAGCCTTGGTCTTGGACACATCATTTGGATAATAGTAACACTACACAGTAGAATTGGTCACCCTTTATAAGGGCCTTTTAGTAGCTGATAAGTTGGTTGGTGGCAGCTGGTACTATCTTATAGTTTGGGCAGAAGGGGGCATAACTAGGGAACCTGTGCCAGCCTTCCTCAGGAGTGTTTATGTGTTTGCATATAAATCAAATCTCAAAGTGTGTGTGTGTGTCCGCTACTTGGGCAGGAACACGAAGCACTGATTGGACAGAGAGGGTGCTGGAGGTTTTAGTTTGACCACTCAGCTGAGATCTTAACCCTATAGCTGTGCCTGTTGGGGAGTCTTATTGGGGATCTGGAGAGAGAGAGAAACCAGCCCCAGAGTGACTGTGATCTCTGTTTCTCTTAAGGGAAATTGTACTTTACTGTGTCTACTTGTCATTCTCCCAATGTGCATGTCCCTCACTGCTGTTAATGGTGGGGACTGAGGCTCCTTGACTACTGGGCCAGGACAGGAGCATCACATATTAATTGTTTGGCAGTGGTGGGATTTTGACATCACATATTAATTGGTAGTGGTGAGTTAACCACATCACATATTAATTGGCTTGTAGTGATGTGGATATTGAATTCCTGTAGCTTGTGTACAGTGGTCACTGAAAGTGTTAGTACTTTTAATCAACCAAGCAGGGAGCATTCAGAGTTCATATCACAATTGTTTTATTTCTTTTTGTCAGCATAGTCAGAGAGAGCAGGTAAGCATGTCAGCCGAGGTGTATGACAAGCTGACAAGGGGCCAGTTGGCTGAGATGTGCCAGGCTAAAGGACTAGTGTATGCCAACCTGACTAAGGCAGACATGATTGCAGCTTTAGTCACAGCTGCATCAGAGAATAGCAACCAGGAGAACAATCAGACTGGCCATGGAGATGTACAACACTCAGAAAATGGACAGCTCAACCCTTCCACAGAGTACTTAAAATCTGTCTGGAGTTAGAGACTTGAGTTGGAGGCCAAGCATTTGGAAATAAAAGCAACAGAGAGACTGAGGTGTCTAGAGACAGAGGAAAATGAGAAACTCTGATGCCTGGACGCTGAGGAGAAGGGGAGGCAGAGGCGACATGAAAAGAAGATGTTGACTCTTTGCTAGAGTCATGGAGGTAATGGGGAAGGGAGTAACCGAACCCCAGAAGTAACAAAGGTCAGTAAATGTCTTTCACAATTTACAGAGGGGGATAATTTTGATAGTTTCATTCATATGTCTGAGAGGGTATGTAACAAGTATGATGTTGACCGATTCCTGACCCCCTTACTCCATGGTAAAGCTGTAACTGCTCTTTCCAAACTGTCTGATAATGACTGCTTAAATTATAATATAAAGAATTGTTTGCTAGAATTTCTTAAGTTAACACCTGAAGCCTGTAGGAAAAAGTTTTGTGAGCATAGACTCTCTTCCAATGTAGCACAAAGCAGCAAAAACTGTAGAGAACACAAAAATGCAGAAAACGGCTGGATGACCTTCACTTCACTTTTATTCCAAGGCACACAAAATTCTAGTAAGCGCTTTCATCTCCCAAACAATCACAAGAGACTTCTTCAGACTGAAATAATGATTACATAACACACTTTAAATATACCTCTTTAGGCACATGATCTATCACATGATTTCCTATGCCTTCCTTAAAAAAACATAACACAAATGCCAAGTGCCTTGGAATAAAAGTGAAGTGAAGGTCATCTAGCCGTTTTCTGCATTTTTGTGTTTGTGAGCATAGATGCAAGGCAGATAAAAGTGTGTGTGAATATGTTGCTGAACTAAGCACTTATTTTCATAGGTGGTTGAGTGGATGTTGGGTCCCCACTTTTGAAGGACTGGCAGACCTTTTGTTGAGGAAATAAGCCCTTAGCACTTTGCCTGACGACATGAGGATCTGGTTAGCTGATAGACAATGCACTACTGTAGATGAGTTGGGGAAGAAAGGAGACCTATACCTAGCAAGCAGGGCATCACTACTCAGGAAATGGACACCGAGTGCTCCTCATGGGTCTAAGGGAACCCATGGTGGGCAGCCCAGACTTCCCCAGCAGAGCCTGTCAGTAGCACGGGAAGCCACTAGTCCAGGTAAACATCCAGGACCTAGGGTTAAATGTTTTAAATGCAACCAGTAGGTCCATGTAGCATATAGATGTCCATGGAGGCAAGATGGGGAACAAAAGGTGGGAGAACCAGTAAGTGGGAATGACAAAATGCCAACAGTAGGTTGTCTTGAGACAACAAGGGTACCAAACTACCACCCTGCAGATGTCCTGATAGGGAATGATTTTGGTAATGCAGTACCTTATGTTCATGCAGTTACACGCAGTCAGGCTTAGAGACTAGCATATGGGTCTGGTAGCCTGCGGGAGACGCAGTCAGACTGCACATTGCAGCCAGGACTGGTGAGGTGGTTACTTCAGGGAGGGAGCTACCCTGTAGTAGTCAGACTGAAGGTGAGCCGCAGTTGCTTGTGGGTACAAATGTTCCCTTGAACAGAGTGACTGCAAGGGCAGAGGTGAGAAGTAGTACCCAGGTTGACAGTTAGGCACCGTTGTCAGAGGATGCCAAACTTACTGTGGAATGGAAGCTGGGAAGGGTTACAAAGAGAGAATTGAGACAGGCTCAGCTCTCAGACCCTGCATTACAAGGCCTGAGAGAGGTAGCTAGTGAGGCACCTGATTTTCAAGGGAAAGAGGAATCTGTATACTGGGACAAAGGGTTACTGTATAGACAGTGGGCCCCCATGGAAGGACTTGAGGGTGAGAGAATACAGCAGTTGGTAGTACCCAGAGCCTACCATCTGGCGCTTCTAGCCATAGCCCATGATATTCTCTTTGCAGGTCATATGGGCATAAAACGTGCAAAGAGACATATGCAGAACTTTGATTGGCCTGTGATTTCCAGAGATGTAACAGGGTACAGCAGGACCTTTGAGCAATGCCAAAAGGTAGGCAAGGCAGGAGACAAGGTGAAAGCTCCTTTGATGCCTTTACATATGATTGAGGAGCTATTTCAGAGGGTAGCTATGGATATTGTGGGGCCTGTGAGTACCCCAAGTTCCACAGGGAAAAAGTACATTCTAGTGGTAGTAGATTATTCTACCAGATACCCTGAGGCAGTGGCTCATTCCTCCATTGAGGCAGAAATGATTTCAAATGTTTTGTTAAAGATTTTTCAGCAGGGTAGTTTCCCAAAGGAAATACTGACTGAAGTAGGTGCCAATTTCATGTTAGACCTGCTGGCTTGTCTGTGAAAGTACTGTGGGATGAAGCACCTAAAGACCATTCCTTACCATCCCCAGACTAATGGCAGACCAATGGTTTTGTTGAGCGGCTACACTCAAGACCATTCTGCGGGCATTTGCAGATCAGTTTTAGAGGGACTGGGACAAATATTTGCCCCATCTGTTTGCCTACAGAGAGGTTCCCAGGAATCCACAGTTTTTTTACCGTTGAGTTATTGTATGGGCATAGGGTGAGGGGACCTCTAGATTTAATACGAGATGAGTGGGAGAGAGAGTGTGAATCTCACAAGGAGTCTGTTGTGGCAAATGTCCTAAACCTCAGGACAAGGCTCTGGGAACTCATGGGCTTGGTCCAGGAGAACCTGGCAGTAGCCCAACAGCAGAAAAAGGTCTGGTGTGGCAGGAATGCTTGAGCTAGAGAGTATGCTGTAGGGCAGCAGTAGTGGTTCTCATTCCTGTCAGACACAAGCTGCAAGCAGCTTGGAAGGGACCCTACAAGGTGTTAAGGAAGGTCAGTGATGTTAACTAGATGGTAGAACTGCTAGGCAGGAGGCAGGGGCACAAATTGTATCATGTTAACATGATGAAACCTTACCATGATAGGGAGGCCCTTGTGCTGGGTATTTGCAGTGGATTGCAGAAGGAGTCTGAGGGAGATCTGATGACTGATCTCCTCAGTGAGGCTCAGACTGACACATCAGTGGAGGGGGTAGCAATGTCCCAGAAGCTGTCTCCTACCCAGGTTTGAGAAATCCGAGCAGTGTTACAGGAGTTTACTGGGAATCAGGATGCCCCATCTGGTGCAGCACCATATGGATACAGCACCCCAAAGGCCGATTAGACAGGCCCCTTATAGAGTGCCTGAGAGAGTCAAACCTATTCTGAGCGAGGAGATGCAGGAAATGTTGGAACTAGGAGTAATTCAGGAGTACAGCAGTCCCTGGGCCTTCCCAGTGGTGCTGGTACCAAAGAAGGATGGCAGCACCAAGTTCTGTGTGGACTACAGGAAACTAAATAGTCACACAGAGTCAGATGCTTACCCCATGTCTAGGACAGATGACGCCCTAGAGCAGCTGGGTGGGGCTAAATATCTTACCACCATTGATCTTACCAAGGGTTACTGACAGGTGCCCTTGACGCCCAGTGCTAGAGAGAGATCAGCCTTTATGACTCCTTTTGGCTTGTATGAGTTCACAAAGATGCCCTTTGGGATGAAAAATGCCCCAGCAACTTTTTAGAGGATGGTAGATCATATCCTAGCAGGAGATTTTGCCCTTGCTTACCTAGATAATATTACCATTTACAGCCATTCCTGGCAAGAGCACCTTCAGCATGTCAGGGAGGTGCTGGGCAGACTAGAGAGGGCAGGGTTGACCATTAAGCCCAGCAAAGGGCAAGACCACAATCCAAATTGTAGCTTGCTACAGACCCCCCACCATGCCCCAGGATTCACACTCCTCATTTCTTGATACACTGGAAAGTATTAGGGTACAACCCAACACCCTAATAATGGGCGATTTCAACTACCTCACCATTAACTTGGAAAACTACTCATGTACCAACTCTTTTGCTCAACGTTTTCTAGAATTCATAAATTCCAACGCCTTGGATCAACTTATTCACACCCCCACCAGGGGCATCAATATCCTAGACCTGGTCATTACCAACATGGGAAACCGGTGTTCCACACCAGAGGTCAATTCCTCGTTGGTCAGATCCGACCACAAGCTAATCAGCCTATACATCCACATCCCACCCCCAGCCCCAATTAGGGAAACCATCGTAAAAAACTTCTCAAAAGTGGCAAACTTCATGACACTCATGCAGATGGACAATAAAGGTATGACTGCCGAATCCTACACAAATGCACTTTATAAGCACTTACACGAGTGCATGGATCATGCTATCCCTAATAGAACCAAGATGTTATCCTCCAAAAAAAGGAAGCCAATCTGGTGGTTCTCTGCCATAAACAAACTCTACAACAGAAGAAAGAAACTGTTGCAAAAAAGAGTAAAATCCCATGACTGGAGGAACTCCCTGGTCAACCTCAGTAAGAAGCTGAGATCCCTCATAAAATCCTCCAAAGCTAGTTACGAAAACAAAATTGCCACTGACTCTAAAGACAACCACAAATCATTCTATAGCTATGTCAAGAATCTAAATGGGAACACTCAGATATTCTCTGAGTTACAGCATAATGGCACTAAATATACAGAACCAACTGATATTGCCAACATCTTAGCAGATAGGTTCAGTGCTAACTTTACCCCCCCCCCCACCCCTAGAGGGCCCATCTCTATACCGGAAGAATGCAAAGTTCCTATAATCACGGCTGCACAGGTAAAAAACACAATCTCCAAAGCCAAGAACACAGCATCCATGGGACCTGACAATATCCTAGGCTGCGTTCTACATGAACTACAGAATGAACTGGCACCTTACCTAAATACCATGTTCAATCATAGCCTCACCTCAGGCTTTGTACCCACTGAATGGCGCACCGCGACAGTTATCTCACTCCACAAAGGGGGAGCCACAATGGACCCCGGGAACTACAGCCCCATTAGCCTGACGAGCCTGGTCTGCAAGGCCATGGAACTTATCATTGTGGAACTCATAAACAAAGATAATCACATCGCCACAGTGGTCAGGAAGTCCTTCTACGTGGCTCATCTCATCACAAAAGGATTCTCATCCAGAAAAAAAGAGGCCATTGAACCCCTCTACTCATCACTCATTAGACCCATTATAAAGTACAACGCCCCTTTTGGTATGTACCTCACAAGACATCTACAACAACTGGAAAGACCACAGAAACCTTCACAAAGAGGATTACTTGCCTCAAACAGATGCCCTATGCAGACCGTCTCAAAAAACTACAGCTTTACTCCATCACATATCGCCTACTCAGGGGCGATCTCTGCCTAACATACAAAGCTATGTCAGACCCAGAGCTGTTGGATATGCTCCACTTAAAGAAATCCCAATCGCTCCGAGCTACACGCTCTAGGGACCTTAACCTTGTCACCACAATAAACAGAAAATACTGGAGGGATAGATTCCTGTCACCGAGACTTCCCATACTCTGGAACAGACTTACCTGTCTATGTCAAGCAGAGCTCCTCATTAGCACTCTTCAAGAAAAATCTTGATGATTGGATGGGAAATGGGAAATTCACCCAGGGATCACTTCTGTGGCTCTGCTCGACAGGGGCACAGGAAAATAATTTTCTTGGGTGGCGAAAGCCAGGGTACATTTTTTGGCTAGGCTTGTATGGGCCCTAGGGCCGATAGCCTAGTACCTACCTATGAACCTATGAAATGTCAGGTGGGTGTGGCAGAGGTCTCTTGCCTAGGACATAGAGTGGGGAGTGGTAAGATCAGGCCAGAATCTGCCAAAGTGGAATCCATTCAGGCATGGCCTGCCCCTGTTACCAAAAAGCAGGTGAGGGCATTTTAGCGACAGCAGGGTACTACAGAATGTTTGTCCCCAATTATAGTACTATAGCTGCTCCCCTCACAGACCTGACAAGTTAAAACAGGCCAGGTAAGGTAGTGTGGACCCCAGCATATGAACAGGCATTTCAGAAGCTTAAAGGAGCTTTGGGAGGACCCCCTGTGTTAGCCAGTCCAAATTACAGCAAATAATTTGTTGTGCAAGTGGATGCTTCAAACCTTGGGGTGGGAGCTGTACCTAGCCAGATTTTTTCAGAGTGAGAAGAGCACCCAGAGGTTTAACTCAGTCATAGGCTCCAACCCGGGGAGGAATGCTATGCAGCTGTAGAAAAGGAATGTCTAACCGTAGTGTGGGCACTGCAGAAACTTCAGCCTTATCTGAATGGAAGGAAATTCACTGCAGTTACAGACTACTTTCCCCTAACATGACTGCATCAAGCCAACCAGCAAAATGCCAAGTTACTAAGATGGAGCCTAGGATTGCAAGCATATATGACAGTCCAGCACCACAGTGGGGTTAGCAGTGCCAACGTAGATGGTCTCTCAAGACTGGGAATATGGGGTAAGGTATTCCCAGATAGGCTCAACCCTCTCAAGCAATGTTTCTCAAGGGTCACTTGAAAAACTAGCTTGAGTTCTCTTGGGGGGGGGGGGGGGGGATTGTGAAAGCTGTCCACCCAGCTAGCTGGAATTTTGTAAATAATTCTATGTTATTTGTGAATATTAATATGGTTTGTATGCTTGTCTTACAAATGTAAGAAAACTATATGTTATGTTATGTTAAACTCAATGTTATGTGCTGAGTTTCAAGAATGTAACCACAGTGTATCCTACTGGAAAAGAACAGAGTTAACTTGCAAACTCTAAGAAAAGAAGTGAATTGGTTATGATGGTGTTTTTCTCAGCTAGGAGACAGAATGTCTGCAGGTAGAAATTCTTTCTATTGTCTGGAAACAGAAATAATTACAGGTTTCAAAGGTAAAAGTGTGCAACTGTTTTACAACTTCCAGTTCCAGGCAAGCTTCTAAAAGATACGTATTTTTACACCGAGGAGCTAAATTTTAAGTTTCTGTTAGCCTGGGAACTGAAGGCAGAGGTGTCAAATAGTGATGTCATCCAGCTAACCCAGCAGTAATCTGTATTGTTAATTTAAGAACCATCTCTCAGAGAAAGTCCATGCATTTTGTATTTGTCATTGGACCTAGCAACATTCTCTCATCAGCACTTCTACATCTGTATTTGCCTGGCTCTGTAAGTAAGTTATTTAGGGCAATAGTATCTCTTAGATGTAGATAGGAATACAGTAAAGAATAGATGTTTTCTGTATGCATGTATGTATGTGAGACTGTCCTGGAATGTTGTTTTAAAGTATTTCCTGTGATTCTGAACTCTGTTGTGACTGCATTGAGTTAGAGAATTGTCATGTGCTTTTATTATTTATTATTAAATGTAGTTATACCTTTTAATTGTGGCTGCTTCGTTTAGAGATATTTAAGCTCTTCGCGTACTTGCATATGTATTTGGTGACACTGTATAGGCCACTCCTAAATAGCCTTAGTCTTGGACACACTTACCATTTGGATAATAGTAATATTACACAGTAGAATTGGTCACCCTTTGTAAGAGCCTTATAGTAGCTGATAAGGATGGTTGGTGGCAGCTGGTACTACCTTATAGTCTGGACAGAAGGGGGCATAGCTAAGGAACCTGTGCCAGCCTTTCACAGGAGTGTTTGTGTGTTTGCATATAAATAAAATCTCAAAATGTGTGTCAGCTACTTGGGCAGGGACACGAAGCATTGGTTGGGTGGACTGTGATCTCTGTGTGCTCTTAAGGGAAATTGTACTTTACTGTATGTGTACTTGTCATCCATCCCAATGTGCATGTCCCTCACGCGTATTGATGGTGAGAATTGAGGCTCCTTAATTACTGGGCCAGTGCAGAGGCGTCACAACATCCACTTGAGCCCATGCCACATCCCACACAATTTTCCCTTTCCTTGAGAGCCCTTAAACAGAACAAACAACCCCCCCCCCAAAAAAAATCATCAAGTCAGTAACAACACACAAAACTATGTACATCCACAAATACTGAGGTTTCTGCGTGCTAACAAGAACAACAGTTCAAATTTGATAGCCACACAGACAGGCTAGAGTTAACCAAAAAGAATGGTTAGTTATGCTAAGACGCATGGTATAGCCTGTACTATTAGTACGTGCTATTTGATTTTGTCTGTCTTTATGGCTCTCTCAGCTGAGAAAATGCTTTGAATGCTTTCAGTAAACATTTTCTCCAATCCATTTCTCTGTATCAAATTATATTCTAGTGATATGCAAACCAGATACAAAACTGCTAAGGGTAACTTGTTTACCAAAAAAAAAAGCTGTACAGTATTCAGTATTCTTTTCATTTACATGCTTTGTAACAAACGTGTTACTGGAGAACACCTAGGGACTTAACCCGGTCATTTCCCTATGCAAGCATGGGAAAAAGCACACTGATTTTTCTTTTGTCAGTCTCTTTAACAGACCATGTTCTTCGTGTTTCACTATTGCAGTCATTACACTTGGGTTATCCTGCTGGCAGGCCTGAATTCCAAAGTCTAGGTCCGGCGTCAGTTGCTGTCACCTCTTCCCTGACGGCAGTATGCCAGGGGTATAAAAGATGCAGCCGACGCCATTTTCTTCTATTACAGCTGCAGTAATCACATATGGGTTCTCTGCCGTCAGGCGGTCCCTCGATCGGCCGAATTCCAAAGTCTTGGTCCGGCGTCGGTTGTTGTCCCTTCTTCCCTGACGTCAGTGTGACAGGGGTATATAAGTTACAGCCGACGCCATATTCTCCAGTCTTTTTTGCCGCGCGGTGCCCGAAGCAGAAGCAGTTCGCAAGTGCCGGTCGGCCAGCTCCTGAATTTACGAAAAATTGGAAACCGAAGTCTTCTTTAAAGCTAAGTACCCCGTTGAGGAAACTTTTCTTACCTCAGACCGATGTCAGACAAAGTTAACAATTGTATTTCTTGTGGGAAGCAAATACCGCATAAGGATTTCCATTCCCTTTGCATACCTTGTTTAGGCCCAGACCACGACGTCTCGGGCTGTCGCTTCTGTGCGACTTTCAATAAATGCACTATTAAGCGTCGGGCGGAGTTCGCCCAACATTATTTTGGTAAAGCCTTTGATTATAAAATGTCGTTGGATACTCCGACTACCGTTTTATCCAAAAAACACAAGGACAAAGACCGACACGCGAGGTCCGCGGTCTCCACCGACACCACGCCAAAGCCGGCTACACGTGGTCCGGTGCTCAGCGAGCTGCCTTTGCAGTCCCTGACTACCAACGACACTTCCATGACGGTGTCTTCTGTACCCGAGACCGCTGGTACCTCGGCCCTTACTCAGACTACAACCACCAAAACCACAGTGGGTGTTGAGCCTCCTAATGTGGACAGGTCCACTTCACCCAGGGTGTATTTAGACCCTCTTCTTCCTTTTCTATTAAGGCCTTCACTAAGTCCAAATAAGCCATGCATCCCAAGAGGCCTGTTGCACAGGGCCCATCCCCAGGCCCCATGCCTAAAAGGCAGATACTTAAAATGGCTGAGGATTTAATTTACTATATCAGGGGTTCCCAACCCCCTCCAGACAAGAGATCCAGAGTGGAGGAAGACTCTCCCTCTTCTGAACAGGGCTTCTTTTTCTCAGAACATTCTGATGTGTAGGAACACTCGTACTCCCCTTATGAAGATTCTGATGCAGAACAGTCCATTCCTTCTGTATCTCCCTCAGAGGATTTCTCTTTTGGGGAAACCTTGCACACCTTGAGGGAGCACTTCCATTGGGAAGGCCAAGACTTTTCTGATTCCAAGAAAAGGCTTAGGGAATTTCTTTTGTTACCTCAACACAGACCTCTGGCTATTCCTCCTGTCCTGGACATACTTGATGATGTTTACTCGGAGGCTTGTCTTAATCCGGATTCCCTGCATCCTGCACCAGTCAAACCTGATAGGTACTACAGAGTCCCTAACTCTCACCAATTTCCTTTCAAAAGCCATAATGCTGACCCTGAAACCATTTCTCAAGGTCCCAAGGGTATGAAGGCCTCTACTGCCAAGAACCCTCTACCTTCTGAAAGAGAATCGAGATCCTTTGAAAGATGGGGGAAAAAGGTATACACCTCAGCCACCCTAGCCATGAGGGCCTTAAATTGTCAGTTCCATATGCTTAAATATCAACAGTTTCTGTTATCGCAATTAAGAAACAAAATGTCTCAACCTGAACAACCAGATTTGAAGGAATTGCAGGATGTGATGCATAGTGCTGAACAAGTGGGTAAACACACCTTACAATGTGGTTATGATGCCTTAGAGGCCGCAAGTAGAGCTGCTGCTACAGGAGCAGTCATTCGTAGACATGCCTGGCTTAGGGAACAAAGCTTGCCTGATCATGTTAAAGCTAAGCTTCTAGATGCTCCTTTACAAAAGGATATGCTATTTGGTACTAATGCTGAGGAGATACTACGGAAAATGGAAGAAAAAGCTAAATCTATGCAAACTGTCAAGGCTTTTCTACAGGTACAGCCACCTCGTTTTAGCAGAAATTGGCCTTCAAAAAACTGGTCATTTCCAGCCACGGACAAGCCCCAAAGAGGTAGATACAGGCGCTCAAGGGGCAGAGGACAATCTCAAGGATCATATATAGGCAGACAATGGCAATCTCAAGCACCAAGAGGTGGCGAAGACAGTGCACAACAACACAGAAAGCAAACCCAATGACTTCCTCCTTTTCATGCCAAGCAAATCTCAGATGGCAGCCCCCTTGGGAGGAAAGCTGGCACTATTTTCAAGAAATTGGCAGATTATCACAACAGACAAATGGATCTTGGACATAATAAACAGAGGCTACATATTTCATTTTCACACTTTTCCAAAAATGAGAGGCATGCCAAACCTGCTGCACAATCAAAGGGCAGAGGCACAAATACAAATTTCAAAGCTCATGGACATGAAAGCCATTCAAGAGGTTCCTACTCACGAACAAGGTCAAGGTTTTTATTCCAGACTTTTCCTGGTACCAAGAAAAGGAACCAACTGGAGACCCATTTTGGACTTATCCATCCTAAATACATTTCTACTCGTACCAAAATTCAAGATGCTCACATTACAGCAGCTTCTTCCCATGCTGGGCAAGGAGTTTTGGCTGGTAACATTGGACCTCAAGGAGGCATACCTGCATGTCCCAATCAGACAAAGCTGCAGAAGATACCTCAGATTTCTTGCAGGTTCAATCCACTATCAATTCTCTGCATTGCCCTTTGGCTTATCTACTGCGCCCAGAGTATTCACGAAATGCCTGGCATCAGTAATTGCCTACTGCAGACTTCAAGGGATACAAATATACCCTTATTTGGATGACTGCCTGATCCAAGCGGACAGCAAGCACACTCTTCTGGAACATCTGGCTTATGCAACACGGTTACTGAATTCTCTGGGTTACACAATCAACAAAGAGAAATCCAGGCTGACACCATCTCAGAAAATAACTTTCCTGGGTGCCAACCTGGACACAAACACCCAGATGGCCTACCTTACGCCAGAAAAACAAGGGCAAGTAACTCAGTACTTCAAAACACTAGCAAATTGTACCAGGCTTACTGCAAGGAAAATCCTGCAGGCTCTGGGCTTCATGGCATCTTGCATTCTTTTAATCCCATGTGCAAAGTTGCATATGAGAAAACTACAATGGTACCTAAAAAGCCTATGGTCTCAACACAGCCACAATTTGGAAACGATGATACCAATAATTCCATGTTTGCAAAAGGAATTTCTATGGTGGGCCCAAGCATGTCAAGAAAACACAGGCCTCCCATTCTGCAAGCCTCAAGCAAATCAAGTCATCACAACAGACGCCTCAGATTACGCCTGGGGGGCACACATGACAGGCAGGTGCATTCAGGGCAAATGGTCCCAAAAGGGAAAGCACCTTCACATCAATCAAAAAGAAATGCTAGCAGTGATAAATGCAATTACAGCATTCAAGGACCTCCTGCATCCAGGACAATTATTGATAAGAACAGACAACACCACAGTAATGTGGTATATAAACAAACAAGGAGGAACACATTCATATCCCCTGTGCAGACTAGCCATGACACTTTGGAACTTGGCTCTGGAAAGGCAAATCGAACTTCAAGCACAGTACTTGCCAGGTTTGGAAAACACACTGGCAGACAATCTAAGCAGAAATATGACAGACCCACACAAGTGGAAGCTGCATCCGCAGGTGTTTACAAAGATAATACAAGCTTGGGGAAGGCCAGACATAGATCTCTTCGCCTCCCACAGGAACCATCAATTGGAAAAGTTTTGTTCAAGGACTTTTCATCCAAAGGCATGGAGTGTGGACGCCCTTTCATTCAGTTGGACAGCATGGACAGTGTACGCTTTCCCACCGCTGCCCCTTCTATCCAAGGTACTCTTGAAAGCAAGAGCAGACAGACCGAAGATGATACTGATTGCTCCAGACTGGCCAAGGCAGCACTGGTACCCACTCCTGAGGAGCCTAACACATACTCCTCCCTGGCCTCTACCTCTAGTGCCTCTTCTACTGACTCAGCACAGCTACAAAACTCTTCACAGTCAGCTAAAAACACTCAATCTTGCTGCATGGAAAATTCCTTAACACCACAGCAGACCCCACTCTCCAAAGAGGTGCAGGATGTCATTCTGGAGGCCAGAAGGCCATCTACTAGGAAGACTTACTCCGCAAAATGGAAACGGTTTTGCTCTTGGAATGAGAAAAGAGGCCAGGACCCTAGAAAACTTAATCTGCCTCAGGTATTACAGTATCTAGCTGAGCTGCTGAACAGTGGACTTTCATTTTCTTCCATAAAAATCCATGCCTCAGCCATTTCTGCAGAATTCAACACGGATCCACCGTTATTCTCTCACCCACTTTTAAGGCAATTCCTCAGAGGGGCTAAGAATATAAGACCACCAAGGAAACAACCAGTGCCAGCCTTGGATCTTAAGTACATCCTAGAAAAATTAACATTGCCTCCCTTCGAACCAGCTGCGTCAACAGATTTGCAATACTTGTCCTGGAAAACAGCTTTCCTTCTGGCCATTACCTCAGCTCATAGGGTTTCGGAACTACAAGCCCTCATGGCTGTGCAGCCCTTTCTTATCTTCCATCAGGACAGGGTTTCCCTTCGAACCAACCAGTCATTTATGCCTAAAGTGGTATCCAAGGTAGCTTTAAATCAAGCCATTCACTTACCTACCTTTTACCCCAATCCTCAAAACAAAGGGGAAAGGCTGCTACATTCCTTAGACATCCATAGACAGCTACGTTACTATTTGGACAGAACAAAGCCTTTCAGGAAATCAGAACAGCTTTTTGTGTCTTATGCTGTAGGAGCTCAAGGGAAGCCTGTTACCAAACAGACAGTCTCTAAATGGATAGGCCACTGCATACGTTTTTGTTACTCCTATCATGGGAAATCTGTCCCTGTAGGCATCAGACCACACTCCACCAGGGCCACAGCTACCTCCACAGCCTTCCTCAGAGGAGTTCCTACCAAAGATATCTTGGAGGCAGCCACTTGGAGTTCTGTACATACCTTCACTAGACACTACCACCAGCCTTTATATTCCAAAACCAGAACAGGCTTTGCTACTGCTGTATTGCAGGGCATTCTGGCTCATCCCAGTTCTACCTAGTGCCTACCACCCTGTGCGTAGCTTTGGGATTCTACCCATATGTGATTACTGCAGCTGTATGCACAATGAACATAGTACGGTTTTGTACCTACCATAAATGTAGATGTTCGAGTGCTAATACAGCTGCAGTACAGGTTTCCCTCCCTCCTTCCCCTCTAGGTATAGGACTAGTGGCTAACACCTCCACATACAACCTATTTTGGGTTATCCTCCTATGTTGTATTTGCTTGCAACTACTCTTTTTTGATAACTTTGCATTGCTTGTATATATATTTACATATATATCTATAATTTATCTATTGCCTTCCTTTGGGGGCACTTGACATCTGGGGCAAGAAAGACTGGAGAATATGGCGTCGGCTGTAACTTATATACCCCTGTTGCACTGACGTCAGGGAAGAAGGGACAACAACCGACGCCGGACCAAGACTTTGGAATTCGGCCGACCGAGGGACCACCTGACGGCAGAGAACCCATATGTGATTACTGCAGCTGTATTAGCACTCAAACATCTACATTTATGGTAGGTACAAAACTGTACTTTCCCTGACGTCAGTATGCCAGGGGTATAAAAGATGCAGCTGACGCCATTTTCTTCAGTCTTTCTTGCCGCACGGTGCCAGAAGCAGAAGCAGTTCGCAAGTGCCAGTCTGCCGACTCCTGAGATTTTCGTGTTCGAATTTCAGATCTGAAGTCTTCATTAAAAGCTAAGTACCCCATTGGGGAAAACTTTTTTCTTGCTCCAGACCGATGTCAGAAAAAGTTAATAATTGTATTTCTTGTGGGAAGCAAATACCTCATAAGGATTTTCATTCTTACAGTATTCCTTGCCTAGGCCCTGACCACGACGTTGCTTGTTGTCGGTTCTGTGCTAGATTTAACCAGCACACTATAAAGCACCGGTACGATTTTGCATTTCACTATTTTGGTAGAAGATTTAATTACACAATGCCGTCGGATAGCCAATCGACTACCGCAATTTACAAGAAACGCAAAGAAAAAGAAAAGGACAGGCATCCGAGGTCTAAAACTGATGACGAGGCTTCTTCTAAGCCAGTCGCTGGTTCGCCGGCTCTCAGTAAGGCGCCTTCGCTGCCCCTTACGCCCGCTACTTTGGACCTGCAGACCGCTATAGACTCCCACGTGGAGTCGCCAGACCTTTCTTCTCTCTCCCACTTCCTCCCTCTTCCCTGTTTTATATCACAGTGCCTACATTTCTTAAAGCTGAACAAAGAAAAACAAATGGGAGAAAAAGAAAAAAAAAAACAAAAGCACCTGTTTATATGGTTATTCCCATTGCATTTAAAAAAAAAACTGAGAAAAGTTTTCTTCAAGTGTAATTGGATGTTCATCGTGTTTCACTGTTGCAGTCATGTCTGTAGGGTTCTCCCCTGCCGACAGGCAGTCCTCGGTCGGCCAGAATCCCGAAGTCTGGGTCCGGCGTCGGCTGTTCAACCATGCTCCCTGACGTCAGAGCGCCAGGAGTACAAAGCTGACAGCCGACGCCATCTTCTCCAGTCTTTCTTGCCGTGTGGTGATAGCAGTTCGCAAGTGCTGGTCGGCTGACTCCTGACAATTTTTTCTGATAAACTTCAGTCCGAAGACTTTCTTCTCCATTCAAAGCTAAGTATCCCGTTGGGGAAACTTTTTCTTGCTCCAGTCCGATGTCAGAAAAAGTTAATAATTGTATTTCATGTGGGAAGCAAATACCTCATAAGGATTTTCATTCTTACTGTATTCCTTGCTTAGGCCCTGACCACGACATAGCTAGTTGTCGGTTTTGTGCTAGATTCAATCCACATACAATTAAACAAAGGTACGATTTTGCCTTTCATTACTTCGGTAGGCGCTTTAACTACAAAATGTCGTCGGATACGGTTCCGGCTACCGGAGTTCACAAACGTCGCAAGGATAAAGACAGGCCTCCAAGGTCCAAATCTGATGATAGTGCACAAGCGGAGCCAGCTTCAGGTTCGGCCGTCATCAGTGAGGCGCTTTTGCAGCCCCTGTCGTCAGCCATTTCAGAACCGATGGCCGAAATGGACTCTCATGAGGAGCCAACCAGGCCTTTAAATATTTCTATTGCAGGACCTATTCTCTCTTCTTTTTTTTCTCTCTTTTCCCTCAGCCAATCCCCTTCCACCAGACTGTCTCCAGTTTCTCTTTATCAAATTGTCTCCTTGGAGACATGAGGACCAGACACCCAGTTTCTCTGTATCAGATTGTTTCCCTGGAAACATGAAGACCAGCTGCAGAATTGCTACTAAGTTTACATGAATTTGCTAGAAACAAAAACATCATATTCAATATTCTTTTTCATTTACTTGCCCTCTGTTAAAACTAATCAATCTAAGGACCTCAATAGTCATTTCCCCATGCAAAAATGAAAAAAGCGCATTAATTTTAACCTTGTCATGCCTTTTTAACCAGGCTTTTTTTTACATTGCATTTTGGTGGTGGTGCTGCGGTAGCGTTGTCGCCTCACAGTAAGACGCTGTCTGGTTCGATTCTCAGCTAGACCGTTTTCTGCGTGGTGACATGCGTGAATGGGCATACCTTCATTGAAAGTTGTGCATCAGGGCTGGTAACTCCGCACGTAAAAATCATCTACCAATAATTAGCGGACCGGAGTTCTGCTGTGGCGACCCCTAACCGGGAAAAAGCCGAAAGAAAAAAGAATTTCCTATATCTCTCAAAACTGCACGAGGAGAAAGAAGAGGGGTGAAAAAGAAAAAAAACAGCAGCACGTTTTTACAATCCCTATCACACTTAAAAATATTATGCAAAGAAAACCATACACAACAAATAAAATAAAATGTTTTATTCACTTAGTCAGCAGTCAGCACTCCCTTCTCTTCCCCTCCCCAAAGCATTTTTCTGAACATTAATAACATGAAGTAGGGCATATACTCCAGTCCCCCCACAAATCCAAGAAACCCCCAAAAAGTCTAATATTTCCAGATCTTCTTGTTCTGTCGTATTTCACAAACACAACCTCTGCATTGTAGCCCCACAACAAGTCACCGGCTCTAGCGCTGTTCCTCTCAATCACCCAAATCATGTCGCTGCCTCACCTGCAGTGCACTCCCGACTCCTCCAGTCAACTCTCGTGCTCCCCTCCCTCCAACACCCTCTGCCGAAACACTGGTAAAAGGTCCACAGGCACAGTCTCCCTCACCAGAAGAACAAAAAGCTGACTCTCCCTCTGCTCCACAGCTCATATTCTGTTGGACAAACTTTTCTATTTCCTCCCCAGCATGCACTTCATCAAAAAATGATTTTGTCCCTCCAGGGAAGAACACTATAAATTATTTTAAAGCTTCTTCCATTTTTTTCCATTCCCTTGTCATTTTTGTTGATATACTCCGTCAGCATTTTGTTTAGTTTAACCAAGTCTGCGTGTAGTTGTCTTGTATGTTTCTGTAGGTTATTGGAAGTCATGTCTGAAGGTTGCATTGCCCTTCGCTGAACAGCTGCAGAACCCTCCCCAGTCAGTGTTTCCTCCTCACTCTCTGCAGCTGACCTTTTTCCAGGTCCTCTGCACTTCTCCACTGCTGGCTTCCAGGCAGTACACCCACCAGCCAGCCACTGAAGTTTACCCACAAACACAAGTCCACTGGCCCCTTCTGCCGAGCCTCTGCCCCCACACTGGGAGAGCCAGAAACAAGCATCCTCTCAGTGTACAGCTGTCTTGGAAGTTCATCCTTACGGAGTACTCTTTCAGAAACACAGGTGAACAAATAGTTGTAGAGAAGGAATTTTTTTTTGAGTTGGGATACAGGAACTGAATTGCCTAGGGATAGTAAGTTTACTTTTGGTGTTTGCCAATAAATACTAGAAAATGGAAATCAAAGCCTAAACCAACTGTATTTGAAGTAGTATCATAACAGAGATAAAAGAACTGGAAGTAGGATCTTTAGAAAACAGTAGGAGCAAATTATGCAGAAAAATGGAAATTGTGAGAACAATACATGTAGAATAATGTTTTGGAGTAAGAGTGAGGTTTAAGGGAAGGGAAGGCAGGAATTGAGCAATTCATGTAATGTTGGATTAGTGATGACTGTATAAAGTAGTGTGTGTAATGTGTAGTGTTTGTAACTGTTAACATTTTTTTTTCTTTTATGTAAATATATGTTTATGTCTTGAGTGATAATTCAATAAACGTGTAAAAAATGTTGTCGCAAGGATATAGGGGCATTGGTTCTCTGGTTTAGTAGCTCTCACTGTGCCTCTGGCTACTGGGAACCTGATACTCCCCATCATTGACTCCTTTCTTGAGGAGTTCTTCACTTCTCATTTTATTTTCCTTTCCAGTCTAATTTTTCCATTTTCCATTTAGTCCTCCCTCCAAGAATGAGTAGATCAGGGTATATAGCCTGTTTCCACTTGTATGTCCTTTTTATGCACTCCTTACTATAGTAGGACATCCACCTCCGGCATTCTCTATGCATTCCTTGTATGGAGTGGGGAGTTTTCCTTTATTTCAATCTTTTACCCCTTCTGATCGAAACCTACTGTATTTACTTTAATATATCTAATGAGTACATTCTACTAGTTCTCTCTCACACACACACACACACACACACACACAAAAAAAGTTTTCCAATTTACTCATCCCCCTCAGGCATCTGTTTATCTTATTTTTCTTTCTTTTTTTTTTTTTTTTTTTTATTCCACATGTATTGTACTGTAACTCATACCTACTGCTTTCCTAATCCTGCCAGGGCAGACTTCCATCGTCCCTTCCACCAGTTAGTTGCATGCTTAACCAAATGATTTATCATTGAACTTGCTATAAGTTGTGAGTCAGATCCTGTCTGTATTTGAAGAGAGACATATTTTTCAAGTGGTAATGAATAGATGGCTATTATAGATACCTCTCATAACTACTCCATCAACTAATTTCCAGTCATTGGTAAGAGCATTGGCATTTAACTATGCTACTTGAAAAGCAGAAGCCTGCCAAATAATGACCGACTATACCTCACTGATGAGTGGATTGTTACTGTTTAAGACCAATTTAAGTAATGGATATCATGCCAAACAACACATCTGGGACACTCTTATGTGCCCATTCTGCATTTAACATCATATCCTACCGAGGACCACTGTTCCAATATTACTAACCATGGTGATTTCCCACCAGGGATAGGCAATATACTATCAAAATTCGGAAACACGCTGGTACAAGTAGCATAATATCAAAAGTATGATTTCAAAGTTTCGTAAAATCGAAACCTAACTTACTGAAGCTTTAATATCGATTTCTGGACAGCAAATGCAGTTCAGCGGGCAGATTTTTAAAACAGCGAATATCAAACACTCTGCTTTAACATGGTTCGAGATTGGGTCGGGAAAACATTTTAATTTTTGCCATTGTTTTTTGACGACGTGATGAAACGAACAAGTGCGTTTCCAAATTTTGCTAGAAAACTAGATAGCCATAAGTGCAGTCAGGATACCATTGCTTCCTTTCGTGCAGTACTTCTGACATATGACAAAAGAGTTGCCAAGACTATGTGGTACATGAGAGATGTATGGGTGTGAAATACCTAACAAACATTTGCCACAAGTCCAAAAATTGAACCAGCATTTCTTTGTCAGCCTAACTACCTATAACTACACATTTTAGTATGCTGGTTTTCAGAAACTTTGGACGCTTTTTGAACTTCTGAAACCTTGACTAAGATATGTGTTTCAGATTTTTGTCTTTTTCCATTTATTTTTTTTTTTTTTTATTTGTTAGCCAGGGTAAGTGATCTTTTTAAGTCCATTTTCAGAGATGACCTAGATGACAGTAAGAAGGATAAAAACAAATGTTTGGGCAGTTTTCTGTAAATAGTCAATCAGTATGTTTTGGAGAGGTAGGAGGTAGCCAGAGTATTGAAGCCCATGCAGGCAAGGGAAGAACATGCAGAATTCCACACGTTGACCAGTTGTCAGAATTGAACTTGAAATCCCAGAACTGTGCAGCAAACTGAGCCACCATGCTGTCCAGATATCCAAGAACAAGTGGAGAGTCAATATGCCCCCCCCTTTTTTTTTTACATAATTTACTTATTCCACAAGATTGTCAAAATACATACATATGTATAAGCTTTGTTTGTGAATGTGTTCATTTTTGTTGTGAAAAAAAATAACATTTCATTATTCTAAGCATTTGTTATTGCTTAATATTATAACTGTTGTATGACAAATTTCCATAAAAACAGAAAGCAAAAACAAGATAATTAGAAAAAAAAAACAGATAGTTCATTATTACTGAGACTGTTTAGAATGTTAGAGTAACTGCAATCCATTTCATATGTTTATCTTAAATTTTCAGCAGTTTTTTATTTATTGCAAGACACTGCTTGAACCACCCAAGAATGGTCCCTTTCCATTCAGTGAGTTTTATTGATGTTCATCATTCTTACAGCTACAGTAGTCTTTTGGCTATATGGGTTGTTTCCTGCCCAGGAAACAACAACCAGCCAGCTTCATAAAGCTGTGACTCCTCCTCACACCTTTACTCTTGACTGTTGATTTAATAGCCGAGAGAAGTGAAATCAACCATCAGAGTGAAGAAATCTTCAGTACTTTCTTGCCACGTCTCAGGGGGAAGCAGCTCTAAGACTTCAAAGGAGCAACAATTGGTTACAGGCTTGATTGCCTGGAAATAAGTTCCCATAGGGAAGCCCTTCCCCACAGAAAATATTGCATTTTAAATATTTTTGATGTTTTTTTATTTTCTGTAGAATACCAGCGATTTTATTAATATCAAAAGTTTCTTGTCAGAAAATGCCATTTTTAAACCAGGGTCATTATTGAATACTGGAGATGTTTTTGTGAAAAAGACACTGCTTTTGATGCATTTTAGCTGAAACATGAAGACTGAAGATATAAAGATTGGAAAGTTTTTTTATGTACTTCAGTGTTTCGGTGATGATCATCGTGTTACACTGCTGCAGTCATTACACTTGGGTTATCCTGCCGTCAGGTGGTTCCCCAGTCAGTCCGAGTTCCAAAGTCTTGGTCCGGCATCAGTGCGGCAGGGGTATATAAGATACAGCTGATGCCATTTTCTTCAGTCTTTCTTGCCACACGGTGCCCGAAGCAAAAGCAGTTCGCAAGTGCCGGTCGGCCGTCTCATGAGATTTTCATTCCGAATCCAGAACCAAAGTCTTCTACAAAGCTAAGTACCCTGTTGGGGAAACTTTTTCTTGCCTCAGACGGATGTCAGTAAAAGTTAATAATTGTATTTCTTGTGGGAAGCAAATACCTCATAAGGATTTCCATTCTTATTGTATCCCATGCCTAGGCCCAGACCACAACGTCACTGGTTGTCGGTTTTGTGCTAGGTTTAACAAGCACACTATTAAACGTCAGTTTGATTTTGCCCGACATTATTTTGGTAGAAAATTCAATTATACCATGCCGTCGGAACTTCAGACAACCGGAATACATAAAAAGCACAAAGACAAGGATAGGCATCCGAGGCCCAAAACTGACGACGAAGCCTCTTCTAGGCCAGTCGCCGGTTCTCCGGTTTTCAGCAAGGCGCCTTCACAGCCCCTGACGACCGCTTCTGTAGAACCACTGGCCGCCTCTGACTCCCACGTGGAGATGGCTGGGCCTTCGGACGCACAAGTTATTTAGCCTA
This sequence comes from Protopterus annectens, assembly GCF_019279795.1. Taxonomy (NCBI): domain Eukaryota; kingdom Metazoa; phylum Chordata; order Ceratodontiformes; family Protopteridae; genus Protopterus; species Protopterus annectens. The sequence continues at coordinate 333,081,464 of NC_056746.1, forward strand.
CCGAAGCTAACCCTTCAGAGGGATCCGGAGTAGCTGAGCTGCCCGCAGCTTCAGAGGGTGTTTTCAGACCTACTCAGTTAAGCATTAAACCCTCTGCTAAGTCTAAACCAGCTTTAAAATCAAAGAAACAAATACAGCATTCTCCAGCACAGGCCTCCATGCCTAAGAAACAAATGCTTAAAATGGCCGAAGACCTAATCACTCTGATCAGGGGGTCCCATCCCCCTCCTGATAAAAGGCGTAGACAGGATGCAGACTATGACTCATCTGACCAGGTGTCCATCTCTCCAGATTCATCCTCAGACCTAGGATATTCTTTACCCCCTTATGAGGATTCTGATGCTGAGGAGTCAGTTCCATCAGCCTCTCCACCTGAGGACTACTCCTTTAGGGAAACCTTGCATACCATGAGGGAGGATTTCCATTGGGAAGGCCAGGATTACTTGAATCGAAGAAAAGGCTCAGAGACTTCCTTTTATTACCTCAACACAGACCCCTTGCTATTCCGCCAGTGTTAGATATTGTGGATGATGTGTATACTGAATACAGCTTAAATCCTGATTCCTTACCTCCAGCCCCAGTTAAACCTGATAGATACTACAGAATCCCTGACTCTCACAATTTTCTGTACAAAAGCCCTGTTGCTGACCCTGAAACTATTTGTCAGGGACCCAAAGGGGTTAAGGCCTCATCAGCCAGGAATCCAGTTCCCTCTGACAGAGATTCCAGAGCATTAGACAGATGGGGAAAGAAAGTATATACATCTACAACTTTAGCAATGACAGCCTTAAATTGCCAGTTTCACATGCTCAAATATCAGCAATTTTTACTCTGTCAGTTGAAACAAAAAATGCTTCCAGATTCAGATCCTCCTACTTTTAAAGAAATGCAGGATTTATTGCATGCAACATAACAGGTGGGAAAACGTACATTGCAATGTGGTTTTGATTCTTTAGAGGCCTCCTGTAGAGCAGCAGTTACAGACTCTGTCATTAGTAGACATGCTTGGTTAAAAGAACATACATTACCAGATCATGTTAAAGCAAAATTATTGGATGCACCTCTGCAACAGGATGTGTTATTTGGAGTTAAGGCAGAAAAGGTATTAAAGAAAATGGAGGATAAGGCAAAATCTATGCAAACGGTGAAGGATTTCTTACAGGTTCAGCCTCCTAGATTTAGCAGAAATTGGCCAACTAAGAATTGGTCCTTTTCAGTTACAGACAGACCTCAAAGGGGCAGATACAGACGTCCAAGAGGTAGAGGTCAACCACAAGGTCCTTACAGGCCTCGACAGTGGGTTGCATCAGGCCAGAAAGAAGGGGAAGACAGGCCCCAACCATATAAAAAGCAGCCCCAATGACTTCCCACTACAGCTGCCAAACAACACTCTCTTGGCAGCCCCCTTGGGAAGAAAACTGGCACTTTTCTATCACAATTGGCATATGATCACCAAAGACAAATGGGTTCTCAACATTGTATCTCAAGGTTACAGGTTCCACTTTCACGCTCTGCCAAGGTTAAAAGGAATGCCAAATCTACCGCCAAATCAATGGGCAGAGGCTCAAAAACAAATACAGCACTCATGGATATGAGAGCTATTCAAAAGGTACCACCACAGGAGCAAGGACAAGGATTTTACTCAAGACTCTTTCTGGTTCCCAGAAAGGACAAAGCCTGGAGACCCATTCTGGATCTTTCTTCTCTAAACACTTACCTGGATGTTCCGAAATTCAAAATGTTGACACTACAGCAGCTTCTTCCCATGCTGGGCAAGAAAGCTTGCCTCGTGACATTGGACCTCAAGGAGGCATACCTGCATGTCCCTATCAGACAAAACTGCAGAAGATACCTCAGATTCATAGCTGGTTCAATGCACTATCAATTCTCTGCACTGCCTTTTGGCTTATCTACTGCGCCCAGGATCTTCACAAAGTGCCTGGCACCAGTAATTGCATTTTGCAGACAGAAAGGAATTCAACTTTATCCGTACCTGGACGACTGCCTGATTCAAGCAGAAAGCATGGACATTCTTCTAAAGCATCTGGCATTTGTAAAAAAGTTATTAAGTTGCCTGGGGTACACAGTAAACAAAAAGAAATCAAAACTAGTGCCCTCACAAGAGATAATATTCCTGGGTGCCAGCTTGAACACAACAGCCCAGATGGCTTATCTCATGCCAGACAAGCAAGGACAACTGACTCAATACTTTCAGTTGATGGCAACAAAGACCCAACTCCCTGCAAGAAAAATTCTGCAGGCCTTGGGTTACATGGCATCTTGCATACTACTAATTCCATATGCCAGACTGCATATGAGGGAACTACAATGGTATCTAAAGAATGTATGGTCTCAACACTGTCAAAGTTTGGAAACAGTTATACCACTAATTCCTTGCCTTCAACAGGAGTTTCAATGGTGGGCTCAAGCTTGTCACCTCAACAAGGGACAGCCTTTTACTCAACCCACAGCCAGGCAAACACTGACAACAGATGCACCGGATTACACCTGGGGAGCACACATGGTAAGCAACTGTATTCAGGGCAAGTGGCCCGCAGAACAAAGGCATCTTCACATCAATCAAAAAGAGATGCTAGCTGTACAAAATGCCCTTATAGCTTTCAAGAACCTGCTCCATCCAGGACAACTGCTACTAAAGACAGACAACACTACAGTTATGTGGTACATAAACAAGCAAGGGGGCACTCACTCCTACCCCCTCTGCAGGCAAGCCATGACCTTGTGGAACACAGCTCTAAACTATCAAGTTCATCTGCAAGCACAATTCCTGCCAGGAGAGAAAAACACACTGGCAGACGACTTAAGCAGAAACATCATGGATCCCCACGAATGGGAATTGAATCCACAAATATTCAGAATGATAACACAGAAATGGTGGAGCCCGGACATAGATCTGTTTGCATCCCCAATGAACTGCCAGCTACAGAAATTCTGCACAAGGAGTTACCATCTACAAGCATGGAAAGTGGATGCCCTTTCATTCAGCTGGAAAAATCTACAAGTATACGCTTTCCCACCACTACCTCTCCTGCCAAAGGTACTCATAAAAGCCAGGCAAAAAGAGCCAAAGATGATCCTGATTGCACCAGACAGGCCACGCCAGCACTGGTACCCTATTTTAAAGAATTTAGCACAAGGACCACCCTGGATTTTGCCTCAAATCCCACATCTGCTGACTCAGCACAGCAATCAGATACTACACAGCCAGCTAAAGACCTTAAACCTAGCTGCATGGAAGATTCCTTAGTCAAGCAAGCAATGCCGCTCTCCAAAGCGTTTATGGATGTCATTCTGGAGGCCAGAAGGCCTAGTACCAGGAAAACCTATTCAGATAAATGGAAGAGATTCTGTGCCTGGAACCAAGCTCACAGCCTTGACCCTCATGTCCCAAACATTCCTCAGATACTACAATATTTAACTGAGATGCTGGACAAAGGCCTCTCCTTCTCATCCATCAAGATCCACGCCTCTGCCATCTCTGCTCATTGCAACATGGATCCACCAATTTTCTCAAATCCTTTGCTAAGGCAGTACCTCAGAGGGGCTAAAAACATAAGACCGTCCTGTAGAGCACCTACTCCAACTTTGGACCTCAACTTTGTTTTGGAAAAATTAACTTTACCTCCTTTTGAGCCAGCTAACACAGCAGAATTAAAATATATCTCTTGGAAAACTGCTCTGCTCCTGGCAATAACATCAGCATGAAGGGTTTTAGAATTACAGGCACTAATGGCAGTGGAACCTTTCCTCATTTTCCACCAGGACAGGGTGTCTTTAAGAACTAACCCTACGTTTATGCCAAAGGTGGTATCCACTGTGGCTCTAAACCAAACTATTAATTTGCCAACTTTTTATCCAAAACCACAGAATAAAGGGGAGAGACTACTGCATTCCTTGGACATTCACAGGCAGTTACGCTTCTACTTGGACAAAACCAAAGCTTTCAGGAAATGTGAGCAATTATTGGTAGCATATGCTGCAGGAGCACAGGGAAAAGCCATTTCAAAACAGACTATTTCAAAATGGATAGGACATTGTATACGTTCCTGCTATACACACCATGGGAAACCTATACCTAGCAGCATTAGATCTCACTCCACTAGGGCAACAGCCACTATAACTGCCTACCTCAGAGGAGTACCTACCAAGTATATTTTGGAAGCAGCAACTTGGGGTTCTGTGCATACCTTCACCAAGCATTACCATCTGCCTCTGTACTCTAGATCCAGAGCTGGCTTCGCCACTGCAGTGCTGCAGGGCCTTATAGCCACCCCTAATGCCGGATAGAACCAGCCACCCTACCTCAGCTTTGGGATTCTACCCAAGGGGAATGACTGCAGCAGTGTAACATATGATGATAAGATGAACATAGTACAGTTTTGTACCTACCATAAATGTAGATGTTCGAGTGTATACACTGCTGCAGTCCAGGTTACCCTCCCTCCTCCCCCTCTTACTTGCTGATACGTACCTATGTCTTCTACCCTTTACTACCTATGGGGAGTATTTGCGGGTAGCTGAAAGGTGTTGTTTGCTTTTCTTATGTATGTTTTATTAGCAATTTGAATTGCCTACCTATTTGGGGGCACCTGACATCTGGGGCAAGAAAAACTGAAGAAAATGGCGTCGGCTGCATCTTATCCCTGCTGCACTGACGTCAGGGAGGAGGCGACAGCAACCGACGCCGGACCAAGACTTTGGAACTCGGGCCAACTGGGGAACCGCCTGACGGCAGGATAACCCAAGTGTAATGACTGCAGCAGTGTATACACTCGAACATTTACATTTATGGTAGGTACAAAACTGTACTTTTTGGTGCTTGTGTACATTTTGTGACATCTTACCTTCATTATTTTATTGCTTGAGACATTTTGCTTAAAGGTGTTATATTTAAGCATCTAGAAGTGTATTTCATGTTTGGTGCTTGTGTATACTTTGTGCCAACTTATCTTCATTTCTTGTTTTCTCTCGGTGCACTTTCTGTGAAAGGGACTTAACGTTCTGACAGGGTTTTGGTGTACTGCTTTTCTTTTACATTTGAATTTTGAGGGACCATGTGGGGAAATGCAATGGTGTTTGTATGCTACTTGTGAACACTTGACTAACAACTTACTTTCCAACCGACTCTTCTCTGCAACGCTTACTGGCAGTCAGGCTTCTTCCTTGGCTACAGCATGGATTCTTACACCAATCGTGCTGCTTCTTTTCCCACTGCATCTAAAAGAATAAGCAAATGAATAGGAGCCCTTGCCTACACCTCTGGCTCAGCAGTGCCTCAGCATCTAGTGGGCGAGTTTGCATTTTGCTGTAGTTGTTCTTCAGACCACCCTCTGCTTTCTCCATGGTTCCTGTGGTGTAGTCCCCTGCCCCACCATGGGCTGGGGTTAACCGTGTCCTCTACGGCTGTTTCAGTGCCCAGTCCGGGCATGAAAGAACCATAATCTTTGGGTCTGGGAGTTTCTCTGGGAGTTCTTCTCAGAGGAGCTGGGGAAAGAGACCTGTTGCTTGGGATGAAGTGTCCTGTCTCAGTTTGTCTCCTTCCATGGATGTCCCTAGAAAAAAGAAATAAAAGGTTGGATATTGCTCATCTAATACATTTTTTCCGTTCATAAGTATGATTTTTCTTAACTTAGTCAGGAGTTTATTGCAGGCTTTCTTTCCTGGAGAGCAGCAATCCTTATGAGGAGACTAAGTTAATGTTTTCCTGAGGAAAATTTCAGAGGATTCTGACAAAGACAGAGCCAAGGCTTTTTCTTTGTCTAATTCTCAAGTCTGAGTCTGATTCAGAGGATGGTTTGTCCTCTCAGACTCCATTAGACAAGTTTTTGTTTTCTAAGACTAGTTCCAGGATGAATTATGTATTTTTGTGGGATCAAGTGCATGTTCCCCCTAAAATGAGAGGATATGATGTGCCGCAAGTAGATTTATCAAATGCGATACCTGTTCCTCCTATTATGTCAGCCTTGGAGGATGTTAAATGCTGCCTGCAGTAACCCTGACCCTCAGTCTTCAGTCCCACCACCAAAATAAATAAATTAAATAAATAAAAACAGAACACTTATTAATACCAACCCTTCCCTTGGAGACCAGAAAATGAGGTATTAGAATTCACAGGCGAATTTCCTACTTCAAGTTTATCCTGTCAGCATTGACAGCTTGTGGGATTGTAGTGCCACACTTCTTTCAGAAGGTAGGTCCCGACTAAGTCTTATAATTTCTAACCTGTCTTGTGTATCTAAACAGGCATTAAATAGTGTCTATGATTGTGCAGACACTGTCTAGGGTCACTGCTACTGTTTTAAGAAGATACACATGGGTACACACTTACAAGGTTTTTTTTAATGAGGTAAAGTCTGAATTTTTAAAGTCTACTTTAAACTAGGAGGTTTTGTTTTGCCCTGCTGTCACTCAGGTTTTCACACAGTTTGACAGAGGCAGATTAATTCAGGGAGTTAAGATTTTTCTTGACCCACTTTATAAATCTTACAAACTGCCTTTATTTTAATGCCAAAATAATCAATCCCTGCCATATTTTAGCAAATAGAGAACAAAAAAGGTATTGCAGAAAGGGAACGATAAGAATCGGGAATTGCTTCAAAAAGGGGCAGACTATGAACACCTTCAGAATGATTATGCCAGCATTCCTTCCAGCCCACCCACCCTCTGCTCCTGTCCCATCATCTCTAAGCCTGTCTCATAGATTGGCTCTCAGTCTTTCCCTTTGGCAACAGATTATTTCAGACACTGGTATTAATACTGGTTCAGGAGGGTCACAGTTGGAGATTTCTTCCCTACTCTTCGAACCAGAGTTTTTTTCCCTCAGGTTGCTCAACACATGCTTTCCCTAGGAGTCATACTGCCAGTGCCTTCAGGCTAATGGCAGGAAGGCTTCATTTCCAGAATGTTTCTGGTTTCAAGCAACAAGCTATCCTGGGGACCAGTTTTAGATTATTCCATTCTCAACTAGTTTGTGAAAATACCAAAATTCAAAATGTTGACCCTAAAGAGTTTGTTGCCATTCATTCGTCTGAGATTTATGGTAACATTTGGACCTAAAAGATGCTTGTCATATTTCCATAGCAACAGGCTTCAACAAATTTCTCAGATTCTTTGGGTCATTTTGTCTTTTCTCTGCATCACCCTTTGACTTTGCTATAGCTGCTAGGGTGTTTACAAAATGTCTGGCTTCAAAGGTACCTCATTGGAGACTGTAAGTCATTCACATTTTATATTGTGTAGACAACTTACTGATCTTTGTAGAGTTTTTTGTCAGATGTCAGGAATCCTAAACATTTTTTCAATCCTTACCCATCCAGATAAAAGTTAAAAAAAATCCTCCTCGACTTTGTCACACAAAATTGTGCTTTTAGACTGCCTTTTAGATACATCTCCCCAAAGGCATTCTGAAGACACCAAAAGATGAATCAGTCTGAGACTTTGTCCAGAAAACATCTCAGGATTGTAGGGTTCATGGCCTCTGTGATTCTCATGATTCCTCTTGCCAAGTTATATTTGAGATAAATTCTGTAGTTTAAAAAAATGTAGATCCTCCTTATCCTCCGGGATTTTCAGATTCCAGTTTTGGTCTTTATCAAGAAAGAACTGCATTAGTGGAGGCATTAAGGCACCTCAGTTTCTACTTGGGAGCAGTTTCAATGTGGTAAAGGTGGGAGACCTGTGGGACCGTTCAGACACACAAAAACACATAAATGTTAGAGAGGTGTTACCATGATCCATGCTATAGTATGTCTACATGGCCTTTGGTCCCTGAGAATGTTACAGGTGGTTGCAGATGAAGCAAAGGGGCAACAGGTCCTATCCCCTGTGCAGGCCAGCATATTATAAAGGGGATGGGCTTTAGAAGCATTTTAGAGGCAACTATGTATTCTTCTGTATATACCTTTAAAAGCTTCACATACTGGATCCAGGACTGGCTGTGCTAAGACCCTTCACATTCTTTGAATTTGCAGCATGTCAGATTTAGTTATAAGTAATGAGGTTCAGAGCATTTTCCCCAGCAGAACACTTAGAATTTTGTTTTATCATAGTCCTGGTTTGGAAAGATAATTTCACTGAGGCCATGTTTTAAAAGATATTTTTGATATACAGCACTATTTCCTGACGTATAATCTCTTTTCTATATGCAAAGTAGATGCCTCAGTAGAAGAACATGAAAAACGTTAAGATAGGATGATACAGTAGGAAGGCAGACACAAAAAGAGGGGGTAGGCCAATGGCATCTTTATTTTCTTTTCCCCACATTTCATAAATGAAGGACCCTTCATTTTCTCAGACAGACAGGTAACTGTACCTGACAGATTGGGTGGTAAAAACTGATCAGAGACATTCTGAAGCACATTGTTTCTGCCAGCTCCTGTCTTGGCTAGTGCCACCCACTTCAGAGGATCTTTTTACATTCAGAAAATATGCTAAGTATGGATCTGTTTAATATAGCATTTTGCTTTTATATAGTTCTCAGTAGTGGATTTCACATTAACTGCTGCTGTGTTTTCTTTAAGCACAGATTAACCACATAAGCCCTGTTCAGTCCAAGCAACAATACGGGTAGATTTTCATACCCAGAACTGTTACTTCATTTTCTCTTGTATACAGCCTGCAGATGATGTGTTCATAGGTTTGGTGTACAAGAGCTAATCCTGTTATACACAAAGGAGCTGGGTGACTTGGATTCCACATTAGAACTTGCAGATTCCCTATGTAGTCATCCAGATCCTTTTGGAAGGTGTATGTTGATAGGCTGAGTTTAGTTGAGAGGGGATGTTTATTCTGTAGGCAAAGAAGTCTTAGAGTTAGGACATTGTTTGACAGTGTGGCTGTTATTAATTTTTTAAAATGAATTCGTTTCCTCTTGTGTTCAGGACATCAGGAGGTATTCTCAGAAAAGCATTTCAAATAGTAAATGGAGAATTTTTTTTTTTTTTTTGTTACTGCTCTGTTTAGATCAATGTGTGTGCTTTTAAGAGCCATTCCAGTCTGTGGGCACGTGCAAGCAAGAGTGCCATTTTGAGTGAGCTGCTGGAATGTAGCAGTCATGTTCCAGTCATCCATCCTAATTGCGTGTGCAATAAACTACATAAACAAGCACCCAAGCCTCATCTTATTTGAATACACAAGACGAGTGACATGGTATCAGAATGGGATCTGAAGTAAAACTTCTTCAAGACCATGAGGCGCGCAGCTACAATTGGAGGAATATACAGAAGTGAATCATCTGAAGCTCAGACGACTCGCAAACAGGTTACAAAGATAAATTTAGGCACTAAAACTTGTTTAAATCATTTTTTACTCAGTGAATATAAAATGAGGCACTAAAACCATTCAAATTAAACAAAATGTTTGAAACTACAATATATTAATAAAAGTACTCAAAATGCTTACGTTAATGCTTGAAATAACTTCTGAATCACATAAAATGTAGAAAAAGGGAAAACAACCATATTTTTTCACTGTGCATTTTTTCTTATTAACTAAAGCTATTCAAAATATCCGAGGTGTGCAAAGTGTTGGCAACTGTGTGCAGTGTTATGGTACAGTTATTTCGCAGAATACAGTCATTTCGAAGAGACTGTAGTATAGTTGAATATTTTTCAAGTACCTGGTATGAGTAGTGAGTGCATTTGAATATAATTACAAAAGCATTTTGTTGGCATGGCAGAAGGATATTTCAGACCTGGTTCACTTACATTTGATAATAATGTTGATGAAAACTGGAGAGTGTGTGAGCAAGAGTATGATATTTTTATACAAGCTGCCTTTTCTGACAAATATGCATGTACAAAAGCATTTATTCTGCTTAATCTAGCTGGTTCAGCAACCATTGAAAGGGAGTGCTCATTTGTGTATGCCCCAGCTATGTATGCAGGGGAGGGGGGAAACCGCCATATTGTGGTACCAGCTGAAACGCGGGAAAGCCCAGAGTGCTTAAAACGTAAATTTAGAGAAACGTGTAACCCCCAAACGAACATTACAATGGAAAGGCACATATTTTACACAAGAGATCAAAATTCTGGTTATACTTTTTCAGCATATATAACTGATTTGAGGAACAAGGCAAAAATGTGCAGATTTGGTGATTTGAGAGATGAGTTGATGGACAGGCTTGCAGGTGGTATTAAAGATGCAGTGAGAAAGACTTTGCTTTGAGGCAGTGATTTAACTTTGAATAAGGCCATAGAAATTTGTCAGATGTATGAGCTCAGAAAAGCACACAAATATGTTTACAAATGAGAAAACCTTGCTTGCACTGCCTTCCAGTGCTAATGTTGATAGTATGCAGCACAAGGTTAAAAGATGCAGGCCTAAGGATGTAGCCACATACCCTGGGTCTCAAAGCAAAGTCCGTGGTTGCTTCAGCAAAACCCAAGGAGCACTCAGTAAAGCAGAGGGATGAGTCAGCAAAACTTGTGACAGGCCTCATAGTCAACTGTTGTAATTGTGGAGGTAGCAATGAGGCCAAACAAGAGAAGTGCTTAGTTTTTGGTCAGCAGTGCCACACATGTAAAAAATGGAATAATTTCAAAAGGTTCTGTAAATCGAAAGGGGTACATTCCTTTATTAAAAGAGAGCATTCAAAGAGGCAAGTTGATCAACTAGAAAGTTGTGACCCTACTTTTTATGTTGATGGTATGTCTGTGTTTGATGAAACAGTCAATGCAATAGATTTGTTGGTAATGAATGAAGTATTTTGTACTGTTCTGATTAATGGGCGACCTGTAGAGCTCAAAGCTGATACTGGTTCAAAGTGCAGTTATGTCAGCAGAAATGTTTGCCAAAGTAAAAGCTGGTGAGGAGGAGCTTGAACTGGCAAAGTGTGCAAAGCTTGTTGCTTATGCTGATGAAGAAATCCAAACCAAGGGCTCAATTGTGCTTTCATGTTACTCTGCTGGGAACAGCTATGACTTGCAATTTTATGTAGTCAAGAGACATGTGCAGTCATTGTTAGGCCTCAAAGACAGTTTGTAAATGGGATTACATTCAAATATAGAAGTCCAGCATGTAAGCATGTAAAACAACGAGCATTTCGCACAAACTATTTTTTCTGATTATGCCGATCTTTTTGAAGACAAGTTGGGAAAACTCCCAGTTGTGTACTCCATGAAGTTAGACCACGAGGTAAGCCCAGTTATCAGACAAGCATGGAAAGTTCCAGTAGCCATGCAAGGCAGAGTCAAAGCTGAGCTGAACAAAAGGATGCCTCTAGGAGTAATTTGTCCAGTAGAAAGAACCAGCTGAATGGGTATCCTCCATGGTGGTAGCTCATAAGAAAAGCTCAGATGATATTAGAATATGTATTGAACAGATTTGAACAAAGATAAAATGACCTCATCATCCAGTGTGTACAGTCAAGGAAGTTACTGCTCTAATGCCAAATGCCACTGTTTTTTTCTGTCTTAGATGCAAAAAGTTAATTTTGGCAAATTTTGCTTGACCTAAAATCTTGTTTGCTAATCCCTTCCAGTACACCATTTGCAAGGTACAGATTTTTGAGAATGCTATTTGGGATAGATTCTGCTAGTGAAGTCTTTCAACTTGCGATGGAGCACATTTTTTCTGGCTATCCATGTGCTATTATAGTAGATGATATTCTTGTAGGGGCAGTGGTGAAGTCGAACATGATAGAAATCTCAGGAAAGTTCTGGAACATGCTTGTAAAGGGAATCTTAAGCTGAATCCTCAGAAATGCAAGTTCAGGACATTTGTTTACCAGTTCAGGCTTATGACCAGATCCTTCCAAGCAAACTGCAATTCTTGAGATGCCAGATCCAGACAATGTCACCTCCTTACAATGTTTTCTTGGCATGGTCAACTATTTGGACGAGTTCATCCCAGGTTTGAGTGACCTTTCGGCACTGCTAAGAGAGCTGACAAGCAAAAATGTAACTTGGTCCTGTTTGGAACAACACCAAAGAGCATTTGATATCCTGAAACAGAGAATTGCCAGTCCACTCACCTTAAGATTCTATGATGCTCACAAACCTGTAACACTTTTTTGTGAAGCTTCGAAGTTTGGTCTTGGTACAGTCATTCTTAAAGAGGGCAGACCAGTATCTTATGCATCCAGAACTCTGACCCAAAGTGAGAATCAGTATGCTCAAATAGAGAAAGAGCTCTTGGTGATTGTGTTTGCATGTTTGAAGTTCTGTGATTATATTTATGTCCGACCTATTCAAAAACGAAACTGACCACCATCCTTTGGTCACTATTTTGAAAAAGTCAATTCATACAGCTCCGGCAAAATTGCAACACATGATGTTGAAATTGCAAAAGTACAGATCTGATGTTGTTAATCTTCTTTCCATTCATCACTGATGGGTTCAGTTCCGAGCCCTTGGAACTGAGTTGGCCTTTTTACCAAGCTCACGCCAGCCAAAAAACTCTCAAGCTAAGTCTCTACCCAGAATGCCCTTCTCCCTGTTACCTCAGATCTCGATTGCAGCGTAGCCGTAAAGCCACGTTTAAGCCAAGCTCTCAGCTAAGTGAAACTTTTTTGATATATGTGTGAAAATTTTTGGATATCTTACACTCCTTCGATCATCTCGATTCCAAAGCCTTCTGCTCCGACATCTTCATGGAACCCATCACTTTGACGCCTACGGTGCATCTCACTCCAGCTCCGAGTTTGTCCCTTTGATCTTCGGTTCCCACTGAACCGGTCCTTCCTCACTCTGGGGATTGGGGGATGGCGTGTCGGCCCAGGGTACGGAGCCACCTCTCTCCTCAGTTCTATCCTCTGTGCCATTAGCTGCATCTGCACTGATCCTGCTTGATGCTCCATCCATGGAGGTGGGTTCGTCGGAGTGGGGTGTGAACCCCGATCCCGAGGTTGTCTTTCTCTGTTCCGGGCTCCCATCCCTCTTCGGGCAGGCCTGCCTTCTGCATGGGGAGGGCTCTTGCTTCTGGCAGCACTCCTTCGATGTCAAAACCCCAGTTTTCACCCAACTGAGCTACAGCTGTCACAGACCACCACCCCCGAACACCGGGTAGAGAAGCCGCAGGACATCCCTGTTCAGGGTCCGCTCTTCAGAGTCCTCCTCAGAGATCCCCATTGAGGAGCCCCCTCGAAAGAAGACATGCAAGAGGAAGCACATGGACTCATCTGAGGAGTCCTTAATGGAAGACATGGATTATGATGGCGAAGGGTCTCCACGGTCACCTCCTGATGATGTCTCCTTCAGAGACATCCTGGAAATGTTAAAGCAGAGAGGTGACTGGAAGCCCTCCAACCCTTCGTCTGAAAAGTCCGTGTTCCTGCAGGATTTTCGCACCCAGCCTTCTGTCTCTTGGGTGACCTGCCTGCCGACGAGCTCATCATGCAGTGTGCTTGGAAGAACCCTGATTCTTTCCCCTCCCCAGGAGAACCCACATTGGTCCAGAACGTTACCAGTTGATGCTATGGTGGTGGCGGCGGCCACGAAAAAGGACTTGGCTGAGGAAAGTCCCACTGTCCACCTGCCCAACAGGTAGTCACGGGCAGTGGACAGACTTGGGAAGCGTGTTTTTGCATCAGGGACCTTTGCCATATGGTCCCTGAATTATTTGGCACATTTTACGAGGCTCCAGAGGGACTTGATCTCCGAACTTTCTGGGAAGCTCACAGGACAGTTGTCTGACGAGGTCAGGGACAAAGTGGCCTCACAGCTTGCAACCCTGGAATCAGTATCCAACTCGTCCATGAGGTTGCTTTCACATGCAACCGAAGGGGCAGCTAGAACAGTGGGTTCGGGCATTATGAGGCGTCATGCCTGGATGCGCATTTGTGACCTCGCGGACCCCTTCAAGTCTTCCATTCTGAATGCTCCCATCGAAGCTTCGTCCCGTTTTGGCTCCAAAGTGAAGGACATGCTAGCCTGGTGCGAGCAAGATGGAAAGACCCTGTCTACCCTAGGCCTACAATTTTCCAACCCTCAACGTACCTTCTCCAGGAATCAGAGGAGTGGAAAGATGTGGCATAAGAAATCTCAGGGTCCCTTCCATGCCATACATGATGATGATACTCCCAGAGGCAGAAGGGGTAACAATTCCAGAAGACACCCCTATAGAGGCAGGGGGGTCCTTGTAATCAGGGCTCCAGGGATTCCTTCTCTGGACAGACTTATCAGCGCTCCTGAGGAGCAGCCAGATTGCTTACATCTGGAAGCAGTCAGGGGGTGGTTTCTCTCTGCACCAAGCTGCCTGGGAATCCATCACCACCGATCGTTGGGTGCAGAGCATTATCACCAGAGGTTACACCATTCCCCTTTCTTGTCAGCCAAATTTCCCAAGAAAACTTCCGGATGTTCCACCCAGTCAAAGGGAAGAAGCAGCTTCAGAGATTATAAAGCTGTCTCAAAAAAGAGTCATCCAACCAGTCCCACCAGACCAGCGCTGATCCGGATTTTACTCAAGATTTTTTTTGGTGCCAAAAAATACAGGGGACTGGAGACCCATTTTGGATCTCAGCAGCTTAAACAAGTCTGTCACCCTAACCAAATTTCAGAAGGTCACGGTTCAGTCCATTCTCCCCTTTTTTAAGAGAAGGTGATTGGATATGCTCTATAGATCTCCGGGATGTGTATTACCACATCAAGATGGACAAACGCTCCAGGAGTCTGCTTCACTTCTGGCTAGGAGCCAGTCATTATCAATTCCGTGCCTGCCTTTCAGTCTCTCTACAGCCCCCATAGTGTTCCCGAAATGCATGGCAGTGGTAACAGCTCACTTGAGACTAAAAGGATTCCGGGTGTTTCCATATCTGGACGACTGGCTCCTTACCAACCCCACCAAACATCTTCTGGTAACAGTACTGCATTATACTCTCTATCTGGCAAAATTGTTGAGAATAACAGTACATTGGGAGAAATCAAACCTTGTCCCTACACAACAAATAGAGTTAATTGGAGCAGTGTTCAGTACTCAGTCCTGTCTGGTATCACTCCCAGTTCACAGACTCCATCGATTGAGGCTTCAACTCCGGGTGATACTCTCACAAACAACAGTTTCTGCAAGGGAAGTTCTTCAGGCCCTAGGTTATATGGCAGCGTCAATCCCAATAGTGCCTCTAGCAAAGCTACACATGCAAATTCTGCAGTGGCTCCTTCTGTGTCAATGGTTCCCAAACTGTCACCCCCTCAGTTACCAGATTTGAATAAACAACTCCTGCAAACAGGACCTGCTTTGGTGGATGAGGCCAGATGTAGAACTTTGGAGTCGTCCATTTCAATCTCCACAGCCCACAGCTGTTGTGACCACGGATGCTTCCCTGATTGGATGGGGGGCCATTTACAGGGAAAGACTGTCCAAGGCACATGGTCCACCTACATTTCAGTGTTCTGGAACTGAGAGCTGTGCTGTTAGCATTGCAGGCCTCCATGCGGCTCTCCCTTCCGGGACAATTGCAATTCAGTCAGACAATATGCCAGTGGTCTTGTATATCAACAAGCAAGAGGAACCAAGTCTATCCCCTGTGTCGAGAAGCCATGAGAATTTGGCAGTGAGCGATAGCTTCCAACCACTTTCTAATAGCAATGCATATCCTGGGGAGCTCCAGCGTGATTGCGGACAAGCTGAGCAGATGCATCTTCGTACCTCACGAGTGGCCCTCAACCCCGAGGTGGCGGCAACAATCTTCAGCCACTGAGGCCAGCCCTACTGCGATCTTTTCGTCTCCCAATGAAACACCAAGTGCAGCAGCTATTTCGCCCTACTTCCCCCGGAGGGAGAGTCACCAAGGGATGCTCTGATCAACGACTGGCCCACGGGACTTCTTTACGCTTATCCTCCCATCCCTCTGATTCCACAGTTTCTAAAGAATACTCTTCAGTTGAGGTGTAAGGTGACCCTCATAGCCCCATTCTGGCTTCGACAAGTTTGGATCTGAAGTAGTTAACTTCATTTGCTCAGCAACCTGTGGGTATCGGATCCGATTCGGATCCGAGCTGGCAGCTTTCCAAGCTAAAAGATCCAAGTTCCAAGCTCCTCCCCCTACCCATAATGCCCTGCCATCTCCCTCTAACCCTCAGATCTCGTTTGCCGCGGCTTCTATAAGCTTCTCAGAATGAGCTCCGAGCGTAGTACTGTGAGTTTAGCATTTAAAATTTAATTTTCTGTCAAACTTTCTCTAGCTTTATGTGTTGTGAACTCCCTCTTATCTTCCTAGCCTTTTTTGAGTAGTTTCTTAAACTTTTTGGTTAAATTAGATTTATTCCTCTCCCCCCTCTGCGTGTGTGAAGGTGTGTGCTTGTGGGCCTAGTTTTCTTTTCTATAATGGCTGAAGGCCCTAAAGCTATTTTCTCTAAATGTAACGAGTGTGGCCATAAGCTGTCCCCAGTAAATGGCCACACACTGTGCGTCCTGTGCCTGGGGGTTGATCACCTCTCCTCGGGCTGCACTATTTGTGCAGCCTTCAACCCCAGGGCTTTGAAAGATAGAAGGACGAAGCTTATTGTGGCAGGCCTTTTGCCCCCGGATTCTGCTTCATCCTCCTCGGTGGCGCCAGCCGCGGCTGCCGCTCCTGATCCCCTGGCCGGGGCTCAACCTCCCTCGCTGGCCCAGGAGGAAAGGGACGGCAAAAAGAAGGACAAAAAGGATATGGAGAGAGAGAAAGAAAGGCATCACAACCACAAGAGGCGGTCCAAGTCGACCCCTTCGGCACCTCCGTCCAAACAGCTTGTCTCTCCCCTTAAGGTCTCCAGGCCTTCCCCCTCCCGGCTCCGTTCTCAACGTTTCTCCCCGGAGCAGGAGGAGAAGGAGACCCGGTCACCTTTGAGGTCATCTAGGCGGCATTCCCGGCCGGCTTTGGAAGCCTCATCTAGATCTACCAGAAGTTTATCGGACACAGACATGGACCGGATGATGCGTCGATTTCTCCAGGCCCAGCTGCAGATGGGAGTGCTCGACACCTTTTTTCACCCCCATTGCTCCTTCTCCAACCCGCTATCGGGGTTTGGAGCTGTCGGATCTGACTAGCTTCGGAGCCGGGGTGGGGTCGGCGCCGACACCGTTTGCTACTTCGGCGCCGACTCTACCTTCGAGTCTGTCGGATCCGTTTTTGGATCTGAGCTCTCGGGGCCATGAGTTGAGCGTCGGATCTGGAGGGGTCAGCGGGCCTTTGGCTCCATTAAGGTCGGGGCACACTACACTTTCGGATCCGATCGGGTCACCTTCGGCGCCGGGCCGCATGTCGGATCCAAGGGGACTGCTTTCAGATCCAAGAGAAAGCAGTTCCCCCTCGGCATTCGACGTCATGGGAGGGATTCGAGGCCCCAGGCTCTTGCTACAGATCCACCTGCCATTCCCACTCAGCCGGGCCTGTCTTCCATCATCCGGCCCCAGGGACAGCCTGCGCCTTACGTCCCAGATTATTCCCATAGAGGAACAGGACATTGTTGCTGAGGCCTCTTCGGACAGCCCCCCCGAGGAGGTCCCTCACAAACGAAAATGCAAGAGGAGGCACTTGAACTCACCTGAGTCCCTCACGGAGGACATGGACTTAGGGGAAGGTTCCCCAAGGTCACCCCCCGAAGACATCTCCTTTGGAGACATTATGGAAATGTTACGCATTAGAGGGGGGTGGTCTGACCACAAACCTTCCTCAGATGAGTCTGTGTTTCTGTAGGCGTTTGACGCAGGCCCATCTACCTCTTGGGTGTCCCCTCCCGCCAACTCCCTGGTAGACCTCATAACTACCAGGGCATGGAAGGTGCCGGACACTGTCGAGCCAATACCCAAGAGACCGGACAGGATCCTCAGCCCTCCCACGGACAGGACAGTTTGGAGCAAGGGTGCCCCAGTGGATGCCATGGTGGTGGCAGCTGCCACTAAAAAGGAATTAGCACAGGAGAGTTCCTCGGTGCATCCTGCAGACAAGGAGTCTCGGATAATGGACCGCCTTGGAAAGCGGATGTTCTCTTCAGCGACCTTCTCTGTGAGGTCACTGAATTATATGGCACGTGATTCGGCTCCAGCCGGACCTGATTAAAGAGTACGCTGGGTCACCTCCAGAGTCCATGTCGGCCGAGGACAAGCGGACCTTCTCGGCTCGAATGGCCACTCTCAAGTCAATTACCAACACATCTATGCGGCTTCTCTCCCATGCTACGGAGGGAGCGTCTAGAGCTAGCGGAACGGGCATTGTCTTACGTAGACAGGCCTGGCTCCGTCTCTGTGATTTTGCGGAACCCTTCAAGGCGTCCTTCGCGAACGCCCCTTTTGATGGTTCTACACTCTTTGGCAAAACCGTCCGGGATATGCTTCTCCAGAGCGAGAAAGACGGGAAGACATTGTCTGCCGTCGGGATCCACTTCTCGGCTCCTCAGAGATCCTACTCCAGGAACCAAAGAGGACAAAAGAAGATGTGGTTCCAGAAAGCTCAACAATCCCGTTTTGCTCCGGATCCCTCGTCCTTCAGAGGCAGAGGAGGATAGGGTGGACGCCTGCCCAGAGGCAGAGGGGGCCCAAAGAATTTTGGGTAGAGAGAACCTTTTTCGGATCGACCTGGGCAGCAGCCCTGAGGAGTTGCTCGACTGCTCCTCTCTGGAGGCAGTCGGGGGGGCACTTCTCGGAACACCTAGCAAATTGGGAGTCCATTACGACAGATCGCTGGGTGCTCCGAATCATATCCAGAGGCTGTTCAATCCCTTTCCTAACTTACCCTCCCCAATCAACAAGACTCCCCGATGTTCCACCCGATCAGAGGGAGGCAGCAGCATCAGAAATTCGAGGGCTGCTAAGAAAAAGAGCTATCCAGCACGTCCCCCCCCCGAGCAATCCGGATCAGGCTTTTACTCCAGGTTCTTTTTGGTGCCAAAAAAGATGGGGGACTTATGACCCATTCTCGACCAGTCCACACTGAACCTGTCTGTCAGTCGCCAAAGAAAAATTCTGGATGGTCACTATTCAATCCAGTCTCCCACTTTTGCAGGAGAATGACTGGATGTGCTCGATAGACCTCAAGGATGCGTACTACCACATTCTTATGGACAGACGATCCAGAAGATTCCTCCGCTTTTGGCTGGGAGCCAGCCATTACCAGTTCAGGGCCCTACCCTTCGGTCTCACCACAGCCCCCAGGGTGTTCACCAAGGTCATGGCAGTTGTAGGGGCCCACCTGAGGCTTCAGGGAATACAGGTCTTTCCGTACCTGGACGACTGGCTCCTAACCGCCCCCACCAGGCATCAACTCTGCTCAGGCAGGGACTACTTCTTACACCTAGCCTGCCACCTAGGGATTACGATCAACCACAAGAAATCCTCCCTTCAACCTACTAAAATTTTGGAATTCATAGGGGCCAGGATAGACACTACACAATCCAGAGTCTTTCTGACAGCGGACAGACTTCGCAGTCTAAGCCTTCACGTTCTAGACCTCTTAAATTGTCAGCTCCTCCAGCGGAACTAGTCCTGAGGGCCCTGGGATCCATGGCAGCGGCCATCAATCTGTCACCTTTCGCTCGCCTGAAGATGAGAATCCTTCAATGGACATTGCAAGTTCAGTGGTCCATTATTTTTCACCCGCTGTCTACACCTATTCCCCTCAGCAGGATTTGCAGGGAGTCGCTTCTTTGGTGGCTCCACTCCAGAGATCTCCGAGAAGGTCGCCCCTTCGTTATACCCCCTCCCCAAGTCACGGTGACCACGGACGCATCTCTCCTCTGGTGGGGGGGGGGGGCATTGCATGGGCTGATCCGTCCAAGGCATGTGGACTTTCACAGAGACTTCACTGCATATCAATGTCCTGTTGATGAGGGCAGTGCTTCTAGTGTTGCAGGCTCTCCATCCCCTTCTTCCTCTAGGAACTATTGCAATTCAAACAGACAACATGTCGGTAGTCTGGTACATAAACAAACAGGGGGGAATTAGATCTTATCCACTTTGCAGGGAGGCAATGAGAGTATGGGAATGGGCGATATCCACCAACCGCTTTCTCATAGCAACGCATATTCCGGGTCAGTCAAACATCTTGGCGGACAGGTTGAGTCGAACGATCCTCTCACCTTACGAGTGGTCTCTGAACCCAACAGTAGCGAAACAAATCTTCCTCGAATGGAGTCAACCTTGCTGCGATCTCTTCGCCTTGCCTTCGAACACAAAGTGCAGCGAGTTCTTCGCTCTGATTCCCCCACCAGGGGAAGCCCCCCCAGAGACGCTCTAGTTCATTCTTGGCCATCCGGTCTTCTGTATGCTTATCTTCCTCTTCCATTGATGACAAAATTCTTGCAGAAAGCTCATCGGTTGGGGAGCAGAGTTATCCTCATAGTCCCATTCCGGCCTCGTTAAACCTGGTTTCCTTACCTGCGGTCTCATCTAGTACATCCTCCCTGTATCTTAGATCCCAATCCGGATCTCATCTCTCATCCTTTAGGATTGAAGACCCCCGACCTGGGCTACCTCAAGCTCTCAGCTTGGTTGATCCAGTTCACTTAATGGCTAGGACTCCCAGTATATCTTCCTCGGTTAAGGCCATCCTGGTGGCCGCCCATAAGCCATCTACCAGGAAAATCTACAAGAGTAAATGGAAACGTTTCTCTGTCTGGGCGGAGCACAGGAACTTGGACTTTCTTTCCCATACCTTTCATCAAGGAGCTAGTGCTTCTACCATTAAAGTTCAGCTGGCAGCTATTTCCCACTACCACGTTGGAAACAGTTCAGGGCCCCTAGCATCCTCCAAGATATGCAAAACATTCATGAAAGGAACCTTTTTGTTAAGACCCCCTATTAAAGATGCAGTGCCTCCATGGGATCTTACCCTAGTTCTTCAAGCTCTGACTGAGCCTCCCTTTGAACCCGCGGATTCAGTCGACATAAAATATGTATCTTGGAAGACGGTCTTCCTGATTGCCATTATTTTTGCTAGGAGGATATCGGAGCTTCACACTCTTTGCAGTAAGCCTCTTTACATCATCTTTCATAAAGACAGGGTCTCCCTCAGGACTAATCCCTCTTTTCTGCCCAAAGTGGCTTCAGAAGCTAATATCAACCAGTCTACCTGTCTTCTTTCCTAATTTCCAAAACAAAGGAGAATACAGACTTCATTGTCTGGATGTTCACAGACAGTTACGTTTTTACTTAAACAGAATAGCAGATCTTCGAAAATCTGATCAACTTTTTGTTTCCTTTGCAAAATCCTGTCTGGGGAAACCAGTCACTAAAGTAACCTTAGCTAGATGGATTTCCCAAAGCATTCTCCTCGCATACAAAAGTTCAGGTCGTCCTGAGCCCCTGAGAGTGCGAGCCCATTCTACCCGATCTATGGCTACTTCTGCTGCTTTCTGGTCAAGGATTTCTTTGGATGACATTTGCTCAGCAGCTACTTGGGCTTCCTCTCATACCTTTATTACACACTATAAATTGGATTTAATATCCAGAGGTCATGCTTCTTTTGGCTCTGCAGTGCTCCGGAATATTCTTCCATAAGGGCCTCCCAAGTTGCTGGTAGCTGGGGACTCTGTCCCACAGGTTACTGAGCAAATGAAGTTAACTACTTCAGATAAAGAAGTTATGTACTCACCATAACGTTCCATCTGAGTAGGTAACTTAATTTGTCTGCAACCGACCCTCCCTCCATCCCCTGGACCCTTAGTTTGTTATCAAAGGATCAGGATATGTCCTTGTTCAGTTGACGTCACTGGAACGTATTGTAATCCTTTCCTAGGTTATAGAATTTTCATATTGCCTTTTTTCGAGCAAACTCGATCTGAGGGTTAGAAGGAGATGGCAGGGCATTATGGGTAGGGGTAGGAGCTTGGAGCTCCGATCTTTTAGCTTGGAAAGCTGCCGGCTCGGATCCAATACCCACAGGTTGCAGACAAATGAAGTTACCTACTCAGATGGAACGTTATGGTGAGTACATAACTTCTTTTTCCCCTTCCTTCGGCATCACCTAGTATACCCACCGTGGATTCTGGACCCTCTACAGATCTGATTACTTACCCCAAGGGTTGAGTCACCCAAATCTGTCCAGTCTCAAGCTGACAGCTTGGTTTCTCCACTTCCATTAGTAGCCAGGGGAAGCTAATCTCGCCTCGCCTGTTCGAAACATCATTCTGGCCTCTCATAAACCATCCACCAGAAGACTATACCAGAATAAATGGAAACGATTCTCCATCTGCTCCAAGGATAACATGCTAGACCCGTATTTGGCTTCAATTACTGCAGTGCTTCAATATTTGTCAAATTTTTTGATAATGGAGCCTCTGCCTCTACTGTACAAGTACATCTAGCGGCAATTTCCACAGTGGTATATATGGCACCCCTCTTATCTCTCTACGCATTTGCAAGGCTTTCCTCAAGGGGACTTCTCATATCAGGCCTCCTGTCAGCCCGTGGAACCATGGAACCTCACTCTAGTCCTTCAATCTTTGACTCAGAAACCTTTTGAACCTGCTGCGAAGTATGACCTAAAGTTTTTGTCTTGGAAATCCTTGTACTTGGTAGCCATCACATCTGCCAGAAGAGTCTCGGAGCTGCAGGCAATGTGTATCAAGAGGTCCTATCTGCTCTTTCATAAAGACAGAGTATCACTTCGGACGAATCCATCCGTTATCCCCAAAGTTGTTTCTGAATTCCCTATAAACCATACTATTGCCTTAACAGTGTTCTTTCCGAATTTTGCCAATAGAGGAGAGTACTGCCTTCACTCTTTAGAAGTAAATAGAAAATTGAGATTTTATCTAGACAGGACCAAACCTATCCGTAAATCTGAACAGCTTTTCGTCTCCTTTTCTGGGCCCATAATGGGAGAGGCTGTTTCCAAGGTTATATTATCAAAATGGCTAAGGGACTGCATATGTTTCATCTATTCCCTCAGTAATGAACCTATGCCAAAAGTTAAAGCTCACTACACTAGATTTGTTGCAACATCTGTAGCTTTCCATTCCATGGATGACATCTGTGCAGCACCTACTTGGGCTAAGCCTCATACCTTTATCAATCATTACAAATTGAACTTGGTCTCCTGAGGAAGAGCTGCCTTCAGCTCAATGGTACTCAGGAATGTTCTTCCATAAAGGATGCCCATGGATGCCCATGGACCTCAAGGTAGCTTGGGATTCTGTCCCATCAGTGATGAATGGAAAGAAGATTAACAACATCAGATAAAGAAGTTATGTCTTATCATAACGTTCTATCTGTGTTGTTCATTTTCTTTCATTCATCACTTCCCACCCTTCTTCCCCCTCCAAAGGCTCCTGGGGGATGCTTTGGGTCTTAAGTGGTGCCCTAGGGTAGTTGCGCAGAAGTGGCCTTGGCTTTACTTCCTTTTCCTCTAGCAAACTCGATCTAAGGTAACAGGGAGAAGGGCATTCTGGGTAGAGACTTAGCTCGAGGGTTTTTTGGCTGGTGCAAGCTTGGTAAAAAGGCCAACTCTGTTCTGAGGGCTCGGAACTGAACCCATCAGTGATGAATGAAAGAAGCTGAACAACACGGAATGTTATGTTAAGACATAACTTCTTTTTTTCACTTGGTCTGTACAAAAGACAATCGTCTTTATCTTGCTGATACTTTATCCAGAGTACCCAGAAAAAACACTGAGTAACATGAGAATGAGCAACCTGCTTTTGAAGTCATGGAAGTGAGAAATGTTTCTTCCACACGTCTTGATGAGCTCAGAACTCACACAGTTTCAGATCCATTTATACAGAAGCTCAACCATTTTATTAGTCGAGGACGGCTGTCAAAGCAATCTTGTTTATCACTAGATGCGCTGCATTTTTGCAGCAGTATTTTCCTTAAAGAGATGAGATTTTGATGGAAGATGGTATCATCATGAAAGTTCCAAAAGTGATTGTTCCAAAGCCCTTGCAACAAGAGTATATTAGTCTTGCATCGTGGCCACCCAGGAACTGATTCTACCAAAAGAAGGACGAGAGCACTAGTATTTTGGCCTTCTATGTCAAAAGATATTGAGAAAGAACTTTCAGCTTGTTCTGTTTGTAATAGTACTAAACTGCATCAACAAAAAGAACCACTTCAGCTAAGCCAGATTCCTGAACTACCTTGGTCGACAGTAGCTACAGATATTTTCGAATGGAATGGTCAATATTACTTGGTGTTAAGTCGACTTGTACTCAGATTGGTTCTAGATTGACCTACTTCCTAATCTCATGTCCAGCACTGTCATTACAAAGTTGAAGAGACATTTTTCTGTCCATGGTAGTCTGCACAAAGTCGTTTCTGACAATGATGCACAGTTTACAAGTCAGCAGTTTAAAATATTTGCTGAAATGTGGGACTTTATTCATGTTACAAGAAGTCCTGAATACCACAATCGAATGGCCTGGCTGAAAGTGCAGTTCAAAGTGCAAAACAGGTGTTGGAGAAATCTAAGCATGATAACACTGATTTTCTTCTTAATCTGCTTAATCTCAGAAACATTTCTCGCGACTGTCTTCTTGGTTCACCTGCCCAGAGGTTAATGTCGAGACAAACCAGAACCACACTGTCAATGAGTAAGAATCTATTGACTTTGAGTGCTAAGAACAACAAAGCAGTAAAAGCTCAACTCTTAAAGAAGCGTTTGTCCCAAAAGTCCTTCTGTGATAAAACCAGCAAGCCTCTGAATCTATTAAAAGGAGGCTAGATAGTGAGGATGCAGACAGCAAAAGGATTTGACCGAGTAGGACTTATGAAACATTTGTGTGAACACAAGGGATAGAATTCAGGCAGAATCACAAACATTTACTACCCGTGTCTGAGCCAGTATTACAGCATCCTGTCTGTAATAGATTCTCTAATTCTCAGAGTGATTTGTCCAATGTTCCTGTTCCAGAGAACATTTCATCATCTGTTCCTGTAAGTTTCCCTGAAAATCCTGATGAACATTCCTCAGTGACTGCCCCTGTTGCTAAACCCAGCTCTAATTATTACATTACGAGGTCAGGTTGTATCTCAAGATCTAATCCTAAATACACAGCAACCTGGGCATGATTGTTATTGTTTGTATATATCTGTATAATTTGCATGCTTATCTAGTTGTCATTTTCATTGGAGGACAGAGCAGTCAAAGGGGGAGGATGTAGATCAGAGTGTGTGTGTGTGTGTACCTTTAAGGGCTATTCCAGCCTATGGACATGTCCATACAAGTTACGAACACGTGCAAGCAAGAGTGCCATTTTGAGTGAGCAGCTGGAGTGAAAGCATGTGTATGTGTAGCAGTCAGTTTGTTTAAGTTTAATGTTCCAGTCATCTATCCTGATGTGTTTGTGTGTGTAATAAACTTCTTAGATGAACAGCCAGGTCTCATCTTCTTATTTGAATACACAAGATGAGATGCATTTTGCATGTCAGGCGTAGGTCTGCTTTAATAGGGTACACAGTCTGTACAGAAAAGAGAGTTGCTATAAGACAAACCTTAAAACCAATCAATCCTCTTTGTGAGGAGTCTGTCTTCTCCATTTTCTCCTGATGATATTTGAGTAGGTTACAAAACTACCTGATAATTCTTGTATGACAGCTTTCCACAAAAGGATAACTTGTGTAAAGGAGGGGCGGGGCAGTTATGACTTTGATATGGTTGTCACCTGTCACGGGAGCTTTTGAGCAGCTCCATTTAAACGGTGGAAAGTGCAAAGATTGCAAGGTCTTTTAATATTTTGTCATCTTTTAACTGTCTTCCATTAGTTAAAGCTGATTGGTGGCTGCAGATGCCAAAATGTTGCATTTTTCACGTTGAAGGCAAGGTATTCTCTGCTGCACCATTTGTATGCAATGTTGAGTACTGTGTGAAGGGAGACAATGTCAGCAGGGTTAAGGGCAATGCTTCTAGGTTTTTAATCATCTGCATAGTTGGTGAGTCAGACAGTGGAGCCAGTTTTAACACCTGAGGAAAAAATGCCAAAAGAAAGTGGCCCTAGGGGAGAGTCTTGGAGTACTCCACAGTTGACAAGGGAGGGTGTGGATAGGAGCTGTTTTCTTCCCTGTTAGCTTTAACCATGTAGCCATTTGTGGACCCAAGTTATCATGTCTTCAGTTACCTTCAGATTCCTGACTTTTTGTAGTTCTCTAATGAATGTAGGTAATATTTGTTGGCCAATCTACGTAATCTGAATGGGCAGATAAATCTTTATCCAAGGTGACAGTTTTCAAGATCAGTACCCCATCACAGGCATTATGCGTGAAACAGATTTATTAGAGAGGATTCATCAGACTTAGCCATCGCATGTTAATCTGTGTTTGTCTTCCTTTCATTGTTGGTGATTGAGGTCCAAAGAGCTATCCTTGGGAATAGGAGCTGAAAGTTAAAATGATGATTGGCAGTTTGAGCAATATGTAAGGCATACAGCCATGCAAAAGTGATTGATTGATGAAGGTGACATTAATTTCCTTGGTCACCTGTCTGCACTCCTTGGTCATCCTTTACATTCATAATAGTTGGCAGATTGGAAAGTGGCACTTGTGCTGTTAATCACAGTCAGAAGCATTTTGACTTTGTTACAGCATCAGTATTTCATGAGGAGTACCTGTAGTTAAGACAGGAGACTTTCCAACACTTTTGTAACTTGATGCTACAGGCAAGGAAATTGAAAGACTGATTAACATTTGTGTAGAGCTGTACCATGATATGTTTAATTTTGTTGAGACAAATTCATGTACATTCTGCAGTATGTTTTCTAAGTGAATTGACTAACCTAGGTGTCAGACTTGTAGGTAGGTATGAAAAGAAATATATTGGAACCTAAGAAGGACTTACTATGCTGCTGTATTTTTCATGGCTGTCAGCCTTGGGGGCCGTCTACATATGTATGGAGGTTGTTGTCCGGAACTTCTTAGTTGGACTATAACTGTAACTGTTAATAAATCCAAATTAATAAATAAGTTAATTAACTATTTATGGAATTAATTATGGTTAAAATTAATAAACTGGAACTACTTATTAAAATGTAATTGGATTGCATCACCCGCCTATTTCAAACAAATACCTTTGTTACCAAGTCAAAGTACTCTCTCCATTTTTTTCATGATGTTAATAGAGCGACTCCAATGTTCTCTCTGTCATGTGCCCCACTAATTTTCAGACTTCCATCCTTTGGCCTCCAAGGGTAATTTCTCTTTGCTTAGTGATGAACAGATTGCTAAACACAAAGAAACTGAACTATATTTTTATTTTAATTTGAGAAATGCTACAGCTGCAAGATTATGTGGAATATTTATTTATAAATGTGATTTAGAAAGAACATTGGTTTGAATTACAAATTCTCTGAAACAGTATTGTATGCTTGTCAAGGCTGTATAATTGCCATTCCTTTGCTGACCTTAGTCTAGGAGACTCTGCAACTTGCTCCATGCTGCCTGGAGTGGAGAGCTAGAGTCACTGAAGCCCCAAACAAAGGTGTTTTTTTTTGGGGGGGGTGGGGGGGCAGTCGTGTGTGTATAAATCAAACAGCTTTTCTAGAGAAGCCTATCCTTTGATTGCATCCTTATGGCTTTTATAGAAGATTTGATATGCAGCAATATCTAGTCTGTGCTGTCTTGCATATACTGTCATTTTCCTAACCTAATCCACAGGTTCTACAACCTCCAGCCTCCTGGTCCATAGGTCTTGAAATTTCTCTGTTCTTTTTAATCATTCAACTAAGTACAGATGAATAAAACAGTACAGTTCCAAACACAAACATTTCCGATTTAATACATTTATTTAACAAAGTGCTTAACAGAGTAGTTAAGCTCACATTCATCTTCTCATTTGCTTTTTAGAAAATATAGTCATTTTCCTATGTCATTCCATTCTGGCAAGAGGAATGTTATTTACTTTTAATAAGTCTTATTTCTATTCCTTCCTGTACAGTAATAGAAGCCTAATTTTGTATTACTTCAGCATCAGTATATAAAAATAATGAGGAGAAAACGAAAGACTGAAGAACAGTCTTAGTTTTTAGTACCCATCTTGACAGAATTTGTACTGAAAATTCCAACAATATCTGACTGTCTTAAACCTGGTCTAAGCCTAGAAGTTGCAACACAAAATACGTATTACCGTATAATTTCATTACTGTTAGATACATAAGGGGAAATGCAGAGACCTAAACCATTATTTTCCTTGTATTTGTCCTTTCAGTTCATTTACCTATCTCTTAAACTTAGTCTCACTCAGACTATTCCAAATATTGTAAGCAAGGATGCCATTTATGCATGAACTTCTTCACTACTTCCTAGTTATATAACCTTCCTCTTCCTCTATTAAGTTTAATACTGTTCTGTGCTTTTGTATAGTAGTTGAATCCTTCATTTTTCACCGAGTTATTGCTTTTTGCCCTTTAATAATAAAGGTAATGGACAAGGGGCATGTTTTCTGAAATCTTACCGCCATGCATGTATAAGACATCTGTTTCAGCTGTGTTTTCTAGGCTCCGACCAAAGGCTTAATCCTCCAGCTCTTGTAATTCGCTTCTATACTTTTGTAACAGGTCCAAAGGGTATATAACCAGTCACTCCTTTGCCTAGTATCAAATCTTCTGCTGTCATTAATTCCTGGCCAGTATGCAAAATACCTGTGTAAACATTTCCAGGCAAGTATCCTAAATATGTATGCCTTTGTTGATATTTTTATCATTGAGGATATTTGTATCCATCTCTGCCATGAGAGCTCAACATTTTATAGTTTTGCCATCCCCATTGTAATATGTAAATTACAGGCCTTTTAAAATAAAAGGGCTTTGAATGACTGCAATATCAAGCCTTCTGCATTACTTTCTCTCCCCTGGTTCAATTAATTCTGATTCTAATGCTGCTGACTGAAAGAGGCTAAAATCTGTTCTAGACTTCCTGCCATTTTAATGTAGAGCCACTTCAGTCAATTGATGCCAGTATTTTAAATTGGAGATGAATTTCCATCTCCAAAAGAGAGAGTTGATTACTGGCTGCATGTGGCTCAGCCAAGGTTTCAATCGTTCAAGGATGAAGAGCTTTTACAGACCTTGTCCAAGAGTATCCAGTCTAAACAGTTCACCCCCCCAAAAAAAAAAAAATCTGTCTAGTCAACTTGCACAGGTTGTCTTTCATTTTCCTAGGCCATTGTTTTCTATACTGTTTGATATGACAACAATTGAAGTATGACAATATTAGAAAAAGAGTTGAAATGTAGAATATAAGTATGTCAGAACTGCCGCACTTCTTTGAGACTGTGGCTGTAGTATTTTTTTCAATCCTCTATCCACTCATAGAGCTTTTTTGAAAGGTTTGTAGATGGAAGATTCCAAAAATGCCTAAGCCTAATGCCTTATATGGAGCAGTACATACAACTGAAGAACTTGTACTCTGTGATCTAAATGTAATAATCTGATGTCCTTTTCATTCTTCCTCACTGATGGGTCACGGATCAGATCCTTGGATCTGATTCAGCCGCATTTTCCACACTTTAGATCCTAATCTCATGCTTCTCCCTCCTCCCATAATGGACTACACTACCTCTAACTCCTCAGATCTTGTTTGCCGCCGTTAAGGTAAGATGAAAGAATCTTAAATTTTGAGCAGTAAGGTCGTTTATTTGATATGTTCAATAATTTTTTTTTTTATTTTAGCAATAGTCTTTCTTATCTAGTTGTCCTTTCCTCCCTTGCAGCTCTGGTGGCTATATTGATTTATTTTTTTCTCTCTCTAAGTATTCTGGTTCCCTGTCAGCAGGTGCCTTGTGGTTTTTTGGTCTTACATTACAGTCGGCTGTCTCAGAAATTGTTTCCCCTCTGTGGCGCTCTCTTTTCCTGTCATAATAGAGCTGAGCCATAACTCTCAACTGTACAGTTTTTTGCACAGTGTCCAGATTTTTACGCGTTCCTCATAAAACTTGCGTTTTTCTGGATTGCTGTAACAAGTCAGTGAGAAATGAATTCACTACTGTAAGTGATGCCATTCATTTGAGTTACGGATCTTGCATCCTTCAGAGAGTACATGGTGATCCAACAACTTTAAGTTTGTAAGAGAGACAGTTAAAGCTTGTTTCATTATGCTAAGAGGTTGAGAGCAATGACTGCTGCTTGTTTTGCCTTGCTTGTATGTGTGACGGTTGGTTTCACGGTCTCGCAGAGGGAGAGTTTTGTCCATTTTGTTCTGCCTAGCAGCATGTAAACACACTGTTATCTTTGAAAAGGCATCTGCTTTTTGGTGATTCCCTTCGTTGCCCATCTGTTTTCTTCTTTCGCATAGTGCATATGTCTCCACTGTCCAGATTCTTCACGGAATATTCAGAATTTTGTCTCATTGTTTTCTGTTTATCTTTCAGTTTTAGACTTTATATCTTTCAGAAAGTGTGTGCTAACTCAAATCCTGTTATCCTTCAACTCTCCAGGCATCAGAGCCTGGTTTAACTTGCCATCATTACTTAGACTGAGCAGACGAAAAAATGTGGAGATCAGTGGAGATGGCTTCTTTGTGGAATGATATCTTACAGTGGATCCCTTAGGGGGGCACACCCCCTTTGAAATGGGACCACCTTGCTGGACTTTGGATCCTAGCCCTCAGATCCGAAGATCCTGAGACCTCTGCCTTATCCAAAGTCCTCCTTGGATCTGACAGTTTAGTCTTCAGCTAGTTCCTAATGTCATGGGATCTAAGGTACTTGGATCCGACCACAGTAAAGCTGAATCTATAAAACCAAAACTGATTCCTTCATCACACAACTCTGATCCAAAGATGTCAAATCTGACTTGCATGAAACTGAAATATTGAAGTCAAGACTGAAATTATCAGTGTACACCTCGGACCAAAATTTTTCAGATCTGAACTGAGTGAAGCAGAATCTTTACCCGAGGCTTAAGTCTTACAGTGGATACCTTAGAAAACAAACAACACCTCTAAAACCCTAAGAGTTTTGAACTATTCTCAGATCCAGTGCTTTAGGGTGTGTAACCAATGAGTAGTTGCAGATTTCTTCGGATCCGAGCCAACCCTAGGACCTGACTTCAATTTTGGTTGCTTTAGTTTCTTATCCCCCCCCCCCCCCAAATAAAATAAAATACACAGATCTGGTTATGTTCCGAGTTCATAATAGCAGGGTTAAGAATCTGCCCACAACTCAGTGCACTTTTTAATAAGGACTCTTTCAGATCCTGATCTCCCACCTTGGATCCAATCTTCTCAATAAAGTCTTCTTCCTTGAATCCAAAGCCTAGGATCCAACAGGCGAGTGTCCGATGTATGTCAAACCCAAATCCCTTCAAATCCAAGCCTTCAAGCCAAGGCAGATTCTAACAAAACCTCCATAGGATACTAAACCTTGGATCTAACACTAAGTATAGGGTATCTGCCAAATCTAAACCCCCATGGAGATGTTTTTCCCCTACAGTTAGGGTCCCAGAGCTAACACTGCCCTCCTTTGAAGGATCTAGCTTACTGGCCATTCTTTACAATTACTCGCTTCATTCACCAAACTAAACTTTCAGATAACCAGTCACCAAAGTTGCACTATTTAGATGGCCATTACTGGCCCATTCCACTAGATCCATGGCACGTCTCTAGATGATATGGTAGTAGCAGATGTTTTGTGTGGATCTCCATGTTCAAGTCCCTTTTCCATCCTTCTTTTATAAGCCCGACACTTGGACAAATTTGAATAGCATGAGTTACTGCAAACATTTTCACGCGGAAGTCACCTACTACCGGCACACCTATCTAGAAATCAGATGTTGATTCCTAGAGAGGAATCTTTCAGGAGGTTGAAAAAAAAATGTAATCCACAGCAGACAGGGTCTTCTGTAGTTTTCACACCTGGAGAATGTGTCCTTCACCAGGAGGCCAACAAAGAACTGCTGTCAAACAGAGCGTTGACAAACAAGGACTTCAAGGGACCCTCAAAATGAAATAAGCACATCCAGGCATACCTTCTAATGGAAATGCCTGAACCCGCTACCTTGAGGATCCTTCAGCAGCATGTGAGCCTGACCTCATGACAGATGACAACTTTCTCAGTCATGATTTCTGAGAAAGTATTTGACAGCTCTTCAATTAAATACCACTGAAGTCTTGTAAAAGTGGTGACTAATTCAGTGACTTTTAGACTAAGGTCACTGAAGCATACATGTGCTTTCTGATTCTGTCATCTCCTGAGACTCCCCGTTTGGGGAGTGAACACAATATTTCCTCAGCAAGCCCCTTTTTGGTGTCCGCCTTTACCACCATGGCATAACTGCCTCCCCCCTTTTTTCCTCAGAACTGCTTTCCTGAAGCTGGGGCCATAATTCTTCTTCTGGCTTCCGAAGGTATATGCTCAGTGGCATCAGGTTCCTTTCACGACCGCCGAGCGATCAATTCAAGGAGCTCACCGGCAGACAGAACCATCCAAGAAGCAGAAGGTCTAGTACCAAAAACCCCAAAGAATACAGATCCCTCAGTTGATGGTTTGCTGAGTGTTCAGCCACCTCTGTTCTTAATGATATCAAGGATGTCTCCGATTGATACATCTTCAGGAGGTAACCGTGGTGAACCCTCACTTATATTGAATTCGTATATTCATTTACCTCCAATTTAATACAAGTTTTGGATCAGTGTCAGCTGCCATTATTTTGGTCCCTCTGGCAAGGTTCTTCATGTGGAGCTTCCAAAGGACCTTGAAGTTTCAATGGTCTCCTCTTCACCAGCCTCTGTCTATTCCCATCAAACTTACTCCAATTTGCAAATGTTGTATGCAATGTGAATACAGTTAGATGATCTTTATTGGGTTGGTCATTCTCTATCCCTCCCCCTGAATACTCAGTGAATACAGACACTTCCCAGCTGAGTGTGTGTGTGTGTGTGTGGGGGGGGGGCATTTCAAAAGAAAGATGGTCCAAGCATGTGGTCCCCCTCAGAGACCAAGTTGCATACCAGTGTCCTTGAGTTGGGTGCAGTCCTTCTAACATTGCAAGCCTTTCAAGACATTCTTCCTCTGGGGACTGTTGCACTCTATATAGACTACATGTCAGTATTTTGGTACATTAACAGCAAGGAGGAACCTGTTCTTACCTGTGGTGCAGAGAGGTCATGACTGTCTGGGGACGGCCGATACCTTCAGACCACTTTCTAATTGCAATGTTTATACCGGGGAGAAATCAACATGCTGGCAGATAGATTCAGTAGATCCATTCCAATTCCACATGAGTGGTCCCTCAATCTTTCGTCAACGCACATGATTTTAGCCGTTGAGGCCAGCTTTCCTGCGATCTTTTCAACCCTACCTTCAACAACAAGTGCAAAAAGTAATTCGCCTTATCCCGCCTTCACAGGATTCACCCAGGGATACCCTGATACACGATTGGCCCCCGGGCTTCCTTTGTTTTCCCCTCCTCCAGTGATCCTGAATTTAGGCAGAAAACAGACAGGCTAAATGGCTCAGGCATCCTCTTTGCCCCCTTCTAGCCTCGACAGGTATGATTCTTCTTCCCCTAGTCTCACCTCAAATATCCTCTGTGAATACTAGAACCAACTCAATATCTCCCATCTCACCCATCAGAATTCCAGCTTTCCACTCTCCACATCCTCAAACTGACCACATGGTTTCTTCGCTCCCACTGATAATAAGGTCCAGGTCCGCTTCTCCAGCCCATGACATTATTTTTGGCCTCCCAAAAGACTTCCACTGAAAGTCTGCAAAAGCCAGTGGAAAATATTTTATGATGTGGTCATGTAAACAGAACATTGACCCTTTTTTCAGATCCTATCCTTTTCTTTCTGAGTACTCTCTTTAACAAAAGAGCTAGTTTTTCTGCCATCAAGCTGCAGCTAGGTGCCATATCTATTTTTTTTTATATTGCAAATGAATACTTCTCTATCAATTTCCAGGTTATCTAAGCCTCCATAATGGAATCGCTCTACTTAGATCCCCCATAAAAGACCCTGCTCCTCCTCGAGATTTCACATTGGTACTCCAGGAGTTGACTCAGAAACCATTTGAACCAGTAGATGATTGTAACATGAACTCTTTCTTGGAAAACAATCTGTATGGTGGCTATTACTTAATGAAAAGAGTTTCTGAACTCGAGACCTTATCTAATAGGCTTCTTTACATCTTTTCCATAAATATGGTATCGCTACAAACAAAGAGGGAAGTTGGCTAGAATTAAAATATCAACTAGCATAGTACTTACCTGTGAACCTATTGACTCGTAGTACTTTAATCATGCCATCAGTTTCGTACCTTTACTAACATGAGCCAGGCTTTAGGCTGTATCAATTCAATTGCCAGCCTTTTTTGTCTCAACTCTTCTTGTAAGGATAAATTCACGCTGCATCTTCTTGACATTCATAGACAACTGCATTTTTCATCTAATGCAATGAACAGGAAGTGTATGTATTTATGGTCTGAAGAAGCTCCTTTGCTGTGAAAGCGCTTAACTTTGTGTTTCTCTGCTTGAACTATTTGTTATTTTACTCAGCCTTGGTGGTCGATTTTTCTTATACTTATTAATTGTTGTTGGATTTTATTCACCTTTACCCACTGGGGTATTTGTTGTCCTTGACGTTTTTTATCTTCACAGACCAAAAAAAAAAAAAAACAGGAAGTGTAATCAACTGGTTGTATTTTTTTTTTTTTCCGGCTAACTGTTTAGATCAAGCAGATTACAAGATCATTTTGGCCAAATGAATTACTGACTTTATTTCATGGTTTTATTCTCAGAAAGGTTTGGATTTGCATTGTCCTCCTAGAGCCTCTTCTACCAGATCTATGGCTACCTCATCTACTTCTGCTTCCAGAGCTTCAGTTGACAATACTGGTGGTGCAGACACCTGGTCAAAGATTTATAGCTTTTTCATACTTTACAATTAGACATTGTCTCTAGAAACAGACCTTCTTTTTGTTCGACAGTGTTCTGACATATCCTTCTTTGAGGATCTCCCAAGAGTTATGTAGCTGGGGACTCCTACTCATCAGTGAGGAAGAATGAAAAGGACAACATCAGATTTAGGAGTTATGTACTTACCATAATTTGCTATCTGTGTTGTCCATTTTCATTCTTCCTCACCTTCCCTCCAAGCCATCCCCCAGTCTTATCTTTTCTAGAAGGATACTGGTTGTTACAGGAACTTTTTAGTTCCAGACTTGACTTGTAATTCTTACTTATCTGTCCTGTCTCTATAAATCAGTACACATAGGCAGCAAACTTGATCTGAGGAGTTAGAGGTAGTGTAGTGCATTACGGAACGAGGGAGGAGCTTGAGATTTGGATCTAAAGTCTAGAAAATGTGGTCAAGTCGGATCCGAGGAACGAATCCGTGACCCATGAGTGAGGAAGAATGAAAATGGACAGCACAGATGCCAAGTTATGGTAAGTACATAACTCCTAATTCTCCTTCCAATGTATGTATTTACTTATTTGTTTAATGGATTGATTGCTTGTATTTGATTAACTGAGACAGAGCTCTGACCCACATGGACTTTTTTCAGACTTAGACCAGGAGCACTGTTTGGTTAATTGACGTGGTTAGAATTGCACAATAGGCAAATGAAGGCTTATTGAATCAAACCCTGGAATACAGGAAGCAACTCATTAATGGCTCTTAAATTTGATCCTCTGGACTGCCAGACAACTGTCTGCAGTAACTGCAATACAGTCATATCAGCTTTGTAATTTTGTGCATTATTTCTTCATTTATCAATTGATTGTTCTACCATCTCTGTGAGACACACACCCAAATACTTACTTTTTGTGATCCCATAAGTATGGATGCCTTTCCTTGAGATCTTCACCTGCTACAAAGTTTATTGATGCAGCTCTAGTCTTAGAGATGTTTTTTTTACCTTGACATCCAGTAATTTGGGGATATCCGCATAGGACAGGGTAATATTATCAGGCTGTCATCCACAAATAATGAGAGCTTTCAAATCATTACCACAGGTGGCTCTAAGTGCAGTACACATAAAGGGGAAAGAGGGCACCCTTGACATGCACCTTGCAATAATTTAAAACCCCTTTGATAACCTAGGCAACGTGATTTCTGTTTCACATTCCACATGTTCTGTGATCTGCTTAACATGATCCACTTCTTATGGGAGGTACCCAGTCTGATCTGCTTGCTGCATGAGACTCCTAAACTGATTCTCTGGCTGTATGATCTCCCCAGTTCATTCTCTAGTTTGTGCAAGTCCTTTTTCATTAGTCTGTTCTGCAGGTAGGGGTAGTCTGAGCTGCTTGATTGGTGGGAGGTTGGCATAATGGTTAAGGTGTTAACCTTACAGACACAAGGTGCAGGGTTTGATTATCACATGCGGTAAGTGGCTAGGCTTAAAATGGCCCACAAGGGCAGTTAGCCTAGTACTAACCTATGAACCTGTGTTCCACTGGTTTTGTGACACCTTTGGCAATGTACACAGACTGTATAATCCATCTAACCAAATACAGAGTCTGTAGTCTGCATAACTGCAATGCATGTTGTTCAAATTCCGTGACCTAATCCATGAGATCTGTATTACAATTTTCTGGCTGTGTTATTTCCCTAACCTGATTCATTGGTTAGGCGACTCACCATTCTGATTCATCAGCTTTTGTGAGTCCTCCTAACCTGATATGTAGTATGCATGATCCTTCTTATCTAATCCAGGAGCAGGTGTTGTGCTTTATAATGCTTCATCTGTATAATTCCTTCAGTTTGATTAGACGTTGCAATCCTCTTAACCTTATCCACCAAGCTGTGGGATGTGACTAACATGATCTGTTCCCCAAATTGTGCTGTCCTCTGTAATTAATAGCAATCTGTGTGATCCATGTAACCTAATGCATAAGTTCCTAATCCAGACCACAAACTGTGAGTTTCCCTAATCTGATGCACAGGCTATGCAGTCTGACTAACAAATCTGTAGATGCCATAGTCACCTTCTCTGATTGCATTTATTCTCTCTGGAATAAATTCAGTCATTTGCAACTCTCCATGAAAGAGAATTAAGCTGTCTGTAAAATGTTTAGCTTTCATTCCCTCCTCAGGCTTTCCTGTAGTAACATTGTAAGCATTATAAGTATCACAGCTGGTAGCATGGTAGCTTGTAATACCATTAGCAGGCTATATGAACTTGATTTAAAAATTCAGAATATATGTTAGAAATTCCTATTTTATTTGTTGGCAGGTGAGAAAGCAGAGCAAGTTTTTTAGTATTGGCCTACTGATCAGTGATGAGGGGCATTCTGATTTAAAATACACATTTCATTTTTCATGCCGTTAACAAGCATTTTTTTCTGTTGAAAATGTTATAGGTGGTCAGACTAAAGAGAAGGAGCAGCATGTGATAATTGTGGACATGCGAGAGTTCCGAAGTGAATTGCCATCATTAATTCATCGACGTGGCATCGACATTGAGCCAGTCACCCTGGAAGTAGGAGATTACATTCTCACCCCAGATATCTGTGTAGAGAGGAAGAGTGTAAGTGACCTGATTGGCTCCCTAAACAATGGCCGATTGTACACGCAGTGCATATCCATGTGTCGCTACTATAAGCGTCCAATTCTTCTCATTGAGTTTGACCCCAGCAAACCTTTTTCACTGACTTCACGTGGGTTCATCCACCAGGAGATTTCTGTGAATGACATCACATCTAAGCTTACTTTGCTTACTCTGCATTTTCCACGTCTGCGAGTGCTGTGGTGCCCATCTCCACATGCTACTGCTGAGCTGTTTGAAGAACTGAAACAGAACCGACCCCAGCCTATTACAGTTAAAGCCATGGCCATAACAGCAGATTCTGAAACTATTCATGAATCAGATCGCTATAATCCGGGTCCTCAGGATTTTCTTTTAAAAATGCCTGGCATTAATGCAAAGAACTGTCGTGCACTTATGAATCATGTAAAAAGCATAGCAGAGCTGGCTACTTTGCCTCAGGAGAGACTAGCAGAAATTCTTGGAAATTCTGTTAATGGCAGGCAACTGTATGAATTTGTACACGAATCTCACAAGCGCTCCATTCTACCAATGAAGACAAAGAGATAACAATTCGGAGAAAGTTGAACTAATATTTTTGTCACTATTTAATTGATTATTAGGTCAAGCCAGGAGAGTTGAGTATTTTTTTTTTTCTGAAGGTTAAAGGAAACACTTTTCACAGTTGCACTTAAAACACACATTAGCAGTTATCCCAGCAAAGTATGCATCATACCTTTAAATAGTCTTTCTCTGTTATTGGCATTCCTCCTCACAGGTTGTAATTTACATGCACTGTTAAAGCATGAGGAAGTTTATTTTCCATGTTGTTACTATGTGTTCTTGTGGGTCAGTGTTGCAGTCATAATTTATATGGATTTCTGATGCTGGTTGAGTCCAAAGTCTAGCCTGACTTTTAGATTTGAGTACCCTCCCTCCATGACATTGCCTTACCTCCGATGTTTTTCATGTATCTGGGATGTACCTTTCAGACCAGCTCCTCTAAACCAAATGTTGAATACACACGTGGTATTGGGTGCACATACCTTGAACCTCAAAGATGAGGCTGAGAAAAGTAAAAGAGGTGGTTGTAGTCACCTGCAGTTGCAGAGAGGTAAAACTTCACATAAAATTAAAGGTGGTGATTTCAGACCTTCAGGCTCTCAAAACCTTCAACAGACTCTGGATGCATTGGACTGTATATGTCATGATATACAGCACAGTAGTTATGTGGTACAAAAAAAAAATCAAGGGGGAACATGCCCCCCCCCCTCTGTGGGCTAGCAGAGCAGGCTTGGGACAGGCCCAGAAACACAGTTTGTTCCTGATGACAGCCTATATACCAACTTAAGACAGCTACAGAGTGAACTAATTAAGCAGGATCTCAGAAGATCAACGAGTGAATGCTAGACAGGGGCACATTCTTAGACCTTGCAAAACAGGTGGGTTGTGCCATAGGTAGATATCTTTCCTTTTCCAAGCAGCAGGCAGCTGAGAAAAGTCTGTGGTAAAGTCTGTGGTAGCACTTCAACTAAACATGCTTGGACAGTCTGTGCTTTCTTCCAAGAATACAATGGCGTATTTCTCTATGCTTTCCTTCCTATACCCCTGCTTCCCTAGGTATTTGAAAAGTAGGAAGTTCAGGGACCCAAAATAATTGTAATTGCCCCATTCTGGCCCAGGCAACACTGGTTGTTTCGTCTTCTTAAGATGACAAGGGAGAACCCTATACTACCGCCTCAGCATTTAAACCTCCTGATGTAGTGCATTGACCTCTTAGTACACTCCAAGCTCTGTCCATTCAGATAAGCAGCTTGTAAAGTATGACTGTGTTGGTTTGCTCGCCTTTTTTCTGAAGACATCAGGGAAGCTAAAAGGCCAAGTTCAAAGAAATTGTACCTGGCTAAATGGAAAATATTTGTCTTCTGATGCCAGAGGAAGAACTAATACCTAAAACAAGCAGATGTGCCAGTGGTCCTCTTGTACTTCTCTGAGCTGTTCTCATCAGGTTTAACTTGTGTCTCTAAAAAGATACATATTTTCTCTGTTTTTACCTGCTTGCCTGTAGTTCCCCATTGGTAGACAACCCCCTAGTGAGGCAATTCTTGTAAGTAATCCCCCATCTGAGACATCCCAGGAAAAAAGTTGTCCCACCTTGGGACTTCAGTTTAGTATTGAAAGACTGGCCACGTCATCTTTTGAAGTAGCTTTTTCAGCATCTCCAAAATTTCCTCACTTGAAAACAGTTTTCCTGAGAGCCATCACATCCTGCTAGGAAAGTCTCCAAGCTACAGGTCCAGACGTATAAAGAATGCTTTCTGCAGTTTCAAAAAGACAGTTTGGCCCTGTGCGCTAATCTCTTCTTCATGCCAAATACATTACAGAACATTATGACTGCAGCAGTGACCCGGTAAGAACATAATACCGTTGTGAAGGCAATATGCTGTCATTGTAGATGTATAAATGTGGTCACTATGAAAGTCCTGTTTCACTCCCTCTACCCCCACTAAAACTAACTAAAGCGGCTAGTTTCCCTGCGGTAAAATATGATGTTTTGGGAGTCCGCTGAATTAAGTTTTCTGCAACCTGGTCTCGAGCTTCTGTGATTCGATGAAGTGGTAATTCGATATTTAAAGTAGATCCATTTTTATAGATCTGTAAGCATTCTGTAATCTGTGAATGTGAAGTATTGTCAATTACTTTTTTGTAATCTGCCCATGCCATACTTGGGTTCTGCCCCTTTGTAAAGCTCTGTCTTGTGGCTTTGTTTAGTAATTTATGATTATTTGTTCAGTGTGATTTTTCTTTCATTACCTTTCTGTTCCATTGCCATGATTGAATTTTTGTCAACTCTGTCTGCATCAGTTCAAGTATATGATTTGTATGTTGTTTGAAGGCAGGATATTGGTCTATAATTTTTAGGATGCCGTGCCGGTTTTCATTTAAAGAGGCATCTTTCTATCCTAATTGGTGTTGGCTGCTATTGTACACATGAATAATTTTTATGCGAGGCTAAATTGGGCAGAGAAGTTAATACCTTTAGCCAGAAGTTGCGAACTGCATCTAGATTTTGGATTCTTCATTTAGTAGCCTTTCTTTTTTATTTTTCAGAACCTTTATTAATTTATACCTTAAGACATAAAACCACATTCATTAATACAAATCAAGCCATGTTCACGTCTGCATATGTATACATTACATATGTTTTCATTCTTTATAATAATTGTCATTCAGTCCATCATTACATAAATTGCTCAATTCTTGCTTTCCCTTTAACCGCACTCTTCCTCCGGAACATTATTCTACATGTATTGTTCCCCAAAAGTCCATTTATTTCTGTGTAATTTGCTCCTTCCCGTTTCTAAAGATCCTACTTTATTTTATCTCTTTTACAATATTCAGTACTTTAAATACAGTTGGTTTAGATTTATATTTCCAGTTTCTAGAAATTGTTTATTTGGCAGCCAGTGGAATTAAACCTAATAAGGTTTTACTATGTCTAGGAAATTTGGATCCTTTGTCCCAGCTCACAAAAATAATTTTCCTTATTTACAGCCATTTGCTCCCCCAATATTTCTGACAGAGTCCTCTGTAGGGAATTTTTTAAATTTGCCAACTCATTGCTTCCAGTTACCTTTTTCTTTCCCATCATACTACCAACATTTGCTTTCAACCAGAGGAAGAAGTCTTTTGAAGTCTGCTTGGGGTTTAAAAATACATATGCAAACACTTCCAAGCAAAATCCTAAATCTTCTGGACTTGGTTGCATACTTGAGAGCCATGCATATGTCTTCCTATTATTCACTTGTAAATTGCATTTCCAGTCTGTCTATCTCTCTCTCTCTTCCCAGTCTTTTCTAATTTCCTCAGATTAATTATTGTGGTTATCATGCAATATTTTATATGCTCCATTAATTATCTCGTTTTTAAACAGCAGCTTATCTTCTATATCCCAAGATAAAAACTGTACAAGAACAAGTCTTTCTATTTAGTAGCTTTCTTCGTTTTGCTTCAGTTTCTCTTTTACTTCTTTCCATTTCATATCCCCTGTGTTAGCACTATTTATGTTCAGTGTGATCTCATATACTTCTCCAAAATCTATTCATTTCTTTTTCTGATGGTGGTGTTTTCTTTTACCATAGCCTATGAATTTTTGGGGTATTTAATGAATTGCTTATTTTGTGATTTTCATGTATATTTTTCTGTAGTCTGTGCTGGTTTGATGTTGTGTTGCTTGTATTACACTTGTCTTTCTAAGGGTTTTGATGATCTTTTACTTTTTCTAAATTCTTCTAGTAGTGACATATGCTAGATTAGTTGCTTTATAATTCTAATTAGTGCTTCTATATTGGTAATTCTACCGATGTCCTTCAAGAATGCAACTG
Source organism: Protopterus annectens (assembly GCF_019279795.1). NCBI lineage: Eukaryota > Metazoa > Chordata > Ceratodontiformes > Protopteridae > Protopterus > Protopterus annectens. The sequence goes on from NC_056746.1 coordinate 333,123,179, forward strand.
CAGTCCTTACATATGGGTTGTCCTGCCTCAGGCAGCCCTCGGTCGGCCGGATTCCAAAGTCTGGGTCCAGCGTCGGCTGATGTCGCCTCCTCCCCGACGTCAGAGCGGCTGGGGTATAAAAGCTTCAGCCAGCGCCATCTTCCTCAGTCTTTCTTGCCGCGCGGTGCCCGAAGCAGAAGCAGTTCGCAAGTGCCGGTCGGTCAGCTCCTGTGTTTTGCTTATCCGAAGTCATCAAAAAGCTAAGTACCCCATTGGGGAACCTTTTCTTGCCTCAGCCGATGTCAGACAAAATTGAAAAAGTTAATAATTGTTTGTCTTGTGGTAAACAAATACCTCATAAGGACTTCCATTATTACTGCCTCCCGTTACTGCTTTCCCTTATTTTTCTTTCTTGTTCTGTAACATATCTGTTGTTAGTTTAGCAGCACAGTAGTATATTCTGTATGTATCTGTTGTATCACATGACTCTCTTCTAATGGCACTAATTATTGTGCTCATCTACTTTCGGTCTTCTAACATTGTATGGTCTTATATATTTTATGTCCCTTTATCTTGTCTACCTTAATATGTGTGTCCCTTTATATTAGATCAAACAAGCCTTTCTGTATATATTTTTTTGTTGGCTAAGAGCTTCATCGTTGTCTATTTCCTCCTCTTTCCCCTACTGTGTAATCCTAATTGGACTTTCAATCAGTTTCTTAATGACTATTATAAAATTTTACTTTGTTAAAAGTGTTCTGCACTGTCAGAAGTATTTTCTGAGGATTTATTACTCGTTGTGTTAGGATATTGTATGCATCCACGTCTCCACACTAGCCACTGCTCAGTCTTGTTACCTTATTTTCAGATGTTTGCCTTTTTGTCACTAAACTGTCTGCCTTTTGGTATGTTCTAGTCTTATGTTATTCTTTTTGTAGACTACAGCATGTCCAGACGTCTTTGCCTGTATATAGTGTCAGATATCCTTGAACCTGAAGTAGTCGTATTGTATTTGGTGATAGTAGTTTCATATCCTTCACCTGAAGGACTGAAACTCACAGAACTGTCCTGTAAACTTGTCTTTCTAAAATAAATTGTTAACTAAAACCTGTAACACAAAGGGGTTAGAAAGAAGAAATCAGAATGCTAAGTCAAAGTAAAAACACACTTCAAAATGGTGTCAAGAGAAGGGGAGGGAAGCAGATGACGACTAAGCACACATCTGTTCTGACAAAAAAGTGAAAAGGAACAGACTAACACCAACTATAGATGAACTGTTGTTAAAAAAAAAGAAAAGGATTTACCATGACAACGTAAGAAAAATAACGACATTTTTTTTCAGAGCTGCTGACTGCTTACACAGTGGAAGTGATCTAGAGTCTGGTACATTGTGCTTTATGGATAAGGGTAGGGCCTAGGGTGGTTTTGGAAAGTTTTATGAGTTTGGCTGACTAAGAACCTGATTGTTGTAGTCCTACATGTGAAGGATATGAAACTGTCAAGGCAAGTCTGTCATTATGGTATATGCTTAGCTCTCATTTTCTTTTCTGCATAAACTCTGCACTGTGTGTTAACATATTTTTTCTTTTCTGATTCCATGCTTCTTTGTGAAATTTGATAGCCTCTTTTTTACTTTTTCCTTGTAGCCCTTCATCATTTCTTTTTCTAAGTAGTCTAATGTTTCTTTGTCTGGTAGTGGTGTGCTCTGATCTGTATGCTAATAGCCTTCAAGTTTTTATCTGTAGTTTTTAACAGTTCTGGTCTGAGTATTTTTCTTTTGTCTAATTTGTTTCTTGATCTTGCTATATGGCTTTTGTGTGTAAATTCTGTGTTTATTACATAAAATAAACAATAGCCACAGCTTGTAATCTTTTGGACAGTGCTAACTAGTAGCCCTTCATGTGGACATGGCTTAGCCTTGTGTAGGGGTCAAGAAAGAACCAACATGGCTCAGGCAGATACCATATTTATACTAGGTATGTGAAGAGGTTTGAGGTTAGAAGAAAGATGCCCAGCCATGGACGAAAGGTGCTCTACTCTGAAAATCAGGCTTGGTGTCAGAGTCGGTCAGCAGCAGAGAATCATAAGTTATGACTTCAGCAGTGCCACACTCGAACATCTACAGCTATGTTAAGTTGCTTACACAACTGTACTTTATAAATAGATGTATGTATACCAGAATCAGAATGTGTTCAACACTTGCCCCTCAAGAAATAAAGGAAAATAAATCTCGTAAGGGCCAGTAGCTTAGAGGGAGAGAGAAAATTATTCACATTCACTTCACTTCTTCAGTTGCTAATTATGTGACTACACTTTGTGATTGGGTACTGGTCACTAAGCAGTTCAGCTCAAAAAGTGGTCAACTTAGTGATGACTTTGGAGAACTTACCAAAGGCTAGCTAGTCAAGAAAACATATGGTTTGTAGCAGATGGAGGCTGCATGCTAAAGTAATATTCACAAGACTTGGATGGCAGCTTATTCCTCTGTAGTATTAATGTGCCTCTGTGGACATACATGGCAGCCCTAAGGCTTAGATATTGTGGTGGAATAGAGGATGGAGCAGGTAACTGTTCCTCAGCCTTCAGCTTCTGAGTATGTTGCATCAGTAACCATACTGCTTCCACTGGAGGGAGTCTGGTGAGAAATTTACCAGCAATTGGGAAGGATGAATTACAGATAAATTGAAACATGGCTAGTAGATGCCTTTTGACAGCCAGTGTGAAAAAAAAAAACTGTTACTTAAATTTAAGGAAAGCTGGCGATGGTGCATTTTAATATATTGGTATCTTGATGTAGTTGTATAGCTGAACTGTTTTAGATGAAAGCCATTTTAAAAAAGTGTGTCAGTTAAATGCTAGATGCTTACAGTGCATTAAGAAAGATGGTGCTGATCTTTCAGCAGTATGTAAAATACCTAGTTCTAGCCTCTCAAAAAATCCAGATATCCTCCTTCAGCCACTGTCCTTGACCTACACTGCTAGATATTTCTAATACCAGCAGGAAAACAAATAGCACACAGGTAGGGCAAGCTGGAGTGCTGGGTTTCCAATTTGCTCCAACTTCGAGCCAGTCTCCTGGGAAATATGAATGTTCATGTTTCACTGTTGCAGTCATTACATTTCGGATATCTGCTTGCAGGTAGCCCTCAGTCGGCCTGATTATCAGAGTCTTGGGTCCTGGGTTGGTTGCTGTCTCATCTTCCATGATGTCAGGGGTATAAAGCTTGCAGCTGACGCCATTACACCAGTCTTTCTTGCCGTGCGGTGCCTGAAGCAGAAGCAGTTCGCAAGTGCTAGTCGCCAACTCCTGAAATTTTCGCTTCGAAGTTTCAACCAAGTCTTGAAAAGCTAAGTACCCGCTAGCTCCTTTTTCTTGCTCTAAACTGATGTCAGTAAAAGTTAACAATTGTATTTCTTGTGGACAGCAAATACCTCATAAAGACCTTCATTCATACTGCATTCCTTGCTTAGGACCAGACCACAACGTCCCTCGCTGTTGGTTTTGTGCCTTATTCAATCCTCAAGCTATTTGTCATCTGTTCATTTTCATATCTAACTATTTTGGTACTCAGTTCAATTATCCAGGAATGGCTTTGGTAAGCCATCCGACTACCGACATTCCGAAAAAACGTAAAGATAAAGACAGAGACAGACCACATAGGTCCAAAGCTGCCGAGGATGCTTCCGTTAAGCTAGTCGCCAGTCCGCCGGAACTCAGTGAGGCGCTTTCGCAGCCCCTGATACCTCCTACTTCAGATTCGCAGGCCTCTACTGAGACCCATTCGGAGTCCGGTATGCCGCGAGATGCTTCTTCGACTATGAAACCTGCAGATGTCTCTACCTTGGATGGGTCAGGAGCCGCTGTGCAGGTACTGGCTTCTGAGGGTGTATTCAGACCTACTGACTTGCATATCAAACCAACGCCATCTTCTTCTTCAAGGCCTAAAACTTGATCCAAGCCTAGAAAACCGACGCCCAGACCGCATGGTCAGGCCCCTATGCCTAAAAAACAAATGATAAGAATGGCCGAAGATCTTAAAACTCTAATCAGGCGAAGCCACCCTTCTCCGTCTAAGAGACCTTGAACTGATTTTCCTTCTGATTCTTCTGATCAGGATTCTGACATTTTTGTTTCTTCTGATGACCAGGATTTGCCCTTATCTACCTATGAGGATTCTGATGCAGAGGACTCCATTCCCTCTGCTTCCCCTCCAGAAGATTTCTCTTTTGGTGAAACTTTACGTACTCTTAGGGAGCATTTCCGCTGGGAAAGCCAGGATTACTCCGACTCCAAAAAGAGGCTTAGGGAATTCTTACTCCTACCTCAACACAGGCCTTTAGCTATCCCTCCTGTACTGGACATTGTAGTTGATGCCTTCATGGAATCTAGCCTGGCCCCAGACACTTTACCTTCGGCTTCCAGGAAACCTGACCGGTGAGTACCTGACTCTCACAAGTTCCTCTCTAAGAATTGTACTGCAGACCTAGAGACCATTTCACAGGGACCCAAAGGCATTAAGGCTACTACTGCCAAAAACCCTACCCCCTCTGTTAGAGATTCCAGGGCCCTGGACAGATGGGGTAAGAAGGTATACACTTCTGCAGCTTTGGCCATTAGGGCCTTAAACTGCTAGTTTCATACGTTAATAGTAGCAGCATATTATTGGATTACTTAAACAGAAAATTATGTTGATTCCTGACTGTACTGAAAAGAAAGAATTACAGGATTTAATGCATTCTGCTGAACAAGTTGGTAAACATACTTTGCAATGTAGTTTTGATTCCTTAGAGGCATCTTGCAGGGCTGCTGTCACTGGGTCTGTACGTAGAAGGCATGCTTGGCTTAAGGAGCAATCTTTGCCAGATCATGTTAAAGATAAATTACTGGATGCTCCCTTAAACCAAGACCGCCTGTTTGGCAACAAAGCAGAAGTCCTACTTAAAAAGATGGAGGAAAAAGCTAAATCTATGCAAACTGTTAAAGATTTCCTGCAAGTACAACCTCCCAGGTTTAGTGGGCACTGGCCTTCTAAGAATTGGTCCTTTCCTGTCTCTTTCCGACCTTCTCAGTCCAAACTCAGTACCAGTAAACCACCCAGGCTTCAGTCTCAAGGTACTCACAGGTCTAAGCAGTGGGGGGCTCCCGCTTCCAAAGCTGGAAGTGGTAAGACACCCCCCTATAGTAAACTGTCTCAATGACTTAACCTTAAACCTTCCAAGCCCTGCTCAACTGACTGTTCCTTTAGGGGGAAAGATCGCACTGCATGCAAAAAACTGGGAACTCATTACCCAAGACAAATTTGTCCTAAATATAGTTTCCCAAGGATACAGATTCCACTTCCACTCCTTACCAACCCCAAACGGTTGGCCAGACCTACCCCCAAATCAGTGGGCAGAGGCTCAACTGCAGGTTCTCAGTCTTCTAAGTATCAGGGCTATTCACCCTGTCCCAAAAGAGGAATAGGGACAAAGTTTTTACTCAAGACTCTTCTTGGTACCCAGAAAAGACAATTCCTGGCGTCCTATCATGGACCTGTCTATCCTAAACACCTTTTGGTAATCCCAAAATTCAAAATGCTAACTCTTGATCAGCTGCTTCCCATGCTAGGCAAAAATGCCTGGTTGGCAACATTAGATTTAAAGGAAGCTTACCTGCACATCCCAATAAGGGAATCTTGCAGAAAATACCTACGTTTCAGAGCAGACTACATGCACTATCAGTTCTCTGCACTGCCCTTTGGCTTATTTACTGCACCCAGGGTATTCACAAAGTGCCTAGCTCTAGTCATTGCATTCTGCAGGCAAAGAAACATTCAAATATACCCATACCTGGATGATTGTCTAATTCAGGCAGAAAGCCAGGACATACTATTAAATCATCTGGTATTTGTAATAAAACTGTTAACCTCACTGGGGTATACCATAAACGAAAAGAAATCTCACCTAGTACCCTGCCAACAAATTATATTCCTGGGAGCAAGCTTGAGTACAACTTCCCAGATGGCCTACCTCACGCCAGAGAAACAAGTTTATTTGACAGCCTACTTCAAACTACTGGCCACAAAAACCCAGCTATCTGCAAGGAATATACTGCAAGCCCTGGGGTTCATGGCCTCTTGCATTCTACTAATTCCATATGCAAGACTACATATGAGGAAACTACAATGATATCTAAAAAGTCTATGGTGTCAACATTCTCATGACTTGGAATCAACGAATCTGATGATGTTAATCCTTGTTCATTCCTTACGCATGAGTATCGGTTCCGACCTCGGAACCGAGCCGGCCATTTTACAAGCTTGCGTCAGCCACATACTCTCCAGCTAAACTATTACCCACAATTCCCCTCTCCCTGTTACCTCAGATTTCGTTTGCCGCGTCGCAGTTAGGTCGTGTCAGGCTACATCTCTTGAGCTAAGTACACAATTTTGATCTTTTCAAAAATTTGACTAAACTTTTTGAGGAAAAAAAGTAGTTATTTAGTTATCTCTTACCTTATTGCACCTAGTGATGACTGCTTGTGCTCTTATTTTGTTTTTTTCTTTCTCTTACCGACGAGGTATTTCTTTCCCTTTACTATCATTGGTAAATCTTTCTGGGCCTTACCTTCGGGTAATTCCTTTTGGGTAACCCTTCTTTCCCTTTCTTTACTATGACAGATAAAAAAGGCAGTCCATGTTTTAAAAGATGTGTGAAATGTGGCCATAAATTGCCCATCTCTGGTGCACATTCTTTATATGTTTATTGTTTGGGTGTGCCTCATTTAACAGTTGACCCGCCTTGCAGGATTTGTAAGAATTACACTAATAGGACTGTCATTGAAAGAAATAATAAGTTGATTTTAAAGGGGCTACTTAAATCTTCCTTTTCAGAGGCTATTTCTGGAATGGAGGTTTCATCCCCTCCAAGCTCCCACAAGAAAAGGAATGATGATTGTAAAAAAATCTAAGTCTTTTCCATCCTCTCCGGCTGGAGGCCGTATGGAACAGAGACCAAAAAAAGTAAGCTTTCCACTACGGATTTGGCCTCTTCGGCACCGATGATTTCAGAGCCTAGTTATTCGGTTCCGAGTCCATTGGCGCCATCTACTTTTTTGGCACCGAGTAGTGTGCCTCATACAGCATTGGAACCAAGGGGCTCCTCAGTTCAGACTCCTTCATCGGCACCGGCAGTACAGTCCATGCAGTTTTTGTCAGCACCGATAGGTGTGTCAACACCAGTCTTCCTCTCGATTCAGACCATCGATTCGGCGCCGACTACTCGCTCGGCACCAACCATTCCCTTTCTGTTGCAGTCTCTCTCAACACCGCCATTTACCACTTCAGTACTGACCTCGTTGGTGCAGACATTACCTTTGGCACCGATGGTTCCCTCGGGGCACACTACTGTTGTTCAGGCCATGCCAACTCCTCTTTTTGTGGTACAAACTTCCTCCGTTCTGGGCACCGAACTTGTTCCGACTTCGGATAGACCTGATTTTCCTTCAGCTATGTCTGTGAGATCCACTAGAAGCCTCTCTGAACACGATGTGCTGCGTCTTGTGGATCAGTTTGCATCTGGCTAGAGGTATTTTTCCTCCCAGGACCTGTACTTCCTCGGGAGGTGATCATTCTTCATCAGAGCCCCTGTCACTGTCTTGGAAGCCCCTTACTATAGCAGTCTTCACTTGCGGTTCCCCTTTTTGATCTCACTAAGGAGCCTCAGTTGCCTTTGTGGCAGGATTCTCTTGCCACTACCCAGGATGCTAACTGTGGTGCCCCTTCTTCGGCTTTCCGCAGCCGTCCAGGGACTCTTGAGTCAGGAGAAGACTATTGCGTCAGCTGACGTTTCTATACCATCAGTAACTCCGCTTTTTACACAAGAACACTGGGCACATGAGCCTCAGGACTTACCCCCACAGGAGGCCCCTATTGAGCTGTCTTCCCCAGTTCCTCCCTCTGAGGAAGTTCATCGGATGTCTTTGTGTAAGAGGAAACACATAGACTCCACTGAGGAGTCCCTCATCTAAGACACAGACTTGGATGATGGAGAAGGATCCTCTAGGTCACCCTCTGAGATATCCTTCAGAGATATCCTACAAATCCTGAAACAGAGAGGTGATTGGCAGCCCTCTAACCCAACCTCTGAAGACTCTGTGTTTCTACAGGCCTTTCCTGCCTGACCCCCTACCTCCTGGATTACTCCACCTGCCGACGAACTGGTCTGGCTCTTCGTGCAGCATGCATGGGAGGCTCCTGACACAGTTGAGGTCATTCCCGGAGGCCAGATAAAATTTTGTCCCCTCCTGAGAGCGGCCCCCATTGGTCCTAAGGTCTTCCAGTAGATGCCTTGGTGGTGGCGGCCGCAACTAAAAAGGACCTGGCAGACGAAGAAATACAAACTGTTCATCTGCCCAAAAGAGAGTCTCAGGCTCTGGACAAAATTGGGAAGCATACCTTTGCATCAGGGACCTTTGCAATCAGGGATCTGAATTACATGGCACATTTTACCAGGCTTCAAAGAGACTTTATCTCTGAGCTGTCTGAAACTTTGGCTGGTGCTGTGTCTGATGAGGTCCGTAACAAAGTGGCCTCTCAATTAGCCATCATTTAGTCTATTTCTAACTCCTCCATGCTTCTCATTTCTCACACATCAGAAGGAGCAGCAGGTGCAGGCGTTGTTCTGAGATGACTTGCCTGGATGCGCTTGTGTGATTTTGCGGAACCCTTCAAGGCTTCCTTTATCAGCGCTCCAATTGAAGTCTCTTCGTTGTTTGGTCCCAAAGTTAAAAGCACACTGGCTAGATGTGAACAGGATGGTAAGACCCTTTCTGCCGTGGGTGTCCGTTACTCTTCCCCTCAATGGGCTTTCTCCAGAAACCGAAAGACAGGGAAGATATGGCACAAAAAAATCTCAGGGCTCCTTCCGTGACACACAGGCTGATTTTTTTCCCCTAGAGGCAGAGGGGGAAATTCTCAGGGAAGACGCCCCTTCCAGGGCAGAAGAGGTCCGCGTAACCAGGGTTCCAGGGATTCTTTGACTGGCCAACCCTACCAGTGCTCCCTGTTGAGCGGCCCAACTGCTTTTCTCTGGAAGTGGTAGGGGGTCGTTTCTCTTTGTACCCTTCTGCCTTGCTAACCATCACCACCGATTCTTGGGAACAAAAGATAATAACCAGAGGTTACTATATCCTGTTCGATCTTTATCCTGCCACCTTAAGGAAATTACCCAATGTGCCACCCAGTCAAAGGATAACAGGCAGCATTAGAGATTGCAAAGCTGCTGAGCAAAAGAGTCATCCAAACAGTCCCACCAGACCAGATAGGATCCGGATTCTACTCAAGACTGTTTTTGGTGCCAAAAAAGACCGGAGACTGGAGACCAATTCGTAAAGGTACAGAAATTCCGGATGGTCACTATACAGTCTATCCTCCCACTTTTGGAAAAAGATGATTGTATGTGCTCTATAGATCTTCAAGACGCGTACTACCACATAAAAGTGAACAAATAGTCAAGGAGATTCCTTTGCTTCCATGCGGGAACCAGTCATTATCAGTTCCGAGTACTGCCCTTTGGACTCTCTACAGCCCCCAGAGTGTTCACAAAGTGCATGGCAGTTGTCACAGCTCTCCTACAACTAGAGGGATTCCAGGTTATTCCATACTTGCATGACTGGCTCATCACCGCCTCCACCAGTCATCTATTAGAAGAAGCCCTGGCTTTCTGTCTTCACACTGCAGAAAGGCTAGGCATAACCATAAACTGGCAAAAATCCAATCTCACCCCATCTCAATCCATAGAGTTCATGGGGGTCCTCCTGAACACAAAGAACTGCAGAGCATCCATTCCAGAGCACAGAATTCAAAGATTGAGACAACAATTGATTCCAGTCCTTTCAAAGGAGAAATCCTCAGCTCACTCGGTTCTACAGCTGTTGGGTTCCATGGCAGCCTCCATTACAATTGTTCCCCTGGCCAGTTTTCATATGAGGCTTCTACAGTGGTTACTACTCACTCCGTGGTACCCTTTTCAGCTCCCTCCTTCAGCCAAGATTCGGTTAACTCACAGGTGCAAGCAGGACTTAAATTGGTGGTTGTCTCGGAATCCACTTCATTGGTCCTGTACCTTTTCCACCCAACAGCCCACGGCCACGGTGACCACGGACACTTCCCTGATGAGGTGGGGGGCCTATTTCAGGGAAAGATTGTCCAAGGTACGTAGTCCGAAATAGAGGCCCATCTGCATATAAATGTTCTGGAGTTGAGGGCTGTGCTTATGGCGTTGCAAGCATTTCATCCCCTGTTGCCATCTGGGACCATTGCGATTCAATCAGAGAACATGGCGGTGGTCTGGTACATCAACAAGCAAGGTGGAACAAAGTCTTATCCCCTTTGCCGGGAGGCCATGTGATTATGGCAATGGGTGATGGCTGCCATCCACTTTCTTCTAGCAACGCACATTCCCGGGAGTTCCAACGTGATAGCAGACAGACTCAGCAGGTGCATTCTTCAACCTCACAAGTGGTTCCTGAATCCCTTGATAGCGGTGGAGATTTTCAACCGCTGGGGTCTTCCTTGCTGCGACCTCTTTGCTTCCCCAGCCAACTACAAATGCAGCAATTTTTTCACCCTGATTCCCCCTCGGGGACAGTCACCCAGGGATGCTCTAGTCCACGATTGGCCCTCAAGTCTACTTTATGCATTTCCTCCTCTTCCCATCATTCCCCAGGTCCTGAAGAAAGCCAGCCCGCCAGTTGAAGAGCAAATTAATTCTCATAGCGCCATTTGGCCTCGTCAGATTTGGTTCCCCTTCCTGTGGCCTCACCTGCTAGATCAAACGTGGACTCTCGATCCAACCCCAGACTTGATCTCCCATCTGCAGAACCTGATTCACCCCAACCTAAACAGCCTAAAGCTCACAGCTGGACTCCTCCACTTCCAGTGATTGTCAGGCAGAAAGATCTATCCTTACCTGTACGTGATATTCTCATTGCATCTCATAAGCCGTCTACCAGAAATACATACCTCAGCAAGTGGAAGAGGTTTACTATCTGGCTAAAAGAAAAGCAGATAGATCCTTTCTCAGCACCAATGCCCGTAGTGCTAGAATATCTGTCTGATTTATTCCAGTCTGGTCTTTCTGCTTCCACGATCAGAGTTCACTTGGCCGCCATTTCTGATTTCCACATTGGGGTCCAGGATTCTTCTCTCATGTCTCATAAATTATGCAGGACCTTCATAAAAGCCGTTTTTCATCTAAAAACTCCCTTTAGAGAACTCACTCAACCATGGGATTTGGCTTTAGTCTTACAAGCTTTGACAACGTCACCCTTCGAACCAGCTTCTTCTTGCGACTTCAAATACTTGTCCTGGAAGACTTTATTCTTAGTTGCCATTACTTCTGCCAAATGTATCTCCAAACTTCAAGCCTTGTGCATTAAGAAGCCATATCCGACCTTTCATAAGGATAGAGTGTCATTTGAGAACTAATCCTACCTTTTTACCCAAAGTGATTTTTGACATGTCCATTAACCAAACCATAGAATTGCCAGTTTTCTTTCCCGATCATTCAAACACAGGAGAGTATTGCCTACATACCCTAGACATTCACAGACAACTTAGTTTCTACTTGGACAGATCTAAAGTTTCTCGCAAGTCAGATCAGCTTTTTTTGGCCTTTTCTGGACCTAGATTAGGATGTGCTGTTTCCAAGGTCACGTTGGCTAAGTGCTTGAAAGACTGCGTGACCTTTATTTACAGTAAGCATAATGTTCAGTTAACTACCACTGTCAAGGCTCATTCTACTCGGTCAGTAGCAACCTCAGCTGCTTTCCATGCTAGAGCTTTTTTACATGACATTTGTGCAGCTGATACATGGGCTCGACCACATACCTTCATCAGCCATTACAAATTAGGTCTGGCTTCCAGGGGAAGAGCATCATTTGGTTCTATGGTGCTCAGGAACGTCCTTCCATGAGGGCCTCCCAAGAAATAAGGTAGCTGGGGACTCTGTCCCATGCGTAAGAAATGAACGAGGATTAACATCATCAGATAAAGAAGTTAAGTCTTACCATAACGTTCCATCTGTGATGTTGATCCTCATTCAGTCATTACGACCCTCCCTCCATCCCCCTCCTGAGGCTTATATTGGATCTCACCTTCCAATTCAGATAGGTCAGTTGACCAGAGGTAGCCTCTTCCTTCTTTTGACTTGCAAACTCAATCTGAGGTAACAGGGAGAGGGGAATTATGGGTAAGAGTTTAGCTCGGGAGTTTGTAGCTGATGTGAGCCTGGAAAATGGCCGGCTCGGTTCCAAGGTCAGAACCAATACCCATGCGTAATGACTGAACGAGGATCAACATCACAGATGGAATGTTATGGTAAAACATAACTTCTTTTTCCCAGCATTTCTTGTATAAGGGCAGAGGCCTGCCACCACAACAAGGGGCTACCATTCACTCTACCCCCTGCTGCCCAAACCCTAACAACAGATGCATCAGACTATGCATGGGGGGTCTTACTTGGCAGGGCAGTGCATTCAGGGCAAGTGGATCCCGAGTCAAATGCACCTGCATATCAATCAACAAGAAATGTTAGCTGCACAGAATTCTCTGACAGCCTTCACGACCACATTCTTCCTGGGCAATTATTGGTAAAGACCGGCAACACCACTGTTATGTGGTACATAAACAAGCAGGGGGAAACCCACTCATACCCTCTCTGCAGACTAGCCATGGCTCTGTGGAACACAGCTTTGAGCAAACAAGTGCACCTACAAGCTCAATTCCGGCAAAGCAAGCGAAATACACTGGCAGATGACCTAAGCAGAAATCTCATGGACCCACATGAGTAGAAACTGGAGTCAAAGATATTCAACATTCTGAGAAACAAATGGGGGATCCCAGAGATAGACCTGTTTGTCTCCCCTCAGAACTACCAATTGGACAAATTCTGCACAAGGGCTCCCCACAGACAAGCTTGGAAAGTGGATGCCTTGTCCTTCACCTGGGAAAGCCTCTCAATTTATGCCTTTCCCCCTCTGCCTCTCCTCTCGAAAGTTTTACTGAAGATCAAACAGGGCAAACCAAGGACAGTACTCATTGCACCAGACTGGCCACGCCAATGCTGGTACCCCCTGTTGTGCAGTATGTCACTATTGTAACCATGGCGCCTGCCTCAGACTTCTTCCCTGTTGTCCCAGCAGGAGGGCCAGCTTCTGCACCCCCAGTTTCAAACCCTGAACCTGGCAGCCTGGCTAATTACCTGAGTTCTCTTTTTCCATCCCTCAGCAAACAAGAGCTTGATGTCATCCTGGAGACAAGGAGGCCTAGTACTAGAAAATCCTATGCTGAAAAGTGGAAAAGATTCTGTCCCCGGCCATCCAGACTCAGGGGATTGGCACAACAATGCCCAGTTTACCGCATATTCTTCAATACTTAACAGAGATGCTTCACAAGGGCCTTTCTTTCTCTTCCATTAAAATTCATTCCTCAGCCATTTCAGCACATTATAATACTGAGCCACCCCTCTTCTCTCATCCCCTACTGAAACAATCCCTCAGAGGGCCAAAAATTTAAGACCACCGAGGAGAGCTCCTATTCCTGCCTGGGACCTTAACTTTGTATTGGAAAAGCTCACTCTACCTCCTTTTGAGCCAGCTGCAACTGCGGAGTTGAAATTCCTTTCTTGGAAAACAGCCTTCCTTCTAGCAATCACTTCAGCAAGAAGGGTGTCTGAATTACAGGCCCTCATGGCAGTGGAACCTTTCATCATCTTTCATGTGGACAGGGTGCCCCTCAGGACCAATCCTTCCTTTATGCCCAAGGTGGTATCCAGTGTGGCCCTTAATCAGTCTATTCATTTGCCCACCTTCTTTTCTAATCCACAGAACAAAGGGGAGTGAATACTGCACTCCTTGGACGTGCACAGACAACTTAGATTTTACTTGGACAGGACCAAGCCTCTCAGGAAATCTGAGCAGATGCTAGTCCCCTTTGCTGCAGGGGTAGAGGGGAAGGCCGTTTCAAAGCAAACCATTTCTAAGTGGATAGGCCATTGCATTCTTTTCTGCTATAAGAACCATGGAAAACCTACCCCACAAGGGATAAAACCTCATTCCACCAGGGCTACATCTACTTCTACAACCTTTCTCAGAGGTGTTCCTACTAGGGACATCGTAGAAGCTGCTACCTGGAGTTCTGTACATACCTTCACCAAGCATTACCACTTGCCAATTTTTTCTAAATCCAGAGCTGGTTTTGCCACTGCAGCCTTGCAGGGTCTAATAGCTAGTCCTAATGCTCAATAACTGCCTCCTCCCTTCCTTAGCTTTGGGAATATACCCAAATGTAATGACTGCAACAGTGAAACACAACATAGTACAGTTGTGTACACTTACCATAAATGTAGATGTTTGAGTGTATTCACTGTTGCAGTCCCGGTTACCCTCCCGCCAGCCCCCTGACTTCTATTGGCTATACCTCTCTTATTGTTTACTATACTTGAGCTTTCTGGTGTATTTGCTTTTTGTGGGAGGTGTAACCTTGTATTTAATTGCTTCCCATTATGGGGGCATCTGACATCTGGGGCAAGAAAAACTGATGTAATGGAGTCGGCTGCATGCTTTATACCCCTGACTACCTGATGTCATGGAAGATGAGACAGCAACTGATGCAGGACCCAAGACTTTGATAATCAGGCTGACTGAGGGCTACCTGCAAGCAGATAACCCAAATGTAATGACTACAACAGTGAATACACTCGAACATCTACATTTATGGTAAGTGTACACAACTGTACTTTGTCCAGGAAGTGCTTCTGCTGGTCTTCCTTGGTGATGGTTTTATATCAAACTGTGAGCACAGATTAGAGATTACCACTGACACCAATATTAAAATCTCCAGATTTGGGTTAAATGCCTCCTTTTTTACAACAAAAATTTGTTGAGTCAGTGTTTTAAATGCAGGACAAAAGGATATTCTATATTCCCACTCCAGACTTTCAAATAATTTAAAGTAATTTTGTAACAATGATCAGTAAATAGTGGACAGAGACTAACTTTACATCAAGTAGAAGGTAGTTTTTGAGTCAACTTCTGATGAGGTGCAGACTGTGCATTAGAACAAGCATCATTCTAAGATGGCTGAACTAGTCAGGCCAACAGTAGTGCTAAGGCAGCCAGATCATGCAGGCCCACTAGGAATGAGTATTAAGTTATGACTCTCTGGGAGAGGGACATGCCAAAACACAAAAAGGTCCCCTCGATAGTTTAGTTAGAGTAAGGTGTTTTTTCAGTCTGCCCATGTGGCCTTCATAAAATATCTGAAAGGATCCTTGTAATCTTACATAAAATCAGATAGAACAGCTTGTAGGCACTGCTACAATTTGCTACTGTGCCTACTGCTAACTAATGTGAGTTAAGCAGACACACTTAGGTTTAGGCAGTTTATGCTTTAGCTGTTATGTATAATTGTACACCATGTACATTCATAAATATTAAATGTCATATTTTGTCTTTTTCTTGATATGGATTGGCAAGATTACTGCATCACCCTGAGAAGATTGGGACCACTGATAAAGAAGATGACATTAGGACATTCTGAGATCTCTGACTCGAACAGTGTAATGTGGAAGATTTTCAGTCCATATATTTCTAGTTAATCACTGTATATTAATCAGATCAGACAATAGTAGTAGAAGTAGCGAACATAAACTCGTCAAGTCAAAAAGTAATAATAGAAAATATATAATTCTACAGTATTACTAAGTATTCGAAAATAATCCAAGCAAGGCAGGCAGTCTATTTCCAGTCGAAAATCCTTTATTAAGTACACAGACAAGCGATCCAAGTAAAACAAAAATAGAGTAATAATTTCCTCACAAGCTTTCTAAATATATATATACTTTTTATCAGGCATGGGAGTGGTTTACTGTGCTGTAAAACAAAGTGTTATTGGTACACATGTTAAATTCACATCCCTTCCTCCATCAGTGTGACATTCGAGCTGGTCCTGCCCTACCTAGTAGCTGTCATAATAATATATAGCCCTAATGTACTTTAATGGTACATCTTATTTAACCAAATGATTAAGTCTGTGATTTTATACAAGGCAATATACTACATGGCTTGAAATATATCAACCTTAGTTCATTTTGCGATCAAAAATTATATATAAATATATACATATACATTTTGCATGTAAAAATCAGTTTCTATTTTCATAACCTATTGTTAACAAAGATCGCTTTCGTCCTTCTAGAGTTCTTCAGGTCTGTGTACAAGAACCCTAAAAACCTATATAATTGTATAATTAGTTAGTTTTGTTTTACTTGGATCACTTGTCTGTGTACTTAATAAAGGATTTTCGACTGGAAACAGACTGCCTGCCTTGCTTGGATTACTTTCGAATACTTAGTAATACTGTAGAATTATATATTTTCTATTATTACTTTTTGACTTGACGAGTTTACGTTCGCTACTTCTACTACTATTGTCTGATCTGATTAATATACAGTGATTAACTAGAAATATATGGACTGAAAATCTTCCACACAGAGAAGTTTCTTACACTGTTTTGTTTTTAGACCCACTACACTTTAGTGGGTTGTTTTGAGACTTCGGGGATACCACGGAGATTACTTGTTTTTTTGTTGAGATCTCTGGCTCACATTCTCCCCAGGTCTCTGTTTTAGGTTTTAATACTTGTTCATAGTTTTTCTCATAAATATGATGGTTAGGTAACTGAAAATGTTACCTTCTGACCACCCTTCCATGGCATTCTTCCTTCCTGAGGACTTCACATGTAGTGAGTCCCTGAGCATACTTCTTTGACCACTGTAATTTTGACTTTGACAAGCTCTGTCCTCCCACTCTCCTTCAGTGGCAGTGGAGATCATAAACTCTGTTGTACACTTCTTGGCATGGAATTTTGTTGATATCACATAACCCCTTAGATTCTATAAGCAGTGAGTGGCAATAGACAGTAACAGCATTGGACAGAGGATGGAGATCGTCAGTGACACAGAGTGTAAAATCTGTAAAGTTTAAAACACCACCATTTGATTTATTTATAAAGAGCTGCCTGGTCTGTATTTTACAGTAAGTACATTTTTGAATGCACATAGACAAGAGTTCATTTTGCACAGCTGTGCTTATTACTAAGTAAATTGGACTTGGATAAAATTTTGGTCAGAAAAATGAACATCTGCTTCTGATTCTGGTCCAACCCAAGTGACAGTCCCTTGCTGTTGGCTGCCTAGGCATTGGTTCCTCTAGCCTCTGTCAAACAGAGGCTAGAGGAACCGGTGCCTAGGAAGCCAACCCAAGTGATAGTCCCTTGCTGTTAGCTTCCTAGGCACTGGTTGCTCTAGCCTCTGTTTGACAGATGCTGGCTACACTGATGTATGTCTAACACAAGTCCCTTTGGCTTTGGTCAAACTTGTGCCAGTTTTACCATTATCTGTACTTCTGACTGTTCTTTATAGTTGTTCTTTCTAATCACAAGACATTGTTGACCTCAGCAAACCAAGTTTCTTAGCATGTTTTAGGGCTGGCTAACACCTTGCTAGTGCTACAGCCTTCTAGCCTTAGGGTACTAGTCTGTATTCAGCAGGGCTGTGGTTGTACGGTAGTCATGATGTCCTTCAAGGATGCATCTGCAGTCCTTACATATGGGTTGTCCTGCTTCAGGCAGCCCTTCGTTTGGCCGGATTCCAAAGTCTGGGTCCGGCGTCGGCTGATGTCGCCCTTTTCCCCGACGTCAGAGCGCCTGGGGTATAAAAACATCAGCCGACGCCATCTTCTTCAGTCTTTCTTGCCGCGCGGTGCCTGAAGCATAAGCAGTTCGCAAGTGCCGGTCGGCCAGCTCCTGTGATTTCATCTACCCAAGTCTTCAAAAAAGCTAAGTACCTCGTTGGGGACTCTTTCTTGCCTCAGCCGATGTCAGATCAAACGGTTAAAGTTAATAATTGTTTAACTTGTGGGAAACAAATACCTCATAAGGATTTCCACTCTTACTGCTTACCCTGCCTAGGCCCAGACCACGACGTCTCGACCTATACAGCCTGTGCTTCCTTCAATAAACGCACTCTTAGGCGTCGGGCAGAGTTTGCAGAGGAATTTTTTGGGGAAAAATTCAGTTATATCATGCCGTCGGAGCTTCCGACAGCTCATTTACCCAAAAAAACGCAAGGATAAGGACCGACACACGCGGTCTGCGGTTTCGGCCGACTCCACGCCTAGGCCTACCGCGAGTGTCTCTGTCTCTGCTGAAGCCGAATCTTTACTGCTTCCGACCGACGACACCGCACAGCCGGTAACTTCGGTACAGGAGGCCGCCACTGGGTCGGTCATAGAATTTCCGTCTGTAACCGGTGCTCAGGAAATATCCGACACCATTTCTGTTGATAAATCTACTCCAGCACGTGGGGCAGCCAGGCCTCCTGTATCCATGTCCATTAAGGCCTTTATACGTGCTAAAGCTGCTAAACAGCCAAAATCTCTCCCTCCCAAAGCTATTCCTCAGGGATCCTTTACCGGTTCACAAATTTTAAGTTTGGCTGAAGACCTTATTTCCTTAATCAGGGGCTCCCAGCCACATCCAGACAGGGGCACTCAACCACCTCCAGGCAAAAGGCCCAGGGTTGAGCAGACAGATCCCCAGTCTTCGGATGAGGACGCAGATGACTCTGCCCAGTCAGACTACCAGGAGGAGGCCTTTCTGGCCTACGAGGATTCTGATGCAGAGGAATCTATTCCCTCGGCCTCCCCCCCGAAGAGTTTTCTTTTGGGGAAGACCCTTCACTCCATGAGAGAGCATTTCAAATGGCAGGGCCAGGAATTCTCCGACTCCAGGAAGAGGTTAAGGACTTTTTTGCATTTACCTTAGCATAGACCTTTGGCTATTCCTCCTGTTTTAAATGTTATAGAAGATGTATCCTCTGAGTCTAGTATTTCCCCTGACTCCCTTCCTCTGGCTCCTGTCAAACCCGACAGGTACTACAGGGTCCCGGACACACATCTATACCTTTACAAGGGCCACTCTGCTGACCCAGAAACTATTTCCCAGGGCCCTAAAGGGGTTACAACCACCACTACTAAAAATCCACTCCCTTCTGAAAGGGAATCCAGGGCTTTAGAGAGATGGGGTAAAAAAGTGTATACTTCTTCCACACTTTCTATGAGAGCTTTAAATTGTCAATTCCATATGATACAGTATCAAGAGTATCTTTTAGATGAATTGCATAAAAAACTAACCTCACCTGAACCCCTAGATCGCAAGGCGCTTCAGGATCTGGTGCATAACTCCCAGCAGGTTAGCAACCATTTCTTACAGTGTGGTTATGATGCATTGGAAGCTTCATGTAGGTCAGCAATGACAGGTGCAGTCATACGTAGACATGCTTGGCTGAAGGAACAAACTCTGCCAGATCATGTTAAAGCAAAGCTTCTGGATGCACCACTGGAAAAACAAAAGTTATTTGGTTCCATGGCTCAAGAGGTCTTAAAGAAATTTGAGGAAAAGGCTAAATCAGTACAAACAGTCAAAGATTTTCTCCAGGTCCAACCACCAAGATTCAGCAGAAATTGGCCTTCTAAGAATTGGTCCTTTCCGGACACAGACAGATTTCAAAGAGGCAAAAGCAGGCGTGCCAGAGGTAGAGGGCAAGCTCAAGGCTCCTACAGAGGACGTCAATGGCAGCCTCCTATCCAGAGAGGTAGTGCAGGACCTACAAATGCTGCACAAGGACAATCTCAATGACTTGACTTTGACTCCGCCAACCAGGGCTCAATTGGAAGCACCTTTGGGCGGAAAGCTACCTTTATTCTCAGAAAATTGGCACAGTATTACAAAGGACAAATGGATACTGCAAATAATAGACAAGGGATACAGATTCCATTTTCATACATTACCAAGAAGACAGGGCATGCCAAACCTGCCACCAAATCAAAGGGCAGAGGCTTTCAAGCAAATTTCCAATCTACTGCAAATGAAGGCAATAGAAAAGGTTCCTTTCACAGAACAAGGCCAAGGATTTTATTCCAGACTATTCCTTGTTCCAAGAAAAGAAAAACAATGGAGGCCTATTCTGGACTTGTCCGCACTGAATACTTATCTCATCGTGCCAAAATTCAAAATGCTGACCTTACAGCAACTCCTTCCCTTGTTGGGCAAGGGGTCTTGGCTGGTAACTCTAGACCTCAAGGAGGCATACCTGCATGTCCCTATCAGACAAAGTTGCAGAAGACACCTCAGATTTCTTGCAGGTTCAGAGCATTATCAATTCTCAGCATTGCCCTTTGGCTTATCTACTGTGCCCAGAGTATTCACGAAATGCCTGGCATCAGTAATTGCACATTGCAGACGACTGCCTTATACAAGCGGACAGCCAGCAAACATTGGTAAAACACTTGAACTATGCCATCCACCTACTACAGGCCTTGGGATACACAGTCAACATTCAGAAATCAAGACTTGTTCCATCCCAACGAATAATTTTCCTGGGTGCAAAACTGGATACAAACACCCAAATGGCTTTTCTCACAGAAGAAAAACAAGATCAATTACCGGATTATTTCAGAAATCTGACAACACAAACCCAGCTGACTGCAAGGAAAATCCTGCAGGCCCTGGGTTACATGGCATCTTGCATTCTTCTGATTCCACAAGCAAGGCTGCATATGAGGAAACTACAATGGTACCTAAGGAGTCTATGGTCCCAACACAGTCACAGCCTAGAAGCTTTGATCCCCCTCATTCCATGCCTTCAAAAGGAATTTCTGTGGTGGGCACAAGCATGCCAGTCAAACATGGGTCTGCCTTTCAGCAAGCCACATATCAGCCAAACCATTACAACGGACGCCTCAGACCATGGATGGGGAGCGCACATGGAGGGCAGATGCATTCAAGGGCAATGGACACAAAATGAATTGCGCCTGCACATCAACCAAAAGGAAATGCTGGCAGTGATACATTCAATCGAGGCCTTCGAACACTTCCTGCATCAAGGTCACCTGCTAATAAAGACAGACAATACCACAGTTATGTGGTACATAAACAAGCAAGGAGGTACCCATTCCTACCCTCTTTGCAGACTGGCAATGAACCTTTGGGAACTTTCCCTAAAACTCCATATAGAGCTGCAGTCCCAGTTCGTACCAGGAAAGAACAATGTACTGGCGGACAGCCTAAGCAGAAACATCATGGATCCACACGAATGGATGTTGCACCCAGACATTTTTCTTCAGATAGCGCAATCATGGGGAAGGCCGGACATAGATCTTTTTGCCTTCCACCACAACCATCAACTGAAGAAATTTTGCACAAGGACATACCATCCTCAAGCATGGAAAGTGGACGCCCTCTCCTTCAGCTGGAATGCTCTAACAGTATATGCATTCCCACCTCTACCATTAATGACCAAGGTCTTACTGAAGATCAGGACAGAGCAACCAAAAGTGATTCTGATAGCTCCGGACTGGCCAAGACAACATGTCATGCAAGAAACCATGGCCTCTACCACAATGGCCACTACTTCTGACACAGCACAATTACAAAACCCTGCACTCCAGCCTAAAAACCTTGCAGCTGACAGCCTGGAAAATACCTTGACTCCTCGCCAGGATAAACTATCCAAGAGGGTAAAGGATATCATCATGGAAGCTCGGCGGCCTTCCACAAGAAGGGCATATTCAGCAAAATGGAAAAGATTTCGTACCTGGAGCACCGCAAAGGGTCAGGATCCGAAAGTGATGAGCATTCCACATATCCTTGAATACTTGGCTGAAATGCTCTATAATGGCCTTTCTTATTCTTCCATAAAAATTCATGCTTCAGCAATTTCAGCAGAGTACAACACTGATCCACCTGTATTTTCTCATCTTCTGCTAAGGCAGTTCCTAAGAGGGATAAAAAACATCAACCCTCCAAGGACACCACCAGTGCCTACATGGGACCTTAACTTCATGTTGGAAAAATTAACTCTACCTCCCTTTGAACCAGCAGCATCTTCAGAACTACAATTCCTGTCTTGGAAGACTGCCTTCCTTCTGGCCATAACCTCAGCAAGAAGAGTATCTGAGTTACAGACCCTCATGGCGGTACAACCATTTCTCATTTTTCATCAGGACAGAGTCTCTTTGAGAACCAATCCTTCATTCATGCCAAAGGTGGTATCCAGGGTCTCACTGAACCAAGCTATCCACCTGCCTACCTTCTTTCCAAATCCGCAAAAAAAAAGGAGAGAAACTTCTGCATACCCTGGACATTGCGCTACTACTTGGACAGAACTAAGACTTACAGAAAAACTGACCAACTCTTTGTAGCATATGCTGCTGGTGTACAAGGAAAAGCAATTTCCAAACAGACAATTTCAAAATGGATAGGAAATTGCATTCGATTCTGTTACTCTTTTCATGGAAAAGCTGTGCCAGCTAACATCAGGCCTCATTCCACCAGAGCAACAGCCACCTCCACAGCCTTCTTAAGAGGGGTGGCTACAAAGGACATTTTAGAAGCTGCTACATGGAGCTCCGTGCATACATTTTCCAAGCATTACAACTTGCCTTTATATTCCAGATCCAGAGCAGGCTTTGCTATTGCAGTCCTGCAGGGCATGTTAGCTACACTATCCTTTTCTTAGGTCCTACCACCCCAGCTTGGCTATGGTATTCTACCCATATGTAAGGACTGCAGATGCATCCTTGAAGGACATAGTACAGTTTTGTACCTACCCTAAATGTAGATGTCCGATAGGTATGCATCTGCAGTCAGGTTTTACCTCCCTCCCTCCTACCCCTCTGTGGTATTCTTTGGGTACCTATCCCTCTTTTTAGCTAGCTGGGGTTATCTTTCATGGTGTATTTTTTTTTTATTGCTGTGCATGTTTGGAATTTTTTCATCTTCAAATTTAGCCTTCCTTAGAGGGCACCTGGCATCTGGGGCAAGAAAAACTGAAGAAGATGGCGTCGGCTGACGTTTTTATACCCCAGGTGCTCTGATGTCGGGGAAAAGGGCGACATCAGCCGACGCCGGACCCAGACTTTGGAATCCGGCTGACCGAAGGG
Organism: Protopterus annectens; assembly: GCF_019279795.1. NCBI lineage: Eukaryota > Metazoa > Chordata > Ceratodontiformes > Protopteridae > Protopterus > Protopterus annectens. The sequence goes on from NC_056746.1 coordinate 333,146,202, forward strand.
CTGCCTGAGGCAGGACAACCCATATGTAAGGACTGCAGATGCATACCTATCGGACATCTACATTTATGGTAGGTACAAAACTGTACTTTTCCTCTGCATTGTCTCTCTCAGCTGGCAAACCCCTGCCCTTGTTCCCCAGGCCTTCCTGGTCTAGTGTTTTTCACAGGTTTACCCTTCCTCAGCAGACTAACCTGCCCCTATTTTTCTTCAAGGTTGAGCCTTTACTTGCTCCTTCTCCTGCAAAAAGCTTAGTGTCTTCTTCAGAGACCCCAGTGATGAAAAGGCTCTGGAAGTACCTGTCAGTGGCCAAACATATAGAAACAATATATGTACATATAGATACTTTATGAAAATGTTTTCTCCTTTCCATCCTTTCCTCTGTAAGACCCAAAGTTCTGAGACATTTTGTAACTGATACAGAAGACTGGATTAGTTTACAGATGCTGTTCTGTTCCCCCAAAGGAGGAATTAGGAGGCTTTTTAGGTGTTGGCAGATTTCTTCTGGGTATTTCTACCCATAGTAGTCCCTTCAAGGATTGAGGTCATAAAATTTGAGCACACATACACTGTGAAATGTGTTCTGAGGATGATGACTCAGTTTTTCTGTTTTGCTGTAGACTGGTCAGTTTGGACAGACAGTTTTAAAAGTGATTACAATGCCTTAGCTGTAGTTATTCTTCCTTCTCCCAGACAGGATGTCCTAGGTTCTGAATCTTCAGGAAATTATTGTTTATGCTCTATGTGTTGTCGATGATAGTACTGAATTGTTTAATATATTCTACATTTTCAGTAGTATCTTTTAAATTAAGCTTAATGAATTGCATACCTGTTTCCTGGCAGTGAACAGAAAGAAAGGCTCAAACCATAGATGGGCTGTGCTGCGGCACTGTATTCCCTCATTGTCTGTTTGGCGTATGATGGGCCAGCTAGAACTGCTAATCCAGTATGCTCAGTAATGCTACTCCTACCCCCATCTATTTCAGTTTGTCAGGAATATCTGGGTGATCTCTATGGAAGTCCCTTTAGAGGTGGGACCATTGTTTAGGGAAGGAATTGGTACCACCATGGAGGCTGTGAGTGAGTCAACCTCTGTTGCATAGTAAAACCTTTACCATCCACACTGGAACTTTAGCATGTCACAGAGGAGTCTGCAAAGACCGTGATTTTGCTGGAACTTGCAGAACCTACAGTGGGATCAACAGCAGTATGGCCAGCAATCTTCTTCAGATGGTCAGCAAAAGCAAGGCCTTTGCTAGCATTCTTCTCCAGATAGTCAGCAAAAGCAAGGAAGGCTTTTACAATATAGGCAATGGTTTGTAATGATTCCAGTGAGGTCGTGGCCAACCTCACGGTAGTTAGCAGTGGTGAAGACACACAGACTAGCTGCTTTGCAATAGAATGTGATTGGAAGCAGGTTTCCCCTCCACATACCAGCATGACACTCTTTGCCAACTGATGAATGGATGAAGGTTCTGGTAGCCATAGGCTATCTGTTAAGTTTTTGTTCTGCAGCCCATTCTTAAAAATGTCTTCCCTTGTTGAATGTTGAATCTTAAGGAGAAATAAGGAGACAAAGAAAGCAGTACAGAAGCTCATCAACATCCCAGCCATTGAGATCATCCTTCTAGACCAGAGAGTCATGGGAGTTTACTTCATTTTTTTAAGTTCTTAAATATGCCAAGGGACATCCAGCCCATTCTAGACTTAAGTGGACTAACCCTTTCTATACCCAGTATGTAGGTTACTTTCCATGAGTTATTACAGACGCTGGATGTGCTGCTTAGACTTTCATAAAGCTTGCCTTCACATGAAGATTCGAAGACAATCCATTCTGTTCCACATGGGAGCCAAATATTATAGTTCCAATGTCTTGTACTTCTGACTTGCATCACTGCCATGAGTTTTCATAAAATGCAAGGCCGTGGTGACAGTTGTTCTGAGGCACAAGAGATTTTTTTCTGTGCAGAAAAGACTGACTGTGTATTAGGCGTGGGAATTTTCTGTAATGGTTCTTTCCTTCCCCAGCGATTCACCATCTATTTTGCAAACTCGTAACTGATATAAAACAATGTTCAACTTTCATAGGCTAATGCCTAGATACTAGAACTTGTCAGACATATATTTTTCTTGCTTTGTTGGCAGATGTCTAGTCTGTTATCCCTCAAATTGTCTCTTATCTGTCATTTCAAGCTCAGTTTTGCCTCAGAGCCTTTGGACTTCATGGTAGTCTCTGTTCATATATTGCCATTTGGCAAGGTTGTATATGGTGATCTTACACAGGACCCTTTGGAAGAAACTAGAATCACCATCCTTGGATGCTGTTGGTCATCTGTCCTGGACCTGTAAGTCTGACGATTTCTTGGCTGCAGTCTTGTAGTCTGTTAATAAGGAAATTTTTCTTGAATATCTAGACTTTAGTAGTATTTCTAACTCTGACATTTCTTGTCTGTTGAGAATTGCAAACAAACAACTGTAAAGTCCATGTTATGTAGTCAGTGTTGGAAGACCGCTTCCATATCGGTCTTCTGAAGATAGAGTAGTCCCTATACTGCTGGATACTTATGGGCATGATGTCTGTACAGTATGACAGTGTCAGTACTGTGGTACATTAACAAATAAGGAGGCACTCCCTCATTCATACTCCCCTTTGTTGGGAATGGTTTGGCTGTTGGAGTAGGCCATCCAGATAGTTAGACTTCTAGTAGTAGTCCATTTTTCTATCCTTATTCCATAGTGCCCTTTCAGATAATTTGTCTATGTACTGTACTGCAGTATGTACTGTATTTGCTTTGTTCTCTCCCCTTAGCTTTACAAAGCACTTTAGGATGAGTATGACCTCCTTTTCCAGGTCTTACTTTGGGTGTCACAAAGACTTAAATATGTTCCACTGGGATACTTTGCCCAGGAAGAGTATACTGGTGACAGTGTTCTGTCTTGCAGCCAAGAGCATTCAGTACAACAGGAGATACATGCACTCACAGTAAAATAGGATCTGTGAGAAAACACTTTGCATTTAGGGTACATTCTTTTCCACCCTCACCTCTCTTTCTTATTGTTTTTCCTAGTCCTCCTCCCTGATATTGATGGTGGTATGCTCTTTTCACATGGGTGAGGCTTTATGGGAGTACTGAGTGTAGAACTACTGATCAGGAGTTAGCAGACCAGAAAATATGATGTGCTGAGTAGTCCTAATGCTAGGGTATCAGTCCTACTTGTCCTGTAGCCAGATTATCTTCTAGCAGATTGAGCAATTTGGTATTGTACAGCTGTTGTGACAGGAGCTTGTAGGACTTGTATAGTAGGCATTATGACTGTTCAGCACATAATGCTTTCCCAGGCTGCTAACCCGACTTTCCCTATACTATAATGTACCGTTTCCGCCTACTTTTTCGCTTCTTTTTTTGCAGCGAAAATTCTGGAGAAAGTTAAGTGACTTAGCAGACACAGAAGAACAGTACAGACTGGGACTGTCTGTCTCTGTCCCCCCTAGGAATCCACAAAGCACAAGAAAAATGAGAAAGTGGAAAGCAAAATAGGTTAATAATTGTTTTCAAGGTCAATCCAGTGTGGCTTCATTAGTAACAAACTTTCAGCCCATTATCACCAGTATTTAAATAGTTACTGAGACTCATGTGACCAGAAATTTTAAAAAGTCAGTACCCTTAAACTTGTATACTTAAATAAAATATTTCTAATTCCTATAAATGATATACTTATATCATACCACCACTGTCACAGTATCTATTATTTTTAATTTTGCAGATTTGTAGACAGGGTAATTCAAGTGGACAAAGTCCTTTTCAGGGACAACCCAAGAGCATTGCCTGCTTAAATAACTTGCTCAGAGTCATGCAGCAGGCAAATGAAGGTGGAAGGAGTCAAATCCTTTATCCTAAGCATAAGAAGCAACTGATGAACAGGTCACAGAGCTTGTGTTCTCTGTTCTAACCGTAGATGTCTTTCATAATGCTTCTGTGGCTGATTTGTGCGGCAGCTTCTTGGATGTTCATCGTGCATACAGCTGCAGTAGTCACATATGGGTTCTCTGCCATCAGGCGGGTCCTCGGTCGGCCGAATTCCAAAGTCTAGGTCTGGCGTCGGTTGTTGTCGCTTTCTTTCCTGACGTCAGTGCGACAGGGGTATATAAGACACAGCCGACGCCATATTCTTCAGTCTTTTTTGCCGCGTGGTGCCCGAAGCAGAAGCAGTTCACAAGTGCCGGTCGGCCAGCTCCTGAATTTACAAAAAATTGGAAACCGAAGTCTTCTTTAAAGCTAAGTACCCCGTTGGGGAAACTTTTCTTGCCTCAGACCGATGTCAGACAAAGTTAACAATTGTATTTCTTGTGGGAAGCAAATACCGCATAAGGATTTCCATTCCCTCTGCATACCTTGTTTAGGCCCAGACCACGACGTCTCGGGCTGTCGCTTTTGCGCTACTTTCAATAAACGCACTATTAAGCGTCGTGAATACCTGGACATAGCAATACAAGTTAACAATATACCACACTCTAGGTCTTCTTTGAGGGCCATAGCGATTTGAAGGTATGTTCCCATAGGTTTACCTTTAGGAGCTGGTAAGTTTGTCCTAGTAGTTCCTGCAGTCAGAGCTCTATAATCTCAAATACGAGTGTTATCGGTACTTACTGTAATGCTAGCTCTGTGAGTAAAGCTGCTCCTTCTGGAACTCTTCCTTCCGCCTCTCCCTTTGCATTGAGATCCTGATTTTTTTAGATTACTTTGTCTTGGTTAGTAACTGGCAATGCAGGAAGAAGCAGTGCAGTATGTGATAGGAATGGTTGGGTTTGCAGCTTGGGAAAGTTTTACATACCAAATTGTACTAACATCAGTGGCATATGTCCTACCAGTTCCTGGAGCTTTACTTGCAGATGTGATGTTATGATAAGTACCAATAACTTTGATTTCCATTTTCTTATGGCTGATGCTGTGATCCATTCTGGCGACAAGTTCTTTAAACTGGGATCATTTCCATCATACCTGCACAGTGTGGAATTGTGCCATTACACCAAGGAGGAGAAGTTGGTGGAGCACACATTCAGAGGACTGCAGCCTTATTAGGATCTTTTGGACTGATAGTTGGGCCGGTTGTATATTTTGGGTTCGGGGGAGTAGGTAGGATATTGTGATCTCAGTTGATGAATAAAAAGCACCAAGCACTGGATGTGCATGGAAGCATATATGACCAGATTCTGATGTTCATTTTTGCATGCTTATAATAGGAGCAGTGAAATTAAAAAAAAAAAAAAAAAAAAAACTATTAAGTACTAGACAGAGACCCACATCATACATTGGTCTGAATACTTCCTACTGAAATTGTGCATGTCAAAAGTATTTAAGCTCAGGTGGATGGGGACTTCTATAGTAGAATATTGAAATAAGCAAGTAAATAGTGCCAAGGGTTGGAGTTCATGAACATTGATATCACCAAGGAGGAAGGAATAGAAATCAAATAATTTAGAAGTAACTGGAACTGTTCAGGCATGTGGCTTTTATATTTAGGATATGCCTTTATTATGGTAGTTTAATTTTAAATTGTAACTAAACATGCATTTTACATTCCTGTGATAAAACATTTGTTTTTGCTACAGACATAAGTGAAGTAACTGAATTGTGATACCTCATATTTTTTAAATATTCATATTTTAACTAGACCTACCTCTTTTACATACAACATCAGTTTGGGCTATGATAATGTGGTAATCAGAGTTTGCCCATCAACAGTAGTCCCTGTTTTATGATGAACTTATGCTGGAATTAGCAGAAGAAATTGCACTGCATACTGATGATGTAATGAATTTGCCATTTGTAACTATGACTGTAATCAATGTGTGTTAAGTTATTGGACTGAATTAATGTCTACTAAAACTACCATATATTTCAAAACCATCATACTATAGATAATTGAGATTTAGATGAAGCCTATTTTTAATGACTTTCTCACTGCAGTTTGACTTTTCTTTTTTGATACAGAATAATATAATTAAATATAAATTAATGATGCCTTTTGCTGTTTGTGCAGGATGCATTTTAAATGCAACATTTTCAGTGTGCACATTTCATTCTTGTATTTCAGTGAGACCAGAAAGAAGCTAAGACGTATAAGTTGTAAAATTAATAAATTACACTTTCATTTGCAGTTTGTGTCTTATTGTCTTCATGTTTGCTGCTGGAAAAACAAACAGGTGTATGTATATATATATATATATATATATATATATATATATATATATATATATATATATATATATGTGTGTGTGTGTGTGTGTGTATACACTGTAATTTCTGTTGAAAAAGCAAAGAAAAGTTAGTAGCCGGTCTGCAGGTCATTCTTGTTCAAGCCAGACGTTGCTGGTGCTGTCTCCACCATTATTTTCATTGGAGCTATAAAGCATTATGTCTTCCATTGATAGACTCAAAAAGAAGAAAAGTAGAATGGTATCTGCCAAAGACATTGCCTCTTCTATACGTTGTTGACCAAGATGAATCCCACTTCTCGTTCATAGAACATGAAGTGTTTTTGAAGGTGACGGATGTATCCCTGGGCTAAATTTGGGCTTCTAACAGGATAACTTGCACAGAAAAGTAGCTGATCTGCTAGAGGCTGCCATAACAGTCATGATTTGCACATTTCTAGCTCCTAATATCCAACATCTAAACTACACTGAAAATGTTTGCTTAGATTAATATCTTAACGCCATTAGGTAGGGGAGTTTGTCCTTTCCTAATTATTTTTATCATTAAATAGTTCCAACTTATGGGTAATTAGTTTCGTTTATTTCTTAAGATGATTGGTTCAACAAGTTTTGTTTCAATCCAATAAGATAGAACATAATCAGCATACATAAGATCAATACATTAGTTGTTTACACCATGCAGTAATGACTGCAGCTTACATATATAAGTTTGCTCCAGCAATAATGGCTGACAGGGTAGGTGGTATTGCAGAAATAATGGACTGCCCGGGGATGTGATTAGACCAGTCACCCCATGTTGAGGGCCTGTCCACTCCCCCACCCCATAAAAGGTCCATTATTTCCTGTAGAGCACCCACCTTGGAGGGCTTTAGTGCATTTACAAATTATTTTTAACAGATATCCCATTGTGTATTTATTTATTATTAATATATACTTTTATATATATATTTTTTTATTTAAAATTGTTCCTCTATTTAATGTCGCAAAGTTTCTGTAGTATATGTAATTGTTGGAGGAAATGTGCAAACTCACTTTCCCACACATGCATACAGAAATGTGCCCATCAAGTCCAGCCACTTTCATGACTGAATAAACCTCAGATGTCATATTGTGGGGATTGCAACCCCCATGACGCTCAGCTGTCTCTAATTTTGTAGAATGCCCCCGATTTTACTTTTGCCTCTTTTTTTTTTTTTTTTTTTTTTTTTTTTTGCTGTGTCCCTTGAAAAAGTTTGATGGTCTGGTATATCTCATACAGATAGTTAATAAAGCAGTCATTTCCTTTCATACTTATTCTAAAAAGGTTTGTTGATACAAAACCCATTGTTCTGTTAACTTTTTAAGTGAACTTCAGTAATAATTTTAAACGGTCACTGATTTTGAGTCTTTGTTCCCCCATTGTCTTGTCATTGTCTGGACTTCTTGAGGAAAGAAGATAAAATGTAAGCACATTTTCACTAGCTCACTTTGTCTCTCTCGCTCTCTCTCTCTTTTTTTTTTTTTTTAATTTACATTTGTTTTAGGTTCACTGAAAAGTTAAGCCAGTTTTGGCAAGAGTCAAAAATATGGTAATTTGCTTTTTAGTTTGTGTTTCACAGCAGCTTACTATGCTTCTCGAAGCAGCAGACATGTTTTTACTGGGTGATATTTATAAATTAATACCCTGTTAGAGAACATTCATCTGCACTAGGGCATCATTGTACATTTTGCCTTTTATCTGAGCTACCTTAATCATCTTTTCACAATTAGCTGACATATTTTTGTAGTCTTCACTTAAGCTTCTGCATTATATTGTGTGTGGCAACAGTCCTGGTCATGACCTTTGCCTGTTATAATGAAAAAAGTAGCACAGGCATGTATAATTTATTCCAAAGGTTCACTAAATAACCTGCTTATCTTCCCATAAGTAAGGCATTCTAATAACACATGCAAAAGAGCTTTTTTCTACAGTTAAAATATTCATTTCCTGCCTCTTCAATTAGTTCCTCGTTTTAAATACCATAAGCTACCATTTTGAGTTTTAGACTATATACTGTGCTGAGATTTTTTGAATGTGTAGCATACAAGTAAAACTTCACTGTAGTCAGGAAATCCTTCTACGTGGCACACCTCATCACAAAAGGTTTCTCATCCAGGAAAAAAGAGGTCATTGTTCCCCTCTATTCGTCACTCATTATACCCATTATAGATTACAATGCCTCTTTTGGTATGTACCTCACAAGACATCTACAACAACTGGAAAGGCCACAGAAATACCTAACAAAGAGGATTACTGGCCTCAAACAGATGCCCTACGCAGACTGTCTCAAAAAAACTGCAGCTTTACTCCGTCGCATATTGCCTACTCAGAGGCAATCTCTGCCTAACACACAAAGTTATGTCAAACCCAGAGCTTTTAGACATGCTCCACTTAAAGAAATCCCAATCTCTACGAGCTACACGCTCTAGGGACCTACACCTTGTCACCACAATAAACAGAACATGTTGGAGGGATAGAGTCCTGTCCCACAGACTTCCTATACTCTGGAACAAACTACCTATCTATATCAAACAAAGCTCCTCATTAGCACTCTTCAAGAAAAATCTTGATGATTGAATGGGAGATAGGAAATTCACCCCGGGGATCACTTCTGTGGCTCTGCTCGACAGTGGTACAGGAAAATAATTTTCTTGGGTGGCCAAAGCCAGGGTACCTTTGGGCTAGGCTTATATAGGCCCTAGGGCCAATAGCCTAGTACCTACCTATGAAATGCTGGCCCATAGGGTTACTAATGCACTTCATAAATCTTGTTAGTATCATTTGCCCAATTCTCAAATCTTTCTATTAATACTTTATTAATAACTTGAAGTTAATATAATATTACTTGGATTCCTTATAAAACATTGCATGTCAGTAAGCCAAAGAACCAAAACACTAAGTACAATTGCCTGATGTTTCAAAATGGTGGAACTTCTAAGTGTAAACTTTTTTGTAGAGGGACAGCCTCCACACTCCTAAACTCACTTACACCAACCAACTGCAAGGTTGCACAAACATGAAGAGGGGAAAAATCTGCTAAATTACAGGAATCCTTGCTGGTTTGATTTCTAAGTATATGCTGGCAGTGGTTTCCTATGGAAACAGTGATTGGCTTTCTGTTCCTTGAATTCATGTAATTTAATCACTTGATGTTGTAGTATTTTAATCTCTGTCAACTGTAGAAAGAACTTTTAGGCTAACAACCCTTCACTTATTTATATTTATATGTACATCTAAATTGCTTTATTAACATTTTTTAACAATGGACTAATTTCAATTCCCTCTTTCTGCCTGTTTTCGTAGCTCATATACCTAGATAACATTCTGAATATTCCTTCCTGGTCATCCTTGTCCACAGAGCTATTAAACAGAATTCCATAAATTCAATTTCATATTATACCTATTTTTTTTCCTAAGGTAATGTACTGAGAGTGATTGGGGTAATTTAACACATTCCACAGCATTCTATAAACAGGAATAAATAAATCCATCTTTCTACCAGTAGCCCATATTTCTGTACCATAGGTCATTAATGGGTAAACTTTTAAAACCTGAATCAGAAAGGCTAAAGTTAACCCTCTCCAGTCTGAAGTCTAGTCACCCTAATGCAAGAGACATTTTATTTCTCTTGAATTTCATATAATTATTGTACAATTTCCAAGTTCTGTTCTGGGAAGACTATGCAAGGATATAGGAAATAATTTACAAATTCAGTTCTCTACTCTTAAATCAATTAATCTTGTTTTATTTGATTTCTTAAATGTCATTGTTTAGGTCTTAACATTTATCACCAAGTTAATTTCCTGTATGAAATTTTCCCAAGTCTTCAATTTGGCATATCAAGGTACTGTGATTAGTAATCATAAATGAAAGTCATATACTGTAATGCTGAGTATAACTTAATCTTAGGCACATCTCCTCCCTTAGCTTCCAAATTGCTACAGATATTTAAAAAAAAGTGTGTATGTGTCAGATGGGGGGGGGGGGGGCTGGATGCATCTCTGACTTATCTGACAGTGTGAGACTAATCCAACAGGTGGTCCTAAGAGGGTAATTTCATTATAGCCAAGCTAAAAGAATATGGAGTCTCATTCACCACAGTCACCTCTGTGGCTACCCCTATTCCTATCACAGCTGACCATTTGTTCTTGTCCGTTAGGTTAAAATACAGTCTGCATGCTTTTCAATTGTGTTCAAAAAATAAGGTGGATATTAACGATTGACCTTCTGCTTCGAAAAGCGAACTAATCATGTCTACAGAATCATTTCCCTCTCCTTTCATCTTGGGAAAGCCTGTCCAATGTATTCCTAAATTATGTAGATTTGGAACAGTACCCTGCAGGTGGCAAAACAGTTGTATGGTATACCATATATTAACCCGTCTACCAGTATGTAACCTGCTCACCCAGAGAATATAAACTGTGTGAAATTTCACACTGCTGAGTTCAGCAGAAAAATTATTGCTTTTTTTAAACTATTAATGTGATTCATATTCAACTCTTGATAGGTTGAATGTAGAACAAAAATTGTTCTTGGGTAATCATGCTCTATAATTTCTGTCAGTTCTTGATTGACTCCAAACCCTAATCAGCTGTTGTTTCCCTGTTACATGATATAGACCAGTTTCCTTCTTTTACCGTTATTTTAAATTTACCACTGTCCCTAACTAATCATCTATACAATCAGATGGTGTCTGTGTTATTTTAGATAGTAGACTTCAAAATTGTGTTTTTTTCAAGGGGTGTGGCATACAGTTTCATGTTGGGCCCTTTTTTGTTTAATGTCTTTATGAGAAGTACTCCATCTTTCTTACTGTGGATTGAAACATTTGTAAAGGAAGCCAATGTTGCAACTGTTTTGCTTTTAACTGAGAATCAGCAAAGTTTGCAAAACTGGGTTGATATTCCATATCTGTGACCAGACAAAAATATTACCTTTTAAATGGTGACAAATTTGGGGAAATTCAAATCAGTGTTATCCGTAAATCAGCAAAACTTCTTTGCTGTGAGGATGCACTACACTTAGAGTTTAGAGTCAAAAATGCTGACCAGATTTCAGCTCAAGAAAAAAGTTATGGTAGGACTTCCAAGATGTTCACACATTGAGTATCAGCTTAATTCTTGCTCTCCCAGTGTGAAAACAGAAACTCAGGAGAGAAGGTCGATGGACTTGTATTTCTGGGTAAATTTCAGTAACTGGTTAGTAAGTGCACTGCCTGGATGCCAAGAAAAAAGAAATACAGAGGACCTGAAACCAGTTAAAGAATGTCAGGAAAAAAAACACTGACTGGGAAGAGTACTGCAGCTTTTCAGCAAAAGGCAGTGCAAGCTCCAGACATGAATTCTAGTAATCTAGAGGAAAGTATAAGACAATTGCACACAGACCTGATTAAAATAAATGAAATGCTAATTGAGCATATCAACTCATATAAGAAAAGGCTGGAAAAATGGAAGATGTTTTAAACAGATATTCAGATGAGGTGATAAAACTGCAAAAATCAGAGATCAAAATGAAGAAAAGGCTGGCTGAATATGAGACTGTTCAAGAAGGGATGTTTCAAAAAACAATATAATTATAGGACAGAGCACATAGGGAAAACCTGAGATTTCATGCTGTACCAGAGAAGCTGGAAGGAACAGACAGACTGCATTAATTTTATGAAAGCACAAATAACCAACTGGATGGGTAATCCACAACAGGAGTAGTTAATTGAAAGAGCACATTGTATGTTCCAAACCCGGCTATGAGAAAGCAACTTAGACCTTTAATAGTAAAGATGCAATCCTACCAGCAGAAGGAGTTGATTCCGACAAAACTGTGGGAGAGGGACAAAGTAGTAAAAGTGGGAGGCAGCAGGGTGTTTGTGGAGAATGATTACTCACTGTACACCATGCAGAAGAGTAAATGTATTCTACTGTTCAGGGAATGTCAAGAAGCAGGAGTGAGATTCAAAATGCTGTACCCAGCTATGTTCAAAATATTCTTTCCTGGAGGGACAAATTATTTTGGGATGCAGTACATTATAAGGAGGAAATACAAAAGTTTGACCAACAAAAATTGAGCTGTGAAACAGAGGGATATTCTGCTTCTTGTTCTTCTGGTAATAAAGACCACAAAGACTGCCATTGAAACCTAAAAGGTTTCAATGGAAAATGCTTGAGAGAAGGAAAAAAGCACAAGAGTTGACTAGGTGAACCAAAAGTACATTGGAAATTAAGAAGAGACAGGTTTTGGGAGATGGACATGAACAGGAATAAAATCAGTAACTTGGAAAGTGACAAATGTGGGATTACAAAGCAATAATTATATTTGTGAAAACATGACAGAACAAGAAAATCTGGCAATGTTGGACTTTTTTGACATTTGTAAACTTGTAGGGGACTCTAAAGCATATGCCCTACTTCATGTCATCAATGTTTGGAAAAATACTTAGGACAGAGGAAAAGCATATGCCCTACTTTATGGCATCAGTGTTTGGAAAAATACTTAGGACACAGGAAGAGGAGGGAGAAAGTTAACTGTAAATCAAACATTTTTTTCTTAATAGTAATATCTTTATAGTGCCTTATTTTCTTTGTATGCTATAAAGTAAAGTTTTCTCAGTTATTTTAAGTGTAATAGGGATACTAATGTAAACATGTGTGCCTGTCTTTCTTTTTTTCTCCCTTCTCCAGTTTTAAGAAATGTAGCACTGCAGTGTAAAAAAAATGGAAAAGTCTGGTCAAAAGAGCATGAAAAAAGAAATTATGTACTTTTTCTCATTCTTGCTTAGTGGAATGACTGGATTAAGGCTCTTAGCTTGATCTAGTAACACATTTTAAGAGAAAGCAAGTAAATGAAAAAGAGCAATGATTTTTTTTTTTTTAGTAAATAACACGTATCCTTAGTAGCAACTCTGTATCTGGTTCTCGTGCCTCCATGGAGATAGTCTGATAAAGAGAAATGGCTAGGACATAATTTTTTCTGAAAGTATTCAAGAATTTCCCCATCTGGGAGAGCTATAAAGATAAGACAAAACCAGACAGCACTAAGTAGAAGCATAGGCTGTATCATGCATCTTAGCATGGATAACCTTTCTTTTAGGTTAACCCAAGTATGTGAGTGTGGCTGTCAGTTGGACACTTGTTCCTGTTAGGAGGGCAAAATTTCAATATTTGAAGGTGTACATAGTTTTGTGTGTTAGTACCAAGTTAATAGGTTTTAGTGGGTATTGGGGTGTGTTTGTTTTTTATTTGAAGGCTTTCAATAAAACAAAAAAGTTTTGCAACATGTGACATAGATATGTCATATGATGGATATGAAATGAAACAACTGTATAAAAGATCAACCTGCCAAACAGTTTATGTATGTAATACAAGAAACTGGAAGTAGACACAACAAAAAAGCTGTTGCACAAAAAAGGTTGGAATAATAACTTTTAAACACAATGATGCTTTCTGTAATGTCTTTAAATGTCAATGGTCTCACAGATAAATATATAAAAGAGTAGTGAGGTGTACTAAAAAAATGTAGAGTGCAAATAGCTATGCTACAGGAGGCACACTTGGAAAGAAATGAATGTGAATTTGATAAAGGTTTTCAGGATGGTTATTCAGTCATATACCTGGGACAAAGGAAAAGATGAATACTTTCATTAATTACAAGAGGAGTTCTAGTAGCGAGGGAAGAGAATAAAGAAAGATAATAATGGTAGATTGATAGTACTAAGAGGCTACTGGTAATGGAGGAGGATTACATTGGCATGTGTTTATACTCTACCTCAAACAGCTATAATGGAGCTTAAGAAAATTCTGGGAGAAATAATCAGCTTTCAGCAAAGAATATTACTTATTGGAGTGGACTGGAATTTGATTTGCAGTAGTGAAAATGTGTCGGGGGGGCTGAAGGGAAAATATAACAAAGGAGGGTAGATTTTTGAAGAAATTTATGAAAATATTTGACATGGAAGATGTTAATTCAGTACTAGGAGTTTGGATGGAATTTAAATATTATTCCCCCAAGATAAAAAAAACTGAGGTAGGCTGGACAGAATTTAAATTTCACAGGAACATGTACGTTTAATTGAAAGTCCTGATACATACCCAATAAGTATTTTAGATCATGCGCCACTAATAACTAAAAACACAGGGCAATGAGCTAAAAATGAGACACCTGATCTTTCCCACCTAGCTGTTGAAAAGAGAGGAATTTAAGGAAATGGTAATGGAAATTATTCAGGTGCTATTAGAGAAGCTTTAATTTTTTTCTGAAAATATGACTAGGGAGTGGGATAAAATTAAGGTGGAGTTTAAAACGGTGTAAATAAAAGAAAAGGAGATATGGTTAAGAAGTAAGAATTATTTAGAGGGGACTGACAAATGTTAAAGTATTGCAGAATAGGGGGAATCTCACAATACAAGAGGAGGAGCAACTGCAGAATGCTAAAAAGAAAATAAGGGATTACCTTATAATATGCATGAGCTTAGAAAGATTGGTGTTAAGCAACTGTTTTTTGATAACTCTAGAGCACAAAAACTTTTGGCACAATGACTCAGGCAACAGAAAGTAGAAATGACTGTCACCAGCTTAGGGAGCTTATAACAAAGAAGATAAGAGATCCTGTAGAGGTATTAGAAATATTTTGGAAATTCTATGAGTCTGTATAAAGCAGAGAAATATGGAAATCAAGAGAAGATACAAATGGAAATGTTTATGGAAGAATTAAATATGCCAAGGTTACAGGTGGATGAGGCTCAACTACTAACAGGATAGGAGATGAGATAAAAATGGTAATGTATAACCAATCCACAGGAAACTCCCCAGGAATAGATGATATTCCGGTGGAAGTTTGGAAGCTAGGAGGGACAAAAACTGATAAAGATATGGAAGGTTTTAAACTAAAGACGTCCAAAACTAGTAAACACCAAACAAGGCAAGCGTACTCTGAAAAGTCCAACAAGGTTTAATAGCTGAGTAAAACAGGCTTACAGCAAACAATAATCCAGTACACACACCGGTGACTGCCAAACAGTAAAGAAGTTAAAAACGATCTGGCTGCAAAAATCCGAGTCACAATGTAAAGTGCTTTTCGTTAGGAAATGCTTCTCCTAACTTCTTCAGACAATGATACTTGGAAAGGAAAGACAGATTTAAATACTAACCTGATGACTCATACTTATTAGTACAATTAAGACCAGTCACAGAATTAAAGGTATAATACTAAAATCAAAAGGTTTGTTATTGTTAAGTAAGAAATTAAAATAGATGTCTTAATTTTATAAAAAACGAAGTTCCATTATCCTAAAACAGAACGTGTAGTTAGTTAAATACTAATGATTAAAATCATGGTTAACTTACTTTACATATTGGAAAAGTATATGGAAGGTTTTGTTTACAAGTGTTTTAAGAATTAGTACCAACATCCTGGAAGAAAAGGTGGTAGCTGTAATACCTAAAAAGGGTAAAGACCCATCAGATCCAGCTTTATACAGGCCCATTTCAACACCAAACCATGATTATAAAGTGTTGATGTCTATAACGGCTAAAAGAATAGCAAAAGTGATGCCTAAATTGATGGATATGGATCAATGTGGTTTTGTGGAGGGGAGGCAAACATTTGGCAACATTAACAGAAAAATTGAAGATCCAGAAGCAGAATGTAAGAAAATACCGCTGTTGTTGGTGGGTCTTGATGTAGAGAAAGCATTTGACAGAGTAAGCTGGGACTTTATGAGCAGGGCAATGGAAGCCTTTGCATTCCCTGGTAAAATTATAAGGTGGATTAGGAGGATATATGAGGGATCGGAGGTGAGAATTAAAGTGGGTGGGTTCCTCTCTAATAATTTCTGCATGAGCAGAGGAATCAGAAAGGGGTGTCCACTTTTCCCTTTGTTATTTGCATTATATTTACAGCAATTGGCAAAGAAAATAAGGGACTCAGAAATTCAAAGATATAATTGGTATGGCAGTCAAGTAAAGCTGTATGTATTTGCAGATACGTGATAAAACCAGAAAAATACATTTCAGTATTGTGGAACATTTTGAGACAGTTTCATATCTTTTCAGGATACATCATTAATGAAACTAAAACAAAGGCAATAGCTTTAAATTATGTACCCACACACAAATTGGTTCAGCAATATCCATATTTATGGGGATATGATAAAATGAAGTACTTAGGAGTATGGATTAAAAACGATTCCAATGCAGCAAATAAGGATATGTGGAAAAAGACTAAACAAAAGATAATACAAAAACAGAGAAACTGGAAGCTCTGTTACATTGATATGGATAGTAAGATACATGCATTTAAAATGTATTTAGTCTTATACACAGGTCAGACATATTTTTATCAATCAGAGGTGAAGTTTGTGTATTCAGTATATTCATTAATAACTTCCATAACTCCCATTCACATGGCACTGTGATCCAATATGCAGATGAATCAACAATCATCTGCACTGCTAAAACCTTCTGAGTTGCAACTACTAACCCAAAATGCCTTCACAGCCACTGAAAAATGGATGTCATGCAATCATCTAGCTCTCAACCCAAACAAGACTAAACTGGTCCTATTCACTCCCAAAAAAACAACCTGTCTAAATAGAACTGAATTCTCTATCCACTCCCAAAATAATACCACCATTGAAGTAGTCTCTAGTACTAAACTACTAGGAGTCATTATTGATGAAACCCTAACATTTGATCTCCACATATTCAGTAACATCAAAAAAACACATCAGAGACTGGGCACCCTTTATAGACATAGCTATTACCTCAATAACGCAACTAAAATGACTCTAGTCTCTATGGTGGCCCCATACTCCCAAATAACCACTCATCTCTTAAAACAAAGCTCAACTCATGTTACAATAAGGTCACTAGATTTGCAACCAGTGCTAGATCCTCATCACACCACTGATGTTCTTCATCTCACATTGCTGCAGTCATAACCTGTGGGTAGTCCGCTGTCCTCAGTCGGCCCGAATACCAAAGTATTAGGCTGGCGTCAGTCATTGGCACTCAGATCTGACGTCAGTGCGTCATGGTATTAAAGCGCATGACCGACGTCATATCCTCAGTCTTTTTTGCCGCATGGTCCGAAGCAGAAGCAGCGTTTGCAAGTGCCGTTCGGCGTTCTGAAATTTTCGTATTTTGAGTTTCAGACCGAAACCAAGTTGGGCTAAGTACCCCGTTGGGGAATATTTTTGTTTTTTCTTGCCTCAGTTAATTCCGGATGTCAGAAAAAGTGAATAATTGTATTTCTTGTGGGAAACAGATACCGCATACCGATTACCACTCTCTCTGTATTCCTTGTTTGGGGCCTGAGCACGACGTAGTCGGGTGTCGCTTTTGTGCTAGGTTTAATAAGCGCACCATTAAACGTAGGTTAGATTGCGCTAGGCTTGTCTTCGAGCGGTGTAATTACAATATGCCGTCGGATCCTCCGACGCCCGCTACCGCTAAGAAGCGCAAAGAAAAATCGTTAAGGTCCAAACAGGATGAGTCGTCCGTTCCGGACGCCGGTTCTTTAGAAACTACGGTGGAATCTGTGGATCCAGCCGAGGTTTCAGCTGAGTCTCAGGGGGAGCCGTTAATTTTGCAGGATGTGGCCACTCAGGAGTCAGGTCAGGCTGAGGGGGCCTCTCAGGTTGCTGTACTCCCTTCTTTGCCTAAGGTGGTTAGGCCTTCTCCTTCGGTCTCTAAGGTACCTTCCAAGGTCAGGCCTGGTTTGCCTTCCTCAGGTGTCAGTCCTAGTTCTGCAGGTCCTGTGCCTAAAAAACACATGCTTAAAATGGCAGAAGATTTTATTTCCTTAATCAGGGGTTCTATGCCCCCTCCAGATAAGAGGCCTAGGGTGGAGCCAGAGGTGGAAAGTTTGGAACATGCTTCAGATTACTCAGAGTCTTCGGCTGAAGACATTCAGGATTTTCCTCCTTATTCTGATTCAGACGCAGAGGATTCCAGTCCTTCTGCTTCTCCTCCAGAGGATTTTTCTTTTTCAGAGACCCTGCATTCTATGAGGGAGCATTTTAAATGGGAAGGTCAGGATTTCTCAGATTCCCGAAAGAGGCTTAGGGAATTTTTGTTTTTGCCACAACATCGGCCCTTGGCTATACCTCCTGTTTTGGATGTTGTTCAGGATGTTTTCTCGGAGGCTTCTCTTAATCCAGACTCTTTGCCTCCTGCGCCAGTTAAACCAGATAGGTATTACAGAGTGCCAGAGGCTCATAAATATCTGTATAAGAGCCCAAGGGCTGACCCAGAAACTATTAGCCAGGGACCTAAGGGTGTCAGGGCTTCTGTTGTAAAGAATCCAGTTCCTATGGATAAAGACTCTAGAGCTTTGGATAGGTGGGGTAAAAAAGTGTATACCTCTTCCACTCTAGCAATGAGGGCTTTGAATTGCCAGTTTCATATGGAAGTACCAGAATTTTCTCCTTACTCAGTTAAAATCTAAGGTAGATGCTTTGGCAGAGGGCATAGAGTGTAAGGAATTACAGGATTTGGTTCATGCCTCTGATCAGGTGGGTAAGCATTCTTTGCAGTGTGGTTTCGATGCTTTACAGGCTTCTTCCAGGGTGGCTGCCACTGGATCAGTTATTCGCAGGCACGCCTGGCTTAAGGATCAGAACTTGTCAGAGCATGTTAAAGCTAGAATTTTGGATGCTCCTTTGCAGTCTGAAGTTTTGTTTGGTTCTCCTGTGGAGTCTGTCTTAAAGAAAATGGAAGATAAAGCTAAGTCTATGCAGACTGTTAAAGATTTTTTGCAGGTGCAGCCCCCTAAGTTTAGCAGGAATTGGCCTACTAAGGGATGGGCTTACCCTTCTTCTGATTTACGGTCTAGGGGCAGATCTAGACGTGGTAGGGGCAGAGCTCAGGGTTCTTTCAGGCCTAGAACGTGGAGTTCCCCTGCACAATCTACAGGTGAGGGCAGGGGCCAGTCCTTTCGTAAACAGGCCCAATGACCTGCATCTTCAGCTGCCAGATCCTTCCTGTCTGGCAGCTCCTCTGGGAGGAAAGTTGGCACTCTTCAAGCAAAACTGGCTTTTAGTCACCCAGGACAAATGGGTGTTGGACATTATAGACCGAGGCTACAAGTTTTATTTCCACACATTGCCTCCTTTCAAAGGCATGCCAGACGTTCCTCATCAGCAAAGGGTAGAGGCTCACAAACAGATTTCTTTACTTCTTCAAATGGGGGCTATACAGCAGGTCCCTCTGTCAGAAGTAGGCCTAGGATTTTATTCTCGCCTGTTTCTTGTACCAAAGAAAGGAGACACTTGGAGGTTAATTTTGGATTTATCTATCCTCAACACATACTTGGACATTCCAAAATTCAAAATGTTGACGTTGCAACAACTTCTGCCTCTGTTGGGCAAAGATCACTGGATGGTAACTCTGGATCTCAAAGAGGCTTATCTTCATGTTCCTATCAGGCCCAGTTGCAGGAGATTCCTGCGTTTTCGGGCTGGGACTTTACATTATCAGTTCTCTGCATTGCCCTTTGGCTTATCTACTGCGCCCAGGGTGTTCACAAAGGTTCTGGCTCCGGTGATAGCCTTCTTAAGGTTAAGAGGAATACAAATTTATCCTTATTTGGATGATTGCCTGATTCTTGCTCAAGACAGAAACAAGCTACTACACCATCTACAGTATGTTATGGCAGTGTTAAGGTGCCTAGGGTATTCTGTGAACGAAACAAAGTCCAGTCTAGTACCCTCTCAGGAAATGTGCTTTCTGGGTGTGAGACTGAATACAGCTTCCCAGATGGCTTTTTTGACCCTGGACAAGCAAAGGAACCTTACACTTTACTTCCAACAATTGTCTCTGTGGTCCAGGCTGACTGCAAGGACAGTCCTTCAAGCCTTGGGGTTCATGGCATCTTGTATTCTGGTGCTTCCCAATGCCAAACTGCATATGAGGAAGTTACAATGGTATCTCAAAAATGTATGGACACAACACTGCCATTCAGATAATACCTTGCATTCAAAAGGAATTTTTGTGGTGGGCCCAGGAATGTCACCTAAACAAGGGACTCTCTGTGACCCGACCAGAGGCGAGTCAGATCTTAACGACAGATGCCTCAGACAAGGCTTGAGGAGCACACCTCAATGGAAAATGGGTTCAAGACACGTGGCCTGCCAGACTTCAACATTTACATATCAACTTGAAGGAGATGTTAGCAGTCCAATTTGCATTGATGGCTTTCAAGGATCTACTTCACCCAGGACAAGTGTTGATTCAAACAGACAACACAACTGTCATGTGGTACATCAACAAGTAGGGGGGAACACATTCGTACCCTCTTTGCAGGCAAGCTATGATTTTGTGGGAGACTGCTCTCAGTTTGCACCTCACTCTTCAGGCAAGGTTTCTGCCAGGAGCACAGAACTCCTTAGCAGATGTTTTGAGCAGACAGATGGTGGATCCCCACGAGTGGAAGTTGGATCCTCATGTATTTCGACAGTTGACAGTGATATGGGGGACTCCAGACATAGATCTGTTCCCTTCTCCACTAAATTTCCAGTTGCCAAAGTTTTGCACAAAGATGTTTCATCCAACAGCTTGGAAAGTGGATGCTCTATCATTCAGTTGGAGCAATCTTCACGTTTATGCCTTTCCTCCTCTGCCTCTCCTTCCCAAGGTGCTCTTGAAGGTCAGAAAAGACAAGCCCTCCATGATTCTAATAGCTCCGGATTGGCCTCGACAGCACTGGTACCCTCTGCTGAGGAGTTTAGTACGGGAGCCTCCTTGGCCTTTGCCTTCAATTCCACACCTTTTGTCTCAGGCAGGCAATCATTTCCTCAATGTCAGGATTCAGTCCCTGCATCTAACAGCCTGGCATATTCTGTTCTAGAACCTGGAGAGTCGCAGCTTCCTCAACAAGTTTTGAATGTTATTTTGGAGGCCAGAAGGCCTAGTACAAGGAAAGTTTATGCTGATAAATGGAGGAGATTTTTTATTTGGAGCAAAGCAAAGAGCTTTGATGTTTCCAGGCCTGATTTGAGTGTTTCTCTTCAATATCTTACAGAATTATTAGACAAGGGTTTGTCTTTCTCCTCTGTAAAAGTTCATGCTGCAGCCATTTCTGCTCACTATGACTGTGACCCACCATTATTCTCTCATCCTTTGTTTAAGCAATTCCTTAGAGGGGCAAAGAACATAAGACCCCCGTGTAGAGCTCCTACTCCTTCCTGGGATCTCAATTTTGTGTTGGAAAAACTTACTTTACCTCCTTTTGAACCTGCAACTACGTCTGAGTTAAAGTTTTTGTCTTGGAAGACTGCTTTTTTGTTGGCCATTACGTCTGCTAGACGGGTATCTGAATTACAGGCTCTAATGGTAGTTGAACCCTTCCTGATTTTTCATAAGGATAGGGTATCTCTGCGTACTAACCCTACTTTTATGCCTAAAGTGGTTTCAAATGTGGCCTTGAACCAATCTATTCATTTGCCTACTTTTTATGCTGATCCCCAAAATAAAGGGGAGAAAATTTTGCACACTTTGGATATTCACAGGCAGTTGCGTTATTATTTGAGCAGGACTAAAGGGTTCAGGCAGTCTCAACAGTTATTTGTTTCTTTTGCTTTGGGCTCTCAGGGGAAACCTGTTTCAAAACAAACTATTTCTAAGTGGATTGGCCATTGTATTGCTTTTTGTTATTCTCATCATGGTAAGGAGATTCCGGCTGGAATCAGGCCTCATTCCACTAGGGCTACTGCCACTTCTACTGCTTTTTTAAGGGGTGTAGCTACTAAAGATATTTTGGAAGCAGCTACTTGGAGTTCAGTGCACACTTTTTCTAAACATTAATTACCATCTCCCTCTTTATTCCAAATCTAGGGCTGGGTTTGCCACTGCAGTCTTACAGGGCATATTAGCAGCTCCCAATGCTTTATGATTTTGCCAGCCTCCCCTTACACTTGCTTTGGGATTCTGCCCACAGGTTATGACTGCAGCAATGTGAGATGAAGAACATAGTACAGTTTTGTACCTACCATAAATGTAGATGTTCGAAGATCCACATTGCTGCAGTCCAATTTACCCTCCCTCCTTCCCCTCTGTAGTTTGGAGTGGTTGTATGTTTTTGGTCGTAGATGTTGTTTGTACATGGGTTTTGGAGGTTTTTCTATTTTTGGCTGTGGCCTTTCTTTTTAGGGCCTTCTGACATCTGGGGCAAGAAAAGACTGAGGATATGATGTCGGTCATGCGCTTTAATACCATGACGCACTGACGTCAGATCTGAGCGCCCATGACCGACGCCAGCCTAATACTTTGGTATTCGGGCCGACCGAGGACAGCGGACTACCCACAGGTTATGACTGCAGCAATGTGGATCTTCGAACATCTACATTTATGGTAGGTACAAAACTGTACTTTCCTCGCTGCAACAACTAAACTGGCTAGAGCTACCACTCTATCTCAACTACCTACACTTTACTGCACATAAAATGATATATAACCCCACAGCATGTCCCTCTCTCCTCCTTACTATCATTGTAAAAACCAAATAGACCTCTTAGATCAGAAAATAAAACACTGCCTAAAGTAGACAAACCCCACCTCCCAGCTGGTGAAATGCTCTATTCCTTCACTGTTTCCAAAGTTTGGAATACCCTCACCAGCCACAATAACCTCCATCACCTACCCTCCACTCTAAAAAAATCTCTTAGACAACACCTCCTCCTGATGGTTATGCCCATGCCAAAAATAACCCTCTCACTTTCTTCCCCTACTGTGCCACTCCCACTTCACCCCTCCTCTATCCACTCAACTGCTCAATATGTAGGTACTCTGCATGTTCTAATATCACAGTTAAATCAATGCCTAAGATTGTTTACTGCACTGCCTTCTAGTTGTCTATGTAACTGTAACTATATGTCTGTATTTTTATGTATTTGCGTTCTAGCTATGTAACTGTAACTAGCTTTCTATCTTTATTGTAATCTTCAACATGTTTAATGTCATGTGGAGCTTTTCTCCTGGGCCTCCACTGAAAATGAGTTCACCTAGGTCCAGTGGACCTTCACGGTAAACAAATGCAATAAATAAATATCCATTAACAAAGAGCTGAAGGATTTTATTAGGACGGAAGATGGCAAGAGTCAAGTGGGATAAGATGATTCTTCCAGTACAACAAGGTGGATTGGGATTACCCGATTTGAAGGGGTATTTCAGAGCTACACAGTTAAGGCTTCTATACATAGCACAAGCAGAAACCTATAATTCAATGTGGAAAGGGGTGATGACAAAATGGGGGAGGAGATCAAGAAACTAGGAGAGACTGGGATTTTGGATGCAGATCTTTAAGGAGAATAACAGTAATCATAGAGAATATTATATTCATAAAGTAGCAGAAAGTATTCTAAGAATTAAGCCAACATGGGAATGAAGAAAGGAGATTCTGCCAATAGGGATGACTGCAGTTAGGAATATAGACAATAGGCAAGAGGGGGCTGGAGATTGTTGGGGAAAACTGATAAAAGAACCAAGGTATTTGGAACAAATAATTAGACAGGGAAAGGTAATAGAATGGGAAGAGGTCAAGAATTTATTTGGAATGCAGGCTAGAGATTGCCTTTCCTAACAAGGATTAATATCAGAGTATAAGCAAAGAGAAATAGGGAGGTCCTAAATGAAAGACCAGCCCTGGTAGAGTTTTTAGTAGAATCTAGAACATAAGCTGCTGTGAAAAAGGAATAATTTGTAGAACATATAAACTATTGCATAATAACTATAAGAATCAATCAGAGGCATTTAGAAAGGTAACAGCCTGCATTTCATTGCTGGAACCTGTGTTCTGAGAGACTGCTTTTCAATCTATCTGCAAATATGTAGAGCTGAGAATATTTTTTTGGTTTTAGAGTTTGTACTGTTAATTGTTTCTTAGATCTCTGCTGAAACTGTTTACCCCACCTACCCCTATTTTCTTGTATGCCTTCAGTTGGTATAACTGTTTTTTACAGCTTGTGTGTTATCTAACTCAAGGATCACTTGCATAAAATTAGACCTGTTTGTAACAGCCTGAATTTCATTGCTGGAACCTGTGTTCTGAGAGACTGCTTTTCAATCTATCTGCAAATATATAGAGCTGAGTATATTTTTTTGGTTTTAGAGTTTGTACTGTTAATTGTTGCTTAGAGCTCTGCTGAAACTGTTTACCCCAACTCCCCCTATTTTCTTCAGGGTCTTCAGTTGGCATAACTGATGTTCTTCATTCCACATTGCTGCAGTCCTAACTATTAGGGTAGTCCGCTGTCCAGTCGGCCCGAATACCAGAGTATACGGCTGACGTCGGTCATGGTGCATTAGACTGACGTCAGTACGTCAGGGTACTAATGCGCATGACCGACGTCATATCCTCAGTCTTTTTTGCCGCATGGTCCGATGCAGAAGCAGTTTTGCGAGTGCAGGTTGGCGTTCTGAAATTTTCTGAAGTCGGAGTTTCAGACCGAATCAGAGTTGGCTAAGTACCCGTTGGGAACATTTTGGTTTTTCTTGCCTCAGTATTTAACCGGATGTCAGAAAAAGTGAATAACTGTATTTCTTGTGGGAAACAGATACCTCATAGGGATTACCATACCTTGTGTATACCTTGTTTAGGGCCTGAGCACGGCGTTGTTGGATGCCGCTCTTGTGCTAGGTTTAACAAACGCACTATTAAGAGAAGGTTAGACTGTGCCAGGTTAGTGTTTGGGAAGCGTTGCAATTATAAAATGCCGTCGGATGCTCCGGCGCCCGCTTCCAAGAAGCGCAAGGACAAAACAGCGAAGCCTAGGGTTGATGAACCGGCAGTCCCGGACGTCGGTTCTTTAGAAGGCTCAGTGGAGCCAGAGGTTTTGCCAGGAGTTTCTTTGGAGTCTCAGGCAGAGACTTTACTGTTACAGGATGTGCCTTCTCAGGAGGTAGGCCAGGCTGAGGGGGCTTCTCAGGTAACTGTTCTTCCCTCTCTTCCCAAGGTAGTTAGAGCCTCTCCTTCTGTTTCCAAAACTTCTTTGAGAGGTAGGCCAAGTTTAACCTCAGTGGGGGCTTCTCCTAGCACTTCAGGTTCTGTGCCTAAGAAACATATGCTTAAAATGGCAGAAGATTTGATTACTATGATTAGAGGTTCTATGCCCCCTCCTGATAAGAGGCCTAGGGTGGAACCTGAGTTTGATAGTTTTGAACAGTGTTCAGAGGCTTCTGAGTCTTCTGGAAGATTTGCAGGAGTATCCTCCTTATTCTGATTCTGATGTGGATGATTCCACTCCTACAGCTTCTCCTCCTGAGGATTTCTCATTTTCAGAGACTCTGCATTCCATGAGGGAGCACTTTAAATGGGAAGGCCAGGATTACTCTGATTCCAGGAAAAGGCTTAGGGAATTCCTGTTTCTACCCCAGCATAGGCCCTTAGCTATACCTCCTGTGTTGAATGTGGTGGAAGATGTTTTTGCAGAGGCTTCTCTGAACCCTGATTCTTTGCCTCCTGCTCCTGTTAAACCTGATAGGTACTATAGGGTGCCTGAAGCTCATAAGTATCTTTTAAGAGTCCTAGGGCAGACCCGGAAACTGTTTCTCAGGGACCTAAAGGTGTTAAGGCCTCTGTGGTTAAAAACCCTGTTCCCACTGATAAAGAGGCAAGGGCTTTGGATAGATGGGGAAAGAAAGTGTATACTTCTTCCACTTTAGCCATGAGGGCGTTGAATTGTCAGTTTCACATGCTAAAATATCAAAATTATCTCCTTTCACAACTGAAATCTAAGGTGGATGCTTTGGCGGAAGATATTGAGTGTAAAGAGTTGCTGGATTTAGTTCATGTGTCTGAACAAGTGGGTAAGCATTCTTTACAGTGTGGTTTTGATGCTGTACAGGCCTCCTCGAGGGTGGCTGCCACTAGTTCTGTTCTTCGCAGGCATGCCTGGTTGAGGGATCAGAATTTAGCTGAGCATGTTATGACAAGGATTTTGGATGCTCCTTTACAGTCTGATGTGTTGTTTGGTTCGCCTGTGGAAGCAGTTTTAAAGAAAATGGAGGACAAAGCTAAGTCTATGCAAACTGTTAAAGATTTTTTGCAGGTGCAGCCACCGAAGTTTAGTAGAAATTGGCCTACTAAGGGATGGACATATCCTGCTTATGATTCCCAGTCTAGGGGTAGGTCTAGACGTGGTAGGGGCAGAGCTCAAGGTTCTTTTAGGCCTAGAACAGGGAGTTCACCTGCTCAGACTTCTGGTGAGGGCAGGGGTCAGTCCTTTCGTGAACAGACCCAATGACCTGCCTTTTCAGCTGCCAGTAGATTCTCGTCTGGCAGCTCCTTTGGGAGGAAGACTGTCTCTTTTCAAAGAAAATTGGGATTTAATTACTCAAGACAGATGGGTGTTGGATATCATTCACCACGGTTACAGGTTTTATTTCCATACATTGCCCCCTTTCAAAGGCATGCCAGACGTTCCGCCTCCACAAAGGAAAGAGGCTCACAAGCAAATTTCTCTGTTACTCCAAATAGGGGCCATTCAGCCAGTCCCTGTATCAGAAAGGGGCCTAGGATTTTATTCTCGCCTGTTCCTAGTACCAAAGAAGGGGAACACGTGGAGACCAATTTTGGATTTATCTCTCCTCAACACTTATCTGGACATTCCCAAGTTCAAGATGTTGACGTTACAACAGCTTTTACCTCTGCTGGGCAAAGATCACTGGATGGTAACTTTAGATCTCAAGGAAGCTTACCTTCATGTGCCTATAAGACTAAGTTGCAGGAAGTATCTGCGTTTTCGAGCTGGAAATTCTCATTATCAGTTCTCTGCATTGCCCTTTGGCTTATCTACTGCCCAGAGTATTCACAAAGGTTCTGGCTCCAGTGATAGCTTACTTCAGGCTAAAAGGAATTCAAATCTATCCTTACTTGGACGACTGCCTGATTCTGGCTCAAGAAAAGGAAGACCTTCTACAGCATCTGGAATATGTTATAGCAGTGCTAAGATGCCTAGGGTATTCTGTGAACGAAATAAAGTCCAGTCTAGTACCCTCTCAAGACATGTGCTTTCTGGGTGTGAGACTGAATACAGCAGCCCAGATGGCCTTTTAACCCCGGACAAACAAAAGAGTCTATCCCTTTACTTCCATCAACTATCTCATCAGTCCGTGCTGACTGCAAGGACAGTCCTTCAAGCATTAGGGTTCATGGCATCTTGTATTCTGGTGCTTCCCAATGCCAAACTGCATATGAGGAAGCTGCAATGGTATCTCAAAATGTATGGACACAGCACTGCCAGGATTTGGACACTGTCATTCAAATAATACCTTGCCTTCAAAAAGAATTTTTGTGGTGGGCTCAGGAATGTCACCTAAACAAGGGACTCTCTGTGACCCGGCCAGAGGCGAGTCAGATTTTAACGACAGATGCCTCGGACATTGCTTGGGGAGCTCATCTAAATGGAAAGTGGATACAAGACAAGTGGCCTGCCAGACTACAGCATCTACATATCAACATGAAGGAGATGTTAACAGTCCAGTTTGCATTAATGGCTTTCAAGGAGTTACTTCTTCCAGGGCAGGTGTTGATTCTAACAGACAACACAACTGTCATGTGGTACATCAACAAACAAGGGGAACACATTCTTATCCTCTATGCAGGCAAGCAATGATTTTATGGGAGACTGCTCAGCTTGCAACTAACTCTTCAGGCAAGGTTTCTGCCGGGAGCACAGAACTCCTTAGCAGATGTGTTAAGCAGACAAATCATGGATCCCCACGAGTGGAAACTGGATCTTCATGTATTTCAGAAATTGACAGTGTCATGGGGAACTCCAGACATAGATCTGTTCGCTTCTCCACTAAACCACCAGCTGCCAAAGTTTTGCACAAAGGGGTTTCATCACACAGCTTGGAAAGTGGATGCTCTTTCTTTCAGTTGGAAAAATCTTCATGTGTATGCCTTTCCACCTCTGCCTCTTCTTCCAAAGGTGCTCTTAAAGGTCAGACAAGACAAGCCAAGGATGATTTTAATAGCTCCAGACTGGCCTCGGCAACACTGGTACCCACTACTAAGGAGTCTGGTAAGGAAGCCTCCATGGCCTTTACCTTTGATTCCACATCTGTTATCTCAGAAGGACGGCCGTCTGATCAATGTCAAGCTTCACTCTCTTCATCTAACAGCCTGGCATATTCTGTGTTGAAACACAGCAGGTCTCAACTTCCTCAACAAGTTTTAAATGTGATTATGGAAGCTAGAAGACCTAGTACAAGGAAAGTGTACGCAGAAAAATGGAAGAGGTTTTTATTTTGGAGTACAGCAAAGAATTTGGAGATTTCTGAGCCTAATCTGAGTGTGGCTCTTCAATATCTTACTGAGTTACTGGACAAAGGTTTGTCCTTCTCTTCCATTAAGATTCATGCTGCAGCAATTTCAGCTCACTATGATTGTGACCCACCATTGTTTTCGCATCCTTTGTTCAAGCAGTTTCTTAGAGGGGCAAAGAATATAAGACCCCCACGTAGAGCTCCTACTCCTGCTTGGGATCTCAATTTTGTGTTGGAAAAACTTACTCTACAACCTTTTGAGCCTGCGGCTACTGCTGAATTGACATACTTGTCATGGAAGACTGCTTTTCTGTTGGCTATTACTTCTGCAAGAAGGGTGTCTGAGTTGCAGGCCCTTATGGCAGTAGAGCCTTTTTTGATTTTCCATAAGGACAGGGTATCATTACGTACTAATCCTTCCTTTATGCCTAAGGTGGTTTCTAGTGTGGCTTTAAACCAAACTATTCATTTGCCTACTTGATATGCAGACCCCCAAAATAAAGGGGAAAAGATTTTGCACACTTTAGATGTACACAGGCAATTGCGTTATTATTTAAGCAGGACTAAGGATTTTAGGCAGTCTCAGCAGTTGTTTGTTTCTTTTGCTTTGAGTTCGCAGGGCAAGCCTGTGTCAAAACAAACTATTTCTAGGTGGATTGGGTTTTGCATTGCATTTTGTTATTCCCATCATGGCAAGGAGATTCCAGCTGGGATTAGGCCTCATTCCACTAGGGCTACTGCCACTTCAACAGCATTTCTAAGGGGTGGCAACTAAGGATATTTTGGAGGCAGCTACTTGGAGTTCAGTGCATACTTTCTCTAAGCATTATCACCTTCCTCTCTACTCTAAGTCTAGGGCTGGTTTTGCCACAGCTACTTTGCAAGGCATGTTGTCAGCTCCTGCTTCTTTATGATTTGCCAGCCTCCCTTACCTCTGCTTTGGGATTCTACCCAATAGTTAGGACTGCAGCAATGTGGAATGAAGAACATAGTACAGTTTTGTACCTACCATAAATGTAGATGTTCGAGGATCCACATTGCTGCAGTCCAATACCCTCCCTCCTTCCCTCTGTGTTTAGGGGTGGTTGTGTAGGTGAGGTTATATGCTGATATTTCTGTATATATTTTTGTATATATTGTACATATTTTTGGTGCAGGTATATTGGGCCTTGTCTTTTTAGGGTCTTCTGACATCTGGGGCAAGAAAAGACTGAGGATATGACGTCGGTCATGCGCATTAGTACCCTGACGTACTGACGTCAGTCTAATGCGCCATGACCGACGTCAGCCGTATACTCTGGTATTCGGGCCGACTGGACAGCGGACTACCCTAATAGTTAGGACTGCAGCAATGTGGATCCTCGAACATCTACATTTATGGTAGGTACAAAACTGTACTTTTTTTACAGCTTGTGTGTTATCTAACTCAAGAATCACTTGCGTAAAATTAGACCTGTTAGTAACAGCCTGCATTTCATTGTTGGAACCTGTGTTCTGAGAGACTGCTTTTCAATCTATCTGCAAATATACAGAGGCTAAGTTATTTTTTTAGTTTTAGAGTTTGTGCCTCACAGTTAGATGTTGCCTGTTCGATTCTCAGTTAGAGCGTCTTCTGTGTGGCGACATGCGTAAATGGGCGTTCCTTTGTTGAAGGTTGTGCATTAGGCCCGGCAAGCCAGTACGTAAAAATCTACTGCCAATCATTAGCGGACCGGAGTTCCACTGTGGCGACCCCTAACCGGGAAAAGCAGAAAGAAGACTGTTGTTGCTTAGATCTCTGTTTTGTCCCACTAACCCTCCCTATTTCTGGCTTGTAGTTTAAATTTGGTGGCTTTTGCAGTTGCATGCCCCACTGTAGATTTGATCTGGGACACTCCCCCATTCCCATCTCTTTACCACATTCTACATAATAAACTCTTTCTGCACTTGCTTTTAGTCCTTTTTAATTTAATTGCATTTTTTTAAACTGTGTTTGGTGTACTTTTGCTACATACTCAAGTGTGCTAGCTTGCACTGCATGAGAATTGTTTTTACTGCTGTTTTAGCTACTTTTCTGTAAAAAAATACTGTAATCCTGTTTCCTACCTTTCGTGTAACTAGCGTTCCAGATACAGATTTGCTGTATCCAGGACTGTATGTAAGCTTCTGAGCCCCCCAAGCCTTTCTGTGTTGGAGGGAAGCCTTCTAGCTTATCAGTGGGAGTGGTAAGCACTAGGAAACCTGTCTACCACATATGGAGTGGTTCTGGCCCATAAATTGTAGTTATTGGCCGTTTGGACAATCTTTTCCATCTCTCTCAACTAGTCTGCATTTGCACTTGTTTCTGTCCTGTAACTCATCTAGTGCAGATACGGATTCTTAGTTTTAGCACTTAAATTTGCTTATTCGTGCTCAGCACTTGTTCAGAACTTGTAAGCACTAAATAAGCTACTAATTACTATAACACTCAACCTTCCTCATTACCTAGAGGAAAACAGTTTTTGTACTTGCTGTTCTCACTTGCTTAGAGAAAAACAGCTCTTGTACTCACTTTCCTCACTTATCTAGAGGAAAATAGTTTTTTATTCAGGCATATCCAAGGATCAGCTCCCAGTGTTCTCTCCTGTCTGTGTGATGAATCTGGGCATCTTGAGGCAATGTAGAAATTGCCTCATGTACACAGACAACACTCTCCTGCTATCACCCAACACTACAACCTGTGAGAGATGCACTTATCTAGCCAAACTGGAGGTAAAGCTCTCTCCAACCAAGACTGAACTTGACAGTCAAGAGGAGAAGGTAAACATTTGCACCACACCACACATCACATAGTCTCACTAAATCTACACCACCAAAATCCACACATAGTAACATAAAAACATTCGCGGAGGCTCTCAATAATAATCTGTCTAAGCAACAGAGACCTCCAAAGCAGAAACGCAAGCAACCTCCATCCCCCAACACAACCCAAATGACACAAAGCCCACAGACTCAGTGTGCCACTCAACCACAGCCAATAAGGCAAAGCAACGTACCCAACACACTAGTCATAGGTGACTCTATAGTCAGGCATACTGATGTCCCACTCACCAGGCTAAACAAGAAGGTTACTGTCAGCTGCCTGTCAGGTGCCAGGATCCGCCACATAACCCACGCACTCAGGTCACTCCACAACAAGTACAAATATGACTGTGTCATTGTTCATGTTGGTGTGAATGACCTGAGACGTACCTCCCTGGAGTACATGAAAAGAGACATGGAAGAACTCTCCAATCTTGTAGCCCAGGCAGGTATGACCCTAACCCTGAGTAGCATTCTGCCATTACCCAGAATCATACCGCAGTATAAGGACAAAATGATTAACTTCAACAATTGGTTAAGCTTCTGGTGTCACTCTAAGGGGATCCATTATCTACCTGCTTGGGATGACATGGTCGACAGACCACGATGCTTTCCCACAGATGGCCTGCACCTGTCGCCCCTGTGATTCCGAATACTGGCTAAGACTCTTGCCGCCCCATAGGGTCTTTTTTAGGCAAGGTTCAAATGACAAATTCACCACTGTAACAGGAACAGGCAAGCAAAAACTAAGGGTAATGCTACTCATTGCTAGAAGTCTAAATCTCAAAATGCACTCACTCGAGGCACTCCGTAAAATGGAGAACATCGATATCTGTGCAGTGACTGACACCTGGTTCAAGGCTCCAGAGAGCACCCCTGCACTACCAGGCTATAACTCAAACCACACTTTTCGGCCTTATAACCTGGACCGAAACACCAAAGGCGGAGGTGTGTCTATATTCATTAAGTATATCCACACCTCCAGGCTAGTTGCTCAGCTTAATGCATCCGAGGTTTATCCAAGTGCAACTAACTCTGGGCAAAACTGCAATTCAAATTGTAGCTTGCTACAGATCCCCTACCATGCCCCAGGAGTCCCACTCCTCTGTTCTTGATTTACTGGAAAATATTAGGGTTCAACCAAACACCCTAATAATGGGCGACTTCAACTACCCCACCATTAACTGGGAAAACTACCCGTGTACCAACTCCTTAGCTGAACGCTTTCTGGAATTCATAAACTCCAATGCCTTGGATCAACTTATCCACACCCCCACCAGGGGCAACAATATCCTAGACCTAGTCATTGCCAACATGAGTGACTGGTGTTCCATACCTGAAGTCAACTCCTCGTTGGTCCGATCCGACCATAAGCTAATCACCCTTGATATCCACATCCTGCCCCCACCCCCCATTAAGGAAACCATGGTAAAAAATTTCTCCAAAGCCAACTTCATGCTTCTTAAGACAGAAATGATGAACTTCATGACACCCATGCAGATGGACAATACAGTTACAACTGCTGAATCCTGCACAAATGCACTCTATAAGCACTTACACGAATGCATGGATCGTGCTTTCCCAAACAGAACCAAGACGCTATCCTCCAAAAAAAGGAAGCCTATCTGGTGGTCCCCTGCCATAAACAAAACTGTACAACAGAAGGAAGAAACTGTTGCAAAAGAGAGTAAAATCCCATGAGTGGAGGAGCTCCCTGGTCAGCCTCAGTAAGAAGCTGAGATCCCTTATAAGATCCTCCAAAGCTAGCTACGAAAACAAAATTGTCACTAATTCTAAGGAGAACCACAAAGCATTCTGTAGCTATGTCAAGAATCTAGATGGCAACACCCAGATCTGCTTTGAGTAACAGCACAACAGCACGAAAATTACAGAACCAACTGATATTACCAACATCCTGGCAGATAGGTTCAGTGCTAACTTTACCCCCCTCACCCCCTAAAGGGCCCATATCTCTACAAAAAAGAATGCAGAGTCCCTGTAATCACAACTGCACAGGTAAAAGCTGCACTCTCTAAAGCCAAAAACACAGCATCCATGGGGAAAGATAACATCCCAGGCTGTGTTTTACATGAACTTCAGAACGAACTGGCTCCCCACTTAAGCACCATGTTCAATAATAGCCTCGCATCAGGCTTTGTGCACACTGAATGGCGCACAGCAACAGTTATCCCACTCTACAAAGGGGGAGCCACCACTGATCCCGGGAACTATCGACCTGTTAGCCTGATGATCCTGGTCTGCAAGGCCATGGAATGTATCATCATGGAACTCATAAACAAAGGCATTGGTAACCTCCAAACTTTGGATCCCACCCAGTTCGGGTTTGTGAAAGGCAGATCCTGCTTCCTGAACCTGATCGACTTCTTTGAGGCAGTCACCAAAGCCGTAGATGAGGTAAGGTGGTTCACACAGCCTATCTTGACCTCGCCAAGGCTTTTGACACCATCCCCCATTCTGGAATTATAGCTAAACTCACTAAACTAGGTATAGATCCCTGTGTTACAAGATGGGTTGCCAACTTGCTCACTGACAGAACCCACACTGTAAAAGTTGCAGACTCCAAATATGACCTCAAACCAATGACAAGTGGAGTACCACAGGGTTCAATCCTGGGACCTCTCCTGTTTGGTATCTACTTCTCTGAAGTACAGGCTAACAAAGTTCGCAGATGACTGCAAACTAGGAGCCATAGTCAAGTCCCCAAACGATGTGGACATCCTACAGAAGGGCCTCGCTGAGACAGATGCCTGGTGTCAGAGCCATGGCCTCAAGCTCAATGCCAAAAATTGCAGTGTCATCCCCTTTGGTAAAAACTCTGTACCCATGAACTACCACATAGGCAGCAGTCTACTTAACACTGAATGTGTGATGAGACCTTGGGACCCAGGTGGACAGTAGTCTCTCCTTTGATAGTCACATCGCCACAGTAGTCAGGAATTCCTTCTAGGTGGCACACCTCATTATAAAGGGGTTCTCATCCAGGAAAAAAGAGGTCATTGTTCCCCTCTACTCGACACTCATTAGACCCATTATAGAGTACAACACCCCTTTTGGAATGTACCTCACAAGACATCTGCAGCAGCTGGAAAGGCCACAGAAGTACCTCACAAAGAAGATTACTGGCCTCAAACAAATACCCTACACTGACTATCTCAAAAAACTCCAGCTTTATTCCGCAGCATATCGCCTACTCCGAGGTGATCTCTGCCTAACATATAAAGCTATGTCAAACGCAGAGCTGTTGGACATGCTGCACCTAAAGAAATCCCAATCCCTTCGAGCTACACACTCTAGGGACCTAAACCTTGTCACCACAATAAACAGGACATGCTGGGGTGATAGATTCCTGTCCCAGAGACTTCCCATACTCTAGAACAGGCTACCCATCTATGTCAAGCAAAGTTCTTCATTAGCACTCTTCAAGAAAAATCTTGATGAGTGGATGGGAAATAGGAAATACACCCCGAGGATCACTTTTGTGTCTCTGCTCGCCAGTGGCACAGGAAAATTACTTTCTTGGGTAGCGTAAGCCTGGGAACCTTGTTGGCTAGGCTTACGTAGGCCCTTGGGCCGATAGCCTAATACCTACCTATGAACCTATGATTAGGAAGAGAAATTTGATAGGCAGTTCACAAAGAAACAATGAAGAGATATATGTATGTCTCCCAAATATGCAACAAAATCTAGAAGATTTAGGATTTTTGCTTGGAAATGTTTACATAGGTATTTTTATAACCCAAGTAGACTCCAGAGAATTTTTCCTCAGGTAGACAGCAAATGTTGGAGGTGTGATGGGGAAGAATGCGGTAATTGGGAATAGATTTTCTGGGAGTGTAATGAGTTGGCAGACTTTAAAGATTCCCTGCAGACTACTCTATTAGAGATACTAGGTGAGCAAATTAGTGTATCTAGGGAAATGTTTTTTCTGAGCTATGGTACAGAATTGATTTGGCTAGACAAAATAAGGCCTTGCTGAGTCTAGTTATGGTGGCTACCGAAAAAGCAGTTACTAGGAAATGGAAATCAATGTCTAAACCAACTGTACTAGAAGTAGTGAATATAGTAACAGAGATACTCACACCAGTATAACAAACAACTCCCCCAGTTTCTCCCTAGAGCCAGTCCCTACCAAAACTATTGCTAAACTTCTCAAGAAGCTGAAACCAACCACATTGGCGGCTGACAATCTACCTGCAGACTTCCTTCAAATAACTGCTGAAGCTATAGCCTTCCCAGTGCCTTCCCAGTGTCCATTCTCATAAATATGTCAATATCAGAAAATAAAGTACCTCATACCTGGAAAATATCACATATTATACCTCTGCACAAAGGGATATGTCCCTTGAAGTTACTAACCATTGCCCTATTACTATCCTATCACCTTTATCAAAAATACTAGAAAGGGTAGTTCATTCCCAACTAATGCAGTACCTCCTAAAAAATAACCTGCTATCCATATCCCAGCATCGCTTCAGACCTTGCCATAGCACTACTCTCCTTTACCAACACTGTCAATCACCATAGAAACAATGGTCTATTCGTATCCTCAATATTCCTAGACTTATCAAAAGACTTCGATATGGTGAACCGTGGTATGCTCTTAGAAAGTCTAGCAACACTTAACATAAGCTCCTCCACCATATCATGGTTCAATAACTACCTAACAGACAGTCAGCAGGCAGTTCTATGGCAAGAGAAACTGTTTCCTCTTTTACCAGTAGGCATAGGTGTTCCCCAAGGGTCCATCCTAGGACCTCTGTTATTCTCACTGTTTACTAACCAAATAGCCTCATCCACACCCTCTGCCTCAGTTGTGCAATATGCAGATGATACCATCATTATATGTGCCTCCCCCACCCTACATGAACTAAAAGCCATAACCCAAACAAACTTCTCCTTAGCTGAGGAATGGTTCACTAACATAAACCTTGTTCTTAATCCCAAAAAAACAAGCATATTCTCTTTAGCCCTGGTAGATCTCCTCCTATAAATAATGATTTTACCATAACTTCTAGAGACAGCTTACAAATTACCCCAAGTACACACACAAAACTATTAAGTGTTGAAATCGACAATAATATAAGATTTGACATTCATATTGCCCAAACAATTAAGAAAGTCAACAAAAAGCTTGGTGGTCTCTACAGGAATAGACAGTTCATCACTAGACCTACCAAGGCCACCTTAGCAAGAGACCACCTTTTATCCAGTCTCCTTTATGCCTCCCCTATCTTAACTAATCGTTGCCACAGTGAACTAAACAAACTGGAATCCTTCTACAAGATTGCCAGATTTGCTACTGATTCCTCTCATAGATCCCATCACTGCCTTGCCCTTAAACAACTAAATTGGCTCGAATTACCTCAACTACCCCTACTCAACCAACTCTCAATAGCACATAAACTCTACTACCACTGTGATAAGACCCCAGCACTTCAAAATTAATTCACCCCTACACCAACACTAGAACCCTTAGATCAAGTCATCAGAACCACATAAATGTCATCAAACACAAAAATGATGCAGGTAAATCTCTCTTTGCCTGCTCTATTGCTAGAACCAGGAACTCACTCCCAAGCCAACTTACCTCTACCATCTCTACTTCCCAATTTAAAAAACTTCTCAAAACCCACTACATAACTAATTGGCACTGCACATGTTACTCCCCAGGCTAGACTGTGCTGGTGCTAGGGCGCTGCTAGGGATAATTGCCAGTAATCTGCTTAGTATCTAATGCTTGCTACCCAACTCGAGAGAAAAAAAAAAATTTTTCTAATTTTTCTTTTTTTTTTTTTTTTTATATATTCACTGATCACTTACTTTGGAATGTCCTTTTATACTGTATGTACTGCATATATGTGTCCTATATGTATATTACTATGTATATTTAGATGCTGCTGTTTTCACTATTGAATTGTATTGTTTGCTTGGAGCTTTTCTCCCCGGGCCTCCGCTGAAAATGGACCTGCGTCCAGTCGGACTTTCCCGGTTAACAAATGTAAAATAAAATAAAATAAAACAACTAGAATTGGGATCTTAGGAAAGGGTAGGTGCAAATTACATAGAAAAAAATGGAAATTGTGGGAATAATACATACAGGGGAAATTTGAAAGAAGGCAGGATTTTAATGAGCTATGTAATGTTTGACTAACCAACATTGGGTAAACTATAAGTGATATATAATGTTTGCAACTAAAATTATGTCAATATGGTTTGTTTTCGTTTATATAAATGTATGATTGCCTATGTTATAAGTGATAACTTAATAAAGATGTTTCTTGTTAAGAACAAAGTTATGGTAAGTTGTCAGATAAGTTTTCCTAATAATGTCAGTATAGTTGTTAGAAAATCATTTACATTGTAAGAGTCATTTGAGGTCACTTACTACAAGGCAAAAGGAGATCTTAATCTCATTATACAACCCTTGGTAAAATCATTTATAGATGACCATATGGACAGGCTTTTTACTTCTGCTAAATAGCATAAGCAGAATCAATCCATAAATATTACTCTGGGCAAATATTTAAAGGGTAAATGTTGAGAAACTCAAGGATTTAGATGACTTGCTCTGTCCACCCAGATGCCTAAAGAGTGGAATTTTAGAGCGCCATTAAAGCTTTAAATAATGAATGAAATGAGAAAAAAATAGAGACCTGCTTTGAAATTGATAACACAGATTATCTGGTGTTTTTTTTTTCAGGTGAGGATGCCAAAGTTATGGAACAACTTACCAATATCTATATATGTGGATCTACCTGACTTCTTCGAAATCTCTTATTATCAGATCTCAGTTTGCTGACTCTCAAAATATTGACCTCCTACTTCATCAAAGCAGCGGAACAACGAAGATTTTCCCAGGGTAACTAACCACTTACCAAAAAAGAAAGAAAAACTCAAACTGCACCATCCCTAACTCACCCAGGTCAGGGACTACACCCCCCAATGTGGGGGCTGTGCTCCCACCCAACTAACTATACCAACTCCGAGATCACACTACAGTTGGGAAAAGGGCAAAGTTCACTGCCTCGTACATGTTACTTACCCTGGGAAAATCTTTGTTCCGCTGCTTTGATGAAGTGGGAGTTAGATATTTTGAGTGTCGACAAACAGATTCAATGATATGGGGTTTCGATAGTCAGGTAGTCCCATGTACGTGTGTGTGTGTGTGTGTGTGTGTGTGTGTGTGTGTGTGTGTGTGTGTGTGTGTGTGTGTGTGTGTGTGTATGTATGTATGTATGTATGTATGTATGTATATATATGGAGCTACTTCTAAACCCCGAACCTCATATAACCGAACTTCATTTCATGAAAATCGCAAAAGCTTAAATACCCAAATGGCAAATTTTTCCCAGGGCAAGTAAACACATGCCCTTTTCTCCATTGTAGTGTGATTCCCAGAGTTGATGTATATAGGTAGAGTGGGAGTGGGGGAACATCCCTCCCCCCACCTAGGTGGGTTTTACTTACTTTGGTGTGTGTTTTGTGTAAGTTTGGGCAAGTGTTTACTTACCCTGGGAAAAATTTACCATTCAGGTATTTTTGCTTTATGCCACTTACCCGAAACCCATATCACCAAGATGAAAACACTGACAGCACCAACACATCAACGTCCACAGTAATGTGATCTCGGAGTTCGTATATTTAGTTAGGGAGGGTGAGGGTTGGTGAGGGTTGGGAGCACAGCCCCCCACATGGGTGGGTTTGGTTTTCTTTCATTTACGTGTTTATGTCGGATGGTCGAGCGGTTACTTACCTGGAGTGGTTAGTCGGTGTTCCAGGATGTTGGTGGTGTCGGTGTTTTCTTCTCAGTTGTATGGGTTTTGGCTAAGTGGCATTTCTTGTTCTAGAGTAGACCCATTTTATATATATATATATATATATATATATATATATATATATGTGTATATATATATATATATATATATATATGTATATATATATATATATATATATATATATATATATATATATATATATAGTCAGTCTAAATCAATTAAAGATTTTTTTTTGACAAGAGTTGATTTTTTTTTTTTTTGCATGAGGTATTTTGACACTGGCTATCCCTCAGACTTGGGTGTTGTTGGATTCTTCATCATCATCAACAACCCTTTTTTCTTATTTTTTACATGGGGTTGGGGTGTAACATGGGGTCAATTGTCTCCATGTCTCTGTATTCAATTCCAGTCTCTGACCTTCGATACTCATGCCTGAGTGTCGCTGGTCTTCTCACACAGTCCAGCCACCTCTTTGCTGGATGCCCTCATTTCCTCTTGCATTCTTCCTGTCTGTCCCAAATCTTCTTCACTAAATTGTTTTTTTTTTGCTTTTCTGCACATGTGCTTGAACCACTGTAATCCATTTTCATTGACCTTCTCTGCAACTGAAGCTACTTTGGCTTCTGCTTTTATGCCGTGATTTCTGTCCCTGTTCTACCCATCTCAGGCACTTCATCTCCATCACCTCTAACTTCCTCAGCTACTCAGCCTTTACGGCCCAGGTTTCTGTACCATACAGTAGCACTGGTCACACCACTATTTTGTACATATAACTTTTCAGCTTCTTTGGCATTTTTGTATCATGAACTACATCTAACAATCTGTGCCAGTTGGCTACAACCTAATTCTAGCTTTGACCTTCCCATTCAGACTTCCCTTCTTCTCAACCATCCCACAGATACTTGAAGATGTTAACTTATTCCACTATTTTCCCTTGTATCTCAATTCTCAGCTTCTTCTGATTTCCCCCATTTGATGCAATTACAACTGTCTTCTCTGTACTCAGTTTCATCCCATATGCCCTCAATTTTGCATTACATTATCCTGTCCTTTTCTGAAGTTCTTGCTCAGAGTTTGCCTGTAATGCCACATCATCTGCATACAGTAAAATTTTTTTTGATCTGTCCTCTCTGACCTGTTTGCTAATGTAGTCCATCACCAGTATGAACAGCAGTGGGCCTAGAGATGAACTCGGATGCACACCCACTCCCACTGGGAACCCCCTGTGAGACCAACCACTGATTGTACTTAAGTTGTTAGGTTCTTGTACGTAGCCTTCACTAATTCTACCAGTGTCTCTGAGATTTCGAACCACTGCAGGACTGCCCAAATCAGCTTTCTTGGGACCTCATGCCTTATTCTTTGCTATTGTAACTCCTCTCTCAGCCTCTTTATTAGCCAACCAGTATTCCTTCCTAGCCTGGTGTGTCTTTTTTGTCTCCCACTTTTTCCCGCACTCCTTTCTTTGATAATTTATTGGAATTCTGCATTCCAAAACAAGATTTACTCATATACCTTATTTCCATACCTGGCTCAGCTGCATGTTTGTTCTGTAGCCCTCTCATATGCTGCTTTGAGGTGCTGCCATTCTTCTTTAACTCTTCCCATTTCTCTTCTTCTTCAGATGCTAGAGCCCTGAGGAATTCCTTGAACTGTTGTGCCTTCTCTTCAGTCAACTTCCAACTCTTCAGTCTAGTCTCTGTTAACCTTAGAGCCTTCTCTGACCACTGCTTGCAGCTGATTGTGGCAACCAGTAGTTTATGCTGTGGGCCGAACTGTTTCACTGTGAATAACTTTGAAATCTGTGATTCTACACAACTGCCCATTCCTTACCAGTAGGAAGTCTACCTGAGTTGCATGATGGCCACTCCTGTATGCGATCTTGTGACTGTCAGTCCTGCTGAACCATATGTTGGTCATCATCAAGTGATTTTACAGAAGTGTAGAATGGCATGTCCTTGTTTATTCCTGTTGTCCCACCCATGTGAACCCAGGCAGTCCTCATACTCTGTTCTGCCTGTCTTCTAATGGATATTGTAGGATTTATTGATTCTTGAGGACGTCCAGGATTTGTTTGGATATTTCTGGATTTCAGTAGTTTCAGCTGAAGGTAAAACAATATAGAATTCTGGTATTTCTTAAAGATGGTATTGAAATTATTTTTTTCATAGGAGATTACTAGGTTATCAACCTAGAGGTCATTTTAAGCCTAGCTGTTTCAACTCAGTGTAATACCGTAAACGTACTAGTCAGTACCCAAGATTGCATTTAGTGATGACTGCCCATGTCGAGGAGGATTGTAGGAGCTTTCCCCAGTAATAATTTACGGTGCCCCATCCACTCATCCAGGTTCTTCTTGAACAGTGTCATAGAGGTGCTCTGCTTCACATGAATTGGCAGTCTGTTTCAAAGATGTGTCAGTCTCTGGGAGATAAATCTGTACTTCCTGTGTGCCCTGTTTAAGTCCCAGATCATATTTAAGTCCCTGGAATGGGTAGCCCTAGACTCACTTGATTTACAGATATGCAGTAAGTTCATTAGGTTTTGGTCTTGGGTTGCTCTGTAGGCCAGGCATAAGTCTCTCCTAAGAAGTCTATACGATACAGAGTATAGTGATGGGGATTTTAATCAGTCCATGTAAGGCACCTGCTGGAAGCCCTTGATCATCTTTCTTAGAAACCTCTGAGGTCTCTAATTCCTGTAGGTGCATAGTACAGTACATACTGAATGGGTCGCTATACTCAATTATGGGCTGGATAAGTGCCAAGTACAGGGGGGTTATAACTTATTTTGCTCTCGAGGCGATGCCTTTACTAATTAAGTGAGCTACCTGGAAAGCTTTCCTTACAATTGTGGACATGTGGTTGTCGAAAGTAAGGTCGCAGTCAACCTGTGATCCCAGGTCCCTTACCACTTCATGGGTACTTAGGGTATTGTTATTGATTTGATAGTATGAAGCGACATTGTTTGTGCGAAAGGGAATGATGATGTATTTCTTTACATTAAGTTTGAGACCGTGACTAATACACCAGTCATTGGTCTG
The DNA here is from genome assembly GCF_019279795.1 of Protopterus annectens. Lineage (NCBI taxonomy): Eukaryota > Metazoa > Chordata > Ceratodontiformes > Protopteridae > Protopterus > Protopterus annectens. The sequence continues at coordinate 333,188,351 of NC_056746.1, forward strand.
TGTGACAGAAGTGTCATGTTAAAACAGTCTTTAATAATGACCACAATGTTCCATAAGCGCCTTCATCTCACATAGAGACTTCATCAGATCATCTGATGAAGTCTCTGCATGAGATGAAACTACTTGTGGAACATTGTGGTCATTATTAAAGACTGCGTTAATGTGACACTTCTGTTGGATTTGGTTCATTTTTATTTTTTTGTTGTTTTTTTACTTTAGCCACTGTTTCGGTTTTATCTGTGTGAGACCATCATAGAGTATACTGACATCATTTGGGGATTCAATGATTGCACGTTTTCAATCATCTGCAAACTTGGTCAGCCACAACCCTTTAGTTTTGACCTGAGCTTCTGAGAAGTATATACCAAATGGTAGGGAGCCTAGCACTGACCACTGTGGTACCGTGCTGGTAACAGGTCTGCTGGTTGATGTAGAGCCACCGACTTTGATAATGTGTGTCCAGTTTGTGAGACAGTTGGCAACCCATCTTACAATGAAGGGGTTTACATTCAGTTTGGTAAGTTTATCGGTAATGCCTGAATGTGGGATTGTGTTGTAAGCCTTTGCCAAGTGGAGGTATGTTGTGTGCACAAATTTGCCCTCATCAATGGCCTTGGTCACACTTTCAGAGAACTCCACCAGATTTAACAGGCAGGATCTTGCCTTTACGAAGTTAAATTGGGAAGGATCCAGGGTTTGGATGTTACCTATGTCTTTATTTATGAGGTCCATAATGATACATTTCATAGCTTTACAGATGAAGCTGGTCAGGCTTATAGGTCTGTAATTCTCTGGTCTGTTGCTAGGCCACCTTTGTGGAGGGGAATAACTGTAGCTTTTCTCTCCATTCTGCAGGAACAAAGCCTGTGGCTAGGCTATGACTGAAAAGGTTACTTAGTGGTGATGCTAGTTCATGTTTTAGCCTGTTTAGAAGACAGCCTGGGATGTCATCTGGTTCCATAGAAGCCATGTTCTTTGCCTTTGACAGGGCTTTGAGGACCTGCTCTTCAAATATGTAAAGTGTGTGGTGGGGAGAATTTTGGGGTGGGTTTGTTGTAAGTTAGGAAGGGATAAGGGAGTGAAATTTTCAACAAATCTATCCACTAGCAGGTTTGCTATCTCTGTGGGGTTAGTGTGTGCGATACCATAGGCCACCAGTTCTGCACATGCTTGCATCCTACCCTTTAGATTACATATATGGCTGTAAATGGCCTTATGGTTATCCTTGACAGTACTTGCTAGGTTTCTCTCAAAGGAGCTTTTGGAGGATTTGACAAGTTTTATTTGCATGTTAAGGCTGAGGAAGATTCTTTTCCATTGATGGGTCCTTGTCTTTCTTGGACAGCAACTTTTTGCATTTATTGTATAGTTTGTTGATGCTGGAAGTCCACCACGGCAGCTTGATTTTACTTGGGGCTCTGGCTTTGATTCTGTCTGGTACAGCCAAGTTTATGGACTTATGCAAGTGGTTGTACAGGGATAATAGTGTAAGCTTCGGCAAAGTTACCACTTTCAGCTTGGGGTGGGGCTTGGAATGCATTTATACTTTCACCTAGGAGGGTAGAGCTTGCCTTAGTGAAGTTTTTTTAGTCTAATTTCACCCTTTGTGAGTTCTGGTTTAAAGCAGATTTGTTTGTATAAGGAATTGTTTTTTGGTTAGCTGAGTAAGCAGCTTAGAGTATGACTGGAGTTGGAAAGAAATTTGTATAAGAATGATGACTGCATTTATGTGATTGTGAAGTTAAGTTAAGAGTTTTAGGGATTGTGGTCTATTAAGAGGAAACAACTAGTGAGGAGGAATATAAGTAAGTTAGATATTTAAAATCCTTAATGAGTATAGGGCATCTACAAAAATGTTAAAACAGTATGTTGTGTGGCATTGAGAAAGGGGATCAGGTGTGGAGAATGTGAGGTGGCAAACCTAGTAGCATGTTGAAAAACTGAAAAGTAGTATCTCAGAGCAAGTTCGGAAGAAATGAGTGGAATGAGAGAAAAGATCACATGGGAAGCATAGAGAGCTGGGTTACAAGAGATAGAAATGGGGGGAGTAGGCTAATCGGCACCAAAGCTGGTATGAAAGAATGGAGATCAACGAGAGCTCTGTAAATCAATCCTAATGTTATGAATGGGGGGAGTAGTCTAATTGGCACCAAAGCTGCTATGAAAGAATGGAGATCAACGAGAACTCTGTAAATCAATCCTAATGTTATGAATGGGGGGAGTAGTCTAATTGGCACCAAAGCTGCTATGAAAGAATGGAGATCAACGAGAACTCTGTAAATCAATCCTAATGTTATGAATGGGGGGAGTAGGCTAATCGGCACCAAAGCTGGTATGAAAGAATGGAGATCAACGAGAACTCTTTAAATCAATCCTAATGTTATGGAAGGAAATTGTATGTTGTGAAGCAGAGAGAGAGAGAGAGCAGTAGAAGAAAGCTAGAAGAAAAGGAAGGAGCACCTTCCTGCTACCTAGGAAGGAAGGAGAGAATGGGGAAAAGGGGAGATAGCATATCCTATCTGCCACTTAGGCTGTAAGTTGGGAAAGGAGTAGTTGTAAGAATCACAGTTAAGCCTATTGACCTGCTTAACTGCATACTTGTTAATGACATCTTCTAAAAGTAGTCTTGTGTGCAAACTGCGGCTGTTCTAATAAAATAATGTTACACACACACGCACATACAAAATCGGAATCTACTAACAAATGTTACAGTAAATAATATCAATAGTTTGCAAATGTGAAGTGTATGCAGATGTTCTAGTTCTCACAAGGTGTAAATGCGTAGATTAAATTGCCACTCGATTCTGTGGCTCTGAGTATGTAGTGATAAGCACATATGAGTTCATAAATGGATTTGACTAGGAAGCAGTACTTACATTGTATGTGCAAAATTAAGGTCTGACTGCATAATAAAATTTCATGCCTTTGCTTCCTAATGCGCTCTGAAATGTCATGCTAAGGATGCTTATGGTAATAGTGATTTATAATATTATTTGGAAAGGCCATTGAATTTATAGAGCTTCCTGTAACAACATTTCAGTATAAATGTTCTCTAACTGATGACTCGGTCCTGTTACCTCTCATTCTGTATGAGTTTTCACTGCTTAACTGTTGATTTCTCTGTGAGACAGTTTTATGAAGGCTAGATATTCTGATTGATAATGTTCGTATTAATATCTTTCACTACGTAACAGTGGAATGTTTTGTATCATTTTTAGGCATAGAATATCTGAAATGATGAAGTGCTTCTATTACAAGAGAAATACTACAGCTTGCAAAAAATTGCTATGCAGCACATGTCTGCTAGCATAAAACCTTCTGTGACTTCTGAGCACTTCATTTCTGCCTTTCTGTTACATTATTGCTTTGTAGAAACTGCTTTAAAATTAGTTTACAAAGAGGTGAGATTTCATTCTGATGATGGCTTCCTCTACTCAAGTCCGGATTGTTCACCGTCTTTCAGCACTTGCAAGTTAGACCAATTAGAAAAAAGTGTGAGCTTTATTTTTGTGCTGAAGCTGCAAAGGCAAACAAATTGGGTGTATGACCTTTCTTTGAAATGTAATAAACTCAAGGTACACATGATTGAACCCATATAGTCGATCATCACAACATCGAAAAAGAAAAAGAGCAAGAATCCTTTTTCTGGAGCAGGGGCAAGCCCCAATGGGTTATGTACCTGCCATGAAGTATGTAAAAAGCAGTGCAATGTCAAGGGAAGGCTCTAGACACAGAGTTTAGTGCTTTTGTTATACTTTAATCACAACAGAACTTCATCAGAAAATGTAAAATGTAGGGATGTTAACATTGCTGTGCTTTTATTTCAGAGCTTTTCAGTTTGGTTCGTTTATGTAAGCTGCTACAATCTACCTGTCATGTAGTATGTATTGTTCTGAACAAGGAAAAAATGGTACATCTGATTAGAATTCATCTGATTGTACTAATGGCTTGTGTTGGGCAAAATCGTAAAACAGCAGGGATTAGGAAATTTGTCTTTTCCCCCATGTTGTGCAATCATAGAGTTGATATATATGGTTAGCAGAGGTGGGGGGATGGGCTTTGATGTTGCCGTAATCAGCCATTTTGGTTTGATCATATGTACTTTCACTTTATGACATTTTGTGTAAATATCATAAATCCAGCAAATCACCTGTGCCTGAAGCAAATCAGTGTAATGAATGTAATATAGCAGAAGTAACTCATTGTAGGCTTTTTCCCTCTGAGAAGCTCTCAAATTTAGCTAATATTTCTCATCCACCCCCTGTCACATTAGTTTTTCTTGTGATTGGCTACTCCACTGACAAAGAAAGAAAATGAATACGAACATAACACAAGTCATCAGACCTTTTCATCTACATGGATTATCCCCCAAGTGTCAGAGTAATGCTATACATAACATGCAAGTAGTTACTGATCAAAGATAAATCTTGATTAAAGAGCGGGTTCCCCACAGTTCCTTCCAGGTGACCCCAAATTTGGGGAAATACTTCAACTGATGAGATCATGGACCATAGACTCCCTTCCCCAAATAAGGAGATTCTGCAGGAGGCCTTTAGGACTATCCCATTTACACCATCAGTAGTTTCTTCCCACAGACCATCTGATGCATCTGGTTGCAGAGCAGGCTTGGTAAGAATCCAGTGTGGCCGAGCACATTTCCAGGACATATGACAAAATCCTTAAGCCACTTAAGGACAGATGTCTCTTTAATAAGACTCCGCTTGCAGACTGTTGTTGTAGTAGCAACAACAAAAAAGGTGCTGTTTGATGAGACTCCTGTGTTTGTTTACCTTATAGGGACTCTAGAGTTATAAGCCACATGGGGGGAGGGTACGTCCTTATCAGGAACTTATGCTCTCCAGGGTCTTAACTACCTGATGCACATAACCCGTTTTCAGCAAGAGCTGGCAGATAAAACCCTTAACCCACTGAAAAGGTTGCCTGTTAAAGATGTCTGACATCTGTTTGAGTCAGAGGTAGCAACAATAATATCACATCACTTTCTATAAGGTTGATCTGAGATGCAGCCAACTGAGCAATCGGAGCTACTAGAACAAGCATTCTTATGACATGTCGACCCTGACTCAGACTTTGTAGGTTTGTGGAGAACTTCAAGGCTTCCCTCCTTCTCCATTTCTCCAATTGGCAGGTCAGTTCTTTTAGGACCCAAGGTGAAAGGGAAATTGGATAAGAGTGAGCAGGAATGAAAAACTTTGCAAGCTCTTGCTGTCAAGTTCTTAGCACCTTACAAGACTTTCTGCAGGAACCGATGTTCTATCAATCGTATCAGTAAGGGAACATATGGCTGTGGTTGGGATGGAGGCCATGTTGTCTCTGACTGAGAATGTCATATTTGGAGATGTAGTCAAGTATTTGATTATAGATTATTTTTTTTAAGAATTTTAATGAGGGGACATGGCTTACATTGTGGGAAAAATTCATTGGTTGTGGAGGGTGTAAGAAGTGAAATGACAAGAGCATGCTTACAACTGTGAGGCAGAAGTCCAGATGTGAGGGTTAGGTTAACAATAAAGGCAAAAGATTTGTAGAGAAATATGTTACCACATCTAAAAAGTTCAGGGTGAATGGTGCCGAAGAAAGGTTAATTGAAGTAGTCAATCTTTTCTGGTAGTTTTATCAACTTCAGATTTCATAATCTTTTTTTGCCGTCTTTATTTATTTATTAAACAAGAAACATCTTTATTAAATTATCACTTATGACATACAAAATCATGCAGTTATATAAATGAAAGCAAAGCATATAGATTTTATTTAAACAAGCAACATCTTTATTAAATTATCATGTATGACATAGGCAATCTTATGTTTATATAAATGAAAATAAACCATACTGACACAATCTCAGTTGCAAACATTATACATTAAAAGCCATGCCGACACAACTGTAGTTTATAATATATCCAGTCATTGTCAATCAGCCATTACATAGCTCATTCAATCCCTGTCTTCCTTTAAACCTTGTTCCTCCTCTGCATGTATTGATCCCATACTTCCCATTATTTCCTATGTAATTTGCTCATACCCTTTTCTAAAGATCCAATCCCAGATGATTTATCTCTGTTACTATCTTCACTACTTCTAGTAAAGTTAGTTTAGACTTTGATTTCCATTTTCTAGTGATTGCTTTTTTGGCAGCAATCATAATTAGACTCAGCAAGCCCTTACTATGTCTAGGCAATTCCAATTCTGTATCATAGCTCAAAAAAATCATTTACGTAGTTACACCAATTTGCTCACCAGCATCTCCTACAGAGCAGTCTGCAGGGAATCTTTAAAGTCTACCAACTCCTTACACTCCCATAAAATATGTTCCCAGTTACTGCTTTCTCCCCCATCATATCTCCAACATTTGCAGTCTACCTGAGGAAAAATTATTTGGAGTCTACTTGGGGTATAAAAATGACCTATGTAATCACTTCCAAGCAAAGACCCTAAATCTTCTAAACTTTGTTGCATATTTGGGAGACATGCTTATATCCCCTATTCTTTCTTTGTGAATTGATTATCCAGTTTCTCTTCCTAATCTCCTCTGATTGATTCTTATAGTTATCACACAATATTTTATATGCTGTACTAATTCCTTTCTTAACAGCAACTTCTGTTTTAGATTCTACTAAAGTCTACCGGTGTTGATCTTTCATTTATGAGCCCCCTATTTCTTTCTCTTTGCCTAAATTCTGATATCAGTTTTTGATAGGGAAGGCAATCTCTAACCTACAGTCCAAATAAGTTCTTGGCGTCTTCCCATTCTATTACCTTTCCTTCTCTAGTTATTTGCTCCCAATACCTTGATTCTTTTGCCAGTTTTCTCTAACAAATTCCTGCCCCCTATTGTCTGTATCTGTAATTGCAGTCATCCCTATCAGCAGCATCTCCTTTTTCCATTTCCGCATTGGCTTAGTTCTCAGAATACTTTGAACATATTATATTCTGTATGTTTGCTATTGTTCTCCTTAAGGGCCTGCATCCAAAATCTAGTTATTTTCTTATTTTGTGAATGTTCCCCATTTCAACCTCATTTCTTTTTACTTTGATTTGTAATCTTCTGCTTATGTTATTTACATATATGTGAGTCTTAATGGTGTAGCTATAAAAAAAACCCTTCAAATCTGGTAATCCTAAAATGGGTCTACTTCAAAACATTGAAATCTCATAACATTGAAGTTCAAAACACTGAAACCATAACACCGAAAACCCAAAACACTGAAACTTCAGAACACTGAAACATTGCATCATAAGACTGAAAACTACAACACACATGTAAATAACATCCCCTCTACCTATAACAACACCAAACTAACAAACACACGTTTTACTACTTTTCTGCAGAGGGGCAAGCCCACCTGCACCTCCCCCCCCCCATAAATTTGATATACCAACTCCAAGATCGCACTACAGTGGAAAAAAGTTAATTTTCTAACCTCACTGTATCACAATCACCATACAGAATGTAAACATAATGTCTAAATCACTTACCTGTATGGCCTAAAAACACACATAGATTGGCAAAATAAACACTTTTTCCCCTATTCATTTCTCAGAACACTACCTTAACTTGTACGATCTAGGAGTTGGTATATTTAATATATGGGGGGTGTAGGGGGGTTTGCCCCCTTGCAGGAAAATAGTAAAAAGTGTGTTTCTTACTTTGGTGGTGTTATAGGTGGAGGGGATGTTATTTACATGTGCAGTGTAGTTTTCTATGTTATAATGCACACTTTCAGTGTTCTGAGTTTTCGTTGTTTTGCGTTTTCAGTGTTTTGGGTTTCTGATATTATGGTGCCAATGTTTTCAATTTCAATATTATGAGATTTCAATGTTTTGAAGTAGACCATCCTAAACCACCTTGTTCTGTGGGGAAAAAATATATTCCACTTAACTCTTGCTGTCTTTCCCTCCCAAGTAAATTCTTTCAATTCTTTATTAATTATGGTCCACAGCTTTTCCTCTGGTTGCTAGAAATATTTCTCACCTGTATATAATATTTAAAAGGACCAGAAACATTTCCACTACTTGTACCTTACTATACATATCCAGTCAACAGCTTCCAACTTTTCAAATTTTATACCAACTTTTGTTTAGCCTTATTTTTTGCAAATCCTTAACTGCCATAATAGAATACTTTTTAATTCAAGCTCCTAAGTAATTAATTTTATCTTGTCCCTATATATGTGGGTATTGCTGAAACAATTCATGTATGAGTTCATAGTTTACCTCTATAGCCCTTGTTTTATCTTCATTTATTTTATATGCTGAAAAAACAAAACTGTCACAAAAATGTTCCACAACATTGAGATATCATTTCCTGGATTTACCAAGTACAAAATAATATAATCTGTAAATAAGAATTTTTTTTTTCTTGAGTACTGTAGCAATTTTACCCTAGAATTTGTGAGTACCTTATTTTTCTTTGCCAGTGTTTCTAAATATAAAGCAAATAACAAAGGGGAAAGGATAGAGTCCATATTTTAACCACCTGTCAGGTGGCTTTCATTTTTCTCAACCTGACTGGATGCTGCTACCTCTGGCCCTCCAGTCAGCACTCACTAATACCTGCCACTAAGGACTGCTTAACCAGTTTTGGGGTTAATAAACACCCCACTAACCCTTTAATCCAATAAAAAAGGGCACCTAGTTTGGTGTATCTCCTGCAGAAAAAACACTTCTTATTCAGTAACTTTATATCTGATATTGTTAATCATCGCTCAGTCCTTATGCCTGGGTTATCGGTTCCGACCTCGGAACCGAGCCAGCCTTCTTCCAAGCTCTCAACTGTCACAGACTCTCGAGCTAAACTCTTACCCACAATTCCCGTCTCCCTGTTACCTCAGATTTTGCTTGCCGCGTCACTATTCAGTCGTGTCAAGCCACTTCTCTTGAGCTAAGTAAAACTTTCTTTGATACTGCCTAATCGTATTACAGTTCTTCTCAGTTCAAATCTTGTTAAATAGTTATCTCTTACCCTATCACATCTAGCGACTCTATTTTGTTTTTTTCTTGCCCCTCTTTCTTCTTACCGTGAGATAACTCCTTTACCATCATTGGTAAAACATTTCCTTGCTTTACCTTCGGGTATTTCTTGTACCATTGTTGGTGCCTTCTTCCTTCCTTTTCCTTTCTTCCTCCTTCCTATCATGGCAGAGAAAAAAGGTGGTCCGGGATTTAAAAGATGTGTGGATTGTGGGCATAAATTGCCTATTTTGGATGCACATGCATTATGTGTTTACTGTTTGGGTGTGCCTCACTTGACTGTTGACCTGTTTTGCGGGATTTGTGCGAACTTTTTTAACAGGACTTTGGTGGAAAGGAAAAATAAACTAATCTTAAAGGGACTACTTAAATCTTCCTTTTCAGAGGCTATTTCCAGGTCAGAGGCTTCAACCCCTCCTAGTTTCCATAAGAAAAGAGATGAACACAAGAAGGTCAAGTCTCTTCCCTCGTCTCCTGTTGGGGACCACCAGGAACTGAGACCTAAGAAGGCCAAACTTTCTAGTTCAGATTTGACTTCCTCGGCCCCGAGGCTTTCAGTGCCTAGATTTTCTGCACCGTAGCCTTCGGCACCATCCGTTACTTTGGCACCGAGTATTGTGCCCTACACTTCATCGGAACCAAGGGGCCCCTCGGTTCAGACTTCCTTACCGGCACCAACTTTTTTGTCGATGCAGACCTTTTTGATGTCGATGACTGTTCCAATGCCCTCTCCTGCTTCAGCTCTGACAATTTACATGGCAACGACTATCCTCTCGGTACCGACCAACTCGTTTTCTACATAGACACTTTCGGTACATACCATAATGCCAGCTAACACTTTGGCACCGACTTCGTCAGTGCAGACCTTACCTTTGGCACCGATGATCTCCTCTGTTCAGACACCAGTAGTACAAGCCTTAACGGCTCCATTGTTCTCGGTGTAGATGCCTATTTTAGCACCATCCAAAGATCCCTTTGTGGGCACTGAGTTTCCTTCATCCTTGGTTAGACCTGACTCCCCCTCAGCTATGTTCATGAGATCCACTAGAAGCCATTCGGAACATGATGTGGTGCGTCTTGTGGATCAATTGCTTTCAGCCAGAGGTATCCAACCCCCAAGGACCTATTCTTCCTTCAGAGGTGAACACCCTTTTCCAAAGACCCCTACCTATTCTCCTCCTTCATTGCCTTTGAAGCCCCTTACTGTAGCACAGAGTTCCCTCACTTCCGCGCCTTTTATGGACCTCACTAAGGAGCCACAGTTGCCTTTGTGGAAGGAGAGACTTGTCACTCCAGTCATTGCTCAGGATGCCAGCTGTGGCATACGTACTTCTGTTTTTCACAGCCATCCAGGGACTCCAAGTCGGCGGGCTGATTTGCTTGAGCGAGGTGTGACCTCCTCGGGTGGACCAGCCTTCCAACTCATGGAGAAGGCTCTTACATCTGTTGGCAATCCTGTGCTATCAGTGCCCCCATCCTCCTCTGGACCGCAATTTACACAAGCCACCCCTGGAAGACACCGGACACAAGGGCCTCAGGACACACTCCCACAGGAGGCCCTTTTTGCGCTGTCTTCCTCAGATTCTCCCTCTGAGGAAGTTCATTGCAAGAGTTCGTGTAAGAGGAAGGACATGGGTTCCCCAGAGGAGTCCCTCATGGAAGACACAGACTTTGATGATGGGGAAGGGTCCCCTCGGTCACCCTCTGAGGTATCCTTTGGAAATATCCTTGAAATACTTAAACAGAGAGGTGAATGGCGGCCCTCTAACCTGACATCTGAAGAGTCTGTGTTCCTGCAGGCCTTTCGTGCCTGGTCCCCTACCTCCTGGGTTACTCCACTTGCTGACGACCTTGTCACGGCTCATCATGCAGTGTGCATGGAAGGCTCCTGACACCATTGACGCCATTTCCCACAGGCCAGATAAAATCTTGTCCCCTCCAGATAGTGATCCTCACTGGTCCAAAGGTCTTCCTCTAGATGCCTTGGAGGTGGCGGCTGCAACAAAAAAGGATCCGGCGGGAGAAAGCCAGACTGTCCACCCATCCAACAAAGAGTCCCGGGCACTGGACAGATTAGGGAAACGTACTTTTGCATCGGCGACCTTTACAATCAGGTCCCTGAATTATATGGCACATTTTACCAGGCTTCAAAGAGACTTCATTTCTGAGCTCTCTGAAACTTTGGCCGGAGCTGTGTCTGATGAGGTCCAGGACAAAGTGGCCTCACAGTTAGCCACCCTCAAATCGATCTCTAACTCCTCCATGCATATGATTTCTCACGCATCAGAAGGAGCAGCTAGAGCAACGGGTGCAGGCATTGTCCTGAGGTGGCATGCCTGGATGCGCTTGTGTGATTTCGCAGAACCTTTCAAGGCTTCCTTTCTGAACGCTCCCATTGAAGCCTCTTCATTATTTGGACCCAAGGTAAAAGACACACTGGCTAGATGTTTGTGAGCAGGATGGTAAGACCCTTTCTGCCATGGGTGTCTGTTATTCTTCCCCTCAACGGGCTTTCTCCAGAAACCAGAAGAGTGGGAAGATGTGGTACAAAAAGTCTCAAGGTTCTTTCTGTGACACGAGCCAAGTTTTCCCCTAGAGGCAGAGGGGAAAACTCATATAGGAGACGCCCCTTTCGGGGCAGAGGAGGTCCACATAACCAGGGTTCCAGAGATTCTTTCTTTGGCCAGCTCTACCAGCGCTCCTGAAGAGCAGCCCAACTGCTTTCCTCTGGAAGTGGTTGGGGGTCGTTTCTCTTTGTACCCTTCTGCCTGGCTAACCATTACCACCGATTCTTGGGTATGAGAGATAATAACCAGAGGTTATCATATTCCCTTTGGTCTTTGTCCCACCCCCCCCCTAAGAAACTTACCCGATGTTCCACTCAGTCAAAGGGAAGAAGCAACATTAGAGATTTCAAAGCTGCTAAGAAAACGAGTCATTCAAATAGTCCCACCAGACCAGATAGGATCCGGATTCTACTCAAGATTATTTTTGGTACCAAAAAAGACCGGGGACTGGAGACCAATTTTAGATTTCAGTGTGCTAAACAAATTCGTAGAGGTACAGAAATTCCGGATGGTCGCAATACAGTCTATCCTCCCACTCTTGGAGGCAGGTGATTGGATGTGCTCTATAGATCTTCAAGATGCGTACAACCACATAAAGGTGGACAGACCATCGAGAAGATTCCTTTGCTTCTGTGAGGGAGCTGGTCATTACCAGTTTTGAGTACTGCCCTTTGGACTCTCTACAGCCCCCAGAGTGTTCACAAAGTGCATGGCAGTTGTCACAGTTCACCTGCGACTGCAAGGATTCCGGGTGTTTCCATACCTAGATGACTGGCTCATCACTGCCCCCACCAGACATCTATTGGAAGAAGCCCTGGCATACTCTCTTCACACCGCAGAAAGGCTAGGTGTAACTATAAACTGGCAAAAATCCAACCTATCCCCATCCCAATCCATAGAATTAATTGGGGTCCTGTTGGATACAAAGAACTACATGTCATCGATTCCAGAGCACAGAATTTTAAGGATAAAACAACAACTCATACCCATCCTCTCATGGGAAAGATCCACTGTACATTCTGTCCTCCAGCTGTTAGGTTCCATGGCAGCTTCCATCACCATTGTCCCCCTTGCAAGATTCTACATGAGGCTTTTACAATGGCTACTACTCACCCAGTGGTACCCTTTTCAGTTTCCTCTATCATCCCAGATTCGGGTGACTCAGAGATGCAAACTTGATTTGGTTGATGTCGCAGAACCCATCACAATGGTCTCACCCCTTCACACCCCAGCAGCCCAAAGCCACAGTGACTACAGATGCCTCCCTGATGGGGTGGGTGGGCTTTTTCAGGGGAAGACAGTCCAAGGCACGTGGTCAGAACTAGAGGCCCATCTACATATAAATGTCCTAGAACTGAGGGCAATGCTTCTAGCGTTGCAAGCATTTCATCCCCTCCTTCCATCAGGGACTATTGCAATACAATCGGACAACATGACTGTAGTCTGTTACATCAACAAACAAGGCAGAACCAAATCCTACCCACTTTGTTGAGACGCCATGAGGATATGGCAATGGGTGATGGCTACCAACTGCTTTCTGATAGCAATGCAGATTCCTGGGAGTTCCAACGTGATAGACAGATTGAGCAGGTGCATTCTGCAACCACACGAGCATTCTCTGAATCCTCTTATAGTGGCGGAGATTTTCAACCGCTGGGGTCTCTCTTGCTGCGACCTCTTTGCATCCCCAACCAACTACAAATGCAGCAATTACTTCACCCTGATTCACCCTCAGGTACAGTCACCCAGGGGAACTCTAGTCCACGATTGGCCCTCGGGTCTGCTTTATGTCTTTCCCCTCTTCCTCTCGTTCCCCAGTTCCTGAAGAAAGCCCGCCGGTTGAAGAGCAAGATAATTCTCATAGTGCCATATTGGCCTTGTCAAGTTTGGTTCCCCTTCCTATGGCCTCACCTTCTAGATCAACCATGGATTCTCAGTCCTACTCCGGACTTGATCTCCCATCCGCAGAACCTGATTCACCCCAACCTGAATAGCCTGAAGCTCACAGCTTGCTTCCTCCACTTCCGGTGATTGCCAGGCAGACTGATCTTTCTTCCCCAGTACCTGACATTCTTATTGCATCTCATAAGTCTTCCACCAGAACTACTTATCTCAGCAAGTGGAAAAGGTTTACCATTTAGCTGAAGGATAAACAGATAGACTCTTTTTCAGCACCAGTGCTGGTAGTACTGGAATACCTGTCAATTTTATTCTAATCTGGCCTATTGGCTTCTAACATTTGAGTTCATTTGGCCACAATATCTAATTTTCACAGTGGTGTCCATGACTCTTCCCTTATGTCACACAAGTTATGCAATACCTTTCTAAAAGGAGTAAATCATTTGAAACCCCCTTTTGGAGAACCTATCCAGCCATGGGACCTGTCATTAGTCCTGCAAGCTTTGACAATGTCTCCTTTTGAACCAGCTTCTTCATGCGACCTCAAGTTTCTTTGTCGCCATTACTTTTGCTAGATGTATCTCTGAACTTCAAGCTCTATGCATCAAACGGCCTTACTTGATCTTTCATAAAGATAGAGTGTCATTGAGAACTAATCCTTCCTTTCTGCCAAAAGTAATCTCTGAAATGTCCATTAACCAAACCATTGAATTGCCAGTTTTCTTTCCCAGTCATTCTAACAGAGGAGAGTATTGCCTACATACCCTAGACATTCACAGGCAACTTTGTTTCTATCTGGACAGAACTAAGGCTTCTTGCAAATCAGATCAGCTATTCCTGGCCTATTCTGGGCCTAGACTTGGATGTGCTGTTTCTAAGGTCACATTGGCTAAATGGTTAAAAGACTTTTATTCACAAAACTCACGGTATTCCTCTGACTACAGCCATAAGGGCTCATTTCACTAGATCGGTAGCAACTTCTGCTGCCTTCTGCTGCCTTCCATGCTAGAGCTTCTTTACCTGACATTTGCGCAGCTGCAACTTGGGCTAGACCTCATACCTTCATCAGCCATTACAAATTGGATGAAGCGCATCCTTTGGTTCAATAGTGCTCAGGAATGTCCTTCCATGAGAGCCTCCCAGGAATAAAGGTAGCTGGGGACTGTCCCAGGCATAAGGACTGAACAAGGATTAACAATATCAGATAAAGAAGTTATGTCTTACTATAACGTTCCATCTGTATTGTTGATCTTCGTTCAGTCATTAGGACCCTCCCTCCTTCCCCCTCCTGAGGCTTATAGTGGATCTCATCATCCGGTTCCGTTAGGTCCTTTGACCAGAGGTAGCCTCTACTTTCTTTGACTTGCAAACTCAATCTGAGGTAACAGGAAGATGGGAATTGTGGGTAAGAGTTTAGCTCGAGAGTTTTAGGCTGTCTTGAGCTTAGAAGATGGCCGGCTGAGTTCTGAGTTCGGAACCGATAACCCAGGCGTAATGACTGAATGAGGATCAACAATACAGATGGAACGTTATGGTAAGACATAACTTCTTTTTCTGCAGCAAACATTAATTTTTCCTGTTATTTTACACCTATATGAAACTTGTTTCCAACGTTTTAAAATTTTAATTTTGCATAAAACAAACAAGATTCTGACATTACCATTCAAAGTGTAACACCCACTTATGACCAGCCATTTAAGCATGATGTTTTAGAGTTTGTATCTGCAAACTTTTCATCATTTTAAAGATGATATGAATTGGAAGAAATCACATTTAGTGGGAACAAAAGCACTCATCCGTTTTGTCTTATATGTAGGACTGAAAGTGCTTATTGATTTTTGTCATATGTTTGCACTGGAAGAACTGAACACATTAACATCTTTTAGTTAGTTACTTAGTTATTTAACTACTAAATATTGTCTGAAGGGATGCTGGTGCTTAACAAATTGTTGCAGCAATCCTGAGGTATGAGGTTAAAAACATAATTCAACCATAAAACTAACAAATTCCTGCATAAACACCACTAAAATACATAAAACATGAATTGACAATGCAAAACAGGAGATCTAGAGTGAAGCAACACCCATGACATACTATCTTTATAAAGTCTACAGAAACTACCTAGAGCTCCATTCAGCAAACATTTGCAGTTACTGCAAACACAAAATACATATATACATGAATTACAGCAAAAAGCTAATCATTGAGTTAATGTACAAGTCCAAAGGGATAGGAGAAGAGTAAACAAAACAAATGCTGTAATTAAAAATTATAGGTAGACTTTTTTTTTTAACATTTTGCATAAGGTGGGGAGGATGGAACTGGGATGGTAGTCATCAATATTTTTAAGAAATGTATCCCTGAGCTTGGAGCCTTGCTGGCTCATCTAACGCCCAGTGCAGTTTTCCATTCTGGTGCCCCTCAACTATAAGTTGAAGAGCCAAAAAAAAAGTCCATTCTGGTCTTGCTAGTACTCCTAATGAGAAAGCCACATACCATTGTTTCTGCACCCCTCAATTCCAAACTGAATTGACAAAAATAAAACAGACTGTTGCTGCTTTCAAAACTGTGGCAAGTGGCTTGCTACAGCTTATACCATGCACAATATGCAGATCTGACTACAAAAGCCAGGCCAAAATTCATTGACCAGTATCTCTGGATCATGCCCTATAACACTTTGCCCCCATTGTCCAACCCTAGCTATGCCATTGTCAGAGCTGCACAGCTTTTGTTACTAATCTAGTTATTCTGTCACAAAACAGTGCACCTTAACCTTTCACCACTGTCAGAGCTGCACACCTTTTGTTACTAATCTAGTTATTCTGTCACAAAACAGTGCACCTTAACCTTTCAAACACCATTGTAGTCTGATTGTTAAAACACATGGCATGAAACACTTTGCAGTCCTTTACTGATTACCAAGGTTATCATATCTTCTTCAATGTGTGGGGTTAGGGTCAGAACAGGTCAGTCAGACATTTTTTTCCCCTAATTTTTGGGCCCCTCCCTTACATATCATTCGTACTGGTCTGGCTCCCAGTACCCCATGTCTGTACCGGGTCTACCAGCTAGTCTCCTACCACTCCAGACTTACTCCGAATTTCCTGGGGCTAGTTGTAAATCCTAAGGTCATCTCGGGGGCTTGGCCATCTTTGCTTCTGTTTGGGACTTATTTTATATACCTGCCTACTTCCCCTTTACCAGCCCCTCCTCACTCATCAATCATATCCAAGGGTAACTCCCTTTTATGGCCCACATCACCCTTTAGGGAATATCATTGACAAGTGCCTTCCCACCCAGACTGGGAACACCCATCCCTCCCTGCCACTCCATCTGTCACCCGAGCCACTAGTCAAACCTGGGTCATCTAAGCTGTAGTCAGGGCTTTATCCCTCTACACCACAGGAGTGGAGTGGCTGTCATAGGTTCATAGATTAGTACTAGGCTGTCGGCCCTAGGGCCTATACAAGCCTAGCCATAACGATTCCCTGGCTATATCTTCCCACAATTTTTACTTCCCTGGATGCCTGTCTAGCAGGGCGACTGACGTGATCCCCGGGGTGAATTTCCTATCTCCCATCCAATTGTCAAGGTTCCTTTTGAAGAGGGCCAAAGAGGCGCTCTTCTTGACATGTATGGACAGTCTATTCCAGAGTCTGGGGAGTCTCTGGGTCAGGAACCTATCCCTCCAGTATGTTTTGTTCATTGTGATGACAAAGTTTAGATCCCTGGAGCGTGTGGCTCTGAGGGATTGGGATTTCTTTAAGTGTAGCATGTCCAACAGCTCTGGGTTTGACGTGGCTTTGTATGTTAAGCAGAGGTCGCCTCTGAGTAGACGATATGCCACGGAGTATAGGTGGAGTTTTTTTAGATGGACAGTATAGGGCATCTGCTTTAGGCCTGTGATTCTTTTAGTGAGGTATTTCTGCGGCCTTTCCATTTCATCAATTACATTTTTAATCAGAATATATGAGCTCCTTATTACTATATTCCTTAGAACACATTTCCTCTTTCCTAATTTTATACATATTGGAATAGCTGTCACTTTCTGTTGCTAGCCTTATTATGATTCTCCTGATCTTTGATCCTATATTGTTCACTGCAGTGTCACTAAGCTTGCATTTGTTTTACTTTTCTTCTCTTTCTCTGTTTTTTGCAACATCTTAATATATTCTGACCAGCTCTCCTGTTGTGAGGGTGGGGAGTCAAGTTTTGCACTGAAGGAGTGTTTTCTGTTCAAGCCAGATTTGGCACAAAGAAATGTTAGCAATTTGTAAAACACTGATCAGCGTGCTTCAAGCCCACTGCGCTGCTATACCCAGTCACTTGACAGCCAGGCAGTTCAATAAATTTGCTGTTACATCACGTTTGTTACATTTTATAAATTGGTGTGGAACATACCTCTCAACTGTCCAAATCTTAAGCAGAATGTCCAGATTTTTTGCTTCATATTTTTGGTCTGTTCCTCATAAAATGCTCTTCTGGCAAATCACAGAGGATTGAAATCACTAAATAATGACATATATTTGTGTTTCAGACTTCGTATCATTCAGAAAATATATGTTAACACAAATCCTGTTATTCTAGCAACTTTCAAGAGCAATATTTAAAATTTGTCCCTATTTTTGGGCCTTTGTCCTGTATTATTTTAGGCTTTGTCCAGATATCTTGGGCTAAGAGCTTGAGAGGTATGGCGTGAAAGAAAGCAACTCTGTTAACTGAAAGAATTGTCTGCAGGTTAAATATTGACATATCATATTAGCAAAAGTAATCCATCTCTACAGGAGGGGTAGTAAGCACTATCCCACATTTAGCTAAGTAGTAATAGATATAGGTAATAAAGAGTACTTGGAGCATCCACTTCTGCCACACATTTCTTAGAGAGTAACAGCTGTGTGGAGAAGGATAATTCACAATGGGCTAATGCAAATATAAATTCAGTGTAATGACTCAAGTGATTTTGTGAATGCTCATTTATTCATTCATTGTGTTGAAAGTCTCACTAAGCCAACAGCTATTTTTTTAGAAGATACAAAGAAGTTGTCGCTAGATAAATTAACAGATGATAATTGTACTATTTGAACTAAGTAAGCAGTAAGAACTAATATGTGGCAGCATGCACCTTTTTTTTGAAAGGTTATTTATGAAAAAAGGATATTAACCTATCAGTACATTTGAAATCATGAGACAATGTACACAAATATGTTTTTAAGAAAATATTTGTTTTTTTCAATTGAATAAAGTTTGTTTTAAATTAATATTTTTTGTCAGTGTAATATAGTGATTTGTGGATTTTTTTTTTTGTAAATGTGTGACACAAGCATGGTATATAAGGCAAATAAAGCAGATAGTGAAAAAACAATATTTAGGAACATGTTAGGGATGTAGTTAATACTTTTTTGAATAATCCTAGACACTTCATTCAAGTGAAGTATTACATAATGGGTACATTACTGATTTTAATCACCTTACCCTGGAAGTACTACTCTTTCCAAGAGAAGGAGAGAAGGTTGGTAATGCTTTAAATTAATGGAAGCTTTATTTATTTATTTTTTTAAGTTTGACACTTTGGGACAGATTCCAAAGAACTTGTTTTCAGTATAAGTGACTTACTCTGGTGCAAGGCTTCTCTATAAAGCAGACGAACACCAGAGGAAGTCACGTAGGATGAAAGCAAATCTTTTTGAATCTGAACCTTTGTCTCCCAGGAGAATGACTTTAGCTAACGTCTGATGTGTTTTATCGAGTAATACAGAAAATAATATCATTTTCAGAAAAGTGTTCTTTTTCCTAGATTGCGATCATCATGTATGAGTATCTGTCATGTTAATACATGCTGTACTCTTAGAGATAATGAAAGAATTATGTGCACCGAATTACTACAAATAGGTTAATTGTGCTGTGCACTGAAATATTATTATTAATAAGGTGTCAATTAAAATGCTTAATTTTAGTTATCTTATGAGGCTTCACTGCCAAAGCTCTAGGGAATAAATATTTTTCTTATCCAGCATCACAGAGATATTTTGTGATATTTATTCAGGTATCTTAGTTATTCTGCAGATGTGTAAGTTCTGTATTATTCTGGCCCCATGGTGCACAGGTAAAAAGCCCTGACTGCATGCCATGTGACTCTTATTCAACTAGGAGCGCTGGTGCTGGAAGAAGCAAGTGGGAGGAGGATGAGAATGAATAGCCAATACTGGCTTGCTCACTCGGGGGGAGGGGGCAGCTTGCTACATTGGTGACATCTGCAGGAGTACGGGTGAATCACTTGTAGCAAGGTGTCTAGCAGGCCCACTATTAGCTGCTTAGTCAGAAGGTCACACATAGGTTCATAGCTGTGTACTAGACTAATGGCCCTGGAGCATTTACAAGCCTAGCCCATAGGATTACCCTGGCATCATGCCACCCGAGCTTAGTTCCCAGTGCCTCTGTCGAGTAGAGCCACTGGAGTGATCCCTGGGGTGAATTTTCTATTTCCCATCCACTCATCAAGATTTCTCTTGAAGAGGGCCAGTGAGGTGCTCTGTTTGACATGTATGGGAAGTCTATTCCACAGCATTTGAAGTCCCTGGGTTATGAACCTGTCCCTCCAGCATGTTCTTTTGATTGTGGTAATGAAGTTGAGGTCTCTGGAGCATGTGGTATGGTGGGATTGGGATTTCTTTAGATGTAGTATTTCTAACAGAGCTGGGTCAGACATGGCTTTGTAATTCAAGCAGAGAATGCCTCTAAGTAGGTGATATGAGACAATAGTTGGAGGTTTTTGAGTCTGTCCATATAGGACAAGTGTTTAAGACCTAGAGGTACTTTTGCGGCCTTTCCAGTTGTTGCAGGTGTCTAGTAAGGTACATGCCAAATGGGGGATTGTACTCAATGATTGGCCTAATGAGGAAAGAGTAGAGGGAGAGACAAGCTCCTCGTGCTCCTGCAGAGTGGTCCTAGCTACAGAGAACTCAGAAAAGCGACTACTTTCTGGATATAAGTATCTTTGCTGTTTTTTTTTACTTGGAATTGCTTCTCTAGCTTACCTTAAACAAGCTTAAACTGTTTTTTTAGCTGTTTGTTGCATTATTTTAATATCTGCACTTAAAGTTACATTTTAGTCGAATTTGATTGAAAGTTTGTTTGTTTGTTTGTTTAATTTAACTGTTGAGGCTGCCCACTAAAGTGTGCTAGCCTGTGTAACTGATTTATTACTGTTTCTGCATTTTCTGTGTGTTTCTATCTAAAAACAAAAAAACAAAAAATAATCCTTGTTTTCCCGCCTCTCCTCGACTAGTTTAGACCAGTTTACAGGCATTGCTGTATTCTGGGCTGTGGTATAGTTCATGTGTTGTCCATTACCTTACTTGGATAGAAGGAAGTTTCTTTGCTCACCAGTGGGAGTGGGGAGCCTTGAGCAGCCTACCTGTCCCTGTAGGAAGTGACCTCAGCACAAGAGCTGTAGTAATTGGTTGTTTTGGACCATTTCTAGCTCTTTTGAAGTTCCCTGTTTAAAATCCGCCTCTGGGCGTTTTTTTCTGGCTATACTACTCAGACTAGCTCCTCGTGGTCCTGCAGAGTGGTCCTAGCTACAGAGAACTCAGAAAAGCGACTACTTTCTAGATTTAAGTATCTTTGCTGTTTTTTTACTTGAAATTGCTTCTCTAGCTTACCCTAAACAAGCTTAAACTGTTTTTTTAGCTGTTTGCTGCATTATTTTAATATCTGCACTTAAAGTTACATTTTAGTCGAATTTGATCGAAAGTTTGTATGTTTGTTTAATTTAACTGTTGAGGCTGCCCACTAAAGTGTGCTAGCCTGTGTAACTGATTTATTACTGTTTCTGCATTTTCTGTGTGTTTCTATCTAAAAACAACCCCCCCCCCAAAAAATAATCCATGTTTTCCCGCCTCTCCTCGACTAGTTTAGACCAGTTTACAGGCATTGCTGTATTCTGGGCTGTGGTGTAGTTCCTGTGTTGTCCATTACCTTACTTGGATAGAAGGATGTTTCTTTGCTCACCAGTGGGAGTGGGGAGCCTTGAGCAGCCTACCTGTCCCTGTAGGAAGTGACCTCAGCACAAGAGCTGTAGTAATTGGTTGTTTTGGACCATTTCTAGCTCTTTTGAAGTTCCCTGTTTAAAATCCGCCTCTGGGCGTTTTTTTCTGGCTATACTACTCAGACTAGCTCCTCGTGGTCCTGCAGAGTGGTCCTAGCTACAGAGAACTCAGAAAAGCGACTACTTTCTGGATTTAAGTATCTTTGCTGTTTTTTTACTTGAAATTGCTTCTCTAGCTTACCCTAAACAAGCTTAAACTGTTTTTAGCTGTTTGCTGCATTATTTTAATATCTGCACTTAAAGTTACATTTTAGTCGAATTTGATCGAAAGTTTGTTTGTTTGTTTAATTTAACTGTTGAGGCTGCCCACTAAAGTGTGCTAGCCTGTGTAACTGATTTATTACTGTTTCTGCATTTTCTGTGTGTTTCTATCTAAAAACAACCCCCCCCCAAAAAATAATCCATGTTTTCCCGCCTCTCCTCGACTAGTTTAGACCAGTTTACAGGCATTGCTGTATTCTGGGCTGTGGTGTAGTTCCTGTGTTGTCCATTACCTTACTTGGATAGAAGGAAGTTTCTTTGCTCACCAGTGGGAGTGGGGAGCCTTGAGCAGCCTACCTGTCCCTGTAGGAAGTGACCTCAGCACAAGAGCTGTAGTAATTGCTTGTTTTGGACCATTTGTAGCTCTTTTGAAGTTCCCTGTTTAAAATCCACCTCTGGGCGTTTTTGCACGGTTGTGCGCATAGCGCAGCACTGGTTAAACAAGGTTGAACTTCTTCTGGCTCCGCCAAGTCTGCTCTTCAAATTTTCCCTTAAGGAAGCTCTACTCTTAGTATAATCAGACTACTCGCTATATTATAAGCCTAGCACTTGTTCTCAAAACTTCTCTACTAAGTAAGCACTCTCATACTAAGTAAGCACTACATCCACCTACCACCCCTGTGAATATCCACTTCTCTTAAAGGCACAGCACTCCCTTATACTGTTTTAGCATGTCGAGTGGTAAATTACTGGCGTCCTCTCCAGTTCAGCTGGTTAATCTGGGTATCTTGAGACAATTCTACAATTGTCTCATGTACACAGACAACCCTCTCCTCCTCCCAACAGACACAAATACATGTGAGAGATGCAACTATATAGCCAAACTGGAGGCTGAACTCTCTCAACTCAGGGCTGGCATGACCAGACAGGAGGAGATGGTAACCACACACACAACAAACCCAGTCCCACATAGACCTACCACAACTGCAAACCAAACACATAAAAACACAAAGACATACTCGGAGGCTCTAATAAAAAACTTACCAAAACAACAGAGGCTCCCAAAGCAGACATCCAAAAATCCACCACCTCAAAACAAAACACATGCAACGCATACTTCAATAAATCAGTGTGTCAGTCAATCACAGCCCTTAAGGCCAAACACCATGCCTGATACACTAATAATAGGTGACTCTATAGTTAGACACACTGATGTCCCGCTTGCCAGGCTGAACAAGGAGAGGGTGACTGTGAGCTGCCTATCGGGAGCTAGGATCCGCCACATAACACACGCACTCAGGTCACTCCAAAGCAAGTACAAATATGACTCCGTCATTGTCCATGCTGGCGTGAATGACCTGAGACTTACCTCCCTGGACTACATGAAAAGAGACATAGAGGAGCTCTCTGATTATGTAGCCCAGGCTGGTATGACCCTGACCCTGAGCAGCATCTTACCCTCACCAAGAATGATGCCACAATACAAAGACAAGATGATCAGCTTTAATAATTGGTTCAAGTACTGGTATTATTCTAAGGGGATCCAATGTCTGTCTGCCTGGGGTGACATGTTGGACAAGCGACGCTGCTTCGCAAGGGACGGCTTGCACCTGTCACCACTGGGCTTCCGGATATTGGCTAAGGCTCTTGCCACCCCCATAGTGCCTTTTTTAGGCAAGGCTCAAAAGACAAACCCACCTCCTTAGAAAACAAAAATGGAAAATACTAAGGGTAATGCTGCTCAATGCCAGAAGTCTAAATCTCAAGATGCAGGCACTCGATGCACTCCTCAGTATGGAGAACATCGACGTCTGTAAAGTAACTGAAACCTGGTTCAAGGCTCCTGAGAGTACCCCAGCGCTACCAGGCTATACCTCATATCATGCTTTTCGGCTCCAAAACCCGGGCCGAACCACAAAGGGAGGGGGAGTGTCCATATTCATCAAGGACACCCACACCTCCAGGTTAGTAGCAACACATGAAGCATCGGAGACCATACAGGTGCAACTAACCATAGGCAAAACTGCTATACAACTGGTAGCATGTTACAGACCACCCTCCCAATCTCAAGAACCCCACTCAGCCTTCCTGAAGACATTGGAGGATATGAATGTATCACAAAATACCATCATACTGTGAGACTTCAACTACCCAAACATAGATTGGGTACATTATTCTAGCCCTAACACCCTAGCCCAAAGGTTCCTGGAATTCATAAATTCAAATGCACTGGAACAGCTAGTCACCTCTCTCACTAGGGGAGATAATATACTAGACCTGATCATCAAAAACATGGGGACAAAATGCTCCACACCAGAGGTATACCCCTCACTAGTGAGATCTGACCACAAACTAATAACCCTGGATATCCATATCCCACCTCCACCCCCAGCACAAAAGACCACAGTGAAAAACTTCTCAAAAGCAGACTTCACTCTTCTTAAGACTGAGATGGTATCCTTTAAGCCCACTGGGCCAGTGGATACCACATCCCACAATGCCGAATCCTTCACAAATGCTTTCTATGGACATCTCCAAAAATGCATGGATCATGCAATCCCAAATAAATCCAAGTCCCTCTCCACCAAAGGCACGCGTCCTGTCTGGTGGACCTCAGCCATTAACAAATTGTATAACAAAAGAAGGAAGCTACTGCACGACAGAGCAAAATCCCATAAAGGGAAGACATCTCTGATCAACACTAGCAGAAAACTACGTTCTCTTATAAAAACATCCAAGGCCAACTTTGAGAGAAAAATCGCTAAGGACACTAAATATAACCACAAAGCCTTCTTCAGCTATATTAGAAACCTGGGCGGAAACCCTCAGATATGCTCAGAGTTAGTTCACAACAACAAAAAGTACACTGAACCCACAGATATTGCCAACATTCTGGCTGACAGGTTCAGTGAAAATTTCTCCCCTCCCTCACTCCCAAAAGAAGAAATACTTATCCCAGCTGAATGTAATCTCCCTGTCATCTCAGATGTCCAAGTGAGAGCCGCCCTCAACAAAGCTAAAAACACAGCATCAATGGGACCTGACGGTATCCCGGTTTGCGTGCTACGTGAACTCCAAGAGGAGCTAAACCCGCACATAAAAATGCTATTTAACCTTAGCCTTACTACAGGATATGTACCTGAACACTGGAGTACAGCAACAGTGGTCCCACTCCACAAAGGGGGTACCTCTACAGACCCTGGGAACTACTGCCCCATAAGCTTAACCAGCCTGGTCTGCAAAGCTATGGAAAGAATCATTATGGAACTCATAAACAGAGACATTGGGGACCTACAGACACTTGACCCCACCCAGTTCGGCTTTGTGAAGGACAGATCCTGCCTTTTGAACCTGGTTGACTTTTTCGAAACAGTCAATAGAGCCATTGATGAGGGCAAAGCAGTCCATACAGCCTACCTGGACTTGGCTAAGGCATTCGACACAATATCCCACTCAGGCATCATAGATAAGCTCAACAGCTTAGACGTAAACCCTTATGTCACTAGATGGGTTGCAAACTGGCTAAAGGACAGAACCCATAAAGTTAAAATCGTTGGAGCAATGTCAGACTCAAAGCCAGTCACAAATGGTGTCCCACAGGGATCTGTCCTGGGACCCCTCTTTTTCGGCATTTATTTCTCAGATGTTAAAGCAAACATGGGAGGGTTGTGGCTGACAGAGTTCGCAGATGACTGCAAACTAGGCGCCATAGTCGATACACCAGCGGACACATACATCCTACAAAAAGGCCTCACAGAAACAGACAACTGGTGCCGGAGTCATGGCCTTAAACTAAATGCCAAAAAATGTATAGTCATCCCCTTTGGGAAAAACAAAGTACCCACAAATTATCACATAGACAGCAACCCACTGAGTACGGAATAAGTAATCAGAGACCTAGGGACCCAAGTCGACAGCGACCTCTCATTTGACACCCACGTTGCCAAAGTGGTTAGAAAAACATTCTACCTTGCACACCTTATCATGAAAGGATTCACATCCAGATCCAAGGATGTCATTGTACCCCTATACTCCTCCCTCATCAGACCATGATTGAATATAATGCCCCATTTGGTATGTACCTCACCCGGCATTTGCAACAGCTGGAGAGACCACAAAAGTACCTCACCAAGAGGATCAAGGGTCTCCAACATATGTCTTATTCTGCCAGACTAAAGAAACTCCAGCTCAATGCAGTAGCATACCACCTGCTCAGAGGTGATCTCTGCCTGACGTACAAGGCTATGTCCAATCAGGAACTGATGGACATGCTCCACCTCAAAAAATCTAAATCCATCAGAACCACGAGAGCTAAAGACTTAAACCTCGGCACAAGTATGAATAGGACATGCTGGAGGGATAGATTCATAACCCAGAGGCTTCCCATGCTCTGGAACAAGATCCCAGTTCATGTTAGGCAGAGCCCCTCACTGACTCTCTTCAAGAGAAATCTTGATGAGTGGATGGGAGATCGTAAGTTTACCCCAGGGGTCACATCTGTGTCACTACTAGACAGGGGCACAGTAAACTAATTCTATTATATAAGAGGACCTTTGCTGTGTCACTACTAGACAGAGGCACAGTATTCTAAATCTATTCTGTGCATTTTTGTACCATTTCATGGGGTGGCGAAAGCCACATCACTATGGCTAGGCTTACAAATGCCCCAGGGCAGATAGCCTAGTACTAAACTATGAAACTATGAAACTATGACCTCTTTCTTCCTGGATGCAAAACCCTTAGTAATGAGATATGCCATATAGAAGAACTTTCTGACCACAGTGGGAATGTGGTGGTCAAAAGAGAGGTTGCTGTCAACCTGTGTTCCCAGATCTCTTATAACACCTTCTGTGTTCAGTGGCCTACCATCGATGTGGTAATTCATGGGAAATGGGTTTTTCCCAAATGGGATGACGACACATTTTTTGTCATTGAGCTTAAGGCCATAGTTCTGACACCAGTCATTGGTTTCAGTGAGACCTTTCTGTAGGATGTCAACATCACTTGGGGAGTTAATAATAGCTACCAACTTGCATTCATCTGTGAACTTTGTCAGCCAGACGCCCTTTGTGTTGGCCTGGACTTCAGAGAAGTAGATACCAAACAGGAGAGGACCCAGGACCAAACCCTGTGGTACTCCATTCGTGATTGTTCGGCAGTCTGACTTGGAGTCAGCTACTTTCATACTGTGGGTTCTATCTGTGAGCCAGTTTGCAACCCACCTAGTGATATAGGGGTTGATGCCTAGCTTAGTGAGTTTTTCTGTGATTACTGAGTGGGGAATGGTGTCAAAGGCCTTGGCCAGATCAGGGTAGGCTGTATGAACCACCTTGCCTTCATCCACAGCTCTGGTGATCGACTCAAAGAAGTCAACTAAGTTAAGTAGGCATGATCTACCCTTCACAAAACCAAACCGTGTGGGATCCAGAGTTTGGAGATTCCCTATATCCTTGTTTATTAGGTCCATGATAATGTGTTCCATAGCTTTGCATATCAGACTAGTCAAGCTAATGGGGCGATAGTTCCCAAGGTCTGTAGTCGCTCATCCTTTGTAGACAGAGATGACTAGCAGTGCACCATTCGGTAGGGACAAAGTCTGAGGTGAGGCTGTGATTGAACAGGGCACACAGGTGAGGTGCCAGTTCACTCTGTAGTTCATGTAGAACACACCCAGGGATATTGTTAGGTCCCATAGAAGCTGTATTCTTGGCCTTGGACAGTGCTGTTTTAACCTGTGCAGCAGTAAAACTGGGTGCATGGCAATCTGCTGGTATTGTCATTGGTCCTTTGGGGAGGGGGGGGGGGTAAAGTTGGCACTGAATCTGTCGGCCAGTATATTGGCAATATCTGTTGGCTCGGTATAGGAGGTACCATTGTGCAGTAGCTCAGAGCAAATCTGGGCATTGCCATGGAGATTCTTTACATAACTATAGAAGGCCTTGTGGTTGTCTTTACTATCTGCTGCAATTCTGTTTTCATAGCTTGCTTTAGAGGATTTGATGAGGGATTTCAACTTTTTGTTGAGGCTGATAAGGGAGTTTTTCTAGTCTTGGGACTTCACCTTATTCTGCATCAGTTTCCTCCTTTAACTGTAGAGTTTGTTAATGGCAGTGGTCCACCAGATTGACTTCCTTTTTTTGGAGGAGAGTGTCTTGGTTCTGTTGGGTATGGCGAGATCCATGCATTTGTGTACGTGTTTTTACAGTGCATTGGTGTATGATTCAGCAGTCATGCAACTGTTCTGCATTTGCATGGGTGCTGTGAAGTTAGCCACCTCTGTTTTTAGGAGCCCAAAGTTAACTTTGGAGAAGTTTTTCATGGACGGGGGAGGGTTTCCAAGGTGATTAGTTTGTGGTCAGATCTAACCAGGGAGGAGTTGACTATTGGTGTAGAGCAATGGTTGCCCATGTTAGTAATGACCAGGTAATGTACAACAACTCTCATGCACCTCCCAAGAGCAGCAATTGAAGAGCTCACAGTCTGCCAAGGAGATAGTGTAGGTAGGGCTGGTTAGCAAGGGGGCTGATGCAGCTACAGTTCCAGGCCCACATATCTGAAATAGGCCTTGCTGCTTTTCCTCTCAGTTTAGTCTGAAATCCTGTGCTATTGTCACACTAAATAAATTGGCCCCTTATAATTTTCAGCTCCAGGTAAAGTGACACTAGTTTTCTTGTAAGCACTCAACTGCCAGATTGTTAATGTTCACATATTCATTCAAAACAGACAAAATCCACACTACTGATGACGTGAGACATAGGAACTGCATTATATCTTTGAATACTGTTTTTGCATCACATATAATAACCCTTGGTCAAATCAACAACTGAAAGCATAAAAAATAATTTAATTTTAGCAGCCATGCACTTTTTTCTTTATCTGTTACATTTTGCTGAGCTGTATATATGCGATAGAGTTCTGTAGCTAGTCTTTAGACTGAGCATTTCTTTAAAAAACGTACCACTAGATGGCAGTGCTTTCAAACCAAAAGGCTATTGCTAGTTTATGAATATCCATTAGAAGTCAGTGTGTGGTAAATTAGAACTGCTCTTTAATTTTACAGTAAGACACTATTACAGGAAAAAAGTACAGACAGTCAGACACCGTTGAATGTAACAGCTCTAAAGACAGTAGCAAAAATGATAAATGTAATGGTGAATATATGATCACTCTGAAAGGGTAATTTCTCAAAACATGGGTGAGTACGTGCTGTTTATTTATTTTTATTTTACATTTGTTGACCGGGCCAGTCTAGCTGGATACATGTCCATTTTCAGTAGAGGCCCGGGGAGAAAAGCTCCAAGAAAAACATGCAAAATTAATATAGAAGTTATGACAGATATTACAAAAACAGCAATAGTTACATAAAAACATTAGTGTGTAATTTTTTTTTTTTTTAAGAAGTACAAATTATAATACTCATAGTGATTACGTGAGAAGGTACAATATACATATATACATAAATTTTATATGCAATAATATAGTCTATTGAAACTTTAAAGGGAAGATTATAAAGGATGTGGGTTGAAAATTAGTGTAAAGGAAAAAAGTTAATCAGGGTTAGTACAGCTATGAGCATAGCCAGTGTTTATTGAGAAATAGTGTTAGATTCTTTTTAAAAAGTGAAAGAGAAGTCTGAGATGTGATTTCAGAGGGTAGTTTATTCCATAATTTACCAACAGAGTTAAAGAACAAGGAGTCACCTGCTAAATTGTTGGATTAGGTAGTATTGATCAGAAGTTTGTTTGAGGAGCGTAGATTCTTGAGATTATTATAAGGTGTAACGAGGCTAGAGAGTATTGGGGTGCTGCTGGGTTGATACAGGGTCTTGTGGGCTATTGTAAGCTGGTGAAATTGAAGCTGGTTAAGAAATTCTAGCCAGTCTAGTTGCTTTAGATTCAAACAGTGATGGGTTCTGAAAGGAGAGCTTGTAGCAAATCTAGCAATACTGTTATAGGATGTTGCTAGTTTGTTGAGGTTGTTTTTAGAGAGATTGATGTATATAGGAGATGCATAGAGTAGAGTGGAGATTAACTGGGTTCTGGCTATAGCGGTCCTAGCTACTGGTGTAAGAAAGGGTTTGATTCTGTAAAGGGATCCTAGTTTTTTGTTAACTATTTTTATTGTGGTATTTATGTGAGTATCAAAGTTAAGGTTGTTGTCAATTGTTATTCCTAAGAGTTTAGTAGTTGGGTCAGGAGAAATAAGAGTACCGTTGTTGGATGTGAGAGTGAAATGTAAAGGGGTGGACTTTCGGGTTGGTGTGAAGAGTAACAGTTTAGTTTTTTGGGGTTTAGGAGGAGGCAGCGGTGTGAGAACCATTGTTCTACAGTATTGAAAGCTTTTTGGGTAAGAGACTGAAGTTCAGTTTGAGAAGTGGCTGAACAGATTATAGTAGAGTCATCTGCATATTGAATACAGGTGGTGTGTGGAATAGCTGACTGCAGGTCATTAATATAAATGGAAAATAGGAGTGGGCCTAATATGGAGCCCTGTGGGACCCCAAGGAAGATAGGAAGGTGATTAGATAGTTTATTTTGCCAGAGTACAGCCTGCTGTCGGTTTTCTAGGTAAGATGTGAACCAATTCATAGATAGAGGATCGAATGAAAGAGATTTCAGTATGTGTAGAAGGAGTTTGTGGTAAACCATGTCAAATGCTTTAGATAAGTCAATGAAGACTGCAGAGGAAAGAATATTTTTATTGCGGTTTTTGTTGATACAATTTATGAAGGATAGCAGGGCAGTGGTGGTACTATGGAAAGGTCTGAATCCATGTTGACAATTGGCAAGTAGGTTGTTATGGAGAAGGTGGTTAAGTAGTTGCTTATGGATGCACTTTTCCATAATTTTTGCAAGAGGGGATAGTAGAGCTATGGGACGAAAGTTAGAGAAGTCATTGGAGGTCCCCCCTTTATGTAATGGGATGATATAAGAAATTTTCCAGATGGATGGGATAGCTCCTTCAGTTATGGTTCTATTTATCAGAATGGAAATGGGATAGGCAATGGCTTTAGCTCCTTTTTGCAGGAATTCTGCTGAGAGTTTGTCAGCTGAGGCGATGGTAGGTTTTAATTTTTGGAGAAGGGAGAAAATAAAGGAAGTAGACACTGGTTGAAAATGAAATGATGGGGGAGGGTTTGTAGTAGAAGTAGGCAGATTTGAGGTATCAGGAGATAGGTGGCTAGCAAGAGTTTGGATGGTGTCTGTGAAGAAAGAGTTGAAGGCATTAGCTGTTTGTGTGGGATTTTCAGGGTTTGAGCCTTGTGGGTTGGGTATGATAGATTGGCCTGGGTATAGAAGTTTGTTAATGCTAGTCCAAAATTTTCGAGGTTCCTTGTGGGAGGTTTGCTGTAATTGGAGATAGCATTTCTTTTTGTCTAACAGGATGGCTTTTTTTGTATTATTTCTATGTTCCCTAAAGGTTTAGTGATCTGCAGGATTCTTAGTAGTACACCATTTTGCCCAGAATTTGTTTCTGAGAAGGATTTTTTGCCTAGTATTATTAGAGAGCCAAGGGGCTGGTTTAGCTTTATTTCTAATAGAGCTTATTGGGGCGTGGTGATCCAGGATGGTTAAGAATGTGGAATTGAAGTATTCTACTGCTTCATTTAGTGGGAGAGATTTTATTGGTGACCAATTACATTGTTTAAGTTCTGCTTGAAAAAGTTCTGGGTTAAATTGCTTTTTGGAGCGTACTGTTCTGAAAGTGTTAGGGAAAGTTAGGTTGGTTTTATGTCTAATAATATAAGTTAGTGGATGGTCACTTAAGTCATCTGGAATGGTTCCTGCTATATAGGTTTGTTGAGGAGTATTAGTAAGTATCCAGTCCAAGGTACTTTCTTTGTTGTTGAGTCTATTAGTTCTGGTAGGGAAGTTAATAGTTTGTGAGAAGCCATATAAGTTAATATGGGTGGTGGGGTTAGTACTACTACAGGAATTCCAATCGATATTAAAGTCCCCTAGGACTATGGTTTCTTGTAGGGGATTAATAGAAAGCCAGTTAAGGATATACTCAAGTGTACTGATGTTATTTCCTGGGGGAATATATATACAGATGATATTTATGGCTTTATGTGTATTGACCTGAAGTTTGGAGATAATTATTGCAGTACTATTGTCCAAAGGTAGGTTAAGATTTACAGTGCTGACTTGTAGCTCTGCTTTATAGAGGATTGCTACCCCTCCTCCCTGTTTGGCTGTGCGGTCCAGTCTAATGATATTGTAACCAGGCGGGGTGATTTCATTGTCTTTAATGGTAGGTTTTAGCCATGTTTCTGATAAACATAGGATGTCAAATAGGTGGACATCTAGGAGGGCATGAACTTGAGTGATTATATTGCAAATACTATGTATATTAAGATGTGCTATGGAGAGTGAGTTGGAAGGTTTGGTAGGTTGTAGGGTACTAGTATTGTGTTGGTTGCAGTTTGCAGTGGTAAGGGTATTGTTTGGGCCAGGGTTAGGATAAATGTCCCCATCTAGTAAGGAGTGGAGGAGTGTTAAGTGTTTAGGCTGGAGAGGCTTACAATAATAGTCAAATAATTTTCTAGTTTTTAGGTTGGTGTACTTAATGTGTGCTAGTCTGTGATATTTGGCTAGTAGGTAGCTGGGTTTGCAAATGAAGTTTAGGAAGTTTGGAGAGAAAGGTAGTGTTGGTGTTAAAGTGTGTTTGGAGGGGAAGAGAAGGGTATAGTAAAGAGGTTGTTCATAGGAGGTTAGGAGATAGGTAGGGGTTACAGGAGGTAAGAGTGAGAAAGATTAATAGTTGTAATTGGTATGGGATGATTGATATAGACATTATATTGGTTTGTGAGGTGGGAGAGAAATGGGAGTTAGGTTTTATAAGCAGGTAGGAGATATGACAGTAGGTAGGGTATTAAACCAAGGAGGGATGAGAGGTGAGGTATCAGTGGGTGTGTTGTGAGAATGGGGGCTGGGAGTGCTAATGATGTGAATTGTCTGATTGGAGTAGGTGTAATGGGGTGTATCTTTAGAGGAATAGATGTAGGACTACTGGGGTGGGTGGAAATTGGGGGCAGGGTATGGGGAGCGGAGTGAGCCTGAAGGGCGAACGGAGCGGGTAGAGACAAGAGAGTAGACTGTAGAGGATGACAATCTGTGAAGTATGAGAATTCAGCAGATAAGTCTGAAAGTGAGAGAATGTAGAAGAAAGTTGAGAGGCTAGTAAGAAGAGAGTCAGGATGTTAGAAGAGTAGAATGCGATTAAAGATAACTTAGGACCCAGGAGAGATGGTGAAAGAGTAAGTCCGTAGAAAACTGAGAACAGAGTTGGGGAGGTATGGTTAAGAATAGGAGAGGGAATTAATGAACAGAAAGCTTATATTGAGGTGCCACCTAGTGGCCAGTCACTTTATTGCAACAAATAGGTCTCCTACATGGGATAGCAGGCAAAGGGAGAGGGGGAGATAATCCAGTTATTGATAGAGATTATGTACGCTGGAAGTAAGGGTTATTTAAAAAGATAAGTGATAAATGAGGGGGGGGGGGGTTGGCTGCTGGCTAACCTGACTGGGAAGCTTGCGTAACCTAGCAGAGTCTTTAACACATTAATATTATTGCAATTTCCTCGTAGCTGTAACAATACATACTTTCACTGTCTTTTTTAAGAAAGGAAATGTCTCTCAGGGAGCTGGTAGGTTAATTCTTTAGTTAGGACTATTTTTCAGAGGCGTCCAGCAGGGTAAATTCAGGTGTTTAGTGCAGGAACACAAGGCTGTACAGATGTGGGTTTTGCCACACGAAAAGAGAAATCTTTGTCAGCAAGTACTAATACAACATGTATACAGTTGGGAACGGCATCTTGTAGGGCATTTAAAGATTTAAAGAGCTCAGGAACTGGTAAACACCGACGAGCATCAACCAAAATGGTAAGTCCCAAAGCTCTGATTTCAATGCTGATAATACTGGAGAAATACAAGAGTAAATTAACAAGTTCACATCAATTACAATGTGGACTCAGACAAATTGGATTCTTTGTAGAGATTATTATGACAGCATGTCCACTTCTGTCTCTGGTTCCAGGTTGACAGGCAACTCCAGACCGAAGAATGTCAAGATTAACTTCTTGTGCTATAGAAGTAGTAGTCAATGAAAGTCTTGCAGTAGACGAGGATGTTAACAGCAACCTGTGTTGCATAGGTATATTCTCTTCACCAGGCAGCAGTTGTGAAACGAACATGTCTTCCTTTTTTTCATTAATGTTTTGTTCTTTGTACAGGCTTCTTGCTGAAGACACTGAAGAACGTGCTTAACAGGAATAAGAAAGTCTAAAAGATAATACAGACCATCACCACTGTAATGTTTCTCCACAACATCAAAAACCTGAGATAGAATGGCTGTTGCAGTTGCATCAAAAGGAGGATATAGTGATGAAAGGATTTCCTGTATACATCTATCCAGAGAATCAGAAGCCCATTTTCTGGCCCTCTTTCGATTTCCAGCCTAATAGAATCCTATCACGTTTGTAACCTATTCCAAACAACTTCATCTATCCTTATTCTGTTGACTATAAGTTGTCCTTTCACTATTTACACCTTTAGAACCCCCCCCAAAGCTCCTATCATAAGTGGAGCAGTCAACTCCCCTCTACTTGTTCTTCTGTTCTCTTTGTCCTCATATATTTATCCTTGCAATTTTCTAAAATATATCCTCCACATAATTCTGTTGTGCTATTAAGTGTATGTAAACATAAAGTATTGTTCTGATTTTTATATACAATTGAAACCTTCCATTCATTTCCTGTTACATCTTAAAATAAAAAAAATGTATTTCTATTGTAATTAGTGTCTGACCTAGTAATGTTTCTCGCTAATCAGTTAATGTTTTTTCTGCAACCATGTACTCACTTAATTACTGCATGTCCCTCCCAGACTTTCTGTAGTTGTGCTACTATGTAATCATAGGATCATAAGAAAATATTAGGCTTGCTATCTTAAAGGGCCTTTTTAAGCCTAGCCATGTTTCCCAAAAATATTAGAAAGGCATTGGGTGTATATTTTATGTGAGGGAGTATATAAACATGGGTATGAGTGGTCGAGCATTTATAAGCTTCCTCTCTCTAACAGAGACATAGGTGCCAAACCAGGAGTAAATTTACAATTCTCCATCCACTGGTCCACGTTTTGTTTGAATAAGTGCAAAGAAAAACTTTGTTTCACATGGATGGGAATTGGGAAGCCTGTCCCATAGAAGTAGCTTGTGAGACACTTACTGTCCCTCCACCTTGTCTTTATGTTGCAGGCTCAGTTTAGGTCCCTTTATCAGGCAATTCTAATGTTATCTGTTTTGTGGATGTGCAACAGGTCCATTAAGGCTGGATCAAGGGATACTTTTAGGCCAGAATAGTTCGCCCCTCAGCCTGGTCCGATACATGCTGTATGGTGTATTGTACTCAATGACTGATTTCATCAATCCGACTAATTCCTTATTTCTCTTCTGTTGAAAAATGACATCTTTGGACCTGGATGCATACTCTTGCTCGTCAGTTGTGCAGCATGGTATGATGGACAAAAACCAAATTGCTGTCTACATGTGTTCCCAAATCCTTGACTACTGGAACTGTTCTTAGGGGGTGTATTATCAATGCTATAATCTGCAGGGGTGGCCATCTTACTGAGGTATGCTATTATGCACTTCTTTGCATTAAGTTTAAGACTGTGACTCTGTCATCAGTTATTAGTCTGTGTCATGCCCTCTTGGAAAATGTTTGTGTCTTGGAGAGATTCAGTCTCTGCACCTAATTTGTAATCTTCTTAAAATTTGATCATCCAGAGGCCTTTAACATTAGCCTTGACTTCACAAAAGGTGATGCCAAACAGGAGTAGTTCCACTACTGAGCCCTGACTGACTTCTCTAGTAATTGGCCTTTTTGTGAAGGTAGACTCCCCTATCTTAACATCTTGGGTCCTATTTTTGAGCCAGTTGGCCATCAACTCCTAGTTTTGGACAGAACTTTCTTTCTTTTGTTATATAATTTACTGATGTTGTGATTCCACCAGAGTGGCTTGTTTTTTTAGTTTGTTGAGGATTTATTTTGGAAAGGTACTCCAGCCTCTAAACAAGTGATTGTAGAGGGTTCTTATGAACAGCTCATTGTAGGCAGTGGTGTACCCTAGGTTTGGGGGGGGACTGCATTTTTGGTAGGGTGTCACTTAGAAGTAGGATGTTTACCTTGTAGTAATTTATAAAATTTACAGGGTTATCTGTTGTCCCAGGTTTTATTTTTATTTTAAAGGAGACAGCTTTGTTGTCTGAACTGACTAGTGAGGGCAGTACACTCTTGAGGATGCAATGTTCCCCATGATGGTGAGGACTTGGTCTAGGATATTACTGCCATTAGTGGACATATGGACTATCTGGTCCAGAGTATTTGTGCTTACAAAGTCCAGGAATCTGTAGGCCTGAATGTTGTGGCTCATTTATATTTCCCAGTTAATAGTAGGGTAGTTAAAGTTGCTCATGAATATGGTATTGTGCTGAATAGGGAGAGCCTCCAATATGTTTAAGTATGTGTTATGGCTTTCCTGGGTCATAGAGGGGGACCTATAGCTTCCAAAGAGTATGTCATGAGACTTTGCATGTGGTAAATTGGACATGGAGAAACTTAAGTGCATCAAAATGTTTGACCAACCTTGAGGTGTGTTTGTTTTTATAAAAACTGAGTAATCTCCATCTTTTCTCCCTTCAAGAGGCACAAGTCTAAATGTGTGGAAGGTGTTATAGCCGTGCACTGCCTGGGTGCTCTCTTTGGCTTTAAACCATGTTGCAGTAACTGCACAGACATCAAAATATTCCCTAAAATAAGGGAGTGGAATTCATTGTGTAGACTCCTGGCATTTTTTTAAAAACATTTATTGAATTATCACTTGTGACATAGGCAAACATACATTTAAATAAAAGAAAACAAACCATATCAACACATTCACAGTTAAAAGATTACATATCACATATATTCTTCTGTACAATTATCAATCCAACATTACATAAATTGCTCAATTCCTACCTTCATAGGTTCATAGGTTGGTACTAGGCTATCGGCCCTGGGGCCTATAGAAGCCTAGCCATAACAATTCCCTGGCTATTTCTTCCCACACTATTTACTTCCCTGGACCCCTGTCTAGCAGGGTGACTGACATGATCCCTGGGGTGAATTTCCTTTCTCCTATCCAATCATCAAGGTTCCTTTTGAAGAGGGCCAAAGAGGTGCTCTGCTTGACATGTATGGGCAGTCTATTCCAGAGTCTGGGGAGTCTCTGGGTCAGGAACCTATCCCTCCAGCATGTTTTGTTTATTGTTATGACAAGGTTTAGATCCCTGGAGCGTGTGGCTCTGAGGGATTGGGATTTCTTTAAGTGTAGCATGTCCAACAGCTCTGGGTTTGACATGGCCTTGTATGTTAAGCAGACATCGCCTCGAAGTAGACGATATGTGACAGAGTATAGCTGGAGTTTTTAAGGCGGTCAGCATAGGGCATCTGCTTGTACTATGATATCAATATCTGATAAGGAAGACAGTCTCTAGCATGCAGTACAAATGTCTTCTTGACCTCTTCCCATTCTGTTACCTTTCCCTTTCTAGTTATTTGCTCCCAGTACCTTGGTTCCTTTGCCCATTTTCTCCAGTAAATTCCAACCCCCTCTTGTCTATTCTCTGTACCCCTAATTGCAGTCATCTCTATCAGCAGTCTCTTATTTCTCCGTTCTTGTGTTGGCTTAATTCTTAGAATACTTTCTCCTACTTTATGAATATAATATTCTGTATGGCTGTCATTCTTCATAAGGATCAGTATCGAAAATCCAACTTTCTCTTTATTTCTTGAATATCCCCTATGCTTCATCATTATCCCTTTCAACTTTAAATTGTAACTTTCTGCTTGTGTTATGTATATGAGACTTAACTGTGTAGCTCTAAAATATCCCTTTCAATCAGGTAATCCTAAACCACTTTGTTCTGTTGGAAGGATCAAGCTTATTCCACTTGACCCCTGGCCTCTTCCCCATGCATATAAAATTCTTCAACCCTTTATTAATTACTATCCACAACTTCTTTGGTTAATTAAATTATGAAACTTCCAACAAACTCCAAACAAATGAAAACCACAAACTAATTAAGACCAAGTCAGCCGTGTGGAATAGAAGGTCTTCCCAAAAGCACAAATTGTGTTTAATACTCTAAAAAACTTAAACTTTTAATAGAAAAAGATGAGCGCTTTCATCTTACAACATGTAAAACGTCTTCAGATACAAATATATTCAAAGCACCCACTTAAATACCCAATTAAATCACATGACCCAGAGATATACATTCATTTAAAGACCTAACACAGTAACAGTTTAAAACAGCAGCTGTTTTATATTAAAAGTTTATGTTTTTAGAGTATTAAACACGATTTGTGTTTTTGGGAAGACCTTCTACTCCACTGCTGACTTGGTCTTAATTAATTAAAATATGCCCGACCTGTGTATAAAACTAAATGAACTAAAACATTTTTGCTGCTTGTATCTTGCTATCCAAATCCATGAACAAGAGCTTCCAGTTTCTCATTTTTTTATTATCTTTCTTTGGTCTCTTCCCACATATCCTTAGCTGCCATAGCAGAATCCTTTTTAACACACACTCCTAAATACTTCACTTTATCATGTCCCCATAAATATGGCTTTTGCCAAACCATCTCATGTGTAAATACATAGTTTACAGCTATAGCCTTTTTTTTATCTTTATTAATTTTATATCCTGAAAAGACTTGAAATCATCTCAGAATGTTTCAGAACACAGAGATTTCCTTCACATCAAAGATGGTTGCACATTGATCAACAGTTTAACTTCAGCTGTCCCAGTGTGAAAACAGAAAATGAGAAACAGCAGCCAATGATATTATCAGTTTGAATAAAATTCAGTTAGTACACTGCCTGGATGCCTTTGAAGAAGAAACAATGAGAGCCCAAAGAAAATCAACTAAAAAAGGTGAAGAGAAAACACTAACTGGGAAGAATTCTGTAACTGTTCAGCAAAAAGCACTTCAGGCTCTAGCTTTGGTGCAAGACATGGATTCATAGGTTCAAAGGTAGGTACTAGGCTATTGGCCCAAGGGCCTATGTAAGCCTATGTAAGCCTATCCAGCAAGGTTCCATGGCTTACACCACCCAAGAAAGGTATTTTCCTGTGCCACTGTCGAGCAGAGAGACAGAAGTGATCCCCAGGGTTTATTTCCTATTTCCCATCCACTCATCAAGATTTTTCTTGAAGAGTGCTAATGAAGAACTTTGCTTGACATAGATGGGTAGCTTGTTCCAGAGTATAGGAAGTCTCTGGGACAGGAATCTATCCCTCCAGCATGTCCTGTTTATTGTGGTGACAAGGTTTAGGTTCCTAGAGCATGTAGCTCGGTGGGATTGGGATTTCCTTAGGTGTAGCATGTCCAACAGCTCTGAGTTTGACATAGCTTTATATGTTAGGCAGAGATCACCTCGGAGTAGGCGATATGCTATGGAGTAAAGCTGGAGTTTTTTGAGGCGGTCAGAGTAGGGCATTTGTTTGAGGCCAGTAATCCTCTTTGTGAGGTACTTCTGTGGCCTTTACAGCTGCTGCAGATGTCTTGTGAGGTACATTCCAAAAGGGGTGTTGTACTCTATAATGGGTCTAATGAGTTACTAGTAGAGGGGAACAATGACCTCTTTTTTCCTGGATGAGAACCCTTTTGTGATGAGGTGTGCCACTTAGAAGGACTTCCTGACTACTGTGGCGATGTGACTATCAAAGGAGTGACTACTGTCTACCTGGGTCCCAAGGTCTCTTATCATGCATTATGTGTTAAGTAGATTGCTGCCTATGTTGTAGTTCATGGGTACAGAGTTTTTACCAAAGGGGATGACACTGCACTTTTTGACATTGAGCTTGAGGCCATGGCTCTGACACCAGGCATCTGTCTCAGTGAGGCCCTTCATAGGATGTCCACATCATTTGACTATGGCTCCTAGTTTGCAGTCATCTGCGAACTTCATTAGCCAGAGGCTTTCTGTGTTAGCCTGTACTTCAGAATTCCAGTAATCTAGAGGAAAAAATGAGTCAAATGTGCTCAGAGCTGATTAAATAAATGAAACACTGAAGGAGTATATCAAATTAAATAACAAAAAGGATAGAAAACATGGATGAAACTTTAAACACATATTCAAATGAACTGATAAAAGTGCAAAAATCAGAGGCCGAAATGAAGAAAAGGTTGGCCGAGTATGAGACTGCTCAAGAAGAAATGTTTAAAAAATGATAGAATCAGAGGACAGTGCACATAGGTAAAAATCTGGGATTTTCTGCAGTTCCAGTGAAATTAGAAAGAATAGACTGCATTCATTTTATAAAGGCAGAAATAAGCAACTGCACTGGTATTCCACAGCAGGAACTGTTAATTGAAAGGTCACATCATGTCAGAAAGCAGCCAAGACCTTTATTAGTAAAGATGCAAACCTACCAACAGAAAGAGCTGATCCTGACAAAACTATGGCAAAAGGGAAAAGTATTAAAAGTTGGAGGCAGTACATTTTTTGTGGAAAATGATTATTCACTGCACACCAGGCAGAAGAGAAACAAATTTATTCCAGTAATCGGAATGTCGAGAAACAGGTGTGAGATTCAAGCTGCTGTATCCAGCTGTCTTCAGAATATTTGTTCCTGGAGGATCAAAGTAATTTTTTGATGCAGAACAGGCTAAGGAGAAAATTCAAAAGATTGTCTAACAAAAAATGAGGGGACTCTGCTTCACATTCTTTTGATTATAAAGCACACAGAGACACTTTGTCAGTGACACTTTTTCCACTGCTCCAATGGAGAATGCGTTACAGACAGAGAAAAGTGCAGGAGGTGACCAGCAGAACTGGGACGTGAACTGGAATCTCTAATTGGGAGATACAAATGAACAGGAGGAAGACCATCAATTTGGAAATTAGTGAATAAGTGTGAGACTGCAAAGCATCAATCAAGTTTTTGAAATACAGCTGTATAAGAATAAATGGAACTTTTGTTGACTTTGTTAAACTTATGAGGAAATGAAAAACATTTTATTTGATGATGTCAATTTTCATTCTGTTCTCAACAGATGGGTTCAGATCTGAGCCATTGGATCTGACTAAGCCATTGCAAAAGCTCGTAGTAACTTAGAACTCTCAAGCTTCTTGAGCTTCTCCCTTACCCAGAATGCACCAACCCCAATTACCTCAGATTTTGTTTGCTGCTTCCAGCGAAAGACGTGGTTGCTAGTCTCTCGGGCTTGAATTTAGATAAGTGAATTATTTCTTCATTTTACTGTGGTGTTTCTTGATCATTTTGTTTTTTTATCTTCCTATCTTTCTTTTACTAGCATACACCATAAAATACTATAGTTAGTATCTTCCTTTCTCTCTTTCCCTTGTACGGTCATTGTAGCTCTTCACTACCTTTGTAGGTAGCCCTTCTCATTCTTTACCTTTCATTTAAAAAAAAAAACTTTATAGTTACTCTGTTATAGTTAGAATCTTTAAAGTTTCCATTTTTTTTTTGGGGGGGGTTGGAACTGTTCCTGTTTTTATCTTGTTAAGATGTTGGAAAAAGAAAAAAAGCCTGGTGGATTTTAAAAAGTGTGGAAAATGTGGTCAGAAAATACCCTTTTCTGATGCTCACATACTTTCCGTGTACTGTCATGGACCCCTTCATCTCCAGGAAAATTGTTCAATATATCATGCATTCAACCCGAGGACTCTGGTTGAACACAAAAGCAAATTAAATATTGAAGGGTTTACTTCCATCCTCCTTTAGTGAGGCTTTATCTCAAGCTTCTAAAGAAAAATCTAAGAACATTTCTCCAAGCACTTCTGCTACTTCTTCTACGTTCTCAGAGAAGTCCTTAAAAAGGTCTATTATGGATCCATCTGTTCCCTCAGATCCTAAGAAGAAAAGACCAAAATCTATGGATCCGACTTCACCCGCAGATTCAAGACATATAAAGAAACAATCCTCAGATCAGACTGTCTCTTTGGATCTGAAAAGCCGAAAGATTAAACATACATCGGATCAGTCCCCCTTGGATCCGACGCATAGACCTGAGGTGGTAGTTTTATCTAGAACAAAATATTCCCCCTCAGTCGACCCATTTCCCTCCAGAGTTCCATCCCCCTTCTTAGAGAGACCAAGATCTCCTTCAGGATTGTTCACTCACTCTTCCAGAAGCCTTACTGAAGATGACATGGAGATATTAGTGAGAAAGATTCTCTCAGCTCAGAGCCAGTCAGTGTTTTTTCCGGCTCCTACCCCTTTGGGTCAGGAGATCCTAACTTGCAATACTCCACCTTTACCAATTGTTCCTCTGACTCCCTTCATGGTCTAGGAGCCATTGGATCTGAGTCATTTGGGCCCATCTGCTTTGGATCCGAGACTTCCTTTGCCCTCAAATTCAAGGTTTGCTCTGAGCTTTTGGATTCAGTCAGATTCAGAGAGCTCTCAGAACCAATTCTACCCTGTCGGGTGAGGTGATTCATTCAACTCCAAAGGTTTCAGAGCCATCTCTACACCTTGGAGCCTCTGCAGTGATTAGTTCGGCTCTGACTTCAGCCTTGGGTGGACTGTCCTTGGGGCAGGGAGAGACTGTGGATCAGAGACTGGCTGTCTTAGATCTGGGGGTCCTGTCCCTCAGCAGGGTGGTCTGCCTTTGCAATCATGGAGAGAGCCCTGTCTGCCACCCTGATTCAGACAGCTCCTACCCCATCAGATTCTCTGTCTACATCTGTTCCTCCTCTGCATCTGGGGTCTCAACTATCCTCTTCACAAGGACAGCTGGCACCAAAACTCCAGGCTTCCAATCAGGGTATCCCTACTTCTGACACCTCCCCAGAGTATCCCACTGAGGAGGTCCCTAAGAAGAGAACATGCAAGAGGAAGAATTTAGATTCCCCTGAATCGGTCACCGGAAATACAGATTTTGATGAGGGTGAAGGGTCCCCATGGTCACCTCCTGATGGTTTCATTCAGAGACATCCTGGAGATCCTAAAACAGAGAGATGGCTGGAAGCACAGCAATTCATAAATGTAGGAATCTGTACTCCTGAAGGCATTCAGTACCAACCTATCTAACTCCTGGGTAAGTCTGCCCACTGATGAGCTCATTAACTTGATCTCGCAGTGGGCATGGCAGGATCCAGACACCATTGAGCCAATCTCCTGGAAGCTGGACAACATCATGACAGCTCCAGAGGATAAGCAGTTTTGGTCCAAGGGTGTGCCTGTTGATGACATGGTCATGGTGGTGGCCACTAAGAAGGAAGTTGAGGAGGGAAGTTCCTCTGTTCATCCCCCCCAACAAGGATTCTTGGGCAATGGACAGATTTGGGAAACATGTCTATGCTTCGGCGACCTTCGTATTAAGGTCACTGAATTATTTGGCACATTTCATGAGACTACAGAGGGACCTGATCAAGGAAATATCAGAAACCCTCTCAGGATCCATTTCTGAAGAGGTGAAAGCATCTGTCACCTCTCAGTTGGCTACCCGACAATCAAAATTCAACTCCTCCATGAGGCTCATTTCTAATGTAACAGAAGAAACCTCTAGAGCAATGGGTTCAAATGTTGCCATTAGGAGACACACCTGGATGCACTTATGTGATTTTACAGAGCCCTTTAAGTCTTCATTTGTCAATGTTCATTTTGATGGAATGTCTCTTTTTGGCCCCAAAGATAAAAATACTTTCTTCAGGTGTGAGAAGGATGGAAAGACTCTTTCTGCCATGGGTGCATGTTTTTCCAAAACTCAAGGATCCTTTTCAAGGAATCATTGAGGTGGGGATAAAATGTGGTTCAAATAATCCGAAGGATCTTTCCATGACACACACGGAGAAGGTTCCCCCTAGAGGGAGAGGGGGAAGCTCTAATGGTAGATGCTGCCCTCATGGCAGAGGTGGCCTGCAGAATCAAGGTTTTGGAGATTCTTTCTTTGGTAAACCTTTTCAGTGCTCCTGACGGGAGGCTCAGATTGTCCCTCTCTGGAGGCAATTGGCAGTTGGAGGTCGTTTGTCCCTGCACCAGACAGCCTGGCTAGAAATAACAACAGGTACTTGAGTGCAGAGGATCATGAGAGAGATGCATCTGATGAAGCACACAGTCTGCGAAAAAGCTTATGAGTTTTTAAATAAATTAGATTTTTATACTGGGCAACTTGGTTGTTTTTGAGTCCTGTTTTGGTGGATTCATTTGTTTGAAAGCAACTATTATTGGACTCTTTCAGTTGGATTGGCTGGTGATTGTTTTTACATTTTTACTGACAGGATGTGATTAATATTTCTTCAGGATGTGTACTATCAAATAAAGATGAACAGGTGATCCAGAAGATTCTTATGCTTCCAGCTGGGAGCCAGTCACTATCAATTCAGAGTTCTGCCCTTTGGTCTCACCACAGCCCCCAGGGTGTTTACCAAATGAATGGCAGTTGTAGCAGCTCACTTGAAACTTCAGGGATTCTAGGTGTTTCTATACTTAAACAACTGGCTCATCTCCGCCCCAACTAGGCATCAGCTCATTTTGGCAAGAGAAAAAGTAATCCAGACATGTGCTTTACTAGGGATAAACATAAACTACAAAAAGTCTCATCAAGAACCAAGTCAAAGTCTAGAGTTCATAGGAGCACTGCTTGATACAAAATCAACTGTAACCTGATTTCCCTTCTCCAGAGTTCAGACAATAAGATCACAAGTAA
Organism: Protopterus annectens; assembly: GCF_019279795.1. NCBI lineage: Eukaryota > Metazoa > Chordata > Ceratodontiformes > Protopteridae > Protopterus > Protopterus annectens. The sequence goes on from NC_056746.1 coordinate 333,232,847, forward strand.
AAAAGATAATTTGCAGTACCAAAATTTCACCTCCTTGGTCCTTCAGGTGTTGAAGTCAATGGCGGCAGCAGTAATATTACTACCCTCAGCCAGATTTCACATAAGAGTTCTCCATTGGATGCTGGCCTCCCAATGGTCAATACTTCACCTTCCTTTATCAGCTCTGATATGGATCACAAATATATGCAAGAGGGATCTAATGTGGTGAATTCAGTCAGAAGAGGTTCTACAAGGCTGTTTGTTCATCCCCCCTCAGCCCAAGATCATTGTGAACACAGATGCTTCCCAGCTAGGGTGGGAGGAGGCATTACCTGGGAAAGACAGTCAAAGGCACATGGTCCCTTGAAGAGGCCATTTTGCATATTAATGTCCTTAAGTTGAAAGCAGTGATTCAAGCATTACAGGTCTTTCAGAATGCTCTCCCTTCAGGAATGATTACAATTCAAACAGACAACATGTCAGTGGTTTGGTACATCAACAAACAAGGAGGAACTAGATCTTACCCCTTGTGCTAAGAAATGCTCAGGGTTTGGCAATGGGTGATCTCTTCTAAATTCTTTCTTATAACAATGCATATTCTGGGGAAGTCCAATGTATTACTGGACAAACTCAGCAGGTACATGCTACTACTTCAGGAATGGTCCCGCAACAAGAACATAGTGGAATTTATTTTTCTGACAATGGGGTCAGCCTTGCTGCAATCTCTTTGCATCTCCCCTAAACAAGTACATAAGCTACTTTGCCCTCATCCCCCCACAGGGGGAGTCATCAAGGGATGCTGTTCTCTATGATCAGCCCCCAGCCTGCTTTATGCTTATCCCCCAATTTCTTTGATTCCAAAGTTCCTATAGAGAGCTGTCAGGTTGAAGAGCAAAGTCATCTCCTCATTGCATACTATTGACCTCAAAAGATTTCCTTTCCTTTCCTATGGCCTCATTTAATTCATCAGCCTTGGATTCTGGACCCAGCTCCAGATCTGCTGTCTCACCCAACAGGCTTGCTGCATCCAGACCTCCCCAGTCTCAAGCTGACAGCTTGGTTTATCCATTTCCAGTGATGGGCAGACAACCTATGTTCTTGTCTCCTGTCTGCCAGATTTTGTTACCCTCCCTTAAACTATCTACAAGGAAACTTTATGTTAGTAAATGGAAAAGATTTGTACACTGTGCACTTTAATATGATGCAGAACCTTTTTCTGCCCAATTTCATAATATTCTTGGTTTCTTGATGCTTCTTTTCAATCAAGGAGCTAGTTCTTTAACAATTAAAGTTCAGTTGGCAGCAATTTCTAATTTCCATATTAGATTTGATGGTTACTCACTTCTCATAAGCTTTGTAAAACCTTTTTAAGAGGCACACTTCTGTTAAGATCCCCCATTTAAAGAGCCTGCTCCTCCATAGGATCTAACTGTGATACTGCAAGCCCTGGTTCATCCACCCTTTGAACCAGCATGACTGTGATTTTAAATTGCTTTCTTGGAAAATTGTTTTTGGTGGCCATTACATCAGCCAGACATGTTTCTGAAATTCAAGCCTTGTCTGTGAATCCCTCATATCTAACTTTTCATAAAGATAGAGTTATATTACAAATGAATGGATCCTTTCAGCCCAAGATAGTTTCAGAATCTAACATTAACCAGTCCATCAATTTACCAGTTTTCTTTCCAAATTTTTCAAACAAGGGTGAATATCTGTTACATTTATTGGATGTTCATAGGGAACTGCATTTCTGTTCACACTGAAGAAAGGACATCAGAACTACAGATCAGTTATTTATTTCCTTTGCTGATATAAAACTGGGTTAACTTGTATTAAAAATTACTCTCACCAGATGGCTTACTGGCTACATTTCCTTTGTTTACAACAAATTGGATATCCCTTTACCAAAACAAGTTCATGCTCATTCAATCGGGTCCATAGCAACTTCCTAATTTTTCACTCGAGGGCTTCCATGGATAAAATATGTGCAGCACCGACTTGGACCGCCCCTCATAATTTTATCACTCATAACAAAGTGGATTTGGTATTCAGAGGTAGAGCCTCATTTGGCTTAAGGGTGCTTAGGAATATCCTGCCTCGAGTCCACCCTGGGATTTAGGTAGCTGGGGACTCTGTCCCATCACTTGAGGACAGAATGAAAATTGATAACATCAGATAAAGAAGTTATGTACTCACCGTAATGTTCCATCTGTGTTGTCCATTTTCATTCTTCCTTATCTCCCCACCCACCAACCTCCTCCTTTTGGTCTTTCTGGAAGAGTTAATGGATATGAAAGAATTGGCATAATCCAAGCATGGCAAAGCTCCAGACATGGCCTTGTCTAAACTTTTGCTATTTCTCTTTTCATGCTTTTTTTTGTATAAGAATTGTTTCTATATGCTTTAGCTACCAAACAAGATCTGAGGTAATTAGGGTTGGTGCATTCTGGGTAAGGGAGAAGCTTGAAAGTTCTAATTTGCCACGAGCTTTTGCAATGGCCAAGTCGGCTCTGACTGTTCAGATCTGAACCCATCATTTGAGGAAGAATAAAAATGGACAACACAGATGGAACATTATGGTGAGTATATAACTTCTTTCTTCATTTCATGTCATTAAGGTTTGGACTGAGGGGAGAGGTGTAGTAAGGAAAAAGGTAACCATAAGTAAAACAATTTATTTTCTTAACAGTATTTCTATGAAACTTTCACAAATATAAATTGCATATTTTATAATCAAGTATTTTAGTTTTTCTTGTATATGATAAAGTTATTAAAGTAAACAGATTCCTTTCTTCTCTCTCTCTTTCTTTCTTTCTTCCTTCTTTTTTTTAAGTATTAAGAAATGTAGCATTACAGAGCAAAAAAGAGAAGAAAAGCCAGACAGAAGCATGTTTAAGTTAAAAGGCTGTAATGTTGTGCTGTTCTGGTGGGGCATGGTGTGCAAAAGTACAGAAATCATAATATATGTAGAGCTGATATGTTTTCTCTTACTTCTGCATATGTGAATTTATTAAGACCCTTGGCTTAATCCAATAACAAATTTTAAGTGGAAGCAAATAAATATGAGAACATCAAATATAATGGAAAGTTTTGCATTAGCAATAAATGTTTCAGCTTGTCTTTCAGGCTGCAACAGAGGGCTCATTTTTCTTTTTTTATCCGTTTACTTTTCCATGGAGGCAATCTGATAACAGGGCAATAAACAGTAGAACACTGGTATATTCAAGGCTAAAAGTTAACGATTTCCAAAAGTATGCAAATAGTTTTCAAATCTGGGGAAGGGGGAATAAAGATAAAAAAGAACAGACACCAATTAGTGTAAGTAGAAGCACATACAATAACATGCATCTTAGCATGGATAACCTCAATGTCAGGCTAATTCGGGCCTTTGTTAGCAACTATCTGGTAAACGTGTTCCCATTAGGAGGGTTAAACTTCATTATATGAAGATGTACATAGTCACGTGTAGTTGTATTAAGTTAATAGATTATGGGGGTGTACTGGGGTGTGTTTATTTTTCGTTTGATGGTTTTTATTAAAACAAAAAGACTTGTAAAATGTGGCACAGGTTTCAATGTTGATAAGAAAAGATTGGATAAATGATTAACTTGTCAAACATTAATGGGTGCATGTACCACAAAGGCTGGAAATAGACATTTAAAAAAAGCTGCTGTATATAATAGTTGGGAATAATTACTTCTTACCATAATGGTGATACTTTCCATATTATCTTGAACTGTAAATGGTTTTACATGTATAGACAAAGAGGAAAGAATATTTAATAATATTAAGAGATGCAGCGTACAAATAGCATTAAGCATAGTTGCAGATGTTATAAGTGGAGGAAGTATATGTGGGTTTATTGTAGAATATGCCTATGTGGTGATGGTGGGAAAAAGGATAGAGATGTTAGAAGGAATTAAAAATGTGATGGTGAATATAGACATATGAATAGGTTTGTTGCAAATATAAGGTGTTGTCAAAAGATGTAGAGGAAGGAGGGAATAGTACAGAGAAAGAAGGAATGACTTTGACAAGTTATAGAGTTAGAAAAAGAATGTTGAAATTTAGAGGTTCGAAAACTGCAAAAAAAGAGAAAGCATAATTTCTCCATTTTGACAGTGAATGCTGATAGTGTAAGACATGAAGTTAGGAGAATATTAGTCTGTAAATGATGTAATAACATAATGCAGATATTGTGTGTTTGCAGGATGTAAGGTTAGTATCTCTAGCACAGAAAGCACAGATTAAAGACTTGTGGGGTTAGTAGAGAGTCCAAGTAATGAAAACTGTTTGGGAATTGTAGTATTGTTAAAAGAAAGAACTTTTAAATAGCTAGTTATGACAGTAGTTATATTAAGTAAGGTAATTATTGCAGATGTTAGAGAGGAAGTGTATGTGGGCCTGTTGCAGAATATGCTTATGTGGTGATGGAAAAAAAAGAATAGAGATGTTAGAAGGAATAAAAATGTGATGATGAACATAGACATATTAACTGTAGTAGATTTGTATATGTAACATAAACAAAAAGTTGAGAAAATAATACAATATATTTGTAGGGAATGTGATGAGATTGAGAAAGTTAAGGTTAGACAAAGAAAGGCAGTTTTCTTATAGAAGGTCAAAGGAGAATATAAATTGATTATGTATTATCAGTAGGCTTACTGGAGGTAAAAAAAAAAGGAAATGGGAAGTGGGCTTTTCTGATCATATGGCAATATGGTTAAGATTTGTGGAACAGGAAAATTATATTAAAGAAGGAAGAGTAAGACATTGATGGAAAATATAGTAGATACAGATATAATAAAAGAGGAACTAATGTGCTGGATTGTAATACCATTAGGCCATTCTGTAAATATTGAATGGAATGGTGGGTGATACTTAAGCAGAAATATATCAAGTCTTTTTGATGGTAGAAATGAAAGTAACAGAAAAAGAAAACAGAGTTTAGATGTATTTAAAGAGCATGATGAATTTATGAGTCAAGGAGAAAGCTAGGGTACTGAAGGAAAGAGAGCTATATGAAAAAAATACAGAAATGATAAAAGTCTTGATGTGTAATAAGAGGTTAGTGATTACAGAAAAAGAAATAGGTGACAGCTTTATATGTAAAAGTTATAAAAAATAAAAAAGCAAGAATAGAAAGGATAAAAAAGGAAAGGAGAAATAGTTGAGAGTCAGGAAGGTAGTTTAGAAGTTGTGGATAAGTATGTAAGAAAGTGTATGACAGGGAAAAGCAAGGCAACAGGAAGAGATGTCAGGTGGGAAAATAATAGAAGAAGAAGAAGATTACAATAATAGAGAAGTTAGATAAGATATTTAATTTAGTGAAAGAAAGTAGTTCTCTAGGTAAAGGTGACAGGGTATGATTTTTATATGGGAAATGAAAGGAAATATGAAATCATTTATGAATGTCTTAAGTGAATAGTTAACAGAGTGGAAAGTGAAGATCTGTGATCGTATTATAAAATTTATTATTTTAAGAGGAAAGGAATGTGAAAAGACACTAAGTACTAGATGCCTATAATGTTGAAAATACAGATTATAAAATTCTTATGAATTTATACAAGTCAGGGTTGCTAAGGTGATGGTAGAAATACTACATACTGCAATACATGGGACTAAGAGAAAGCAAGCTAAAGATAAGCTGTTGATAATTAAAGTTTTGGATTCTACAGTGAGGGAATGGGTCAGAAAGCATTTGACAGTGTAAAATATGAGGAAATATTGAAAGTATTAAGGAGTTATAATTTCAGTGATAAATGCCTAATAGAGTGCTAGTAAATAAATAGACAGGGGTATATTAAAGAGCAGAAAGGAGTGAAGCAAGGTTGTCCTATTAAGTGGATATTACCTATTTTAATAATGAATGTTGTGGTATTTGAAAGCAGTAGGAAAGCAATTGAAGCAAGTTGTGAGACTGAGTAAAGAGAAAAGGTCCCCCCAGTTTATGATTTACACTGATTATTTGTGATTATCATGAAAAATAATGTGCAAAAATGGGAAAAGGGGTTGAGGATGGATGGATGAAAAATAAGGGATGAATGAAACAGCATATTTTGGTAATGAAAAATGTTAAGGAAAGTTGCACTACAGATAAGTAAAGAGAAAAGCAAGGCTTTGGGGGCATGATAAAAATAGAGGGATATATTTCACTATTCAGGGGTAGGTGAACAGTTTGATTAGCATGAAGTGAGTGGTTTTCTGTGCAGTTTAATGGTTAAATTGCCAGTAAAGGGACACCTGAGATATAAGTAGCAAAATGAAAGACCATGAAAAATTTTTAATATGGCCTACATATCCCAAATGAACTTGCTTCAATCAATAAAACAAATAAAGGTTAATCCAGCACCATGGCTAGATTAACAAACCAAACAGCCCATGAAGCAGAGGTACAGAGTTTGGAACACATTGAAAAAATAATATAATTCTAACCTCCAAATCTTCAGACATCTTAGAAACATGCCTAAATAAAAGGTCAAGTTAGACAAGAAAATGTACTACACAAATTTCCAGAGCTTCATCCAAAACAACCCCAAGCTCTTCTGGTCCTCCATTAATTATCTCCTTCAACATGGCTGTGTCACTTAACCTATCCCCTCACTAAAGCCAGTCTGATATTACAGCTTCACAATTTAACACCCACTTTATTCAAGCTGTAATTTCTCTCCTAACACCTCCTCTCCAGCAGTTCATCTAACTCCAGAACCTATACATTATCAAAAAATCTTCCCCTTCCAACCAGTGCTGATTTCCACCATAAAAAGTTAGCTTCTCAAACTGAAACCAGTTACTCTTGCACTTGAACCTGCCCAGAGAATTCATCAAAATGGTTGCTGATGGTCTAGCTTACCCCATTTCCATATGAATAAACTGCTTCATTAAAGAAAAATATGTCCCTGTGCTGTGGGGGAAAAAAAATCATGCAGCCTTCCTTTGCATAAATGTGGCAACTCTTCTGACCTCTCCAACTATAGATCAATAGCCATTCTCTCTCCCTTGTCTAAAGTTCTTGAAAAAATGCATGAAATCTCAACTGCTCAAGTTCAAAACTGAAAATAATCTCCTCTCCCAGATACAACACAATTTCCATCTGCACAATAGTCACTAATTACTGCTCTCTTAATTTCATCTCCAGTATAGACCATAACAGAAAATTAGACAATCTCATCTCAACAGTATTTCTTGACATCACTACACCTTTGATACAGTTTTTCATTTAAAACTTCTACATAAACTGTCTTCCTTACCTTCCTTAAGTCTTAATCTCCCAACTCTATCAAGTCTTGAATGTTAACTGTCTGGCAGATCCCAACCAGTTAAATGGCACAATGATATCTCCTTCTTCCCTGATTCAACACGCTCTGCCAAAAAAATGACACTCTGCAACAACTCATATAGGATTGTCTTACCTCAAGTGAAGCCCAACTCTCCAGTGAACAACTATTACCAACCCACAAAAAATATAAGTTAATTAGATTTACCCCAAACAGCTTCATGAACAGAAAAATGCATTTTAACCTTACCTCCTCAAACAGTAAAAAAATGAACTCACGACCTATACCAGGCTTCCTGGGTTCATCATGGATGAACACCTTAAATTTAACTGCCACATCAAAGAAGGTGATAAAAAATAAAAAAAAAATCTGCAATTTGTTATGGGATTGAACCATACTTTACTAATTCAACTAGAAAAAAATCAGCCTTCTTATTATCAACTCTTCTCTACATTGCCCCCATTTTGGTCAACTTAAAGACCTCCTGGTTTAATCTTTTTTTATCAATGCTATAATAAAATCACTAAATTTGCTACCTATATACACTAAAAAATCACTGTCTGGCTCTTAATCAACTTCACTAGCCAGAATTATCCCGCTTCCTATCTCACAATTAGTTATCACCCACAAACTTCTCTATAAACCTGAACAAGGTGCTATTATGTGGAAGTAATAGATATAATTTTATTCTACAACTTTTTGAACTTAATGAAAGCTTTTATCAGCAAACAAATGGAGTAGCAATGGGTGCAGCAATGGCACCCAGCTATGCAAATCTATTCATGAACAGATGGGAAAAGGCTAATATTTATGCCAGTTATTAAAGAATATTATTTTATTTAAGCATTTTATAGATGATTTTTTTGGCGTAGAGAGGATATGTTGAATCATCCAGTCAATTCTTGAATTTCATAAATAGCATCAGTGCTTATTTAAGATTTACATCTAATTATGACAAAAGTAGTTTGTATTTTCTAGATGTAGCTGTTTATATAAATGTAGGAAAATTGTCCACCAAATTTTATAAAAAGGAAATACAAAGTAATGCTTATTTAGCTTTCAATAGCATGCATCCTAGGAAGACTAAGTTAAATATAATTAAAGGGCAACTGAATAGGATTAGCATGCTTACAGATGATTATTCTGATTTTATTTATGAAGGGAAAGTATTATATAATTAGCTAGAAAAAAGGGGGTACCCTAGTGAATTAATTCAAAAGGAGTTTGCTGAGGGTATTAGAATGAGAAGCAGAAATATACCCAGACAAAAAGAGAGCAACATTAATTTTAATACCACCATGCAAGTGGTTAGTAGCATAGATGAGAAAGCTATAAAAGTATGATATTTAATAACTGGAATATATTAAGCAGTTTCCCTGAAGTTAAAAACGTTATGGGAGAAAAACCTGTTTTATCAATAAAAGAGGCAGAAGCTATAAAACTTTTTTTCAGGCAAAGCTGTCTCTCCCTAGGAGAATTTCTTCTGAAATAGGGATGCTCATGTGTTTTTATTGCAATTTTTGTTCTTATTTGTAAATAGGGATCACTGAAATAAAAGTTAATGAATTTATGGTTAGGCTAAAAGGAAGGTATTCTTGTTAAGTCCAAATGTGTTGTCTATTTGATTATTTACATCACATGCAAGGATGTAAATCTTTTTATGTTGGAAGAACCACCAGGGAGCTTCATTGGAGGATTTATGAGTATTTATATGCTATATGTATTAAAAGTAGCTATAATGCTGTTAGTAAGTATTTTAATAGCAGTAATTGTGATGTTGATTTTAAAGTTGATGTCTTAGATCAGGTTATAAATTATGATGTTTTGTTTAATGCGGAAGAAGAGCTGGACTGGAGGGAGTGTGTTTGGCAGGTTAGATTAGAGGCATGTCACCCATCGGGGCTTAATAACAATGAAAATTTCAAAGTTTTTCTTAAAAGGAAGAAAGTTAAGCATTAATTATCATATTAAGTATTGTATTAAGTAATTAAATTGTGAACAATCCTGTATTTAAGTTTTGTCTGAAGAAGTCTCTGTTACAAGATGAAAGCGCTTACCAAATGCTTTTTTAAGTGTTTTGAATAAACTTCAATTTTATTTCTGCTTATAAGCTGTTTTTTTCTAGTTGTAATGTCCTATTCTATGCAACATCATATGCCTCTGTTCTCCTAGCAGACCACTTGTTTGACTGGTAAGCTATTGCATCACAAAACCAAATCAAATATTTCTGCTGGAGAATCTCTTTATTCTTCCTTTGTTTACAGAAAATGGAACTGTATCCCTCATGCCCTAAAATGAGTGTCTAATGTTAAATACTTTAAGACACAACTCAAGCAACATTTTATGGAATCTTGGCTTTCCTCATGCTCATCTCCAAGTTATAACCTCCTACACTCTTGCATTGACTCCCTCCAACTTCTCTACCACTTTTCCCTGACTGTACTATCTTTATAAGTTTTCTACATTAACATTCCCTATCCCCCACTAACTCTAAATGCCCTTTATGATCTACCTTGTATACTATATTTTTCTTTTGCTTTAACCTCTGCGTGTGTACTAATTCCAATTTCTTTGTATCTTCTGCTTATAGCCACCTCCTCAACTTTGTCTTAAATGTATTCTGTATCAGCTTCCTTCACTTCACCTTCTTAAATGTCATACCCATCTAGTCTATCCTTCCTTTTCACTATATACTATGCTGTTTTTTCTTCTACCTTCTCACATGATCCAGCAGTTCAACACTCTAGAATGTTTTACATGCACCAATGTGATTGTTCCTCCACTTCCTTAATCTTCATAATCCTCCCTTCTCCTTTCTTTTCTCCTCCTTTTACTGAACAGTCTTTCATACTTTATAATAATATTTTCATTACAATCTACTGCACCTAGTTTCTAACTACATCCCCATTTATGCTGGTCTATATCATCTGATATGTCTGCTGGTTTGTTTTTAATACTGTTAGAAAACAGAGAATACTGACCATAAATACATGTCTACTCAGAGTCAAATCATGGTGAAATGGGCCCCCTAGCAGGGTAATGGATCAGGCCCCCCTGGCAGCTGCCCCTCCCACTGCCATGCCAGTGTCCCATTACTTGACTATTTCTCCCAGTTACCATAAACACTGTTTAAACCTGGCAGCATGCATACTATTTTTTCTTTTCTTCTACAATGATTAGAAATATTTGGATTTAATTTAAAACTTTTATTTCAAATTTTATAGCACAAACACTGATAGCCATTTGCTAAACAAAACAATTAAAACAGACTTAGTATGAACAGTAAGCTTATCTGACCTTGAGACTTGCATTCAAAGAAAATGCATCAGAAAAGTAGTGGATTAAGTTTACCTTTAGGCTGTTTTCAAACCACAGATCCCTTGCATGGAATTTTAAGACCATGCATTTATGCATGTATTCTTAGATTCACTTTCCTGATTGTATTAAATTATATTCCTTGTATAATAATGCACCACTTGTTATAGTGTCTTTTAAATTTGTGGTTTTGAACATATGTGTCAGAAAAATACGTATTAATGTATATGTTTAGTGCTTATTAGAAGCTAAAAGGGTTAACACATTTCATTCTATTTTTATGTACAGCTTAGTTTTGTATGAAACTACGAGATGCTTTCTGAAACTGCAATATGCTCTCTGACCTAGTATTTGCTAGCACAGCAAAATTCATGTTTATGCCTTTTGGAAATTTACTGAGAAGCAGGTGATTATCTGCTAGGTCAGGAAAATAATGAATAGAACAATACTGTTTTCTATAATGTTATTGAACTTGAACAATCAGCTCTGTTCGTGTTATGAGAACATGCACAGCTGTAGAAAAAGATAGATACAGTTGAACAAAGACTGCTTGAAGAAATGAACTATAATCTGTACTTGCTTTGTGCTCAAATTAGCCATAGTACCTTGAATGGTAACATCACATAGTGAGAAGTTGTATCTAATCGGTGGTCTCCAAGGCCACGTTGTTTTTCTTAGGAAGTTTTTTCATAAACTTGATAGTGTCAGCAGAAAATCATGGACAAACAGCTGCTATGAAATAATATTGTAAGAACTTGTGATTTGTTACGTCAGCTTAGTAGGCAATGTCTTGTAAGAAATGTATAAGAATGGCTTCACTTCCTGATTCTAGTTAGACAAACTTTGTATTAGCACGTTTTTGTCTCCTTGCTGCAAGAATTAAAGTGCCTTAACCTGAACCTGCCATGTATTGATCTTTTTGAAGTTATTTTTTCCTTTGACAGATTGGTCCTTCGGACCGGAAACTCTCACTTCGCCTCAAGTCGGATGGGCCAGGTGGCATGAAACCGTATGGAGAAGAAACCACATTGGTTCTTCTGCTCTGAAAGACCTCCGACTGAATTGTCGTTCAAAAGAGGCCAGCCACTGTTCTGATCTGCGACTGGAGGATGAGTTAACGGTTTTTCCTCGAACCAGATGATCAATCATGGAGGCTCTCAGGTAGGGAGGAATTTACCTTTTTTCTGTTTTAGATCAGGGACTTGATTTGTATCATCTGTCAGGAGATTTGTTTGTGTACAAGTCAGGGACAGGAAGATTGCAATCTTGTCATAGATCAGGGAAACAGAATAGGTAGGCAGTTATTCTAGATAAACTGTGAAAAAGAGAAATCGTGGTACCATGTAAAAATAAGAAGGGTTACGTAACATTTTAACAGTTAGAACAATATGGGAAATAAGTGCACAAAAAGATCCCAAGATCTGCCGTTAACTGAAGATGTAAAATATATGCAATTACAGTGTGCCGACAATGTTAGGTACTATACAAAATGGGTTAATAAATATGAATTTGATGGCAAATTAGAAAAATCCTCACTTATTAAACTTGTCAAACAACTTAAAACCAATGCAAAAGGTCAGGTAAAAAAGCAACGTCAATTAGGCATTCCTCAGGCACTCAGGTGGATTGAGGAAGCAAACCGTAGGGAACAAAAGAGTAATAATTCAAAAGCAATGTTTTTAGATAAAGAGGACAATAATTTGGTAATAGCATCAGCCCCTCCACCCCCTCCACTTCCCTTACCTGAATATGAAGCGAGTGGACAAGCTGGTCCACCTACGCTATACCCGGCTGTCCCCGCGAAGCCAAGACCGTTTGTCAGAGATCCCGTCGAGACTAGGTCTCGAACACGTAACTTAAGAGGGGATATTGAGTTATATCAAATGAACAAAAATTCACGAGCTATGAGTGAAGAAGAAATATGTCCGCTCATAGAAATACCAAATCCTCAGGCAGGACAGGAAGGTCAGGACCCAACTCTCCTAGTATATAGACCATGGACACCGGAAGACATCCAGAAAGCCACAGAGGGAATTCCCCATCCAAAAGTTAATTTTAGAAAATTCTTAGAAGACTTACAGGGCATGAGGTTAAGTTATCATTTGAATGGCGAAGAAGTAGAAAAAGTAGTTAGACAAATCGTAGGTCCAGATTGGTACATGATCAGTGACAACTGGAATCCCCGTGACGCAGAACACAAGCCACTCCCACATAGCAACGCAGAGCTGGATAACAGAGTAAAAGGTCTTACAGACCGAATCTCTGAGAAATGGAAACCTAGGGCAGACTGGACTTGCATTAATCAATGCATCCAACAAGAAGGTGAAACTGTTGACAGATATTATGCTAGATTATTACAATGTTTTAATAACCATTATGGAAGGCAGATACCTGAAGACCAAACACATGATTCCCCATATGAGCAGCAGCTAAAGAATGCATTTTTAAAAAGGCAGTATTTTGCCTATAAGCAGCTTTATTACAAAGCACATGGTAGACCATCGTACAAGTAGATTACAGTCACTACTTGAATATGCTAGACATGCCGAAAGGCATTTTAACAGTAAAAAGTAAAAGAAAGCCCAAGTATTTTCTGTAGAAGATGGAGCAGAAGTTTATGTAGTACAGTCCGGGAAAAAGGGCAAGAAAAATGTCCAGGGAAACAAACAATCTGATAAGTGATCAGAGGAGTTTGAAGAGAGAAAGAAAAGGGGTGAATGTTTTAAGTGCGGAAAAAAGGGACATTTAGCAAGGGATTGCAAGCAAAACAAGAAGGTAGCCATGGAAGATAAGGAGAGTGAGGACTGACTATATGATAGTCAAGAATCAATAGAAGGGAATAACCAAGAAAAGACAAATGCAAGTGTGATAGAGGGAGTAAAGGATGTGACAGAGGAAATAGAGGAAATTCAAGAAATCGCAGATAGTGAAGAAAGTGAAATTTTAGACTTAGCATTATTGAGCCTAGAGCTCTACTTAGTAGATACGAAACTGGAAGTTACACTTCTGGTAGAGGGGAGGGAAGTTAAATTTCTGTGTGATTCAGGGGCATCTCAGACCCTGATGCATCCTTCCAAACTACCAGAAAATTCAGAATCACTCGATTACATATTAGTGAAAGCAGCTAATGGACAGCTGTATTGGGAGCCACTCTCCCATAACATAGCAATAACTGACCCCGTTTCAGGTATGACCCAGAAATGCAAAATTGTTGTTTCTGCAAAATGCCCAGTAAACCTTTTGGGCAGAGATCTTATGCAGATATTTAGCATAGCAGTAGTTCCAACTATGCAGGGTATGGAAGCACAGCGCTAAATGGATACTTTTGTAGTGTGACTGGAGGGTGAAACATTTTATTGGTACAGCCAGGACTTGGTCACGACTGGTCCAGGGGCAGTAACTGAAGAGCTGATGAACGTAGCCATCAGTAAGTTCCCCTCCCTTGACACTGATAAACAGCATTTGTTGCACTGTACTCTGTATTATTGTAGCACACCAGGACCTGATAAGGAATATGAGCAAGAACTGTTTAGAAACTATGCAAACAGATAAGTATTATGTAATCTGTACTGGGACACAGAAGGGAACAGTGTAGTTAGCTGTTCAGTGCCCCAGGAGTTCTTTGCACTTTATAAATCTAATCGATTACTACATGTTAGTTTGACTAAGGACAAGAATGTGAAATGGGCAGACCTAGGAGAAAAAGTCACAAAGTGGGAAAAACAGACGGAGTTAGAACTGTCAGAACAGGGAGTACAGAAGCAGAAGTTAAATTGGATAACACAGACACACCCAGCTGTACACTTGCAGTCTAGCAAGGACAGCTGATTAGCACTCTTACTAGAAGAGGAAGAGAATGCCTTGCGAAGCATACCAGAAACTCTCTGGTCAACAGGGAAATCAGATGTAGGACTCATTCGTACAGCAGGACCAGTTACTATCATGCCAAAATCAGCATTTAGACCACAGAAGAGACAGTATCCCTTAAGGAAAGATGCAGAAGTAGGAATAAAACCTATAATAGCAGCTTTACTTAAGGAAGGAGTACTGGTAGAATCTCCCGATTCACCATGTAATACACCCTTATTTCCTGTCAGGAAAGCAAACAGAGAATGGCGTATGGTCCAAGATTTACAAGCTGTAAATGATGCAGTAATACCTAGAGCACCTACGGTGCCAGATCCACACACCCTATTGAATGATTTGAAGCCTCAACAGAAGTATTTTTCTGTGGTAGATATTAGCAGTGCGTTCTTTTTGATACCGATACACCCTGACAGCCAACATTGGTTTGCATTCACATTTCAGGGGAAAAGGTATACATACATGCGACTATCACAGGGATATTGTGAAAGTCCAACAATATTCTCACAAGAGATGGCAAGCAACTTGGCAGGATTTACCCCTCCGAGAGGCAGTCAGATTTTACTTTATGTAGACGACATCCTGCTGGCAGCCCCCACCCAGCAAGAATGCAGAGAAGATACCATAGCATTATTACATTTTTTAGCCAATCAAGGACATAAAGCAAACAAGAACAAGTTGCAGCTTTGGAAAAAGCAGGTTAAATACCTGGGATATGTAATATCCAAAGAAGGCAGAACATTAGATGAAGATAGGAAAATAGCAATTTTACAAGCACCCAAACCGACTACCAAGAAGGAAATGATGTCCTTCCTGGGTACGACTAATTTCTGTCTGAGTTGGATTCCAGACTATGCCTTGGAGTCTGCTCCACTGACCAACTTGATATACAAGAAGCCTATGGCAGCACAAGATTTATTACAATGGACACCATAAGCAGAATCAGCTTTCTGCAAACTAAAACAATTGATAGCATCCTCATTAGTTTTAGGATTACCAAACTATCATAAATGCTTTTTCCAAACTGTAGATTGTAAGCAAGGTTATATGACATCCGTGTTAGCACATCAACATGGGGACAAACAACGCCCCATAGCTTACTATTTATCACAGCTGGACCCAGTGGCACGATCCCTGCCCCACTGTGTAGAAGCAGTAGTCGCAGCTGCAATGCAGTACAGGCTTCAGCCTCAGTAGTGTTGTTCCACCCTCTCACATTGAGAGTGCCCCATGCAGTCGCGATTATTTTACTGCAAGAAAAAGTAGCATATCTTTCTCCTGCTAGACATCTTTCCTGTATGACTATACTGTTGAGCCAACCTCATATGACAATTGAACGATGTACAACTTTGAATCCGTCTACCTTGCTCCCAATCCCTGCAGACGGCACACCACACAGCTGCCTGCAGGAGATTGAGCAAAAGACACTGCCTAGAAAAGATCTAATGGATGTTCCCTTGGATGATGCCGAGGTGACATATTACGTGGACGGCTCATGCAGAAGGGGTCCTACATGGCAGAACCTAGTAGGGTATGCAGTAGTTTCTGATATTGAGATTTTAGAAGCAAAGTCTTTATCACACAACTTATCTGCACAAGCAGCAGAATTGATTGCCTTGACAAGGGCATGTACCTTGGCAAAGGGTAAATGTGTAAACATTTTTACTGATAGCCAGTACGCTTTTTCTACTGTACATGTTTTTGCACAACAGTGGAAGAATAGAGGAATGATAATATCTACTGGCAAACCGATTAATCATGCGCAGTTTATTTTAGATTTGTTAGAATCTATTCAGTTACCTCAGAAAGTAGCTATTTGTAAATGCGTAGCTCATACCAAGCAACAGGATAGGATTTCAAAAGGTAATGCGAGAGCTGATACAGCTGCAAAGCAGGCAGCTTCAGCTTCAGAAATATTTCTTTTGAGTGAGGAATTACAACCTTCTGAGATTTTAGATTTAGAAATGTTGAAAACAATGCAGACACTTACTACGAAAGTAGAAAAACAGAAATGGATAAAACGAGGAGCAATTCTTGAGAAAGGGCTGTACATCTCCAAAGAAGGAAAACCGATTTTGCCATCTAATTTGTTTAGATATGCAGCTTTGTTGAGCCATGGGCAGTGCCATGTCTCAACAGGGGGGATGGTACAGTTAGTGAATCGAGTGTTCACAACATATGGATTTATAAACTACACTAAAAAGTTTTGTGCGGCATGTCATGTTTGTAATAAGCATCGTGCACAAGGGGCATTGAAGCCTAAGCAAGGGAGTTTCCCTGCACCACCGTACCCATTCCATACTATCTGTATGGATTTCATAGAACTGAACAAATGTGAAAATAAGAAGTATTGTCTTGTCATTACAGATATGTTTTCCAAATGGGTGGAAGCTTTTCCAACCAAAAATCCAGATGCAGCTACTGTTGCAAAAATTCTTGTTAGGGAAATTATTCCTAGATTTGGCATACCGGAAAAGATCTACAGTGACAATGGCACACACTTTGTAAATCAAACTATACAACAGTTGAGCTGATATTTTGGAATTTCTTTGAAAAACCATTGTGCATATCATCCACAATCTGCAGGACTAGTAGAGAGGCATAATGAGGTTTTAAAAAGTAAACTTAGGATGTTAATTAGTGAGACACAAAAAAATTGGGTGCACTGCCTGCCTCTGGCACTGTTGAGCATGAGAACTGTGCCAAATGCAAAGGGGTTAACTCCTTTTGAAAAATTATTTGGGAGGGCATATTATATACCTCAGTGGAAACCTCTCATGCCTGCAGACCAGGAGGCAGACAGTTCACTCGCAGAATATATGAGACGACTTCTAAGTAATAAACAACTTTTGCAGTTAAATTCTGTTTCAGATAAAGAACAAACCAGACCAACGGAAGCAGCAGTAGTCCCAGGTACATGGGTCTGGGTGAAGACCATACAGAAGAAGAATTGGACGTCACTGAAGTGGGAATGGCCATACCAAGTGCTACTGTCAACACCCACTGCAGTCAAGATCGCAGAGCAAGTGTCCTGGATTCATCTGACACACTGTAAACTGGTTAAAAACTTTGAACTGGACAAAAAACTTGTTACTGTTACACAACAAGAACAAAATGACCAGATATGGAGCAAATAGGAATGCAGAACAACCTCAGAAGTACTGCATGATCATTCTGTTAACTATACTGATAACAATAATCTTTTTACTGTGGCCTTTGCTTTTTCCAGCCACACGATGAGCTGAACTGAATAAACGTGATGTGTTACTCATAGACTGGCATCCAAACTTTAACACTTACCAAGCGATCAAACATGTGTATGCTGAGACTTTTAATGTTTCAAATTGTTGGGTTTGTACAGCTATACCAACAGCATACGGGGGATTATTAATGACTGCTGTCCCCCTAGGGGTCAATGAGACCTGGGAAAATTTGATTTTTGATACTACAACTGTAAAATCACAAGACAAAATAGCATTGTACCTGCCTGTTACACAAAAGGGAATTGTGTGTTTTTACAAAAATTATACTGCTCAGGTGGATTGGAGCAATTGTAATGTGACTGTTCCTTACAAATGTTATACCAAAGCTAATAATGCAGGTTCTATTTGTGATACAAACTATGACTCATTTCTTGAATCAATGCACAAAACAGTTAATGAAGTACAACATAATCCTGTTCTTTTTAAGCAACTATCTATCATTGATAGAAAAATGTTTCATGCAGGGCAAGTATATATTAATACTAAAGTAGAGGATTGTTAATTTGTGTGTGGGAAAAAAGCATACAAATGGTTACCTGAGAATTGGTCCGGCAGTTGTTTTTTGGGTTACCTGGTTCCGGCCATACGACACACTGCAGTTTTGCCTCAAGGAAGAATTTGAAATGTCAGAGAGGTCACCAAGAAACCTGGAAATCCAATCAAGAAACCTGAGAATCCAGTGGGATGAATCGAAGCAGGCTGGAGAAACCATAACTCCGTAAAAAACAAAGATAAACTGACACACATGGACTGGAGTGACACTATTATATCATGGGCAGGTATAGCTCCTGCATACGACGCAGTAAAATTGATTTGGGAGCTGAGAAAACTGTCAAAACTTCTCAAAGTAATGAGCAATGCAACTTTTTCTGCTCTCGAATTAGTAAGTGATGGACTGAACGCTATGAGAACTGTGGTGCTTCAAAACCGCATGGCTCTTGACTTCACCCTAGTGGTGAAAGGCGGTACTTGCACTTTAATAAAAGAGGAGTGTTGTTCATATATTCCTGACAACCAGCATGAGATAGACGACCACTTTGAGGTAATTCAGCAAGTGTCAGCCATGACCAAACCAGGCCCAAACCCACTGACGGATTTTTTACAGAATTTGTTTGGGGGGTGGGGTACCATCCTAATGAACATCCTGATTGCCATTTGTGTGGGATTACTCCTATTAGGAGTGTGTGTTTGTTGTGGTATTCCCTGCATGAAAAGATTAATTAAAGATTTTATAGACATGTCAGTTTCTGAGACTTTGTATCAAAGTACCGAATTTGAAGAACTGTTGAAAAATGAAACACTTTCATAAGTTTAAACTGAATGACTCTTAACTGCAAATCCTGAACGGAAGAGGCTAGGAGAAGAAGCAAACTATTTATGCTTTTGAAAATAGAATAAAAAGTATTAACAGGGGGAAATGTCAGAAAAATATGTATTAATGTATATGTTTAGTGCTTATTAGAAGCTAAAAGGGTTAACACATTTCATTCTATTTTATGTACAGCTTAGTTTTGTATGAAACTACGAGATGCTTTCTGAAACTGCGAGATGCTCTCTGACCTAGTATTTGCTAGCACAGCAAAATTCATGTTTATGCCTTTTGGAAATTTACTGAGAAGCAGGTGATTATCTGCTAGGTCAGGAAAATAATGAATAGAACAATACTGTTTTCTATAACGTTATTGAACTTGAGCAATCAGCTCTGTTCGTGTTATGAGAACACGCACAGTTGCAGAAAAAGATAGATACAGTTGAACAAAGACTGCTTGAAGAAATGAACTATAATCTGTACTTGCTTTGTGCTCGAATTAGCCATAGTACCTTGAATGGTAACATCACATAATGAGAAGTTGTATCTAACCGGTGGTCTCCAAGGCCACGTTGTTTTTATTAGGAAGTTTTTTCATAAACTTGATAGTGTCAGCAGAAAATCATGGACAAACAGCTGCTATGAAATAATATTGTAAGAACTTGTGATTTGTTACGTCAGCTTAGTAGGCAATGTCTTGTAAGAAATGTATAAGAATGGCTTCACTTCCTGATTCTAGTTAGACAAACTCTGTATTAGCACGTTTTTGTCTCCTTGCTGCAAGAATTAAAGTGCCTTAACCTGAACCTGCCGTGTATTGATCTTTTTGAAGTTATTTTTTCCTTTGACAATAGGTTCATAGGATGATACTAGGATACTGGCCTGGAGGCCCTTATAAACCTAGCCAAGAATTTTGCCCATGTTCCCTCAAAGTCAGCACCTGTTTCCCCTGTCCAGCAGGGACACAGGTGGAATCTCAGGGGTATATTTTCTGTTTCCCATCCAGTCATCCAGGTTTCTCTTAAAGAGGGCTAGCAAGGTACTCTGCTTGACATGGAGAGAGAGTCTATTCCACAGACAGGAGAGTCTTTGGGAAATAAATCTATTCTGCCAACAAGTTCTATTAATGTCACAGACCAGGTTAAGGCCTTGCATGCGGGTTGTGCGAGTGGAGTTTCTCTTATGGCTATGCAGCAACTTCATCAATGCTTTGTCTGAAATGGCCTTGTATGCCAGACACAGGTCACCTCTGAGCAGTCTGTATGAGATTGTGTAGAGGGATAAGGCTTTTAGCCTAACATTTTTCCAATATGCAATGAAACAAAATGTATGAACCAATAATGACAAAACTACCAATTTCAGAACATTTCACCCTACCAGGCCACTCAAACATCTGCCATTACAATCCACCAATATCAGTCAATATGCGCAATCTCTGCAGAAGTAAAGCTAGTGCAAATAATTCCACAATAAAGAGATCTGTAACTGATGAAGAGGTTGATGATGGCAAACAACTTTAAATTTTAGTGTTTTGCCCACAAATTCAATGCCTGCTGCCCTTGAAGAATAAATTGACCATGTTACCTTAAAAAATGGTAAGCTGGTAATAATGTAATAGGGAATGGCTGGCAAACTGAAAACAAGTTCTTAGTTACTAGGCATCTCAAACAAAGAAGGTTGCACAGAGGAGTGGAGCAACCCCATCCCCCCTTAAATTGTACCACACTATCCGCAATCCAGCTACATGGTGTGGGAGTAGAACCCATAGCCTTCTACACCAAAGGTAATTTTGCTACCAGTTGTGCTGCTAATATTATTTTCAAATTCTATAGCACAAACACTGATTATGGTCATTTGCTAAACAAAACAGTTACACATTGAAAACAGACTAACATGAGCAACAGTAAACTTCTCTTCACTTGAAACTCATATTTCCTTGAAAATGCAATGAAACTCACAATTCCTTTACCCCAAGCAAACTTCAAATAATTTTTCCTCTGGTAGTTAGCAAATGTTGGATGTGTGATGGAGAAGAAAGAGGTAACTGGAAACATATGTTTGGGGAATGCCATGAATTGGAAAATTAAAAAAAATTACCTACAAAGTACTCTTTCAGAAATATTGGGTGAGCAAATGCCAGTAAGTAAAGAAATTATTCTTTTGAGCTGTGATACAGGATCTGAATTGCATAGAAATAGTAAGGCCTTATTAAATTTAATTTTGTTGGCTGCCAAAAAAAGCAATTACTAAAAAATGGAAATCAAAGCCTGCACCAACTGTATCTGAGGTATAAAATATTATAAAAGAGATAAAAAGAACTAGAAGAGAGATCTTTAGAAAAGGGAAGGAACAAATTGCATAGACGTAACTGGAAATTGTGGGAACAGTACATGCATAATAATGTTCAGGAGGAAGAGGAGTAATACTTATGGAAATTCAGGAATTCAGCAATATTTTGTAATGTTGAACTGATGATAGTAGCAAAGAAAATCCATGTGATGTATATTGTATTTAAATGTAAAAAAATGATAAAAAGTGTTTTCTTTTCCATTAGTGCATGTTTGCCTATGTCTTAAGTGATAATTTAATAAAGGTGTTAAAAAATAAACTCATAATTCCTTGAAAATGCACCCTGGATGACGGTCTAGAAGTTGGTGTGGAGAATTCAGGCTCTTGTCACCTGTAATCAAGGTACAGTGTTGAGCCTGAACAAGTTAACTAACCTACCATCCCTAACTAGTTCATTTCACATATGCACCCCTACTGAAGGAATGTCTTACTTGTATATCATGGAAGTTCTCCATGTCTGTATTTGCTCATCTCTCTCATGGCAGTTTTCCATATCTATGTCCACTTGTCTCTCTTATGGTAGTTCTCTATGTTTAAATCCTGTGCAAAAGCAGAACAGTTCCAACATTTAAATCTGCATTGCTGATCGTGTGCCTTACTAAAGACTCATGCACAGACACTAAGTACATTCTTAGATAAGAAATTGCATGTAGAGTGCATCCTTAAAGAAGAAAAATGTATTTTTTATTTGATTACATTAAATGTTGTGGCAGCCCCCGGCCAGTGGCCCCCCTCCACCCAGTAGGCACTAGGCAGGCTACCTAGGTCACTTAGTGCCAGATTTGGCTCTGTGGCTAATATATTCTCTGTCTCCTTTTTTCTCCTCTTTCCCAAGTTAGTATTGTAGATTTTAATCTCCTTGCTGTATTGTTCTATACTATTTCCCATTGCCTTATAATTCATATAGTCTTAATGCTTTGTAAATAGTTTGTATGTATACTTTCAGTGTTTTTAATTAATTGTGATGTATTTCTATTGATATTTTTTCTTGTGTGATATCTTTAAACAATGTTTCTGTACTATGCAGAGCTTTTTTCTGTGGGTCTCCACTGAAAATGGCCCTTTTTGGTCCAACCTGGTAAACCAATGCAAAAAACAATAAATAAACAGAGAAAACAATGGAGCGTGTTTTAATAAATGTAGGAGGATGAAGGTGTTTTGAGAAAAAATTCTAGAAGAATACACATATTACTGTTTTCAAAAAATAAACATGGACATTTTGATATATGGGGAGTAAAATGTAGACGATTATGGTCAGTTTGACAATCATAACCTGTTTATTATGTTTTCGAAACAGAAATGCCAAGAAGGTTAATCTTGGCATCCATGTCAAGAACACATAATTAAGGGGCATTATCGGAGACCAAATCATAATTCTTTGTAGTGCATGAAGCTCTATCTGCTCCATGTACTACGGTTACAGGGGAAAAAAACGAGAAGTGTTTTGTCAGCTTTCAAAGTTTAAAGCACTTAGCACTGTCAGAAAGACAGTGCAAACACAGTCTCCTAATGTTCACACTCACCTTCTATGCCTTTCAGCTGTCCTGATTTTTGCAGAATGTCCAGATTTTTTGTGTCATATGTTTGGTCTGTTCCTCATAAAATGTATTGTTTTTCAGGGAAATCGCCAAGGATTGAAATCACTAAATAAAGAAATAATTTGAGTTTCAGACTTTGTATTTTTCACAAAATCGATGCTAACAACAAATCCTTTTATTCTAGCAACTTTCTGAGTTTAGGCAGAAGAAGTCAGGGATCTGTTACCAGCACAGACACCAGGGAGAAACAAATCTTCATTGTCGTTTGCTGATCAGCACGGGCAGATTTGACTATCAAGTGCAAGACCTGACCTTAACAAGTCAAGCAGGAGGTGTTTAATATTTGTTAAGACTGGATCTTGAAATATAGTAGAGTTTAACTGATTTGTTTTTTTCCAGATACTGGAGTGCAGTCAATGTGCTCCATGTACTACAATGTTATAAAGATGCAAAAAGAATGGATTGAATATTGATGGAGCAATTTAAGAAAGTATGGCAGTGTGAGTAATTACTGTATAATAAATTATGGAGCTGTATGGTAGGGCTAAGTAGAATAATATTATGGTTCTAGAGAAGAGATGAATTGTAAGAAAAAGAGAAAGATAATTGTTTTATTTATTGAATATGGTGTTAAAATGTATGAAAAGTATATTGTTGCTTTGAAAAATAAAAGGAAAAATGTGAATTATGTGAAATATATTCCCAGGAAGTCAGAAACAGCCCCACTGTTGGTAGTTAAAAGCTACAGACTGTTTCCATGATCATGAAAATCAATTCAGAGAGAGCTTATTATTGCTAATTTGCATATTTCTGAATTGCACATGATTACAGCAAGTGCAAATCAGTAATCACGTCAGATGGCCCATGCATTGCATTGACACAGGCACCATTCCATTCACTCTCGTACACACATGCAGACATTCAAATGCACACATACACCTGAAATAGCTCTTACCTGCCCCTAAGCTGACACAATGTTCCTGATGTATCTTCTTTTTTTTTTTTTTTTTGAATTTGCTTTTTATTTCGTTTTCCATAGTTGTATAAGGGATTAAAAAAAAGAACAGTTAATACATAACAGAAATAAATAACAATGGATTTACATAAGGTCAAATAACACATATTATGCTGTATTTCACAATTTTCTGTGAGGTTATCCTTATTTATATAGCGTTTTAACTAAATTTAAGCAAAAAGAAAAGTACCTCTTCCCCTTTCTAACAAAACTTCATTCAATGGCAAAGCATGTCATGTAATAAGTGAAATAAGAGTAACAATAAGAGAATAATAAGAAGTAATTTATATAATTTTTTACCATTGACCATTGTTATCTAATATGTAGAAGTATTGTAATTATCTCTCTAAATCTAACAAGGGAAACTATTTACAATATTTACATTATTTACATGTCACTCTCGAAGGGTATTTTGGTAGAGTTTAAGGTTGTATGAAGGTATTAATGGAATTCAGTATACTTAATACAATTGAGATAGCGTTCATAGAAAACACAATGGATGGTCTCCAAAGATTGGAAGAGGGGTTGACAATTAAATGTGCTGATGTATCTTCTTATTTTTATTTATTTATTTATTTATTTTATTTTACATTTGTTGACCGGGCTAGTCTAGCTGGATACATTTCCATTTTCAGTAGAGGCCCGGGGAGAAAAGTTCCACACAAATTTTAACAAAAAAAAGTCAAAAATAAACAAGCAAATGGACAAATCATCATAGATGAAAAGACAAATAAAAAAATATATAGTACCCAATAACAGGTATACACATGAAGAGAATCACATTTCTAAGAATAACATTATTAGCTGTAATAACATCAAGAACAAGGCACAAAAACAGAGAGCAAAATTGACTTATAATATTATATAGAACTAATCTTAGTAACAAAAGGAGAAAGAGAAACACTAAACACATTTGTCCCTGCTTTCTTTAATCATGGATTCATACAGTCAGTCAGGAATGCCAGAAATTATTTAATTTCATTCTTTTTATTGTTTGTAAAGTGCATTGTTGTCGAAAGATTTTACTCTTCTAACATATTCTGGAAGAATCACACCAAGTTCTTGTAAGCAAGTAAAACAGCTTTATTTTACATGCATGGAGACCTGCTACATGATGGTAGTATGCCAGCAGTCTGGCTACTTGTACTTTGAGTTCTCCTTATATAGACCCTCCTGCACGTACATACACGTAGCACAGAGAACATTCATTAGAAGTGATAGTTTGATTACTTGTTTTTACCAGCCAGTACCACAGTTATTCTTGCACCATTAACTTTCTTATCAGCAGTTTAATATTAACTTCTGCATTCCTCAGTGATCAACATTTTCCAGAACATTTCAGTTTGCACGCAGTGAACATTTTTCTGCTTAACCCTTTATATACAGAATACAAAATATGTTGAATTTCAGTATTTTTCCACATTTCCCCCCTTACAACATTTTGTATACTGTTTATTTTACACAATCCCAGATACGTTGTATACCTTCTCATAATCAGAGAAGTATGCTTTTGTAGCATTGGCAGAGATAACCTTCGATATTATCATTTTGATACATGGTATGCAACAGCAGCCAAGCAGCAAAAATATGACTGCACCAACACATACATCAATTAAAATGTTCATCAACACAGAACCCCAGTTTCCAAACAGGTTTTGGAAAAAGTCAGTCAAGGGGTTTGGACCAGGTTTAGTCAGTTCAGAAACTTGTTGAATTATTTCAAGATGGCTCTGAATCGTATGCTCGTTATCAGGAATGAACGAGCAGCACTCCTCGTGTATGAGAGCGCAAGTACCTCCTTTCGCCGCTAGGGTGAAATCAAGCGCCATACGGTTCTGCAACACTACTGTTCTCATCGCCGTTAATTCGTCCGCCACCAATTCTAGCGCTGAAAATGTCGCATTACTCAGAGTCTCTAACAGTTTTGACAGTTTTCTCAGTTCCCAGATGAATTTTACTGTCCCATACGCTGGCAAAATACCAGCCCAAGCAATTACATCATCGCCTAGGTCCATATGTGAGAGTCCTTTGCTGCTGACGTGTGCCAAGTCATGGTGATAAATCCATGACGCATCAATGTTACCTACGGGATTAATAGGTTTATTAAGAGAACATGCATTTCGTATTTTACCTTGAGGTAATGCATTTACGTGTCTGATAGCTGGTATCAGATATCCCAAAAAACAACTTCCTGACCAGCCATATGGTAACCATTTATATGCTTTCCTACCACAAATAAAATAATCATTCGTTTTGATGGTGATATTAGTTGCAAATTCATAACTCCCATTTGGCTTTAGCCCCTTAAATAACAGGCCATATACATACAGCATTTTTTCAACAAAACTAGTATCATTTACATTGATGTCTTTTTTTATAGCTCCAAACTTGGTCTCACATTGCCCTTCTAGGGTACAATTATGAACTATTGTCAAATTACATTGGCTCAGCCCCACCTTAACTTTTCCAATCTTTTGAAAACACACTGTTCCGTTTTGGTGCCCCAGAAAAGGCAGCGCCACCTTGTCTCTCAGTGGTACTTCTGTGGTTTCAAACAACAAATTATTCTAAGTATCATTTGTTCCCAGAGGGGCTGTCCCTAACATTAAGCCACTATGTACAGTAGGTATTGCAGTACATACCCAACAATTTGAGACATTCATTGAGGATGCATATGCATATTTAATCGCTTGATATGTATTAAAGTTTGGATGCCAGCTGGTGTGTTTGTCTCTTTTTGAATGGCTAGCTTCATTAAAAAACAGAAATGGCCAAAACAGAAATATTACAATCACAATAGTTATAAACAATAAAATATTGCAATAGAACCATTTTCTCTTATTCTCATTATTGTCCTTCATGGTTACTGCTGTCTGTTTGTTCCCCAGGGGGATTCAAGTTTTTATCTAACTTAAAATGTTTTACAATGCGTTAGGTGGATCCATGGGGACCTTTCTTTAATCCAAACTGCCGTTGGAGTTGCGATGACTTCCGTGATTTTGTCGTCTCTTGAACCTGAAAAACAATCATTCGTTAAACAGCTGTTAGTATTGGTCAGCATTTTCCTCATGCTATTTCCTCACCCCCCTCACGTTCCGCAGGCAACAAGTTTTGCCACTGCGGGACATAATAAAGTCTCCCGTACAATAACTCAAATGGGGTGACTCCTTTTGAGGTGGGAGTTGTCCGCATGGAAAGGAGGGCTAGGGGTAGACAGGTAATCCAAGACTGCTGTGTCTCGGCCATGAGTTTTCTTAACTTGCCTTTTAGAATGCCGTTGTGGCATTCCACCAACCCTGCTGACTGTGGGTGGTAGGCACAATGGTGTTTCAGTTCAATTTGGAAAACTGTAGACAGTTTCTGAATGATCTGATTGACAAAATGCGTGCTGTTGTCAGAGTAGATGCGTGTAGGAAGTCCAAAGTGCGGGACGATGTGATTGACCAAAATTTTAGCCACTGTCTGAGCATCCGGATGTGTCACTGGAAAAGCCTCAACCCATTTAGTAAATGCATCTACTATCACTAACACAAACTTCTTTAGTTGTGCCGGGGTCAATTCGATGAAGTCCATACATATTGTATGAAATGGATAGGGGGGTGTTGGAAATGATGCCGGGGCAACTCTGACCCTGCCCCCGTGGTATTTAGCACATACTATGCAGGATAGACAAAAACGTTTTGCATATGCAATGAAACCCTTGGTCCAAAAGGTAAGGTGGATAATTCTAACCATAGCTGCAGGGCCCAGATGGGAAGGGCCATGCACGACTAGTGCTGCATACCTAAAAAGATTAGTAGGCAAAACATATTTATTATCTGGTCCCACATAGATTCCTTTGTTCTGTCTAACACCATACCTAGTCCAGCGTTGTTTTTCCTGTACTGTGCTAAGTTCCTGCATGACTTGTAAGGTTTGTAAATCAAACTTATCTGTTGGTTGTAATTCTGTAGGTGTGGTTTCAAGTGAAAAGGTACTGGACATAGCTGCCTCTTTGGCTGCTTTGTCTGCTAGGGCTTTACCAAGTGATACCGAGTCCTTAGCACGGGTATGAGTAGCGCATTTACAGATGGCCAAACCCCGTGGCCGTTGAACGGCTTGTAGTAATTCAAGGATTAGTTCTTTGTGCATGATGTCTTTCCCCAAGGTTGTAACCACCCCCCTATTTTTCCATTGCTGAGCAAACACATGTACCGTAGAGAAGGCATATTGACTTGGAAGTCCAAAGTGAGGGACGATGTGATTGACCAAAATTTTAGCCACTGTCTGAGCATCCGGATGTGTCACCGGAAAAGCCTCAACCCACTTAGTAAATGCATCTACTATCACTAACACAAACTTCTTTAGTTGTGCCGGGGTCAATTCGATGAAGTCCATACATATTGTATGAAATGGATAGGGGGGTGTTGGAAATGATGCCGGGGCAACTCTGACCCCGCCCCCGTGGTATTTAGCACATACTATGCAGGATAGACAAAAACGTTTTGCATATGCAATGAAACCCTTGGTCCAAAAGGTAAGGTGGATAATTCTAGCCATAGCTGCAGGGCCCAGATGGGAAGGGCCATGCACGACTAGTGCTGCATACCTAAAAAGATTAGTAGGCAAAACATATTTATTATCTGGTCCCACATAGATTCCTTTGTTCTGTCTAACACCATACCTAGTCCAGCGTTGTTTTTCCTGTACTGTGCTAAGTTCCTGCATGACTTGTAAGGTTTGTAAATCAAACTTATCTGTTGGTTGTAATTCTGTAGGTGTGGTTTCAAGTGAAAAGGTACTGGACATAGCTGCCTCTTTGGCTGCTTTGTCTGCTAGGGCATTACCAAGTGATACTGAGTCCTTAGCACGGGTATGAGCAGCGCATTTACAGATGGCCAAACCCCGTGGCCGTTGAACGGCTTGTAGTAATTCAAGGATTAGTTCTTTGTGCATGATGTCTTTCCCCAAGGTTGTAACCATCCCCCTATGTTTCCATTGCTGAGCAAACACATGTACCGTAGAGAAGGCATATTGACTATCCATATAGATAGTGACATTCCTGTCCTCCGAAAGGAGACATGCCCTTGTCACAGCAATCAGTTCCGCTGCTTGAGCGGATAAGTTCCCGGGGAGTGGTCTTGCCTCTATTATCTGAGTTGCAGTAGTAACTGCATACCCTACCTGCGTGGTGCCTGTTTCTGTTTTGCGTGCTGACCCATCTACAAACAATGTCCAGTCTGCATGTAGTAAGGGTTGATCTTTAAGATCCGGTCTTGGTAGAACTTTAGAATGTATAAGATCTAAGCATACATGCGGGATACCGTCTACAGCAACGGGTAGCAATGTCGCTGGGTTTAAGGTAGTGCATCTCTCAATTGTCATGCGTGGCTGTGATAACAGCATAGTCATACAAGATAAATGTCAGCTAGGTGACAGAAATGTTAACTTGTCCTGCAGAAGGATGACTGTTACGGAGTGCGGGACTTTAACGTAAGATCATGGAACAATACCAACATGGCAGACGCTTGTACCGCCAAAGCGGCTGCAATTATTGCTTGCACACAGTGTGGTAATGCTCGTGCTACTGAGTCTAATTTGCTAGATTAAAATGCCAATGGTCTTAACTTATCTCCATACATTTGCATTAAAACAAATGTCATAAATCCCTGCTTGCAATCTACAGTCTGTAAAAAGGTCTTACTGTAATCTGGAAACCCCAATGTCGCTGACCCAGCTATCAGTTGCTCGATTCTAGTGAATGCCCATACTGCCTTGTCTGTCCAGTGCAGCAAATCTTTTGCCGCCATCGGTATTGCAAAAATTAAGTCTGATAGCGGGTGCACTTCTTCGGTATAGTTGGGAATCCAACTACGACAGAAGTTCGTAATGCCTAAAAAGGACATCATTTCTTTTTTTGTAGTTGGCATGGGGGCTTGTAAAATAGCATTCTTTCTACTGTCATCTAATCGCCTGCCCTTCCCAGAGATAGTATAACCCAGGTAACGTACTTCTAATTTACAAAATTGTAACTTAGACTTAGTTACCTTATGTCCTTCGTGTGCCAGAAAGTGTAGTAGTCGAATAGTCTTGGACTTACAGAGTTCTTCCGTAGTCGCGGCCAGGAGGATATCATCCACGTACAGCAGTAGGTGGCACCTTTGAGTGGGTTGGAACTGAGCCAAATTGGTGGACATCTCTTGTGAGAAGATGGTCGGACTTTTGCAGTATCCCTGCGGTAACCTGGTATAGGTATAACGCTTGCCCATAAACATAAATGCAAACCAAAATCTACTATCTTCCTGCAAGGGAATAGAGAAAAAGGCATTACTGATATCAATTACAGAAAAGTAGTTATCCGTTGGAAGGATATCGTTCAGCAGAATAAATGGATCCGGGACCATGGGGGCTCGAGGTACCACTGCGGCATTTATTGCCTGTAAGTCTTGTACCATCCTCCATGTCCCATCCGTTTTTTTTTTTTTTTTTTTTTGTTTACTGGAAATAAGGGCATCTTACATGGTGAGTCTGTGCACGGAATTAATACTCCAGCTTTCAAAAGCACTATTTGGGTCAATTCTCCTTGCCACCACCCCAGTGGAGGTTGGGACGGCTGCTATGCCGAACACTTGCATTAAATCTCTTCCTAGTAAATTTACTAGGCAGATTTTTGAAATTATTACTCGGAACCGTATGGTTTGGTTCATCTCTGGGTTGGTAAACCACAGAGGTTTGGACAATGGCTCTTTGTAAATACGACCATTTGCTGCTTTTACAAGCACATATTCATCCGAGGTAACGTCGGATGATATGGCAGTACTTCTGACTAACGTTCGTGAAGCCCCTGAGTCACAGAAAAATTCTATGTCTCGGCCCTCAACTTGCAATGTGATCAATGGTTGGGATTCCAATTGCATAGTTGATGCTAGTGCTGTTAGATTTACCATTTGATATTCCTCATTTTCTGCCATTTCCTGTCCCCACCCATCGCCTTCACGTGTACCTACTTCCCCATTCTCACTTTCTTCTTCTTCCTCATACCCTCCATCTACGTCTTCTTCCGCGGTTCGCGGAACCTTGAACTAACATTAAAGTTCCATCTTCACTAACTGTAAAAAGTCTGGGCTTGTTAATCTTTGTTTTCCTTCAGATATTTCTCAGCATGTCTAGCATACTCCATAAGGGGCTGTAGATGCGCTGTCCTGTGTGTGATCATATGTTTTTGTATAAAGTTACCAATGGCTGTCTGGCAGCCCTTTAGGAGTGCATTTTTCAATTGCTGTTCATAGGGCGAGTCATTTTCCTGATTTTCTACCTTAATTAACCCACTATGAGCATCAAAACATTGTGTGAGACGATGTAGATAATTGTCTACAGTTTCGTCATCTGATTGAACGCATTGATTAATGCAAGTCCAATCTGCCTTGGGGTTCCAATGTTCTTCTATTTTATCTAAGAGAGTCTTTATTCTAGTTCTACACACTTGGAAGTTTTATTATCTTCCTTTTTAACAAAGTACACATCTCTTTCACTTGAATTACCACACCCTTTTTTTTTTTTTTAATTTTGTTTCCTATGTCTCTTATGCTTCCTCCAGCCATTTCTGTGCCTGGGGAAACCCCACCTTCTTTTGATTCCTTGTCTTATTTCCTGCCTGTTTGTGCAGTAATCTTACTAGATTTTGACATTCTGACTTATTTAAATGTCCACTAAACCCATGATCTTTTTTCCATTTATCTAAATATTTTACATTCTTTGGGTGTAAATCAAACATAAACTTTTCATCTTCAGTTTTGTCGTCGCCTTTGGCGCAACTGGTTCCTGTTCCCATTTCTCTTATGAGAAACTATTCCTGTTCCTGAGATCTCTTGTATATGGAATCTATTCACATATACTCCTTATATTTGAGAAAATTAAATTTCTCCCTTGACTAGTCCCTTAAAATTTAGACAAAAATTCCAATCAGAAACAACAACAAAAAAAAAAATAGCGTTTTGCTTACCTTTGTGATTCCTCCGCCCTGTTTCGCTGCCACCTCACGGATTGAATCTGGAAAAAGTGACTGGCCTCTAATTTCGACCTGTTTCAGTTGGAGGTCTTTTGTTTGAGGAGAGCCTGATCTCTCTCCACCTGCGCAGGTTTTCAGCCTCTCTTTGTTCGATTCGTGCCGTGCAGGGGCCGCCCTAACGTTGGGCGCCAGTTATGTCAAAAGATTTTACTCTTCTAACATATTCTGGAAGAATCACACCAAGTTCTTGTAAGCAA
The DNA here is from genome assembly GCF_019279795.1 of Protopterus annectens. Taxonomy (NCBI): domain Eukaryota; kingdom Metazoa; phylum Chordata; order Ceratodontiformes; family Protopteridae; genus Protopterus; species Protopterus annectens. Next base: position 333,265,000 of record NC_056746.1, read on the forward strand.
GTAAAACAGCTTTATTTTACATGCATGGAGACCTGCTACATGATGGTAGTATGCCAGCAGTCTGGCTACTTGTACTTTGAGATCTCCTTATATAGACTCTCCTGCACGTACATACACGTAGTACAGAGAACATTCATTAGAAGTGATAGTATGATTACTTGTTTTTACCAGCCAGTACTACAGTTATTCTTGCACCATTAACTTTCTTATCAGCAGTTTAAGATTAACTTCTGCATTCCTCAGTGATCAACATTTTCCAGAACATTTCAGTTTGCACGCAGTGAACATTTTTCTGCTTAACCCTTTATATACAGAATACAAAATATGTTGAACTTCAGTATTTTTCCACAATTGTGATGCTCGACCTGCTGCTCTATTAACTTTTTAAAGTAATGGTTTAAATCTAGAACAGTCCTGATGTTGCCTGTTATACATGCCCTGTTCCTCATAACATACTGACTATTGCTGTCAGTGAATAATGCCAGACATTAGATTTCATTCTTCTTATAGTGTAAAACAATAGACTGTAAAGTAAACCCTCTGCAATTAGTTTAAAGTGTCAAGGCTGTGGCTTGACAAGCTGTTTTCTGTGCCAAGGATGCAGGGTTTGAAACTTCCCTTCTCTTTAACTTTTTTAAGACTTCAGCTAATAGGTTAGTGGTGGTGGTGTAGAGAACTAACACTCTACTTTGGAGCTGGGTTGTGTACTGAGTGTACAGGGTTTGAAACTACCCCTCCCCTTTCACTTTAACTTTTTTTTTTCCAAAGACTTAAAGTATGATGTAAGAATATCCCTGGTGTCTAGTGGTAGTGAATAAGAGTAAAGTTCTGCTAAAGAGATGTTTCTGAGTGTTTAAGTACATACTTTGAATGTTTTATGTGCTTTTAGGATACAATGTAAAAAATATCCCTGGTGTCTAGTGTTACCATTGCTCAACATATTTCATACTACAAAACATTTAAGTGTCTTTAGAACATGATATAAAGAGTATACCTGGTGTATAGTGTCCCCCCAACTCCCACCCCACGTTTTGTGCTCCAGAAATTCTAAGTACCTTTAGGGCATGGCATAAAAGTTATCCTTGGGGTCTTGTTTCTTCCAGTAATATTGCAGGATTTCTTCATTATTCTAGGTGACTATGATATATGTATAGACCCCCCTACACACACACACACACACACACACACACACACACACACACACACACACACACACATATATACGTACTCACAGACACTCATCCATTCATCCATATACACACCCCTACCATAGTTATCCTGGAACTAACCCCTCTACTGTGTCCATCCAAAACAAAAATGCAAAGCAAACACAAACATCTGGTTCACCAGGTAACCAAAATATGCAAAGAAAGTTTATGCTAATCAACTGAGAATTAAAAAATAAATAAACAATTTTTAGATTATTTAAAACAGACAATAACAAGTTCCTCAAGTACACTAATTGGATATAATATAAAAATCCAGGTTAGGGTAGGTCTGTGAAAATTTGATGTACACTTACTTCTCTATGATACTTTTCAGTTTGTGAATTTTTTGCTTTAAATTGGAAGACAAATTGTAAGCATTTAAATACTCAATTATTCAGGATGAAAATCTTGTCCAGGAAATCTCTTGCAGATTAGTCTGTTGTGTTCTTAAATATGTTTATTAAATCATGTAGTGTCATTATCAACAATGCATTATCTTTACTTGTAAAAATCTGACACAAAATAAGACACAGTACTGCCCGGACGAAACATGTACTAATAGTAATATTAGCATCAGAGATGCAAAATAAGTGTGAAATGAGTTTCCTCCTCTGTGGGACTTGAATACCTCTAAGGATCCAAAACAGCCCTTTAGCATGGCACAAGAAATACAAAAGTTCTTTATAAATACCCGTGTAACCAAAACACTTGCATGAATAAAGCTGTGTGGCATAAGACCACTCAATGGACCAGCAGAGAAAAAGCTCAAACCCACTACAGCAACACTGAACCTTTTCTGGGCCCACCTCAAACCTAACCCATATATTTTATGGCCAAAAGTGAATTGAAACAAAAGTAATCCCTCCATAAGAGAATACAAAATTGTGATTAATTCTAGTAACCCAACTAACCTAAATAAGAACGCATTTCAAAAGTTATCCACATACAACAGCTGCCCAGGAGAAAACAAAGATTTGAAAAATGCCTTCTCTTGTTCCATAAAAACATTAAAATATTATGTTGATTGAAAATTTAAAACATGATATGAGGGTGGTGATATTTGAGCTCAACTATTGGGATGTAACTATAAGGGGAAAGATCTAGCTAAGAGAATACTATAAACACAAAAGCTAAAATGCAGGAGACTGGGAGAATGAAATATAACTTGTTCAGACAAGTGCTAACATATAATGGCAAAAATCCATAAACAAAATTAAATTAGCGTATACAGTGGGAGCTAAAATAAGGTAGCCAACTATTTAAAGTAAAGTAAGGCTGCAAAGTAAACAACAAAACATTATAGTGATGAAAATGCAACAAAGCACAAAATGTAGACTTTACTCCAGTTTGAAAATTATCACTACATCTACGACAGAATTGGTTTATAAAAGATAGAAAAACACTAAAAGTTGCAGTCTTATACCAGCAAGTTTATCTAGAGTCCAGAGTTGCAGAATCAGCTAAGGTTGAATATACCAACAACTAGAGTGACAAGAAGTAAAGCTGCATGAGGGAGAGGATGAGAAAGGACATTAGATCAGCAAAATCTGGTTTGAAATGCAATACTGCTTCAAAAGGATAATCTGTTTATAAATGTAGACTTTTAGCATAGTCTTGTATACTGAAAGAAATGTAGTCAGAAGCTGTATTATTATATCAGGAAGTAAATATTAAGAGTCCAAAGCAACAAAGTGAGATGAGGATGAAATATAACAAACCCTGGAATGATATGAAGGAAAGATGGATGAACCAGCAGGTGCATTGGTGAGGGGATGAAACAGAATACACAATAAGGTATTCAGATGTCTAAATGAAGCTATAATTTTAGCCCACAGATTGCCTGAAAAACAGACACCAAAACATTACAGTAATACAAACTTAGCTAAAGCATAAAATGTAGACAATAATTTGATTTGACCTTTATCGTTCCTGCAGAAAGAGAATTTGTTTATAAATTCAGACTTTCTGCATTGTCCTATATAGTATAAGAAAAGCACTGAGAAGCTTTAATTTTGCACAACAAATTATACATCCAGAAGCAGCAAAATAAACTGAGGTTGAAATATGTTAATAGCATATAGACTAAGTGAGAGTTAGCCAAAACTGTTTTGCATACATACATACATGCACAGTACTTTTCAGGAGGAGCTACTAATACTTTTCTAGTGCCGGCCCACCCCTTCTGCTTTTCATGATACACAATGACATCAGGTAAAACAATCTGGCACCAAGGTTTCATTTACTGTACACTGATTCAAAGTGCCACTCACTATATTAAATTATACTAGCTTATAAATAGTCTCTCTTCAAAGAAGACAGATGCGATCAGTGACAACAGTACTGCAAAGTTACATTAATAAATGAAACACAAGCCACAGCATTTTGTTATTGAACTAACAAAACCCTTTACTTACATGAAAACTCGACAAATAAATGTAAAACAGTGTACAAGCAAGGAAACAAGTAACTGATTGTACTTTGAAGAATAAAGTAAAAGATGTTAAATAGATTGTTGGCAACATAATAACTCTTACTACATGTAAATAGTCTTAATCATACAATGAACTAGAGAAAAATCTAGCCTAACTATCACTCATGGAAATGATCAACAAGACCACAAGAAAAATGAGGAACCCAGAAAGAACAAAACTAATAACCAGTCCGTTTCACCTGGGAATATTTTTTGGTTAAATGATCAACAAGGACATTGGCAACTTACAGACACTGGACCCATCCTGGGTTGGCTTTGTTAAGGAAAGATCTTGCCTACTCAACCTGGTACACTTCTTTGAGAGGTTCACCAAGACTATGGACGGTCCAAAAAATGACAGAAGTAACCTCACCAAAGGTTGTACTGCCCCAAACAAAGTAAAAACTGAGCAGCAAACAAAGGCAGCAACCACCACTGGATAAAAGTCAGAATTTTAATCAAACATGTAAAACCATAAAATAAAAACAAGTAAAAGATAGACAAACTGTGATGAGCACTTTTGGGCAAATGCCCTTCATCAAATAGTTTGTTGACAATGAAGAAAATGCTTTTATAAAAAGTACTAACCAATCATGGATCAATAAATCACCTGCCTCTTCTTTAGAGCTGGCTTCGGATGGGGAGAAAATGGTGTATACTGGTAACCTTGACCTAGCCAAGAGGTTCAGTATAATACCCCACTCAGATATTGTTTACAAACTCTCAGTACTAGGCATAAATCCTTACATACCCTGCTGGATTGCTGACTGGCTCACAGATAGGACCCAAGAAACTATCATCAGTGAGACCACCTCCACCAGGAGACCGGGCACCAATGGACTATCCCAGGGCTCCATGTTGGGCCCACTCCTGTTTGGTATCTACTTCTCAGAAGTAAAGGCTAATGTCAATGACCTCTCTGGCTCACCAAGTGCAAAGATGACTGTAATTTGGGAGCTATCATAGATTCTTCCCATGAAAGCAACATCCTACAAGAGCGTCTAATACAAACAAATGACTGGTGCAAAAGCCATGAATTAAAATTCAATGCAGAGAAATGCATTATAGTGAATTATAGTGTCCTTTGGTAAATCATCCTCCCAAGCTAATTGCTCCATTGATAAAACACCCCTAAGAGAGCTGGCGCAATAGTTAGAGATCTGAGAACAATAGTAGATAGTAATCTAGCCTTCAAATAACATAGCTAAGTCAGTAAGAAAATCATTCTACGTCACCCAGCTCATAAACATGGGTATGACATCCAAGTCTAAGAAAGGTATAGTACTGCTCTACTCAGCCTTTATCAGACCCATCATTGAGTAAAATGCCCCTTTTGGAATGTACCTAAGCTGGTACTTGCAACAGTAGGAATGCCCTCAAATGTTCCTGGCCAGGATAATCTGGGGTGGGAATACTGCTTCCTACACCGATTGTCTTATGCCTTTTCTTTGTACTCAGTCTCCTTCAGATTACTGAGAGGTGATCTGTATCTAGCATATAAGGTATGCTCAGATCCAGCTCTGATGGATCTCTTGCACATCAGCAAAACAGCACCAGAAACACCAGATCCAAGAACCTGACCTTTGCCTGTGACATAACTAGAACATGCTGGAGAGACCAATATGTGTCTCAAAGGATGCCTGCACTATGGAATAAGCTCACCATCTACATGAAGCAGAGTTCATCCCTGACCCTATTCAAAACAAACTTTGATAATTGGGTGGGAAATCACAAATTCACCCCCATTCTGGCCCCATGTCTCTGATGGACAGAGGTCGACAGTAAGTAAATTAATACCCAACTAACATACTCCCCAAATGCACACACACAAATAGCCTATAGCTTCCTGTTTACTAACATACCCCAATACATATAAGTGTCCAAGTGTCTTGCTGTCAAAACTGGGTTGGGTTGCACAGCTAGGTTTGTGAAGACCCTGGTAGTCATTTAGTATGAATCTGTGAACCTGTGATCCTAAACTTTTAAAACATTCATAGGTTCATAGGTTTATACTAGGCTATCTGCCCTAAGGCATTTATAAGCCTATCCCAAATTTTTGTGGCTTACGCCACCCCTTATATGAAAAAAATACTGTGCCCATTAGTTTGTTGTGCCTCTGTCCAGCAGTGACACAGAGATGATTCCCGGGGTAAACCTACGATCTCCCATCCACAGGTCAAGATTTCTCTTGAACAGAGCCAGTGAGGTGCTCTGCCTCACATGGACCGGGATTTTATTCCACAGCATAGGGAGTCTCTGAGTGATAAATCTATCCCTCCAGCATGTCCTATTTATATCCGTGCTAAGGTTTAAGTCGCTTGCTCTAGTGGTTTTGGTGGATTTGGATTTTTTGAGGTGGAGCATGTCCATTAATTCCGGGTTGGACATGGCCTTGTATGTCAGGCACATGTCACCTCTGAGCAGACGGTATGCGACTGAATAGAGCTGGAGTTTCTTCAATCTGGCAGCATATGACAGATTTTGGAGTCCCTTTATCCTTTTGGTGAGGAACTTTGGGGTCTCTCCAATTGCTGCAGATGTCGGGTGAGATACATCCCGAATGGGGCATTGTACTCGATCATTGGTCTGATAAGTGAAGAGTACAGGGGAACAATGACCTCACTAGATCTGGATGTGAATCCCTTCATGATCAGGTGGGCAATGTAGAAGGTCTTTCTAACCACTTTAGCAACGTGAGTGTCAAAAGAAAGGCCACTGTCAACCTGGGTCCTCAGGTCCCTGATAACCTCTTCTGTGCTTAGTGGATTGCCACCTATATGGTAGCTTGGGGTTACCTTGTTTTTCCCGAAGGGTATGACTATACATTTTTTGGCGTTTAACTTCAGGCCATGGCTCTGGCACCAGCTATCTGTTTCTGTGAGTCCCTTCTGAAGGATATCCGTGTCCGATGCACTTTCCACTATGGCGCCCAGTTTGCAGTCGTCTGCAAACTTTGTCAGCCAAAGTCCTCCCATGTTGGCCTGTACTTCTGAGAAGTAAGATGCCGAACAATAGGGGGCCAAGGACCGAGCCCTGTGGGACACCACTTGTGACCGGCTTGGAGTCTGACATAGCGCCAGCAACTCTAACCCTGTGGGTTCTGTCCTTAAGCCAGTTTGCAACCCATCTTGTGACATATAGGTTTACATTTAAGCTGGTAAGTTTTTCTACAATACCCGAGTGGGGTATTGTGTCAAAAGCCTTTGCAAGGTCAAGGTAGGCTGTATGGGCTGCCTTTCCCTCATCAATGGCCTTGGTGACTGTTTCGAAGAAGTCAACCAAGTTCAAAAGGCATGATCTTCCCTTGACGAAGCCAAACTGGGTCGGGTCCAATGTCTGCAAGTCCCCTATATCTTTGTTTATGAGCTCCATTATGATCCTCTCCATAGCTTTGCAGACTAGACTTGTTAAGCTTATGGGGCGGTAATTACCAGGGTCCGTAGAGGCACCGCCTTTGTGGAGTGGGACCACAGTTGCCGTAGCCACTCCTTGGGCACGTATCCTGTGGTAAGGCTGAGATTAAACAGCTGCCTTATGTGCGGGTTTAATTCCTCATTTAGCTCGTGTAGCACACAGCCGGGGACACCATCTGGTCCCATTGATGCTGTGTTTTTAGCTTTAGAGAGAGCAGCTTTCACCTGCGCATTTGAGATGTCTGGGAGGCTACACTCCGCTGGGATAGTTATCTCTCCTTTAGGGGAGAGGGGTGAAGTTTGCACTGAACCTGTCTGCCAGTATGTTGGCAATGTCTGTGGGTTCAGTGATTTTTGTATCATTTTGGACTAATTCTGAGCATATCTGGGAGTTTCCACCCAGGTTCCTAACATAGCTGAAAAAGGCCTTATGATTGTCCTTTGAATCCATGGCAATTTTTCTCTCAAAATTGGCCTTAGTTGATTTTATGAGTGCTCGTATTTTTTACTAATAATGATCAGGGGTGACTTCCCTTTTATGGATTTTGTTCTATCATGTAATAGCTTTCTCCTCTTATTGTAAAGTTTGTTAATGGCTGGGGTCCACCAGACTGGACGCTTGCCTTTGTGGAAAGAGTCTTGGTTTTATTTGGGATTGCCTGATCCATGCAGTCCTGGAGGTGTTCACAGAAGGCATTTGTAAGGGCTTCCAGCTTGGGTTGTGGTTTCCACTGGCTCAGGGGCCTTGAAGGATACCACACCAGTCTTGAGTAGTGTGAAGTTTGCTTTAGAGAAGTTGTTCACTGTGGTCTTTTTGTTTGGGGTGGGGCGGGATGTGGATTTCCAGTGAGATTAGTTTATGATCAGATCTCACCAATGAGGGATATACTTCCGTGTGGAGCATTTTGTCCCCATGTTTGTGATAATGAGATCTAGTATATTTTCTCCTCTCATGGGAACAGTGACTAGCTGTTCCATGGCATTTTAATTTATGAACTCCAGGAACCGTTGGGCTAGAAAGTTAGGGCTTGAGTAATGTTCCCAGTCTATATTCGGGTAGTTGGAGTCACCCAATATGATGGTGTTTGGAGATACATTTATACCCTCCAGTGTCTTCAGGAAGGCTGTGTGGGGTTCCTGAGTTTGAGAGGGTGGCCTGTAGCATGCTACAATTTGTAGAGCAGTTTTGCCTATGGTTAGTTGCACCTGGATGGTTTCCGAAGCTTCGTGCGTTGCCACCAACCTGGAGGTGTGGGTGTCCTTTATGAATATGGATACACCCCCTCCTTTTATGGTGTGGTCCGGGTTTTGGGGCCGGAACGCATGATATGAGGTAAAACCTAATAGTGCCGGGGTGCTCTCAGGAGCCTTGAACCAGGTTTCAGTTACAGCACAGACATCGATGTTCTCCATACTGAGAAGGGCCTCGAGTGCGTGCATTTTGAGATTTAGACTTCTGGCATTGAGCAGCATTACCCTCAGTTTCTTCCCATTTTTGTTTTCTAGGGTGGTAGGTTTAGAATTTGAGCCTTGCCTAAAAAGGCACTATGGGGTGTCAAGAGCCTTAGCCAATATCCGAATCCCAGGGTGACAGGTGCAAGCCGTCCCTTGTGAAGCAGCGTGGCTTGTCAAGCATGTCATCCCAGGCAGACAGACACTGGATCCCCTTTGAATGACACCAGACATTAAGCCAATTGTTAAAGCTGATCATCTTGTCTCTATATTGTGGCATCATTCTTGGTGAAGGAAGGATACTGCTCAGGGTCAGGGTCATACCTGCCTGGGCTACATAATCAGAGAGCTCCTCTATGTCTCTTTTCACGTAGTCCAGGGAGGTACGTCTCAGGTCGTTCACACCAGCATGGACAATGACTGTGTCATATTTGTACTTGCCGTGGAGTGACCCGAGTGCTTGTGTTATGTGGCGGATTCTAATTTTGTAACTGCACTTGACCTACAGGAAAATTATCAAAGTTTGAGGTTACTGACTCTGGGAAAGCAGGGTGAATTTTCTTAACTCCACAGTTCCTGTAAAAACTCTTTATTCTTTCCAGGTTTGAATATAGTTCATGTCCATAATCTAAACTCAAGAAGTACAGTAATCCTAGTTCATCTTTCTTTTCAAGGTAGAGGTTTCCCAAATCCAAACAGCCCACACAAATAGGAAAAGAACAGCAGTCCTTGTTCAGTATTCCTTGAAAGTTAATGTTTTCAAATCAAAACAGAATTTTTCTCTCATTTAAAACCAAGCTGCACAAAAAACACTGACAGCTCCACTCCAAGATGTGGTAGTGTCACTTTGATAGGAAACAATGTCGATTAAAACAGTTCTATTCTAATATAGTATCGTGAGTGGACAACATAGTATAAGGCTTCAGCATACATCATTACTGAAAAGAACAATTATAAATTTCACACATTTAATTAAATGTGCAATTCTTGATACTTCTACATCTAGGAAAATATATAGCTCTTGACAGCTGGGTAAAAGTATACAAGATTTTCCCTGAATAGCCATAAGCTAACAGAAAGCTACAGTAATGTTGAGTAAGTTAAGTAAGTTACACGTCCTCTATAAGCCGAAACAAAGGAAGACTGCCATCTGAATAAAGACTGCAGTCTAAAGGAGGTCAGTTAAAATTATGTGAAGAAATTAATATTAAAGGGGCACTATGCCGTTCTTTTTTGCTTGAGCAGTTTGTTTACATTTTAGCACTGTGTTAGTCACATGATCACCCAGAGGCAAGGTTTTCAAACTGCCTTCTTACCATACTGCAGGTCAGATTACACAAACTCTCAGCAGGGGTGGCTTTCTTAGAGGAAGTGTGAAAAGGTTACATTTCAAGTATGTCCTTTTCTGTTTACCTTCTCCCATCTATGGTAATTAGATTAGCTGGAATCACTGCATTTCACTCAGCTAGATAACCTGTCTTGTCACACTCAGAACTGTTGCCTCTTTAGCACTGAATTGCTATGTACTTTACTATGTACTTGTTTTGATAAACTAGGTCTAATAATTATTCAGGTCTAGGCAGTAGTATTTCTGTTTCAAGTTTGTTACTACTAATCTTTTTTCATGCACTGGCAATTATTTGACTCATGGCTTACTGTCGGTGTTGCCTGCATTTATCTAGCTGCACTTTTATAATCAAACACATTTTTCCTCATTTTACAGCACAATATTGCTTTGGCCGGTTGTGCTTGCAATAAAAACTGTCCAGTCTCTAACATGCATATGTATCTATATATATATATATATATATATATATATATATATATATATATATATATGTAGGGTTTTCTTTTTTCACTTTGTTTCTACCACTTATTGTGCTTATTGTTTTGAGCTTGTACACCTTTGTTGAAGGCTTGACTGAAGTGCAGTTAGTTTACACTCTTTAGCTTTTCACAGCTGAGGCCAATGCAGTATACGCTTTTTCTCATATACTTTTTATTACCACTACTAGCATACTACCACGGTCCATTTTTTTATAACACATTAAAAATGTCATGCTTTGACCAAAGTCTCATGCCCTTGGTCATCCTATATCGTGACTGGTTATAGTCGCTTTTTCTGTATGCATGTGCATATGTATGTATGTATGTAACATTCTGTCTTTGCATTCTTGTGTTTCTAATAAAATTGCCTCTACCTGTTTTACTGACTGGTTAGAAATTCAAGCATTCATGAATATCTATACCTTCTTTATATATTCTGCATATCTCATAATGCATGTCTTTTTATTCACAATACGCATGCAGGGCACATTCCTGCTTTACAAGTGCACTGAAAGGTTACTAGTCTACTGTAATTCTGTTGGTTTTCTGTAAGGGGCCCCTGCTGTGTCTCAGATTGTGTGCTCACCAGTCTACCTTCCCAGTTGCTGATACAATAATATTTCCCACAAGTATTCATATGTGTGTCTCAATATGTGCTTTATGTCTATCTCACTCTGTTTATATATCTATATCTATATATATATATAAAGGCCATTTCCCTGTGCTTTCCCCTATTAACCTGGTGAACTTGGGCTAGGCTAATAGCCCTGGAGCAATTACAAACCTACCTCATAGGATTACCCTGGCATTGTGCCACCCGACCTGAGTTCCCAGTGCCTCTATCAAGTAGGGCCACTGGAGTAATCCACGGGGTGAATTTTCTATTTCACATCCACTCATCAAGATTTCTCTTGAAGAGGGCCAGTGAGGTGCTCTGTTTGACATGTATGGGATGTCTATTACAGAGCATGGGCAGTCTCTGGGTTATGAACCTGTCCCTCCAGCACGTTCTGTTGATTGTGGTTATGAGGTTGAAGTCTCTGGAGCATATGATGCGGAAGGATTGGGATTTCTTTAGATGTAACATTTCTAACAGAGCCCGCTGGGTTAGACATGGCTTTGTAAATCAAGCAGAGATTGCCTGTAAGTAGGCGATATGAGACAGAGAATAGTTGGTAGTTTTTTGAGTCTGGCCAATATAGGACAAGTATTTAAGGCCTAGGATCCTCTTTGTGAGTTACTTTTGCAGCCTCTCCAGTTGTTGCAGGTATCTAGCGAGGTACATGCCAAATGGGGCATTGTACTTAATGACTGGCCTAATGAGGGAAGAGTAGAGGGAAACAATCACCTCCTTCTTCCTGGATGCAAAACCCTTAGTAATGAGATGTGCCACATAGAAGGACTTTTTTGACCACAGTAGCAATGTGGTGGTCAAAAGAGAGGTTATGTATACTGACAGCCCTCTCCTCTTACCTCCCAACACTCAGACTTGCAAGTGAATCACTTATATATCCAAATTGGAAGCCACGCACTCTCCAGGCAAGACCAGAATAGCTGGTCACAAGGAGAAGGTCAACACTTGCACCACACCACACCACATGGAACACATAGCCCTCCAGAACACACACCAGCACTGCCTTCACATAAAAACACAAACCACACATCCATCTTCACGTAGGCTCTCAATAAAAAATCTATCCAAACAGCAGATACCTCCAAGGCAGAAACACACTTGACCACCACAACACAACACTAATAATGGATACATAACTCTCCTAAACAGTGTGCCAGTCAACCAAAGGCCCTAAGGCAAAACAGCATGCCCAACACACTAGTCATAGGTGACTCGATAGTGAGCCACACTGATGTCCCAACTCACTAGAGTGAATAAGGAGAAAGTAACAGCTGCCTGTCAGGTGCCAGGATCCACCACATAATGCATGCACTCAGGTCCCTCAACAACAGGTACAAATATGACTCTGTCATCGTACATGTGGGTGTGAATGACCTGAGATGTACCTCCCTGGACTACATGAAAAGAGACGTGGAGGAGCTCTCACATTATGTAGCCCAGGCAGGTATGACCCTAGCCCTGAGCAGCCTCCTACCATCACCCATAATGATGCCACAGTACAAGCAGAAAATGACGGGATTTCAAGAAATGGCTAAGTTTCTGGTGACATTCTAAGGGGATCCAGTATATGTCTACCTGGTATAACATGACTGACACACCTTGATGCTCTGCCAGAGATGGCCTGCATCTGTCACCCCTGGGCTTCCGGATACTGGCCAAGGCTCTTGCCACCCCATAGTGCCTTTTTTAGGTGGTGTTCCAAAGACCAAATCACCACCGTAACAGCTACAAACAAATGCAATCTCAGGGTCATGCTGCTCAACACTAGAAGTCTAAATCTCAAAATGCACTCACTCGAAGCACTCCTTAAAATGGAGAACATCGACATTTGGGCTGTAACAGAGACCTGGTTCAAGGCAGCAGAAAGCACCCCTGCACTACCAGGCAATAACTCATTCCACATCTTTTGGCCTCAGAACTTGGACCAAAGCTCCAAAGACAGTGGCGTTTCCATTCATAAAAGATGAGCACCTCCAGACTGGTAGCCCAACATAACGCATCAGAGATACTTCAGGTGCAGCTAACATTGGGTAAGACAGCGATTCTGGTTGTAGCCTGCTACAGGTCCCCAACCTTGTCCCAAGACTCACACTCCATGTTCCTAAGCACCCTGGAGAATATTAGGGTCCAACCAAACACTCTCATACTGGGCAACTTCAACTATCTCTCCATTAACTGGGAAAACTACTCATGTACCAATACACTTTCCCAACGTTTCCTGGAATTCATTAATTCCAATGTCCTGGACCAGCTTGTTCTTACCTTCATTAGAGGTAGCAACATCCTTGACCTGGTCATTACCAACATGGACGACCACTGCTCTACACCAATAGTTAACTGCTCCCTGGTTAGATCCGACCACAAACTAATCACCTTAGATATCCACATCCCTCCACCGCCCACCCCCTGCAAAGGTAACCACCATGTAAAACTTCTCCAAAGCTAACTTTGGGCTCCTAAAAACAGAGGTGGCTAACTTCACAGCACCCATGCAAATGGAGAACAGTTGCTTGACCACTGAATCATACACCAATGCACTGTATGAACATGTAAATAAATCCATGGATCTCTTCATACCCAATAGAACCAAGACGCTCTCCTCCAAAAAAAGGAAGCCAATCTGGTGGTTCCTGCCATAAACAAACTTTACACGTTGCCTCCATTGTACGCAAAGCTTTCTACATGGCCCACCTCATAAATAAGGGTATTTCATCCAGGAACAAGAAGGTCATAACATCCCTGTACTTCTCCCTTATCAGACCCATTATCAAGTACAATGCCCTCTTCGGCATGTACCTTGCCAAGCACATGCAGCAGCCGGAGAGAGCTCAGAGGCTTCTGACCAGGAAAATCCTGGGTCCCAAACACCTATCCTATACTGATAGGCTAAAAGCCCTGTCCCTCTACTCAGTCTCATACAGACTGCTCAGAGGTGACCTGTGTCTGGCATACAAGGCCATCTGAAACACAGTCTTAATGGAGTTGCTGCATATTCGTAAGTCAAACTCCACTTGTGCAACCCACAAGCAAGGCCTCAACCTGGTCTCTGACATTGATAGAACTTGCTGGTGAGATAGATTTGTGTCCCAAAGACTCCCCCATCTGTGGAGAGACTCCCTCCTCATGTCAAGCTGAGTACCTCTCTAGTCCTCTTTAAGAGCAACCTGGACAACTTGATGGGGAACAGAAGATACAACCCTGGGATCCCATCTGTGTCCCTACTGGTCAGGGGAAATAGGAGCTGACTTTGTGGGAACATGTGAAAATTCCTTTTTTTGTTGTGATATAAAAAAATGAGACCACAATATATCATTTCAAAAGTTTTCCCACCTTTAATGTGACCTATATATAACATGTACAATTCAATTGAAAGACAAATAAATTTGTTACAGAAAAAAATATAAAAAAATAAAAAAAATACAATAAGCTGGTTGTGCGTGTTGTCTTTCGGCTTTTCCCGGTTAGTGGTTGCCACAGCGGAGCTCCAGTCCGCTAATGATTGGCAGAGGATTTTCTTAGGTGCCAAGGTGCCAGCCCGATGCCCAACCTTCATGAAAGGCACACCCATTCACGCACACACCTACCTGCATGTGCACACACACAATTAAAAATGTATTCTTTTATAGGCACTAAAAAGAACATGACATGTCACAACAGATTTCTGCCCCAAGGAATTCTGTAGTTGTGGAATAAACTTTCTATGCAGGTCAAGCAGTTCTACACATGGTCTGTATTATGTAATATTCAGAATGAATTGTCTGGAAATCCTAATTCCTCTTTGGATTATATAGCACGGTGCTTCTTGACCACGGTTCACTTTAACTCTATCCTTGCTTAGTCTTAGGTGGCTATGCTTCTCACTGGTCCTTTGAACTCCTTGCCTAGTTTACACCTATGAACTTAATCAATCTAATATATATAATTACCAAGTATCTTACGAATGTGCATGCTGCATTTAGGATACATATGCCGACAAAAACAAGAGTTTATTGATGAATGCTTTGCTATGATCCATCTCATTAGATTGTCATTATATGCTCATAACTATATACTACAGACCACAGAAATTTGCATACTATCATTAGTGTGGTACAGTCATCTCAGAACTGCACATGCTCTCCATGTCAACAATTACTGTATAGTTTCAATTTAGACACTGTGCTACCATGCATTTTATGTCCCGTAAGAGTAACAACATACATATACACCCACAGCAAAGTACCTCTAAACAAACATTAAAGTGTTTACTTTAATCATTAACAACAATCACAACTATATGTGTACTGTGTCGCCAAGTTACCCTGAACTAAATTAAACATATGTGCCAAATCATTTAGTTTATTAGCCTTATGTTTTTATGAAGGTGTTTGTTTGCTTGTTTACTTCTTCATTTCAGCATGATACAGACTGGTTGGCTGTTACACGTTCTTGAGTCAAAAACGGAGCTGCATGGTGCAAGACACATGCAGAGAATTGTAAATGGAGTACCGAATTATAGCATGTTCTGAAAGCATGTGAAACAAAATGCTGCAATGGAATTCAAGCAAGATGCTAGTCGATGAAATATAAGAATTGAAAATGAGGTCAAACTGTAACTACCACTTTGCTAGCAAGAATGTCCTTATTGTTGTTGCTTAAATTTTTGTATGCATGTATGTATGTACATATGTAAAATGTATACATATCAACAAGCTGTTTTCATAGAGTGCACATCTTAAGTTTAGATGCATTTTTTCATTTTTTTATATTCTTATACTTTGATGTGAAATGCTGTTGTTTTGACACACAAGTATGTATTCTAGACGTCTTGCATTGTTGTGATTCAGCGGCAAAGTGTCACTTTGCAACAAAGTATCAGACTCGCTTTTAATTGCACTTTACAGAGTTCCAGTATAAACCTGTAACGGTATATAAAACAATAACTATTTGTGCCTAGCTATGACATTTACAAAGCAGTCAATTGAATAAAATTATGACTTCACTTTGGAACTTTTGGTCTGCTTGCTTGTTTACTTTGTAAAATAAATAAAAAAGCCATTTGAAATGGAATGTGTGTGTCTGTGTAGTAACTTATGTCTGTCGAAAGTCTACTGGCGAGGTAGAAACAAAAAACTGTGACTGTGTTGTACAGGAATATACATGCAATAAAATCCAATTATTTTCTTGTAATTACATGACAGTTCAATTTTAATTGAAGACATACCTCTCAAACTTATAGTCCAGAGAGAAAGGCCTTGGCATAAACCTTTCATTGGCTACTGTAGTTACCCATGTGCAAGATAGAGCAGAGGACAGTAACTTTACTCAACTGAGTGATATTACAACAATAAGGTACAAGCAGAACAGAGTCCATCTGGCTTGAACATGACTACTTACTCCCCAGGAAATAACCTGTACAACATATACCCAGTGTTATTGAAGATCTGCCCTTACTGCGCTCTTCCGAGATAAACACACTACAGCAATGAGCTGTAATAACAGCCCGGGGTATGTCCTAAATGGTTTGAAAAATGATCCCTCAGACACACTACAATGTCTATTCAGCAGCAGCAGCAGCCTCCAGGCAGGCCTCATCCCTAGGGATTTATGCGCAGCAGCAGCTTATACTAGTTGGAAGGCACAGACATACACCAAAGTCTTTCTAGTTATTGGCCATTGAGAATTACAAAAACAGGTGCATGAATAGCCAGGCTTCAAAAGGCTCTAGGGCCATTACACTGGTAACTGCCAATCATGAATTCTTCTAGTGACTTGCAAGGGCATGACATTGTTTTCCTTTAAATTTTGTGTAACAACAAAATGCTATAATCTATTAAGACATATAATAACCAAGAGCAGCTATAGTGGAATGTAGTAAAAGGTAACAGACTGGTTAGCAATGTATGTTTCATTTTTTTAAATCAGCTACAACTTACTAGGTTTGACACTGTGGTATACAATGTATTCTATAGAGCATACATCATGGACAAAACTATGTTAAAATAAAAAAAACAGGACAGCTGGGTACACAACTCCCTGGATAAAAAAGTCCACAATACACTTAGGCCCACTGTTTCCAGGAAAGGAAAAAAATGACAGTGTAGAATATTGAAGACGCAGAAACATACCAACATTGGTGTTAGGTGACATTCAGGTGGCAGCTTCCCCTAGCCCATTGTCGAACAAGGTATCAGTCCATATACAATTGATACGCTACAAAAGATGCATACATATGGTGTAGTGGATTAGTCAGGACAACAAATAAATTATGTACTGTTACTATTATGCAAGAAGCCGAGAATTTCCCGTTATCTATGCAAAGGATAAAGATAAACTACTCAATACCATTAAGCTTCTCCAAAGACATTTGAAGAGAAATACTGTCAAAGTATCCAAGTATGTAAACTTTCACAGCACAAACAATAAGATCACGGAGGGGGAATGAAATACACAAGATTATTACGTGACAACTTAAACAAATAGAAGTAGAATTTATGAAATACTTCCAAAGTGAAGGATTGAGTGTAAAAGGTCTACCACAGTATACGTCACAGCATCAAGGAGCAATTATTCCCCAAAATTAGGAAGAACTCAAATGAAGAAATATGGCCATGTGGAAAGTATTATGATACCTCTGCATTTGTAATCATGTCAGCTCCATCACATATCATTTTCCTTCAGTTTGTTTGTCTTTTCGGCTTGTCATGGTTAGGGATCGCCACAGCAGAACTCCGATCCACTAATCATTGGCAGTAGATTTTTATGGTGCCGAGTTGCCAGCCCAATGCCCAACCTTAACAGAAGGCACGCCCATTCACGCATGTCTTTCGAACGCCATCCGAACGTGCGGAGGATATGCAGACTCCACACAGAAGGCACTCCAGTCGAGAATCGAAAAGGAGAACCTCTTGCTGTGAGGCCACAATGCTACCGCTGCACCACCATGGCTTATCTTCCTTCAGTGACATCACCAAATGCTGGTCTGACATTATCGGTGTACTACCCAAGAGCACAAGTACATGACACCAAGTTTGAGCAGGAGACAAGTTCATCACGATAACAAACTGTGCAGGTGATGACACTACTGCCTCAGATCCTTCTCAAAGCAACACCACTCTAACTGTTCTATTGGGTGGCAAATGCCAGAAAGCCATCTCTACCTGTAGCATTCAGGTTTTCATATTGTTATACTTCCTAGCACCATATCACACCACTCCATGGCTTTATTATTATTACCACGCACAATGGCACGTATTTTGTCAATCTTTTCATACATTCATCTGAATTGTCAACACTTCCTATCTCCCCTAATTTTTGCATGCCAGTGCTTGCTAATATCCATGCTGATACACAGCTATAACTACCTGTTGTGGTTGTGACATGTACAGCTGAATGACTTCCTATTGTGTTCCTTGTTTTATTCCATTGTTATATTTTGATTTTTTTACTTTGTTCCAACAGCCCCTTGGTATCAGTCTACCCACAGTTGTATGCACATGTATATGAAAAGAAACAACAGTCCTGCTATACACATGGATATCTGATAAGAAATAATACGTCTACTACACTGTGGTGCCTACGGACCTCAGCCAAAAAGAACGTAAAACCTATGTTTAATGATAAAAGGTCATATGATTTTATTATGAATAGAGAAACACCTACCTCCCGTGGTGACGGCACCACAGTGCTATGCATAACAGTTAAATGTCTGTCTATTTAATCCCCCTGTTTAATCTGTTTAAGTAGTTTGGAATAAATGTAGCTACTGATTTTATGATAATGAGACTTGGTAAATGCTACCCACTTAATGCACAAAGTAGGACTCATACTGATGTAATCCACATTGTCCCGGAGGCTGTCTGTAGCTGAATGCAGTCCTTACTCAGAAACCACAGGGGGTTGCTTTCAACTGAAACACGGTTCTATCAAAAAAAAAAATCTTTGAAGCTGGGTACCTGGGAAGCTGATTGTATTTATCATTCATTCCCTGTTCAACACTTCTCTCATACTCTTTTTTGCATCTTTCCGTGTAACAAAACGTTTCTGTAATTAGCCTTGTTGCACACAAAAGGGGAACTAGAAATTCTGTCTCAGATAAACTCCATTGACCAAACAAGTAGTGCCTTAGATCTGGCTGCTTATCATTTCTCACCCACCACGCTTTCACCATTCCATATTGCATCTCTGTCCCAGAATGTATGCTACATATTACACAGCCATCGACATACATAGCATGGGTTAGCTGCAACATTTCATTCATTCAGTTTGATATCATATTCCGACAAAGAGTTATTCTTTAATATTTTTCAGTTTCTTGTTTTGTTTTGTTGTATATTTTGACAAAAGTTTGGCATGCGGTAAATTTATACTCAATAAAAGCCACCCAATCTACTGTTAACCTTCCATTAATAATCTCACCTATAGAATAAAGAAACTGTTGCAGTACATGGTGCAGTCCCAATAGTGCTAACACTCCCTTCTTCACCTCAACAAAAAGTTGAAATACCTCATCAAATCCTCAAATGCCAGCTATGATGGCCGAATTGCAGCAAACACTAAAAACAATCACCAACCCTTCTATACCTATATCAATAGCCTCCCTGTCAATACCCAGATATTGGTCTAAGATAATCCACAATGGCAGCTTGTATACTGAGCCAACAGATATTGCCAACACACTGGCAGACAGATTCAGTGCCAACTATACCCCTTTCTCCACCCCTAAAGCACATATCACAATACCAGAGTCATGGCAGGCACCGAGCATTACTGTGGCACATGTTGCAGTTGCATTGACCAAGGACAAAATTACAGCTTCCATCACACCTGATAACATCCATGGCTGTATTCTACATGAACTGCAAAGTGAAATGGCACCACATCTGTGTGCCCTCTTCAGTCACAGCCTCTACTCAGGTTTTGTCTCTACCGAATGGGACACTGCTGCAGTCATCACACTACAGAAAGGGAGTGAATATAGACCCTGTTAGTTATCAACTCCCCATTAGCCTCACATACATTTCTAAAGCTATGAAATCCATCGTCGTGGACCTGATTAACCAATATTTTTGAAATCTCCAAATGGCAGACCCCACATGATTTAGCTTTCTGAAAGGGAGAAATCATGCCTGTTCTATCTCGTTTACTTCTCTACATAAATCACCAGGGCTGTGGATGAAGGTGAGGCAGTCCATACAGCCTACCTCCATCTGGACAAGGCCTTTGATATCATTCCTCACTGTGGAATTATTGAAAAACTCACCTAACCAGGCATCAACCTTTATATCACTCAGTTGGTTGTAAATTGGCTCACAGATAGAAGACACTGTGTAAAAATAGCAGACTCATACTAAGTCTGCCAACCAGTCATGGGTAAAATTCCACACGGATCGGTCATGGGTCCTCTGCTGCTCGGCATCTACTTCTCAGAAGTACAGGCCTACACCAAGGCACTCGGGGGTGACAAAGTTCACAGACAATTGCAAGTTGTGAGCTATTAAATACACAACTGATGTTGACATCCTACAGATAGGCCTTACTGACAACACCAACTGGTCTCAGACCCATGGCCTTAAGCTCAGTGCCAAAAAATGTGTCGTCATCCCCTTTGGAAATAACTGAGTTCCCATGATTTACCACATCGACTGAATAGAGAAGGCATTCTAAGAGATACAGAAACACAGGTTGACATCAACCACTTTTTGTGACCACCAGATTGCCACAGTGGTCAGAAAGTACTTCTATGCGGCGCATCTCATTACTGATGGTTTTGCTTCCAGGAAGAAAGAGGTTATTGTCTCCCTCTAGTATTCCTTCATTCAAGCAATCATCAAGTACATTGCCCTATTTGGCATGTACCGCACTATACACCTGCAACAATTGGAGAGGGCACAAAACTACCTGACAATGTGTATCCTCAGCCTTAAACACTTGTCCTACATTTTACAGACTCTATAAACTTCACCTTCTCTCTGTCTCATATTGACTACTTCGAGGCAATCTCTGTGTGACTTACAAAGCCACGTCTGATCCACCCCTGTTAGAAATTATACATCTGAAGAAATCAAAAATCCCTCCGCACCACATGGTCCAGACAGCTCAACCTTAATACTACAGTCAACCGAAAGTGCTTGAGGGACAGGTTCATAACCAAGAGACATCCCATGATTACTAATAGAATTCTCATACATGTCAAACAGAGTACCTCACTGGCCCTCATCAACATAAACCTTGATGAGTTGATGGGAAATAGAAAATTCACCCCAGGGATCACTACAGTGTCTCTACTCCACAGAGGCAATGAACTAAGGTTGAGGGAACCTATGACTCTGTTCATGTTGACCGTTCAGTGTAACATTCCTACTCAACTTATTCATGGCCTACTTAAGAAAGTAAGACCCTCCACCCCCACCTCCTCCCAGCAGAGTATGTGCAAAAGGCTCCTGACACTATAGCATACCCCATATTGCTCAACAGAGCTACATCTGAAGCTACAGTACCCACTATATGCAAAATCTCCCATGTCATAACCTCACCATAAAGGAGGCAGTTGCACTGAACTGTCAAACTTCAGACTCACAGCTACTCTGTCACCTCTAGCTAAAATTATATAAAAGTGTGCACACATACAGCTCATGCACTACCTCACAGAGAACAAGTGGTTGTCCAACTTTCAGTGTGGCTGTAAGCCACACCACATGCCTACTTCTGCCCTTCTATCTTTGGCTAACGTCAGTAACCACAACCGCAATAATAGCAAACTATCCTCAGCAGTCTTTCTAGCTCTATCCAATGGTTTTGACATGGTTGACCACAACTAGCTGATGAATACCTTGAAGGTCTTCTCCTTAAACAACCATGCACTCCAATGGTTTCAATCCTACTGGCATGGCAGGCAACAGGCAGTCCTATGACAGGACAAGCTTTAATCTCGCCTACACATCACACTTGTAGTCCACCAGGCCTTGATACTAGGATACCTTCTTTTCTCCATCTGTATCGATGACCTTCATTCAGTCATCACAGATGCTACCTGCATTCAATATGCGGATGACTCCACCTTGACTTGGTATGACACCTCACCAGTTGGTTTAGCCACATTAACCCAAAATTGCTTGAATACAGTGGAAAAATGGGTCTCCAATCAACATATAATCCTGAACACCCAAAAACAAGTACAGTTGTGTACACTTACCATAAATGTAGATGTTCCAATGTATTCACTGTTGCAGTCATTACATTTGAGTAATCTGCTGGCAGGTTGCCCTCAGTCGGCCGGAATTCCAAAGTCTTGGGTCCTGAATCGGTTGCTGTCTCCTCTTCCATGACGTCAGGTCGTCAGGCATATAAAACAAGCAGCTGACGCCATTTTCTTTATTTTTTCTTGCCCCAGATGTCAGGTGCCCCCAAAAAGGTACAAAAAATATATATATGTATAAAACTATATATACATGCATCAATATAAACTTTACCTTCATCTACAAGCAAATACACCACATATGTTGTAGAAGATACAGAAGGAAAGATAAACTCTGGAATGAAAGGGGGATGGTGGGCAGGTAACCTGGACTGCAACAGTGAATACACTCGAACATCTACATTTATGGTAAGTGTACACAACTTTACTATGTTCTTCATGTTTCACTGTTGCAGTCATTACATTTGTGTAGAATCCCCAAGCTATGGTTGGGAGACTGGAGCTAAACAACATTAGGTGTGGCTATAAGGCCTTGCAGAACTGCAGTGGCAAAGCCTGACCTGGACTTAGAGTAGAGAGGCAAATGATAATGCTTTGTAAAGGTGTGAACAGAACTCAAAGTTAACAGCCTGTAGAAGGTCTTTGGTTTGTACTCCTCTGAGAAAGGCTGCTGAAGTAGCTGCAGCTCTGGTGGAGTGAGACCTAATGTCCTTGGCCACAGTTTTACCATGGTGTAAGTAGCAGAAACGAATGCAGTGGCTTATCCACTTTGAAATAGTCTGCTTTGAAATAGCCTTTCCTTCCCATCCTGCAGCATATGTCACTAGTAATTGCTCAGTTTTTCTTACAGCTTTAGTCCTGCTCAAGTAGAATCTAAGCTGTCTGTGTACGTCCAAGGAATACAGAATTCTCTCCCCCTTGTTCTGCGGATTTGGATAAAAGGTTGCCACATGAATGGTTTGGTTAAGAGCCACACTCAAAACCACCTTAGGCATAAATGTTGGATTTGTCCTCAGAGACACCCTGTCTGGGTAAAATATGATAAAAGGCTCCACAGCCATGAGGGCCTGCAGCTCTGAGACTCTTCTTGCTGAAGTAATTGCTAGAAGCAGAGCAGTTTTCCATTATAAGAACTTTATATCAGCAGTAGCAGCTGGTTCAAATGGAGGCAGGGTGATCTTTTCCAACACATAATTGAGGTCCCATGCAGGTATTGGTGATCTTCTTGGAGGCCTTACATTTATGGCTCCACTGGGATACTGCTTTAGTAAGGGATGAGAAAAGATTGGTGGCTCTGTACTGTAATGAGCTGAAATGGCAGAGGCATGGATTTTAATTGATGATAAAGATAGGCCTTTGTCAAGCATCTCAGTCAAGTAATGTAAAATCTGAGGAATATTTGTTTCTGCTTTATCAGTTCCTTGTGCTTGATTCCAAGCACAGAATCTCTTCCATTTATCAGCATAAGATTTTCTAGTACTAGGCCTTCTGGCTTCCAAAATGACATCCATCGCAGCGTTACTGAGAAGTGTTGTTTGTATAACTACATGATCAGCCATGCTGCCAGGTTCAGTGTCTGGAGTTGATTGTGCAGGATCTGATTGTTTTGCTGGGACAGTAGTTGAGGTTTTCGAGGTAAGGTCAAAGCTGGGTATTAAGACAAGTTCCTTAGGATTGGGTATCAGTACTGGCGGGGCCAGTCTGGGCCAATTAGTATCATCTTTGGTTTCTCTTGTCTGACTTTTAGGAGGACCTTGGGAAGAAGACGCAGAAGAGCAAAGGCGTAAACTGACAGGTTTTTCCAACTGAAGGAGAGGGCGTCCACTTTCCATGCTTGTCTGTGATAAGTCCTTGTGCAGAATCTTTTCAATTGATAATTTTGAGGAGAGGCAAATAGATCTATGTCTGGGGTCCCCCATTTCTTTGTTAGCATGCTGAGCATTTGTGGATCTAGTTTCCACTTGTGAGGATCCATAAGGTTTCTGCTTAAATCGTCTGCCAGAGTATTTTGTTTTCCTGGTAGGAATTGAGCTTGAAGATGTATTTGGTAAGTCAAAGCTGTGTTCCACAGTGTCATGGCTAATCTACAAAGGGGGTATGAGTGCGTGCACCCCTGCTTGTTTATATACCACATGACCATGGTGTTGTCCGTCTTTATCAGTAGTTGTCCTGGATGAAGTAAGTCCTTGAAGGCTGTCAGAGCATTTTGAACAGCCAGCATCTCTTTCTCGTTCATAGGTTCATAGGTTCATAGGTTCATAGGTTCATACTAGGCTATCTGCCCGAGGGCATTTACAAGCCTAGCCCATAGTTTTGTGGCTTACGCCACCCCTTTAGTATGGGGAACTATACCCATTATTTTGCTGTGCCTCTGTTGAGCAGTGACACTGAGGTAATCCCTGGGGTATATCTGCGATCTCCCATCCATTGGTCAAGATTTCTCTTGAACAAGGCCAGCGAGGTGCTCTGCCTCACATATACCGGGATTTTATTCCACAGCATAGGGAGTCTTTGGGTGATGAATCTATCCCTCCAGCACGTCCTATTAATAGCCGTGTCGAGGTTTAAGTCTCCGCCTTGTGACTCTGACGGATCTAGATTTTTGAGGTGCAGCATATTCACCAACTCTGGGTTTGACACGGCCTTGTATGCTAGGCAATGGTCACCTCTGAGCAAGCGGTGTTTACTGAATAGAGCTGGAGTTCTTTCAGTCGGGCAGCATAGGACAGATGTTTGAGACCCTTTATCCTTTTGGTGAGGAACTTTGTGGCCTCTCCAGCTGCTGCAAGTGTCGGGTCAGATACATTCCGAATGGGGCATTGTACTCAATCATTGGTCTGATGAGTGATGAGTATAGGGAGACTATGACCTCCCTTGATCTAGATGAGAATCCCTTCATGATAAGGTGGGCAATGTAGAAGGTCTTCCTAACTACGTTAGCTACATGGGTGTCGAATGACAGACTACTATCAACCTGGGTCCCCAGGTCCCTGATAACTTCTTCTGTGCTCAGTGGATTGCCACCTATTTGGTAGCTAGGGGTAACCTTGTTTTTCCAAGGGTATGACTATGCATTTTTGGCATTTAACTTTAGGCCATGACTCTGGCACCAGTTATCCGCTTCTGTGAGACCCTTCTGAAGGATATCTGTGTCAGATGTGTTTTACTATGGCTTCAGTTTGCAGTCATCTGCAAACTTTGTCAGCCATAACCCTCCTGTGTTTGCTTGTACTTTGGAAAAGTAGATGCCAAACAAGAGTGGGCCCAGGACTGAGCCCTGTGGTACACCACTTGTGACAGGCTTTGAGTCTGACATGGCGCCAGCAACTCTGACCCTGTGGGTTCTGTCACTCAGCCAGTTTGCAACCCATCTTGTGATGTATGGGTTAACATTTAAGCTGATGAGTTTTCAATGATACCCGAGTGGGGTATTGTATCAAGGCCTTCGCCAGATCGAGGTAGGCTGTATGGACTGCCTTTCCTCATCAATGGCTTTGGTGACTGTTTCAAAAGTCAACCAAGTTTAGAAGGCATGATCTGCCTTTGACAAAGCCAAACTGGGATGGATCCAAAGTCTGCAAATTCCCTATGTCTTTATTTATGAGGTCCATTATGATCCTCTCCATGGCTTTGCAGATAAGGCTTGTCAAGCTAATGGGCGGTAATTTCCAGGGTCGGTGGAGGCACCGCCTTTGTGAAGTGGGACCACAGTTGCAGTGCGCCACTCCTGGGTAATGATCCAGAGGTAAGACTATGATTAAACAGCTGTCCTAGCTGTGGGTTTAATTCCTCGTTGAGTTCGTGGAGCACACAGCCGGGGACACCATCAGGTCCCATGGATGCTGTGTTTTTGCTTTGGAGAGAGCAGTTCTCACTTGGGCGTTGGAGATGTTTGGGGGCTGCAATCGCAGGTATAGATATCTCTCCTTTGGGGAGGGGAGAAGTTTGCACTGAACCTGTCAGCCAGTATGTTGGCAATGTCTGTAGGATCAGTAATCTTCACATCATTTTGAACTAGTTCTGAGCATATCTGGGAGTTTCCTCCCAGGTTTCTAACATAGCTAAAGAAGGCCTTATGATTGTCTTTTGAGTCTTTAGCTATTTTTCTCTCAAAATTTGCTTTGGATGATTTTATGAGAGCTCTTAGTTTTTACTTATAGTGATCAAGGGTGTCTTACCTTTTAAGGATTTTGCTCTATCTTGTAGTAGCTTCCTCCTTTTGTTGTAGAGTTTGTTTATGGCTGGGGTCCACCAGACTGGACGCTTGCCTTTGGTACAAAGAGTCTTTGTTTTGCTTGGGATTGCCTTATCCATGCAGTCCTGCAGGTGCTGGTAGAAGGCATTTGTAAGTGATTCAGCGGCTTGAGTACTGTTTTCTGCCGGCTCGGGGCCTTAAAGGAGACCACACTAGTATTTAGAAGTGTGAAGTCGGCTGAGAAGTTCTTTACTGTGGTCTTTTTTATTTCAGGTGGGGTGGGATGAGGACCTCCAGTGAGATTAGTTTGTGATCTGATCTCACCAGTGAGGGGTATACTTCCGGTGTTGAACATTGTGCTCCCATGTTCGTGATGATGAGATCAAGTATGTTTTCTCCTCTTGTGGGATGGTGACTAGTTGTTCCATGGCATTTGAGTTTATGAATTCCAGGAACTTTTGGGCTAGGGTGTTTGGGCTTGAGTAGTGTTCCCAGTCTATATTAGGGTAATTGAAGTCACCTAGTATGATGGTGTTTGGTGATACATTTATCCCTCTAGTGTTTTCAGGAAGGCCATGTGAGGTTCCTGAGTTTGTGAGGGTGGCCTGTAACATGCTACAATTTGTAGAGCAGTCTTGCCTATGGTTAATTGCACTTGGATGGTCTCCGATGCATCGTGCGTTGCCACCAGTCTTGAGGTGTGGGTGTCTTTGATGAATATGGATACCCCACCTCCTTTCTTGGTATTGTCCGGATTTTGGGGCCGGAACGCATGATAAGAGGTAAAACCTGATAGTGCTGGGGTGCTCTCAGGAGCCTTGAACCAGGTTTCTGTCACTGCACAGACATCGATGTTCTCCATACTGAGAAGGGCCTCGAGTGCGTGATATGTAGATGCATTTGTTTTGGGCTACATATGCCCTGAATACATCTTCCCGCCATGTGGGCCCCCCAGGCATAATCTGATGCGTCTGTTGTTAAGGTTTGGCTGGCAGGGGGGTAGAGTTAAGGGCCATCCCATGTTTTGGTGACATGCCTTTGCCCATCATAGAAACTCATGTTGTAGGCAGGGAATGAGAGGAATCATTGTTTCCAGACTGTGACAATGTTGATTCCATAAACTTTTTAGGTACCATTGAAATTTCCTCATATGCAGCCTTGCATATGGAATCAGTAGGATGCAGGATGCCATGAAGCCCAAAGCCTGCAGAATTTGTCTTGCAGATAACTGGGTTTTTGTTCCCATCAGTTTGAAGTAAGTAGTCACTTGCCTTTGCTTGTCTGCCATGAGGTAAGCCATCTGGGCAGTTGTATTCAAGATTGCACCCAGGAATGTCATCTTTTGAGAGGGGACCAGTTGTGATTTCTTTTTGTTTATTGTGTACCCTAGACATGTTAGAAGCCTTTTCACAAATGCCAGCTGTTGAAGAAGAATGCCCTTGTTCTCTACTTGAATGAGACAGTTGTCCAAGTAAGGATATATTTGTATACTTCTTAGTCTGCAAAATGCAATTACTGGTGCCAGTCACTTTGTAAAGACCCTGGGCACAGAAGATAAGCCAAAGGGCAGTGCAGAGAATTGGTAATGCATTGTCAGCCTTGAATCTGAGGTACATTCTGCACGATTGCCTTATTAGGGCATGCAGGTATGCCTCTTTTAGGTCTAATGTCAGCAGCCAAGCATTATTGCCCAGCATGGGCAGAAGCTGCTGCAAAGTCAGCATTTTGAATTTTGGAATGTCCATGTATGTGTTCAAAATCGATAAATCCATTATTGGCCATCCGGCCATGTCCTTTATGGGTACCAAGAACAGTCTTGAGTAAAAACCTAGTCCTTTTTCCTGTTCTGGTACAGGCTGAATGGCCCTCATATCCATGAGGGACGTAACCTGTTTCTGTGCCTCTGCCCATTGATTTCTTGGCAGATCTGGCCAACTGTTTGCCATTGGCAGAGTATGTAAATGGAATCTGTATCCCTCTTAAACTATGTTTATCATCCACTTGCCCTGGGTTATTAACTACCAATTTTGAGCAAAAAGTGCAAATTTTCCACCTAAGGGTGCTGCCAAAAGATAAGTGCTGGGTCAAGGCAGAGGGAAGTCATTGGGACTGTTTTCTGTAGGTTTGCGCTTTATCCCCTCCAGATTTGTAGGTAGAAGTGCCTCATTGCTTTGACCTGTATGAATCTTGTGCCTGGTATCTAGAACTTTTATGGCGTCTGGATTTGACCCTTTGAGCTCTGTCTGACAGAGGAAAGGACCAATTTTTGGTAGGCCAGTGTCTACTGAATCTTGGTGGCTGCACTTGTAAGAAGTCTTTTACAGTTTGCATAGACTTAGCTTTGCCTTCCATTTTCTTTAAAACCTCTTCTGCCTTAATACCAAACAGAGTATCATGCTGTAAAGATGCATCTAGTAATTTAGCTTTAACATGATCAGGCAAATTTTGTTCCTTTAGCCAGGAATGCCTCCTAATCACAGATCCAGTTACTGAGGCCTCTACGGAATCAAAACCACATTGCAAAGTATGCTTTCCAACCTGTTCAGCTGCATGCAATAATTCCTGCAATTCTTTATTTTCTGCACATTCAGAAATCAACATCATTTTCTGTTTCAGCAATCCCATAACATGTTGTTGATACTTGAGCATATGAAACTGGCAGTTTAAGGCCCTAATTGCCAAGGTTGCACATGTATAAACCTTTTTTCACCATCTATGCAGTGCCCTTGAATCTCTGTCAGAGGGGGTAGGATTTTTTGCTGTTGAGGCCTTAACTCACTTTGTACCCTGTGAAATAGTTTCATGATCAGCAGCAGTGTTTCTCATTAAAAAAAAACTGTGCATATAACCTACGTTGAGTTAAGCAAGCCCTGCTACAAACTGTCACATTCATGCATCATTGATCAACTCTGCCATTTTAATGTCAAGCCCTATGATGTCAGTTGGTTCGCTAATTGGCACACAGACAGATGACAGTGGGTCAAAGTTGGGGATTTCACCTGAACCAGCAGGCATGTCAACAATGTCGCCCCCCCCCCCCCCTATTGCTTGTGATTTTGTGCTCAAAAGTTCAGGTCAAAAGAGGGGGTTGTAGCAGACTGTTGACTGCAAATTAGGTGCAAATCAATGAATCCACAAACAATGTCAATATACTTCAAGAGGGACGTACACAAACAAATGATTGTTGCCAACGCCATGGACTACAACTGAGTCCTAAAATACACATTTACTAAAATATGCATTATTATGACCCTCTGCCAAATTATATGCCAGCAGACAAACATAAATAATATTACTGTAAGTAAGTAATCAGTAGTAAGAGACTTCAACCAACATGGGCGCATTGTGATAAGGAAATAAGGCATTGCTGCATGGCATAAACGTCCTAACTCCACTGTACTCAATACTCATACCTTAACAGGCAGCAGCACCACATTGAGATACCGCAGCGATTCTCAACTGGAAAATCCAGGGTCCACAGCACATCATACATTGACAGACTGAAGTCAATGTCACAGGACTGAGTAGAGTAGGCACTACTTAGTGGAGACTTCTGCCTGGCCTACACACAGCACTCTCAAACCAAAACAGAATGTAATTGCTGCACCATCCGCAAGTCAAATGGGAAAAGGGTCAACCGCTTAAGGGACCTTAACTTTGACATAAGTTTGACTGGCTGGAGAGACAGATATGTCTCGAAGAGGTTGCCATTCCTCTGGAAGAGGCTGCCAATTCACTTAAAACAGAGGCCTTGTATGATGCTTGTGGATGGGAAACTATATATTCCTTACACGGATTTTACGTATGACCCTCCTAGACATGCGGATAGTCTTTGCTAACTAAGATTTATATTTTTGCCAAGATGCTTTATATTGGGTTTCTGTGGTATTACATTGGGCAAATATAATTTGGTTTATAAAGGCATTCAGGTGAAGTGTACAGTAACCAGCTATGAAAGAGAAACATAGCACAGGACTTTAAATTGCCACCTACAAAGAGCTGTCATTGAACTCCATCTATCTTCTCTAATACAGTTCTGTATACTATGAAGACATGCACAAGTAGTTAGATATGATAGAAACTTAAGAAAAGGAAAAAAAAAACACAAACAACTATGGCCATGTGTGGAGAGTCTTTCAGGATCTTAAGAGGAAAGCTTTAAATGAGTGGAAATGGTCAAAAACATATATAGAAACACTGCCATTCGAGTTAATGAAAATGCATGTTTTTTGAAGGGGTGTTTTTAAGGAGTCCTGGATCAGATTTTCGGTTACAGTCTTTATTGGAAGGAGGCAAATAGATCATTTTGAGGTGTTAACACAGATGGATGAATTCCTGGATGACCCCTCGTGCAATTTTGGTTACAGAGAGTATGTCCTAGTCCTGTTTACCTCAATTAATGCAATGTTTTGATGTGACAGAATGTACGAGACCTCCAGTGTCACACAGAGCTAAGTGGCTACCTCCATGAGTATCATAGTTAACTCTGCAAAAGGGATAGGGGTTAAGGTCAGTCACCACTCCCTAATTTATTCAACCATTCATAGAATGATACTAGGCTATTGGCCCGTAGGCCCTTATAAGCCTAGCCAAGAATTTAACCCATGTTGCCTCAAAGTCAGCACCTATTTTTCTCTGTCCAGAAGGGATACAGGTGGGATCCCAGTATTTTCTGTTTCCAATCCAGTTGTCCACGTTCTTCTTACAGAGGGCCATGGAGGTACTGAGCTTAATGTGGAGGGGGAGTGTATTCCACAAACAGAGGAGTGTTTGGGACACCAATCTATCCTAACAAGTTCTATTAATGTGACATACCAGGTTAAAGCCTTTTGTGCATGTTGAGCGAGTGGAGTTAGTCTTATGGATATGGTGTAACTCCATCAAGGCTGGTTCTGAAATGGCCTTGTGTGCCAATCACCAGACACCTCTGAACAGTTTGTATGAGACTATGTAGAGGGACAGGGCTTTTGACATATCTGTATAGCATGGGTGTTTCAGACCCTGGTGGTCTCTGCAAATGCTGCATGTGCTTGGCAAGGTACATGCCGAAGGGGGCATTGCACTGGATAATGGGTGTGATAAGGGAGGAGTAAAGGAATGTTATGAACTCCATGTTTCTGGACTAAATACCCTTATTTATGAGGTGGGCCATGTAGAAAGCCTTCCGTACAGCGCAGGCAACGTGCTGGTCAAAAGTGTGATTGATTTCAAGCTGGGTGCCAAAGTCCCTCATTACTGATTGCATGCATAGCACATTGTTATTAATATGATATTTAGTGGGGATGGCATTTTGACCAATGGGAAATAAGGATGCATGTCTTGGCACCAAGATGAGGCCATGGTTCTGGCACCAGTCATAAGTTTGGGTAAGGCCCTTTTGGAGGAGGATGTTCACATCAGTAGTGGAATCTGCAAACTTGGTGAGCCACAGACCACTGGTTTTGGCTTGCACAGCATAAAACTATATCCCAAACAGTGGAAGCCACAAGACCGATGCTTGGTATACACCAATCATTACGTGTCTAGTACTAGAAGTGGCTTCCCCTACCCCCATTATTTTGTGCCTCATAGGTTGATAGGTTCATAGGTAGGTACTAGGCTATTGGACCTAGGGCCTATACAAGCCTAGCCATAAAGGTACCCTGGCTTTCGCCACCCAAGAAAATTATTTTCCTGTGCCCCTGTCAAGCAGAACCACATTAACACTTCTTGTGCTTAAAGGTTTTGCGATATTTGAGGGGAAGAGGGTTAGCACAGTAACTCCTCAAGTCACAACATTGGTACATGTACGGCACACCACTCAACTGTGCCAGGAATAAAGCATAGGTTCATAGGTTTATACTAGGCTATCTGCCCTAAGGCATTTATAAGCCTAGCCCAAATTTTTGTGGCTTACGCCACCCCTTATATGAAAAAATACTGTGCTCATTAGTTTGTTGTGCCTCTGTCCAGCAGTGACACAGAGATGATTCCCGGGGTAAACCTACGATCTCCCATCCACCGGTCTAGATTTCTCTTGAACAGAGTCAGCGAGGTGCTCTGCCTCACATGGACCGGGATTTTATTCCACAGCATAGGGAGTCTCTGAGTGATAAATCTATCCCTCCAGCACGTCCTATTTATATCCGTGCTAAGGTTTAAGTCGCTTGCTCTAGTGGTTTTGGTGGATTTGGATTTTTGAGGTGGAGCATGTCCATTAATTCCGGGTTGGACATGGCCTTGTATGTCAGGCACATGTCACCTCTGAGCAGACGGTATGCGACTGAATAGAGCTGGAGTTTCTTCAATCTGGCAGCATATGACAGATTTTGGAGTCCCTTTATCCTTTTGGTGAGGAACTTTTGGGGTCTCTCCAATTGCTGCAGATGTCGGGTGAGATACATCCCGAATGGGGCATTGTACTCGATCATTGGTCTGATAAGTGAAGAGTACAGGGAACAATGACCTCACTAGATCTGGATGTGAATCCTTCATGATCAGGTGGGCAATGTAGAAGGTCTTTCTAACCACTTTAGCAATGTGAGTGTCAAAAGAAAGGCCACTGTCAACCTGGGTCCCCAGGTCCCTGATAACCTCTTCTGTGCTTAGTGGATTGCCACCTATATGGTAGGTTGGGGTTACCTTGTTTTTCCCGAAGGGTATGACTATACATTTTTGGCATTTAACTTCAGGCCATGGCTCTGGCACCAGCTATCTGTTTCCGTGAGTCCCTTCTGAAGGATATCCGTGTCTGATGCACTTTCCACTATGGCGCCCAGTTTGCAGTCGTCTGCAAACTTTGTCAGCCAAAGTCCTCCTATGTTGGCCTGTACTTCTGAGAAGTAGATGCCAAACAATAGGGGCCAAGGACCGAGCCCTGTGGGACACCACTTGTGACCGGCTTGGAGTCTGACACAGCGCCAGCAACTCTAACCCTGTGGGTTCTGTCCTTAAGCCAGTTTGCAACCCATCTTGTGACATATGGGTTTACATTTAAGCTGGTAAGTTTTTCTACAATACCCGAGTGGGGTATTGTGTCAAAAGCCTTTGCAAGGTCAAGGTAGGCTGTATGGACTGCCTTTCCCTCATCAATGGCCTTGGTGACTGTTTCGAAGAAGTCGACCAAGTTCAAAAGGCATGATCTTCCCTTGACAAAGCCAAACTTGGTCGGGTCCAATGTCTGCAAGTCCCCTATATCTTTGTTTATGAGCTCCATTATGATCCTCTCCATAGCTTTGCAGACTAGACTTGTTAAGCTTATGGGGCGGTAATTACCAGGGTCCATAGAGGCGCCACCTTTGTGGAGTGGGACAACAGTTGCCGTACGCCACTCCTTGGGCACGTATCCTGTGGTAAGGCTGAGATTAAACAGCTGCCTTATGTGCGGGTTTAATTCCTCATTTAGCTCGTGTAGCACACAGCCGGGGACACCATCCGGTCCCATTGATGCTGTGTTTTTAGCTTTAGAGAGAGCAGCTTTCACCCACGCATTTGAGATGTCCGGGAGGCTACACTCGGCTGGGATAGTTATCTCTCCTTTAGGGGGGGGGGGTGAAGTTTGCACTGAACCTGTCTGCCAGTATGTTGGCAATGTCTGTGGGTTCAGTGATTTTTGTATCATTTTGGACTAATTCTGAGCATATCTGGGAGTTTCCACCCAGGTTCCTAACATAGCTGAAAAAGGCCTTATGATTGTCCTTTGAATCCATGGCAATTTTTCTCTCAAAATTGGCCTTAGTTGATTTTATGAGTGCTCGTATTTTTTTACTAATAATGATCAGGGGTGACTTCCCTTTCATGGATTTTGTTCTATCATGTAATAGCTTTCTCCTCTTATTGTAAAGTTTGTTAATGGCTGGGGTCCACCAGACTGGACGTTTGCCCTTTGTGGAAAGAGTCTTGGTTTTATTTGGGATTGCCTGATCCATGCAGTCCTGGAGGTGTTCATAGAAGGCATTTGTAAGGGCTTCCGAGCTTGGGTTGTGGTTTCCACTGGCTCAGGGGCCTTGAAGGATACCACACCAGTCTTGAGTAGTGTGAAGTTTGCTTTAGAGAAGTTCTTCACTGTGGTCTTTTTTGTTTGGGGTGGGGGGATGTGGATTTCCAGTGAGATTAGTTTATGATCAGATCTCACCAATGAGGGATATACTTCCGGTGTGGAGCATTTTGTCCCCATGTTTGTGACAATGAGATCTAGTATATTTTCTCCTCTCGTGGGAACAGTGACTAGCTGTTCCATGGCATTTGAATTTATGAACTCCAGGAACCGTTGGGCTAGAAAGTTAGGGCTTGAGTAATGTTCCCAGTCTATATTCGGGTAGTTGAAGTCACCCAATATGATGGTGTTTACCCTCCAGTGTCTTCAGGAAGGCTGTGTGGGGTTCCTGAGTTTGAGAGGGTGGCCTGTAGCATGCTACAATTTGTAGAGCAGTTTTGCCTATGGTTAGTTGCACCTGGATGGTTTCCGAAGCTTCGTGCGTTGCCACCAACCTGGAGGTGTGGGTATCCTTTATGAATATGGATACACCCCCTCCTTTTGTGGTGTGGTCCGGGTTTTGGTATTAGCATACCTAATATCAGTGAAAAAAGCTTATGTTATCCCACTTCATAAAGGAGGAAATAAGTCTGACATCACTAACTTCTGAACTATCGCCATTCTTGGCCCAATATGAAAATTACTTCAAAAGTGCATTCACACCCAGGTCCTTAGTCATCTGATTAAACACCAACTCCTTTACACTACTCAACATAGCTTTCGGCCAGGACATACCACCAACACTGCCCAGATTTTCTTCATGGACACAGTAAATACAGCTGGAGATGCTGGATCCATATGTCTCCGCACTCTTTCTTGATCTATCCAAAGCATTTGACACAATAGCCCACTCACTTCTCCTTACTAAACTCTCCAACTGTTGCATCACTTCCCCCACCCTTTATTGGTTTCACAACTATCTCAGTAATAGGCAGCAATCTAGTATTTTGAAGCAGTCCTGCTCCCCTTTCCTCAATACTAATGCAGGTGTACCCCAGTATTCTATTATGGGTCCCCTCTTATTCAGTATAATGATAAATGACCTCCACACTTCTGTCAACCATAGTACTGTTATCCAATATGCAGATGACTGTACTATAATATGCTCTTCAAAATCTCCCCCTGTAGTATAGCATCCTACACAAACAGCAGTTAACTACACTGAATCCTGGATGGGACAAAAGAACTCACCATTAATACCATCAAAACTAAAGTCTTGATATTCACCCAAAAAACAAGCCAAACTGACAAGTCTGAATTAGCTGTCCAATCACAAAATAGTACTACTATAGATGTCATTCCCAGTACCAAAGTACGCGTGGTCATCATTAACGATAACAAACTTTGACCTTCATATCTATAATAACATAAAAAAACATAAAAAACTGGGAGATCTATATAGGAACAAGTACATTCTCAGCTACACTGCACAAAAAGCTCTTGGCTCTTCATTCCTGTTGCCAGCTATCTTATATAGCACCCCCATCCTCAACAGTGAGTCCTCTCTAAAAGTAAAAC
This sequence comes from Protopterus annectens, assembly GCF_019279795.1. Taxonomy (NCBI): domain Eukaryota; kingdom Metazoa; phylum Chordata; order Ceratodontiformes; family Protopteridae; genus Protopterus; species Protopterus annectens. Next base: position 333,300,907 of record NC_056746.1, read on the forward strand.
TCAACACATGCTACAATAAAGTTGCTCAATTTGCCACAAATGCAAAATACTGCTCCTACCATATTTTATCACTACAAACATGAAACTGTCTTTAGTTCCACCATCACCTCACCTATGTACAACATCTTCTTCTCTTTTGGATGTTCCTGTTAGGGGTCACCACAGCAGATCATGTGTTTCCATTTCTTCCTGTCCTCTGCATATTGCTCTGTAACACCATCCACCTGCATGTCCTCTCTCACCACGTCCATAAACCTTATCTTAGGCCTTCCTCTTTTTCTCTCGCCCAGCAGCTCCATTGTTAGCATCCATTTGCCAATATACCCATCATCCCTCCTCAGCACATGTGCAAACCAATGCAATCTCGCTTCTCTCACTTTGTCTCCAAACCGTACAACCTGAGCTGACCCTCTAATATACTGATTCCTAATCCTGTCCATCCTTGTCACACCCAGTGCAAATCTTAACATGTTTATGTTACAGTGGTCTGGAAATCCTTCTATGTGGCTCACCTCATCACAAAAGATTTCTCATCCAGAAAAAAAAAGAGATCATTGTTCCCCTCTACTGATAACTCATTAGACCCATTATAGAGTACAATGCCCCTTTTGGTATGTACCTCACAAGACATCTACAACAACTGGAAAGGCCACAGAAATACTTCACAAAGAGGATTTATGGCCTCAAACCGATGCCCTATGCAGTCCCATCTCAAAAAACTCCAGCTTTACTCTGTCGCATATCACCTACTCAAAGGCGATCTCTACCTAACATACCAAGCTATGCCAAATCCAGAGCTGTTGGACATGCTCCACTTAAAGAAATCCCAATCCCTCTGATCTACATGCTCTAGGGACCTAAATCTTGTCACCACAATAAACAGAACATGCTGGAGGGATATATTTTTTTCCCAGAGATTTCCCATACTCTGGAACAGACTACCTATCTATGTCAAACAGAGATCATCATTAGCACTCTTCAAGAAAAATATTGATGATTGGATAGGAACTAGGAAATTCACCCCAGGGATCACTTCTGTGGCTCTGCTCGACAGGGGCACAGGAAAATAAATTTCTTGGGTGGTGAAAGCCAGGGTAGATTTTTGGCTAGGCTTATATAGGCCCTACGGCCAATAGGCTAGTACCTACCTATGAACCTATAAAACTTCACCTATGTACAACTACTGCCAGCAAAGTTATTTACAACACAGTAGCCTGCCCATCCCTCTTGGATATTCTGGCCACATACCATCCTAAACGACTGTTAAGATCTGAAAACAAAATGATACAGAACACTGATAAACCAAAGATCTCAGCTGGTCACATGCTATATTTTTTCACCGTCTCCAAGCTATGGAATAATCTCCCTGACTCATTCAGGACTAACAGCGACTCCACTACCTTGAAAAAACACCTCATACTGCATCTCTCCTTTGACTGGATATGGAACTGAACCCCTACTCACCACCACAAAACCAAATCTTCTCTCAGTATCCTTAGTCTGTCACATTCTATAACTTGTCTATCTTCCCTTTCCTCTCTGAAACCAATTGCTTCTGCTTTCAGTTTAGCCTTTGCTACCCCCATTTTAGCCTTCTGTCTCCCTCTCTCACCTTTTATCCTATATTGTCCTCTCTGCTATTAATCAAAATCACTTTATATAAATTTTACATCCACCAGAGTTGTAAACAATTAGCCTTTGTCATTATCTGATGATTCAATGATTCAATCTCATTATTCTGTGTTGTTATTCCTTATTTGATGTGCTACTACTGTCTTACATATACTCCACTGTTGTGTAATACTTTATTTGTCTGTTGTTAAATTTGTAGCATTTCTGCATGGGGTTCCACTGATAATAGGCTCATCTGAGGGCCAGTAGCCTTTACCAGTAAACAAATGCAACAAATAAATAAATAAATACTTAACACATATTGTCGCTATGTCCTCACTGATTTTTTCAGGTAAGCCACTGAGTACATGAAGACAAATCAAACAATACCCAGCATCAGAGCCAGCCTTTGGTCAACTGGTGCCCTAGACAAAAGGTCTCCACAGGGCCCACCCAACAATACCTGGTGCCACCATCCTGGTCTACCTACACTATCCAGAGTACTGCTGCTAGAGCAGCGCCTGAAGCAGCTGTCTAGTTGACCTATGTCTAAGGCCGGCTATGCCCGACATTACAGCTCCATACTTCTTCAGAAAATGTATCCTGATACAAGACTTGTCTTTCTGTTAACATTTGTGACAAAGAATAACATTAAAAAATACCTCTGCTACTATCCAGAATTTTTGGGCTAAGAAAGACTTGTTACAATTATGTAGTCGACACAAGAACTGGTTTCACTGGTGACTGTGGAATGTTTGAACTAACTATTATGGCTCACAGATATAGCCCCATCAGTAGATGGATACCCAAAAAAATGTCTATTCCACTTTGCGAGGGGACACAGTCTACTATCAACTGTTGAACATGCCAACTTTGTGCCCTTATTTGACTGTGCTTTTCCCTCACAAAACAATGACCTTCTAATCCCACACAGGCCTACAATCCATGTTTCCTAGACTAATAGTAAAGCCTTTATATACCCCTAAATACAATACCATCAGGGGGTCCATCAGGTACAAATTTAGTGACTGTCATATGCCAGAAGACTGCAAATGTTTTGATGAACAGACTGAAAACATGAGGCAAAAATCGGGACCTCCTGAGAAAATATGGTCAGAGGAGAGGTATGCATGCACCTATACACACACACACACACACACACACACACACACACACACACACACACACACACACACACACACACGCACGCACACACACACACACACACACACACACACACACACACACACACACACACACACACACACACACACACACACACACACACACACACACACACACACACACACACACACACACATTGTAAATGGTGACCAAATATCTACACTTTCATTGGAGGGAAATCTCAAGATGTTAAACCATTTATTCTTGTCTTTCATGAAAGACCTAACAAATATAGTTACTACAAATGGAGTAATAATTTTAGCAGGCAGCATCCTTCTCTAACAATTTAGGTAACACAATAACATCTATAGAAAACAAATTAAAATTAACATGAATAAACTCTGTAGATCCATCTCAAGCAACAAACTTACAATAACTACTTCTAAATGAGCCATGCATTACAAAACAATTGAAATCAATGCTACCATTAACGCACACACACACACACACACACACACACACACACACACACACACACACACACACACACACACACACACACACACACACACACACACTCACACAGACGCACACAAAAACAAAAACATTCTTTCACTATGGCTAGCTATGCAACTTTAATCTCATAGGAGGTTACAAGGCTATCGACCAAGCAAAAAATCATAATAGCTGTGCATACTTTTCATTAACTGTGAAGTCCAGCATATACCTCCAGTTCAAAGACAGAAGTTAGCACTAATAGTTCTGTACTTTACGCTGACAAATAATTCAAATAAAATAATACAATATTTAATTTGCTTTGCTGGAGTAGAACAATGATCAAATTTAACTATATTTGCAGTCTCATCACAGATTGCATATGTAGTAGCAACAATAAAAAACATACAATATAACACATCTGTTTATGACCCCAGTTTGACCATCATTAGTTAGAGTTTACTATATAAACACACATGTTCATGTACACAATATGCAATTTACATGAATAAACGTGCATTCTTCATTGTGATTTTTATCTACCAATCTTGATAATATCATCTGTAAATTATCTGCCTGTAATGCCATACATATATCTCAACTGCTATGATTTTGGCACAGCTCTTGGAGTTTTGCTCCTACATTTACAAGGCTCCCCACAAAAATCAGATTCATTTGTGTGTACATAATACATCAATTAAACCTTCCTAAAGATTCCCCATTACTATCTATATCGGCTTTAGCTTATAAAGACCTTCTAGTGGGATAAACAAGAAAGTTCTCCTGTTTCTGACTCTGCTATGGAGATTGTATTCTTTACTCATCGGGGCACTTGCTGAAACAAGTTCACACATAACAGTTTACTATCCCGTTACTAAAAACTAAATAATGCTACCCTCTTAACACGATCAACCAATACCTAACTACTAATAAGGAAGTAAGTTGACTACAGTGAGTACAAAACTAAGGTGGACTCTTTCAGCAAAGGATTTTGCGCGAAACAGCATTATGAAGAAACGGGGATAAATAATCTTCAGTTGTCTGTTTTTTTTTTGCCGCATATAACAATTCTCCTGAAGTAAGGCAGTGCAAACTAGAGACTACAACTCCGGGAAATCAGAATCAGTCTAAGACTTACTAGTGACATTGTCACCTGTTTCAGCTACCTGCTTCATCCCAGAATTAGCAAAATGCTCAAGAGCCGGACAAATACGCTGTCTTTGTGAAGTGCTGATGCCATCGGTCAGCATTTATTGCGGATGTTTGCATGTTCTACATATGATTTGCTGAAGGCAGGGTAAAAGTTGTAGCTTTTCCTGCAGAGATGCACCTTCTTGTAATACTCGTCACGTCGCCGCTCTTTAACCCTAGCAGTAAGTGAATGCAAGAATAGGTGGATAAAGCGGAGATAACGCTGTTGGATTTTGATTATATTGGTTATAATTAGATAATTTACTGCTACCCACACATCGTGCACAGAAGTCTGACTATTACTGTACAGATAAGTTTAGGTATTTCACCGGGCACACTTTGTGGCAACAGTTCTGTTTTCGCGAAGACTGTTGCCCCATTAATGGAAAAGTACCACAGTTTCTCTCTTATATGCAGTGATGAAGCTTGCTCGGCTGTTCCGTTCCCCAAATCTCCGTTATTGCTTTATACAGACTTTGGTGTGATTGTCTTTAAAACAAAAAATGCATTTGTCTAATTCTTTACTAATATCTTTTTATAATGCAGTACAGTAAAAGAAATACAAAGATTTTTATAAATACTGTTAATATTTACCCGGAAAGCAATGTAGAATCAAGTTGGGAGGTAGGACTGTGTGAAGCTAAGAACAGAAGCGCTGAGTAGAATTCTTCCACAGGGAAGCAAATAAGGACTGGAATAAAGGTTTGCATGCTTTTTAAGAACCTGGAATGCCAAGGGAGGGTTTGTAGCAACATCATTAATGAAGTCACAAACAGGGCAGTCATATGCTAAGTGAGGGGCTGGGTTTGAGCTTCGGTCCAAGGCAGAAATGGCTTTCTAAGAACAGCATAGTGCCCCTTTAAGGTGCTATTTGTTTATGCGCGCCCTAGAGGGAAGTACCAAATGGAACTCAACAAAGTCCATGACAGAAATGTATTTCAAAAGATTAGCTATGCAAAACACATCAATATCATTTGAAAATGGTGGTGTGTGTGTGTGTGTGTGTGTGTGTGTGTGTGTGTGTTGAATAGCACACGTCTGTGAAATATTACTTCACAGAAAGTATACTGAGCATCTGAATCATTCTGAGGAGACACTAGATTCATAAGTATATACTAGGCTAACAACCACTAGAGCCTTTGTAAGCCTAGCTGTGCAACCCAAATGTGTCCCACAAGTTAAATATTTTAGATGTTTATATAGGGGGTGATTGCTGGTTACAACATGATTTACTGACTGCCTCTGTCCATCAGAGACATGAATACCTGACCAGGGTGAATTTTCGACTTCTCATCCTGTGGTCCAAGTTGCTCTTAAATAGGTTAGGGAGAGACTTTGTTTCACATGGATAAGAAGTATGTTCAAAGTTAAAGAATTCAAGACCCTTATATAAAACACTTTTTTTAACAAGAAACAGCTTTATTAAATTATCATGTATGACGTAGGCAATTATACATTTATATCAATGAAGACAAACCATATTGACATAATTTTAGTTGCAAACATTGTACATCACAAATCATATTGACATAATTGTAGTTGCAAACATTTTACATCACTTACAATCCATCCAGCCATTGTCAGTCAAATATTACATAGCTCATTCAAATCCTGCCTTACTTTAAACCTCATTCCTCCTCTGCATGTATTGTTCCCACAATTCACATTTTTTCCTATGTAATTTCCTCTGACCCTTTTCTAAAGATCCCAGTACTAGTTGTTTTATCTCTGTTACTATAGTCACTACTTCTAGTAATGTTGGTATAGAAAGATGAAACGGAAAATCCAGCAGCTCGAATGTACTATATTAACGCTACACAATTATAACACATTTTCATCCACCACAGCAGACTTCTTCATACAGTAACAACCACACAGTAAATCCTACACTAATATACATGATCATATAATTAGCACACCAATCAAGTCAGGTGAATTTTAAAACAGAGGTGAGCTATGTAGAAATGTGCCTTTTTATATCAACATGGTTATGAAGGTTTTAATTAGGAAAGGGACCTGATTGGTGTGCCAATTATATGATTATGTATATTAGTGTAGGATTTACTGTGTGGTTGTTACTGTCTGAAGAAGTCTGCTGTGGTGGACGAAAATGTGTAATAATTGTGTAGCGATAATAAAGTACATTCGAGCTGCTGGAGTTTCTGTTTCACCTTTTTGTAGTTTATTGGTTTTTATTTGGTGAAATTCCACTTGTTTTCTGTTTGAATGTTGGTATAGACTTTGATTTCCATTTTCTAGTCATTGCTCTTTTGGCAGCCGCCATAATTAGACTCAGCAAGTAATTCCAATTCTGTATCATAGCTCAAAAAAATTATTTCCTTAGTTACACCAATTTCCTCACCCAGTATCTCTGACAGAGCAGTCTGTGTGGAATCGTTAAAGTCTGCCAACTCATTATACGCCTAGAAAATATGTTCCCAGTTATCTCTTTCTTCCCCATCACATCTCCAACATTTGCTGCCTACCTGAGGAAAAATTCTTTGGAGTTTACTTGGGGTATAAAAATACCTATATAAACACTTCCAAGCAAAGATTGTAAATCTTCTAGACTTCTTTGCATATTTGGGAGTCACACATATATTCCTCCATTGTTTCTTTGTGAATTGCTTATCCAGTCTCTCTTCCCAATTGTTTCTAACCTCTTCTGATTGATTCTTATAGTTATCATGCAATATTTTATATACTCTGCTACTTATTTCTTTTTAACAGCAGATTTTGTTGTAGAGTCTACTTAAAACTCTACCAGTGCAGGTTTGTCACTTAGGATCCTCTTATTTCTTTTTCTCTGCCTATACTGTGATATCAATCCTTGATAGGGAAGGCAGTTTTCATTCTGCAGTTCAAATACATTCTTGACCTTTTCCCATTCTATTACCATTCCCTCTCTAATTATTTGCTCCCAATACCTTGGTTCTTTTACCAGTTTTCCCCAATAAATTCCAGCCCCTTCTTACCTATTGTCTGTATCCCTAATTGCAGCCATCCCTATCGGCAGAATCTCATTTCTCCATTCCCATGTTGACTTAGTTCTTAGAATACTTTCTGCTACTTTTTAAATATAATATTCTGCATAGTTATTGTTATTCTCCTTAAAGATCTGCATCCAAAATCCCAGTCTCTACTTGTTTCTGGAGCTTACCCAGTTTCATCATCATCATCCCTTTCACTTTGAATTATAGTTTTCTGCTTGTGCTATGTACAGGAGCCTTAACTTTGAAATACCCTTTCAAATTAGGTAATCCCAAACCGCCTTGTTCATTTGGAAGTATTAGCTTATCCTACTTGACTCTCGCTGTCTTCCCCTCCCAGATAAAATCTTTCAGCTCTTTATTAATTGCTGTCTACAACTTCTCCTTTGGTTGATAAAATATGCCTGACCTGTGTATAAAACTAAAGAGACTGAAAAAATTTTAACTGCTTGAATCTTGCTATCCATATCCATATAACAGAGCTTCCAATTTCTCAGTTTTTGTATTATCTTTTTAGTCTCTTTCAACATATCCTTAGCTGCCATGCCAGAATCCTTTTTAATCCATACTCCTAAGTACTTCATTATATCATGTCCCCATATCTATGGATATTGCTGAATGAATTATTGTGTGGATACATAATTTACAGCTATTGCCTTTGTTTTGGCTTGATTAATTTTGTATCTCAAAAAGATTTGAAACTGCCTTGAAATGTTCCACAGCACTGTAATATCATTTTTGGTTGTATCAGCTATAAAATAATATCATCTGCAAATATAGCCAGCTTTTCTTAACTGCCATACCAATTATATCCTTGAATTTCTGAGTTTCTTATTTTCTTTGCCAGTGGTTCTAAATATAATGCAAATGACAAAAGAAAATGAGAACGCCCCAGCCTCTGCTCAAACAGAAATTATCAGAGAGGAAACCACACACTTTAATTTTTGCCTCCGATCCCTCATATATCCTCCTAATCAACCTTGTAATTTTATCAGTTAATGCAAATACTTCCATTGCCCTGCTCATAAACTCCCAGCTTACTCTGACAAATACTTTCTCTGCATCAAGACCCGCCAACAACAGTGGTATTTTCTTACGTTCTGCTTCCACATTGATCCATATCTATCAATTTTGGCATCACCTTTGCCATTCTTTTAGCCATTACAGACATAAACACTTCATCATCATGGTTTAGGATTGAAATGGGCCTGTATGAAGCTGGATCTGATGGGTCTTTACCCTCTTTAGGTATTACAGCTACCACCACTTTCTTCCAGAAAGTTGGTGCTTCCCCTCCTCTTAAAAGACTGTTAAACAAAACCTTCCAGATCTTTATCCTATCTTCCAAACCTCCACAGGAATACTATCTATTCCTGGGGATTTTCCTTTTGATTGGTTATACATCACCATTTTATCTCATTTCCTCGTATCATAACTATTAGTAATTAAGCCTCATCTACCTCTAACCCTGGCATATTTAATTTTCCATAAACATTTCCATTTGTACCTTTTCTTGATCTCCATATGTCATTGCTTTATACAGACTTTCATAAAAATTTCTGAAATATTTCTACTACCGCAACAGGATCCCTTGTTATCTATAGGTGCCCTAAGCTTGGCAACAACCCTTTCTATTTTCTGTTGCCTGGGTCATTGCACTAAAAGTTTTTGTGCCCAGGCATTATTATCAAAAAACAGTTGCTTAATAGCAATCTTTCTAAACGCATGCATATTATCGAGTTAATCCTTTATTTTTCTGCTTAGCACTCTGCAAATGCTCCTCTTCTTGTCCTATGAGATTCACCCTATTCTGCAATACTTTTAATATTTGTCAGTCCCTCTAAATAATTCTTATTGCTTCTTAACCATATCTCTCTCTATTTTATTTCCACCCTGTTTTTAAACTCCACTTTAATTTTATCCCACTCCCTAGCTATATTTTCAGAAGAAATTTCTGTCTTCTCTAATAACTCACAAATAATTTCCACTACCCATGCTTCTCTTTTCAACAGATTGGTGGGAAAGAGTCAGTGTCTCATTTTTATTTCATTACCCTGTATTTTTGTTTTAGATTTTATTGGCATGTGATCTGAAATAATTATTGGATGCACATCAAAACTTTCAGTTAAATGCAAATGTTCCTGTGAAATGTAAGTTTTGTCTAGCCTAGCCCAGTTTTTGTATGTTGTGGAATAATATGCAAATTCACACCAAACCCCTACTATTGAATTCACATCTTCCATGCCAAATATTTTCATGAATTTCTTCAAAAATCTACCCTTCTTTGTTATATTTTCCCTCTGCCCCCCCAACACATATTCCCTGCTACAAATCAAATTCCATTCCCCATCTATAAGTAATATTCCCTGCTGAAAATTGATTAAATCTCCAAGAATTTTCTTAAGCTCCATTATAGCAGTTTTAGATGGAATATAAATACATGTCAGTGTAATACTCTTCCCTTGCCAGTATCCCCTTAGTACTATGTATCTTTTTATCCTCTTCCATCACTATTGGAGCTACTCTTGCAATTAATATAAATATTCCTCTTTTCCTTTGTCCCGTGTATTCCACTGAATAAACATCCTGAAAACCTTTCTTTATCAAATTTACATGTTCAGTTCTTTCCAAATGTGTCTCACATAACATAGTTATTTGCACTCTACATTTTAATATAGTTTACTACTCTTTCTTTTTTGTATATATCTATGAGACCATTAACATTTAAAGATAGTAGTGAAAGGCTCATTATGTTAAAAAAATATTATTCCCACCTTTTGTTTGTAAGAGTTTCTGTTAAGTATCTAGTTCCAGTCTTTCTGTTACATGCATACACTAATGTTTGACAGGTTGACCTTTTATACAGTTGTTTCTTGTCATATCAATTTGAGCCTATGTCATATCTTACAAAACATTTTTTGTTTTATTTAAAGCCCTCAGACAAAAATACACCCCAAATACACTCTAAAAACCTTTTAACTTAATATTAACACACAAAACTATGTACATTTTCAAATATTGAAGTTTTACCTTCCTAACAGGAACAATTGCCCCAAACTGACAGCCATACACAAAGACTTGGGTTAACCTAAAAGGAAGGTCACCCGTGCTAAAACACATGCTACAACCTGTGCTTCTACCAATTGTTGCCTAGTTTTGTCTTATCTTTACTGCTCTCCCAGAATGAGAAAACACCTGGAAGCTTTCAGAAAGCATTATCTCTTACCCATTAAAAGAAAGTCACTAAAAGAAAGATGTATTCTGTTTTTATTGCTCTTTATCAGATTGTCTCCATGGAGACATTAGAACTAGATACAGGGTTGCTTCTACAAGTATTTATTTATCTATCTATTTATTCATTTATTTGCTAGACGAGAGCTTTATTATATAAAATGTTCTTTTTTATTTATTTGCTTTCTCTTAAAAATTGTTACTAGATAAATACAAGAGCCCTAATCCAGTCATTCCCCTATGCAAGAATAAGAAAAATCACACCTTTTTTTTCTTGTATCATACCGTTTTGAACAGACTTTTTTTTACAATGCAGTGCCTACATGTCTAAAAACAGAACAAGGAAAAAGAGCAAAGAAGAAAAAAAGGCACTTATTTACTTCATTATCTCCATTACACTTGACAATAGCTAAGAAAACTTTACTTAATGGCATGCAGATATCATGCACTATACAAATGCTACTGTTAAGAACCAAAGTTTGTTTTATTTACAGTTAATTCTTTCCTTCCTCTACCCCTCTCCTAAATGTTGCTCCAAACATTACTGACATGAAGTAGGGCATGTGCTTTTTTTCTTGTTCTGTCATGTTTCACAAATATAGTTAATGCTTTAGAATCCCACATTTATTTTTCAATTTCTGAGTTGCTGGTTTTATTCCTGTTTATCTCCATCTCCCATATCCAATTTATGCTTCCCTTCCACTGTACTCTCGGTTCTTCTAGTCAACTTTTATGTTTCTTTTTCTGTCTTTCAAACATTTTCTGTTGAAACACTTGAAAAGGTTTCACTACCATACTCTCTCTGTGGTCTTTACTACCAAAAGAACAAGAAACAGAATCTCCTGCTTCACAGCTCACTTTTTGTTGGTTAAATTTTGTATTTCCTCCTTAGCATGTTCTGCATTAAAAAATGATTTTGTCCCTCCAGGAAAGAATATTCTGAAGATAGCTGGATACAGCAGTTTGAATCTCATGCCTGCTTCTTGACATTCCCCAATTAGTGGAATAAATTTTACTCCTCTTCTGCCTGTTGTACAGTGAGTAATCATTTTCCACAGTCTACTGTCTCCCACTTTTAGTACTTTGTCCTTCTGCCACAGTTTTGTCAGAATCAACTCCTTCTGCTGGCAGGATTGCATCTTTATTATTAAAGGTCTTGGTTGCTTTCTCGTGGTTAGGTTTGGAGCATACACACAATCTACCTTTCAGTTAATTCCTACTATGGAATACCAGTCCAGTTGCTTATTTGTGTTTTCATAAAATTAATACATTCTGTTCCTTCCAGCTCCTCTGGTACAGCAGAAAATCTTAGGGTTTCCCTGCGTGTTCTGTCCTCTAATTATATTATTTTTTTAAACATCTCTTCTTAAGCAGTGTCATATTTAGCCAGCTTTTTCTGCATTTCGACCACTGATTTTTGCAGTTTTATCACCTCATCTGAATATCTGTTTAAAGCATCTTCCATTTTATCCAGCAGTTTGTTATTTGAGTTGATATACTCCATCAGTGTTTCATTTATTTTAACCTTTTCTGAGTATATTAGACTTATTTTTTCCTCTCAGTTACTGGAAATCATGCCTTGCACCAAAGCAGGAGCTTGCACTGCTTTTTTGCTGAACAGCTACAGAATTTTTCCTAGTCAGTGTTTTTCCTCACCTTTTGTAGTTGATTTTCTTTCATGTTCTCTGAATATCTTTTTTGTGGACATCAAGGCAGTACATTTACTAGCAAGTTACTGAAATTTACTCCAAAAATGAGTTCACTGGCCCTGTCCTCTAAGTTTCTGTTTTCACACTGGGAGAGCTGAAATGAAGTTGTTATCCAATGTGCAACCATCTTGGAAGTCCTATATACAACACTTCTTAAGGAAATGTCATGATATGAAAGCACATATTTGTCATTAATAAGGATTATAAGCATATTTGTTTGGGTTAGGTGCTTCCTTATGTTTTTTGTGTTTCCCCCCTAAAGCTTTACTGCCACTGTCACCTTCCCAGGAGATATATTTTTGATCTTTTCAGTTGCTATGTATCTTACCCCCTCAACATACAAACTCACACACGCACACATACAGCTTTAATTCAGTTTCAACCATTTATATTCAGACTGTCTTTTCCACATTAACAGTTGAAAAGGTCAACACAGAAATTTGTAAATAAATAGAATGTTTGCTTTCATACAGTTTGTCTATATTTAATACAATCCCGAGACAGTTCTATATTAGAAGCACGAAAAGACGTTACTGCGAACATGCACATGAGCGAAAATGCCGGGAATTGAAAGGGTGTTTGTGGGGTCATGGTACAGTGACGAGTGGGATATTTGTCCTTTCCTCACTGTAGTGCAACCTCAGAGTTAGAATATATAGTTAGCGGGGTGTGTGGGGGGCACAGCCCCTCACGATACCAAGTTCGATTACTAGCATTTTTGCTCATGTGAGCGTTCGCGGTAATGTCTTTTCGTGCTTCTAATGTAGACCATCTCGAGAAAGGTTATAATTATACAAATGAGAGCAATGCCCTCCATTGGGAGAGTAGGATTCCCTGTAAGATTAAGATGAATTGTTTTGTTGTCCTAATTAGTGTTGACATTTTCTGTGTGCAACTGATTAATTAATTAATATTTCTGCATCAGTTTTTCTTCGCCTTTTTTTGATTTATCAGAAACATTTGACTATACCACTCTTGTGGTACCTTATTAGAATCCCTCGCTATATTTTTGAGAACTTCTGAGGATTATTTTTTTAAACACATAAGACAGTGTCTATAAGAAATAAGTCCAAATACATACACAGAAAGAAGTAGTAACTTCAAAGTTCATTGTGTCCAAGAAATACAATAGCTGTGTCATACGACAAGATCTAAATGAATATCAGTCTATGCATCTTCCTGTACAACATATGCAGTACAGATGAGATTAAGTAAACATGATGTAAAGAAGATATTTAAGTCAGCTGTTAATATATCATGACTAAGACTGCCACAAAAATGAGCTTCTCAAGAGATGAAAAGAGGGAAAACATGACACTTGTCATAGCACTTTTATATGCTCCTGATTGTCTTTGAACTCATATTCATCAAAGCTCTGTTTAGACTACAGTAGGAAAAGTTCAAAGGTTGTATCTAAAGCTGAAAGCATGTATTTCCTTGCCTTGCTTTGGATGAAATATAATCATACAGGGAAAATTAATTCTTGCAAAATGAATGATTGCTTTCTGAGCCAATTCATGCATACCACTGAATTGTTTTATTTTCACTCCTGCAGAATGCAAAACATGAAGAATGAAAACTTTCTAGCTTTTTATTATATTAGTTATTATGCCTTATTAGGTCCACTAAAATGTTTTTGGTTTCTCCTGAAGCATGTCAAAGGTTGAGAAGGATAGCATTCTATGACTCCTTATGCCTTGGTAAGTTTTTTATAAAACTGATGGCCCAGAATATGCTAATTATGTGATTCTAAAACTTGGGTAGTTCTCCACAGTGGATGTTGACTGCACTGTGCCTCTCAAACATTCTGAAATAATACTCTTTATCTCTGAATTTGTTTGCAGGAATGTTTGCTCTACTTTTGTGGAGGCAACCACAATGTCTATGATGAGAATAAACTTGGATAGCTGGAATGCCAGTAGTGTTTCAGAAAGAGACTCCTTTCCTGAGTGTACAGCATAGTATAATGGTTCAGCATACATCTGGCCATCAATTATGGATGTTGAAACAGTGAATGTCCTATAGTTGTTTGTGGAAATGCAATAAGTACTGAAAATGAGGTCCAATCCAATTGAGATGCAACATAGTATTTAGAATTGCAGTATAGGAAGTTCCAGAAAAATTAAGCAAAAGTCAGCAATATGAAGGTTCTGACATAACAGAGCAGTGTGTTGCATCACTGGCCAAATATTGATACACAAGGATGAAAAGAAGGGAAGACAAAAATAATAAAACTGCTTTTATCCAAAGCTGGAATTTAAGAGAAATTAGGAACTATTTATGCGCTACCACCCATCATTGTTATACTGTTGAGGGTTATAAATGACTGATCTTAAAAATAGAGTGGTTTATACTAAATATAACTGCTGATTGGTTAATATTATACAATGACTGTCCATTAACATTTGAAAATGAGCATGCTGATTGGTCATCCCAACCAGTGTGCCCATTGTAAATTGAGTATAAACCAATAGAAAAAATGTCCGATCACCCCGACTTTCTTCTATTAATATATACTCCGGAAATTCTAGTTTTCTTTCATTTTTCTTAAAAAAAAAAAAAAAGATAGATAAACTCAGAAATCTGGAGACTTCAAAAAAAAAACAAGAATGCTGGAGGCAGAGAAAAAACAAGGATAATCAGGTAAGTTTTGCAAAACTAGAGAAACGTACCTGATTATCCTTATATTTTCTCTGTTCCTTTTCTCTCATACATTTGAAGTATCTGGATTTTAATTTATTTTTGTTTTACTGAAAACAAACAAAAAAGAAGCCACAGAAGTCTTCCTTTCTCTGTTGCTTCCTTTCCACAGCATTGATGTACTATGTAAGCGTGGGAACGAACATCCCATATGCATGCACAGAACATCAAAAAAGCCCCATGACACTGAGGATAAACATAGAACAGCACCACTGCACCATTATACAAGGACATTATTTAAGAAAAGTAAGTAACTGTTTTTCCTTAAATAATCTCATTGTATAATAGCAATAACCCATGGCTGGGTGTGGGTAATGCTGATTAACCCATGGTTGACTTTGTTCGGTCACTCTGACTTCACGCTCATGGCCAAACCAAACCAAACGTGGGTAAATTCAGCATTACCCATATCCAGCCATGGGTTACTACTGTAATAACAGATTTCATAGTGTTGCAGACTGCTTCCTGGTTGTGTGACTATGGAGTTTATATATATATATATATATATATATATATATATATATATATATATATATATATATATATATATATATTATAAGTTAGGGGTGTGAGGGTAGTGATGGGGGGCATAACCCCACTATCACCAAAAAAATAAATAATATGGTATGTGATGCCCCTCCACCTCTGGACCAGTAATCAATGAACCTCAGTCCTCACCACTGCCACCTGTGGTGGACATCCACTGGGAGGATAACAGGTACACACACAGTATTTACAGATGCAGCTCTCTGCATCAAGTGCAGTTCCCCTTAAGGGCACACAGAGACCAGAGTCAGTCCAGGGCTGGTTCTCCCTCTTTCTCCAAATCCGCATTAAGACTCTGAACTGGCCCAGCTATAAACTTGAGATCTCAGCTGATTGTCCAAGCCAAGGCCTGCAGCACCCTCTCTGTTCAACCAGTGCTTCATCTCCCTGCCAAAGTACCTGACACATGCACTCTTTGAGACTTGATTTAGACACACACACACACACACACACACACACACACACACACACACACACACACACACACACACACACACACACACACCTGGGAAAGGCAGGCACAGGTTTAGTAGCTATACCTCCTTCTGCCCAGACTATAATGTAGTTATAACTGCCACTAGACACTCCTGTCAGCTACCTTAAGGCTCTTCCAAGGATACCCAATATACTGAGTGAAATTAATATTAATACAAATGGTAGTTTAACCTAGAGCAAGGCTATTTTATAGTGGTCCACACAATGACACTTAATAAATACTAAAGTACTCTCAAAACTTAAATATCTCTACAAAGATAAGCCACGCTAAAAGGTTTAAATATATTTAATAATAAATAATAGAGACAAAACAATATGAAATATCTATTTACAGTGACATCAGAGTTTAAACTCACAGGAAATATTTTAAATAAAATTGAAGGACAGACCCAGACAAATAAAGAAAAACAATATCTAAACTAAACTTCACTATATTACTCACTGAATCTAAGAGAATTTTACTATTCCCTAAAAACCTACTTAATAGAGCAAGGTTGATGATGTGATGAATGGTCCTTATTGTCATGCCCAAGACAGAATACAGAATGCTCTGTCTCACTAAGAGACGTTTCAAAGTAATATCTAAAATATTACTTCTGGGATAGCTTGCAGAATGACATCACTTCTGGTCATCTGACTTCTAGTTCCAAAGCAAACCCCCATTGCTGGAAGCTGGCAGGATTTAGCACCTAATTGTAAAAATACACACAAGGGCTTTTTCTCAGGTCTGTGGCAGGTGCTTGAAGTCCTAAAACAATTTCATACCTCCACGCTTCCAGAGTATTAGTTAGTTCACCCCAAATACAATACAGAAAGCTTCCTAGTACAGACTTTGTGTCTCTGGCTCCATTGAAACCCTTGAGATAGCATCTTTATGGCCTAGCCGATAAAGTGATTTAATTTCATATATATTTTTTGCTGGACTAAGGTTAACCTCCTGTCTCCCAGTCTTCTCTGTTAAAACATATACATGTAAACAGTTGCAAAAGTGCATATACATTTCTGTTCTCTCCAGTAGGGCACACTGTGGATACATTCCAAACACACGCACTTTACAAATACCTTTTCAACACGAACATCTGTACAAATCAGTTTTATATAAACATGACATATAGTTCTAATACATTTGTAACACAAGTGTCTAGTATAAATTATTAAACCTTTCATTGTGTCTGATCTTTGTAGAGATATTGAAGTTCTGAGAGTACTTGCATATTTATTTGGTGTCACTGTGTGGGCCACTCCTAATAGCCTTGCTTGGTCTTGGTCAAGCTACCATTTGTATTAATATTGTTCACTCAGGATATTAGGTACCCTTGGAAGAGCCTTAAGGTTGCTGGCAGGAGTGTCTGGTGGCAGTCATAACTGAGCACCTAAAAGCCTTTCCCTCTACTCAGTCTCCTATAGATTGCTGAGGGATGATATATGCCTGGCTTACAAGGCATCTGCAAACCCCACACTTATGAATCTCCCACATATTCAAAGAGTACCAGAAATAGAAGGTCTAGGGACCCGAATTTTGTCTGTGACTTAAACAGAATATGCTGGAGAGACAGATATGTTTCTCAGACACTGCCCCTCCTATGGAACAGGCTTCCTATCCATGTGAAGCTGAGTTAGTCTATTATACAGTTTGAGCACAACCTCGACAAGTAGGTGGGGAATAGGAAAGTTACACCAGGCCTGACACCCATGTCCTTTATGGTCAGAGGTAGCTTATAAATGCCTGGCTCTCAATGTCCTGTTTGGATGCAGGACATCATTATTCTTTTGGACAAACTTGGCTAGGCTTAGAAAGGCCTCGCGGTTATTAGCCCAGTAACAGTCTATGAATCTAGTAAGATCACAAAGAATGGAAACTGCGCACCAGCAAGAAACCGCACTTTATTCAAATCTTCAGTAAAAAATCCACAAAAACCACAGATAAACGCTTTAACAGGACAATGCGTTTTCGTCCACTTCAATAGTAAGACTTCATCAGACAATTAAATCAAGTTCCATTACTCCTTATATAATTCAGTTAAAATCACAAATAACCAGTAGAATCATTTGCATTCTTATCAGACCAATAAAAACATAAGGCTCATTAAGAAGAGGAATTCTGAGTATACTTAATTGTGTTGTAAAGTCCTTTTAAAAACATCTTAAACTTTAAAACTTTTAAAACAATTGATCATGTTTTAGTCTATGAATCTATTTTAATTAAGAGCTTTGTTATTAGAATCCTGCTACTTAGCTAGTAAATTTACCATAAGCATTTTGAAGAATTGAATCTTATTCAACTGCTTCTTAAGAGAGAGAGAGAGAGAGAGAGAGAGAGAGAGTGTGTGTGTGTGTGTGTGTGTGTGTGTGTGTGTGTGTGTGTGTGTGTGTAATAAATTAAAAACTTGTAATCTTCAGCATTCCCATGCACATTTGATAGTGGTATATCTGTTCACAAGAATAATGTATCTTTTATCCATCTACCTAGCTGGATACTGTCTTATTTTCTTATAAAAAGTACCTTTAACCAATTTTTAAGGACCTAGTATTCCTCTACTTGATATATGTATCTATATATACACACAAAGATTCACATATATCTCTATAGCTTCTTCACAGTGTATCATTGATCCACAGAATGAGTGGCAGTAGAGTTTTAAATTGTCGAGTTGCCAGCACAGTGCCCAACCTTCCACAGAAGGCACACACACACACTCACTCACACCTAAGGCCAATTTAGAATGTCCAGTCCACCTGCAACATGTCTTGGGAATGTGGGAGGAAACCAGAGCATCTGGGGGAAACCTACGCGAACACAAGGAGGACATGAAGACTATGCACAGAATAATCAGCCAAGAATCGAACCGGAGAACCTCTTGTTGTGAGGCAACAACACTAACTGCTGCATCATTGTGCCAACCTGTCTATCTCTCTGTGTATATATAAAAATAATATATGTATGTAGCTTAAAAGATTGAATATCATTTGTTTGAAAATATTTTGCGAGTATAAAAGAGAGAGAATGTAAAATGAATGAATGATCATTTTGTGTGAATCACATATGGTTGAATAAAGGTTTTATATACTGTAGATAAGGAGGAGTGTGAAGGAAGGTTAATATTTGAATGAAAACGTGGGAGTTGTGAGAATGTGCAGGACCATGTTCTACCAGTTGGTGCAGAAGTGTTTGTGGGTTATAGTTAGTGTAAGGGGATAGATTCCGTGTTGTTTGTGTGTGTTCTGTTTCCTTTTGTCTTGTGTAGTGGTATTGTTGGTTTTAGTAATATAATGTGTATGGTGGGGTTAAGTGCAGAGGTATTTTTGCATACATGAGTAAGATGATGCAGGGAGACATTGTTCCATTATATTCGTCATTCATCAGACCTATCATTGAGTACAATGCCCCCTTTGGTATGTACCTAACCAGGCATATCCAGCAACTGGAACATCCACAGAAGTTCCTCACTAAAAGAATACAGGGCATAAGTAATATGTTATATGCAAACCACCCCAAGACCCTATCCCTTTATTCTGTCTCCTACAGGCTTTTGAGGGGAGATCTATGCCTGGCATACAGGGCATTGTCAGACCCCATTCTAATGGATCTCCTGCTTATCCACAAAACAAACATCACCAGAATTACCCATTCTAAAGACTTAAACCTTTCCCGTGATATAAATAGGACCTGCTGGAGAGATAGATATGTATCCCAGAGACTACCTTGTCTATGGAGCAGGCTCCCAATCCATGTGAAACAGAGTTCCTCCCTAATTCAATTCAAGTGCAACTTGGACAACTGGATGGGAAACCAGAAAAATCATCCCTGCTCTTTGACACCTATGTCTCTGATGCAAACAGGTAAGCTGTAAATGGTTCATCTCCCAGACCCATGCTTACACTTATCAATGGTATCAGAACTTGTCAGGGATTTAAGATACATGGCTAGACTTAAAAAGGCCCTTGTGGTTGTTAGCCTAGTAAACACCTATGAACCTATGAGACAATGTGGGAAAATGGGAGAGAAGTATTCATTATTTTGTGATTCACTCTTAGTGGTAAGTAGTATTTTGTGATTCTCTGTTTTTGTGTTCTACCATTTGAGTTTCTCTGTTTTGTGTATTCAGCCTTTCATACAACAATCATATATACATATATGTATATAAGCAACAAACAAAATGCAGGTGGTGTAGGTAAATGGTCCTTCTCCACAAACTGTCAGCAATATCCCAAAAAGAAGAAGGTACCAGACCACAGCCAAATCGATCATAAAATGCATTGCACAGAAGATAAAAAACAGTTTTTTTTTCTGAACAGCAGACTGAGATTCCACATAAAATAGAACCGAAAGGATTTATGAGAATCCCGGTTACATATGCATGTAACATTAGGTTGTTACAGAATATCTTCAGTAGGAACTGGAATATATTATGTGCTGATGAACAGGTAAGGGCTCTGGTGGGAGACTATCCACACTATGCATATAAAGATAAAAAATTATTAAAAAGACTATTATGTGGTCCTAGAAACAATAAAAGTAGCATCAACCCAGGACATGGCATTGAATATGGCACATTTCCCTGTAATAGGTGTAATTACTGTCATACTATTGATAGCAGTGGGAATTGTGTTCAACCGGAAACTAGGAAAGAACTTAGTTTTAGGCTTAAAGCAGATTGTAACACTACTAATATTGTGTATCTGGCTTATTGTGTTATCTGACAATCATTTTATGTGGGCATGACTACACCGGGTTCAGAGACCGCATAAGAGAACATCTTTATGAGATATCTAGACAAGCAGAAATGAATGTCCTTGCAAAACATGTGATGGAAATGGGAACACAACATACATTTAAGTTTTTGGTGATAGAGAACGTATATATAGGTTATGGGGGGGGGGGGTGCCATTAGGAATATAGTGGAAACTAAGGAATTAGAGTGGATAATAAGGATAAGGGCCACTATGGGCAGGGGATAAAATGATAAAATCACTGTTCAGCCCATTTTATCCAAAAGACCACTTAGAAGGTGACCAATCTGTTATAAATATTAAAGTGTTTATTTAAATTGTTAAGGCTGCACATAGGTGTTTTTGTCACGTATACAGCTTTTTATATATAACTCAGTTATATAAATGTTAATATTAGTGTACATATATTTTTAGAATGAGTATTTTAAAATGTGTTAGTAACAGTGCTATTGCACTAAATATAACTATGTGCTTAATTGGAGATGCTTGTACATTGGCTGTAATTAGTTTAAAATAGAGGCAGTTGGATGAATATATTGTCTGATGAAGCAGCTTTGAGGGTATGAAAGTACTAACCTGTTTTTTTTTTTATCTTCTGTGCAATTAATTTTATGATCGATTTGGCTGTGGTCTGGTACCTTCTTTTTTGGACATATATGTATATGTATGGGTTCCCTTTAAATCATTGAATGTTCAGAACATCGAAGTTCTGATCATCGAGACCAGAACATCAATGTTCAGAACATCGAAGGTTTAAAGTGGAAGTGCCAGGTAAGTGAGATTGTGGAATTTTGGGTGTGTATGCAGGGCAGCAAGGTGCCCTGCATGTTGAGTGTGTGTGTGTGTGTGTGTGTGTGTGTGTGTGTGTGTGTGTGTGTGTGTGTGTGTGTGTGTGTGTGTGTGTGTGCAATCTGAGTGTTGGCACTGCAGGTAGGGTACGGGAAATCTCCCGTTTAGCGCTACTGCATATAGCAGTAAATGGGAGATGGGAGATTTCCCTTACCCCACTGTAGTGCGATATTGGAGTTGGAATATTAAAGTAGGGGGTGTGTGGGGGGTACAGAGGGGTGAAGCCCCCCTGCATAATATAGTGTTTGTGATTTTTTTTTTTTTTTTTTATGGTTCATTTTGAACTTTCGATGTTCTGAACATCGATGTTCTGGTCTCGATGATCAGAACGTCGATGTTCTGAACATTAGATGATTCAAAGTGAATCCATATGTATGCATGTGTGTGTGTTTTTTATATATATATATATATATATATATATATATATATATATATATATATATATATATATATATATATGGGTCCCATTCAAAAGACAGAAACGCCGATAGTAGCAGCAAAATGTTGCAAATACAAACAACAATGGAAAACAAAGGTAATATAAACTGGTCACTCAAAAAAGAGAAATACTATGCACAAATTTTACATCATGCTGGTGTACATTTTATAAGCACAGATGTGGACTCAGAGGAGTAACAAGAAAAAGAGCGAGAAGCAGGATTAGCCCAGAAGCTGCAATGGGTAGCACAGATGTTTAGAGTACAAAGCAAGAGATAAGTAATGGTAAAGACCCTGAGTCCAAAGAAACAGAGGGACTGAGAAAGGTAAATGCTGACAGATAACGATGAGCAATGAAAAAGAGACGCTAGGTACATATTTACAGAAAGCAGACACATAGTATTTACTGATAGATTAGTGATGCAAATGAGGTGACATGCAAGAGAATTAACTTAGTACAAAGTAGTTTATTTAGTGGTATGTCCTGCATTTTGACATTTGAATTTGTACTCCGCAGATATTGTTTGAGTTGGGTCTGAACTTAAGTGTAGTGTAGACAGTAAATTCAATGAGATAGTGAGGAGGAAAAGATTGCCACAGTTTTGACGCAAGTGCAGAGAAACTACAGTGAGAGATATGTAGTTTACTAGATTGGGTTTGGAGAGTCAAGCTTATTATACTGTGATTCCTGAGGGTGTAGATTAGGAGTTAGTGGTAAGTTTTATCTCAAACAGAGAAGAGGCATCTTGGTGAAGTAATCTGAAAAGCCTGGAGCCCAAAAGTAGGATGGATCTGGCTTGTACTGTTTTTCAACCCGCAACACATCTCTACCCAAACAGCACTATTCACTATTGTCTTTACCAACAATACTATAACAGAATAAGTAAACCACAATACGAAAACAAAATAAGTAAACCACACAAAATTATTGGGGGTCATTATAGATGATCACTTTAAATTTGACCACCATGTTTCACATGTTGTTAAAAAAAACTCATCAAAAACTAAGTACATTATACAGAGAAAAAAACCTACTTCACTGACATAGCTAAAAGACGTACAGCCTTTACTTTCTTACTGCCGTCTCTTCTGTATGCTGCCCCAATCTTCACTAAATTTCAAGTTTCACAATTGTCCAAACTTGAGCAATGCTATAATAAAATGGCCAAATTTGCAGTAAAATATAAAAATTTAACACATCACTGCCTAGCCCTCAGAGAAATACTGGTTAGAACTACATCACCTAGCTCTTTCTCAGCTAACTACAATACACAGACTTCACTATAAGCTAGAAAATTACCTAGACCTTAATAACTTAATACAGCACTGCACCTCCAAAAAAATTTTATGCTCGAGAAAAATCACTAATCACTATAAGCACATCATCTAATACTGCGGGTGACTCTCTATATTCAAGTAGCATAGCAAAGCTAAACTATGGAATAATTTGCCACTACTACTGAAATACATGCAGAATGCAAACTTATTTAAAACACAATTAAAACTTCACCTATCATATCAATGTATCAGCTCCTGTACATCTCCAATGCCTCTGTTATTTTCAGCTTGCCATATTGACAAACCACTTATCTTCAATCAGAATCTTATACCCCACAACCAGTCTTCACCAATACCTGAATAGTTTTACTAACATCTCCCAGCTATAAAAAGTATTTAGGCTTTTCCTGGTTAGGGACCGCAACAGCAGAACTCTGGTCTGCTAATCATTGGCAGTGGATTTTTACAATGCCGAGTTGTCA
Organism: Protopterus annectens; assembly: GCF_019279795.1. Classification (NCBI taxonomy): domain Eukaryota; kingdom Metazoa; phylum Chordata; order Ceratodontiformes; family Protopteridae; genus Protopterus; species Protopterus annectens. The sequence continues at coordinate 333,324,778 of NC_056746.1, forward strand.
GCCCGACACCCAGCCTTCAAAGAAGGCTCACCCATTCACTCATGCACCTACCTGCATGTCTTTAGACATCACTCGACTGCGGGGAGGACATGCAGACTCCACACAGAAAGCGTTCCAGCCGAGAATTGATTGGGAGAATCTCTTGCTGTGAGGCGACAACGCTAACCGCTGCACCATCGCGGCCCTTAACATCTCCCAGCTATATACATTGATTTTGTGACACTGCTCACCCCCCCCCATCTCTGTACTTCTGATATACACCTTATGATAACTGATAGCCATATACATAATTGTCTCTGAAACTGCTTTACACCCCACCTCTTAACTACAGTACAAACATTTTCTGCCCAACCTAATTCCTTCCCTTCCCTCCATGTCTTTTATTTTCTAAGCACTAATTACATGATTTGTTATCTATCTGACAAACCCACTAATGTATATCTTCAAATGGTCAGTGTTCCCCATCTACTAATGCATAAATATCTTTTGTACTGTAATAGTTACCTCCACTTTCATATGAATGTAATCTAATCAGCAAGTGTATGTGTAATTTTAATGTATATTATTTAATGTCTGTTCATGTATATTACTGAATGTATGTTTTAAAATGTTTGTATACTGGAACTTTTCCCCCCAGGCCTCTGCTGAAAAGGGTTTTTTTGATTAAACTCAGTTGGACAAACCTGGTAAACAAAAGCAAAATAAATAAAAATTGTTCCAGTAGCCAGTTTGAGTTGGATAAAATAAGGTAATGCTTCTCAAGGTGAGGGGAATTGTTGATGAAGCAGCATATAGATTAAGCTATGCTTAAGCTGTGCAAGAAGGACACCTTATTCAAATGTTACACTAGCTGGAAAGGAAATTGCTATTTTCTGAGCCCAGAAAAGGAGGTAGTTGATTTTAGATCTATGTTTTTGAAGATGTTCCTTAAAGTTAATTCAAGGAACAAATTATCAGAGAGCTGTCACCCCATCTGGGTTTGCCTGGCTTTCATCATATGGGGAATAAATGAGCTGATGGGGGGAAGGTGGGGAAGGGATCATACCAGTAAACTATGGCTGTTTGTTCCTATCTGTTAATTGGGTTGTCCCAGAACAACAACTAAAACAAATCCAGTTTATCAATGACTGCAAAGAATGTTGAACTTTTGATAGCATTATGATGCTAACTGCATGTTTACTCAAACTGTTCATACCCTCTCAATTGTCCAGATTTTTATCTCATATGGTCTGCTTCTCATAACATTTGTGTGTGTTCTGAAAAATCACAGAGGACTTCGCTTTTCATGGTTAGGGGTTGCCATAGCAGATCACCTGTCCGCCATGAATGGCAGTAGAGTTTTACAGTGTCGAAGTTCCCAGCCCAGCCTAACCTTACACAGAAGGCACACACACGCATGCAACGCCAATTTAGAGTGTCAAATCCACCAGCATGTCTTTGGGATGTGGGAGGAAACCAGAGCACCCGGAGGAAACCCACGCGACTACAGGAGGACATGCAGACTCACACAGAAGGCACCCCAGCTGAGGATCAAAGTGGAGAACCTCTTGCTGTGAGGTGACAACGCTAACTGCTGCACCACTGTGACCGCCCTGAAAAATCACAGAGGACTGAACTCACTTAATTATGACATATATTTGAGTTTCAGACTGTATCCTCGGCATGTTGACCCAAATCCTGGTATTGTAGTAATTTTTTAAGTTTATAGCAATATTTTAAATCTTCCCTATTTTTGACCTTTCCTAGTATTATAATAATTTTTTAAGTTTATATCAATATTTAAAATCTTCCCCATTTTTTACCTTTGTGCCCCCCTTCCACCCCCACTATTTTAGGCATTGCCCATACAAATACAAACAACAATGGAAAACAAAGGTAATATAAACTGGTCACTCAAAAAAGAGAAATACTATGCACAAATTTTACATCATGCTGGTGTACATTTTATAAGCACAGATGTGGACTCAGAGGAGTAACAAGAAAAAGAGCGAGAAGCAGGATTAGCCCAGAAGCTGCAATGGGTAGCACAGATGTTTAGAGTACAAAGCAAGAGATAAGTAATGGTAAAGACCCTGAGTCCAAAGAAACAGAGGGACTGAGAAAGGTAAATGCTGACAGATAACGATGAGCAATGAAAAAGAGATGCTAGGTACATATTTACAGAAAGCAGACACATAGTATTTACTGATAGATTAGTGATGCAAATGAGGTGACATGCAAGAGAATTAACTTAGTACAAAGTAGTTTATTTAGTGGTATGTCCTGCATTTTGACATTTGAATTTGTACTCCGCAGATATTGTTTGAGTTGGGGTCTGAACTTAAGTGTAGTGTAGACAGTAAATTCAATGAGATAGTGAGGAGGAAAAGATTGCCACAGTTTTGACGCAAGTGCAGAGAAACTACAGTGAGAGATATGTAGTTTACTAGATTGGGTTTGGAGAGTCAAGCTTATTATATTGTGATTCCTGAGGGTGTAGATTAGGAGTTAGTGGTAAGTTTTATCTCAAACAGAGAAGAGGCATCTTGGTGAAGTAATCTGAAAAGCCTGGAGCCCAAAAGTAGGATGGATCTGGCTTGTACTGTTTTTCAACCCGCAACACATCTCTACCCAAACAGCACTATTCACTATTGTCTTTACCAACAATACTATAACAGAATAAGTAAACCACAATACGAAAACAAAATAAGTAAACCACACAAAATTATTGGGGGTCATTATAGATGATCACTTTAAATTTGACCACCATGTTTCACATGTTGTTAAAAAAAACTCATCAAAAACTAAGTACATTATACAGAGAAAAAACCTACTTCACTGACATAGCTAAAAGACGTACAGCCTTTACTTTCTTACTGCCGTCTCTTCTGTATGCTGCCCCAATCTTCACTAAATTTCAAGTTTCACAATTGTCCAAACTTGAGCAATGCTATAATAAAATGGCCAAATTTGCAGTAAAATATAAAAATTTAACACATCACTGCCTAGCCCTCAGAGAAATACTGGTTAGAACTACATCACCTAGCTCTTTCTCAGCTAACTACAATACACAGACTTCACTATAAGCTAGAAAATTACCTAGACCTTAATAACTTAATACAGCACTGCACCTCCAAAAAAATTTTATGCTCGAGAAAAATCACTAATCACTATAAGCACATCATCTAATACTGCGGGTGACTCTCTATATTCAAGTAGCATAGCAAAGCTAAACTATGGAATAATTTGCCACTACTACTGAAATACATGCAGAATGCAAACTTATTTAAAACACAATTAAAACTTCACCTATCATATCAATGTATCAGCTCCTGTACATCTCCAATGCCTCTGTTATTTTCAGCTTGCCATATTGACAAACCACTTATCTTCAATCAGAATCTTATACCCCACAACCAGTCTTCACCAATACCTGAATAGTTTTACTAACATCTCCCAGCTATAAAAAGTATTTAGGCTTTTCCTGGTTAGGGACCGCAACAGCAGAACTCTGGTCCGCTTATCATTGGCAGTGGATTTTTACACTGCCGAGTTGTCAGCCCGACACCCAGCCTTCAAAGAAGGCTCACCCATTCACTCATGCACCTACCTGCATGTCTTTAGACATCACTCGACTGCGGGGAGGACATGCAGACTCCACACAGAAAGCGCTCCAGCAGAGAATTGATTGGGAGAATCTCTTGCTGTGAGGCGACAACGCTAACCGCTGCACCATCGCAGCCCTTAACATCTCCCAGCTATATACATTGATTTTGTGACACTGCTCACCCCCCCCCATCTCTGTACTTCTGATATACACCTTATGATAACTGATAGCCATATACATAATTGTCTCTGAAACTGCTTTACACCCCATCTCTTAACTACAGTGTTAACATTTTCTGCCCAACCTAATTCCTTCCCTTCCCTCCATGTCTTTTATTTTCTAAGCACTAATCACATGATCTGTTATCTATTTGACAAACCTACTAATGTAATTCTTCAAATGTTCAATGTTCAACATCTACTAATGCATAAGTATATTTTTATACTGTAATAGTTACCTCCACTTTCATATGAATGTAATCTAATCAGCAAGTGTATGTGTAATTTTTAATGTATATTATTTAATGTCTGTTCATGTATATTACTGAATGTATGTTTTAAAATGTTTGTATACTGGAACTTTTCCCCCCAGGCCTCTGCTGAAAAGGGTTTTTTTGATTAAACTCAGTTGGACAAACCTGGTAAAGAAAAGCAAAATAAATAAAAATTGTTCCAGTAGCCAGTTTGAGTTGGATAAAATAAGGTAATGCTTCTCAAGGTGAGGGGAATTGTTGATGAAGCAGCATATAGATTAAGCTATGCTTAAGTTGTGCAAGAAGGACACCTTATTCAAATGTTATGGAAAGGAAATTGCTATTTTCTGAGCCCAGAAAAGGAGGTAGTTGATTTTAGATCTATGTTTTTGAAGATGTTCCTTAAAGTTAATTCAAGGAACAAATTATCAGAGAGCTGTCACCCCATCTGGGTTTGCCTGGCTTTCATCATATGGGGAATAAATGAGCTGATAGGGGGAAGGTAGGGAAGGGATCATACCAGTAAACTATGGCTGTTTGTTCCTATCTGTTAATTGGGTTGTCCCAGAACAACAACTAAAACAAATCCAGTTTATCAATGACTGCAAAGAATGTTGAACTTTTGATAGCATTATGATGCTAACTGCATGTTTACTCAAACTGTTCATACCCTCTCAATTGTCCAGATTTTTATCTCATATGGTCTGCTTCTCATAACATTTGTGTGTGTTCTGAAAAATCACAGAGGACTTCTTTCGGCTTTTCATGGTTAGGGGTTGCCATAGCAGATCACCTGTCCGCTCATGAATGGCAGTAGAGTTTTACAGTGTCGAGTTCCCAGCCCAGCGCCCAACCTTACACAGAAGGCACACACACGCATGCACGCCTAGGGCCAATTTAGAGTGTCAAATCCACCTACAGCATGTCTTTGGGATGTGGGAGGAAACCAGAGCACCCGGAGGAAACCCACGCGACTACAGGGAGGACATGCAGACTCCACACAGAAGGCACCCCAGCTGAGGATCAAAGTGGAGAACCTCTTGCTGTGAGGTGACAACGCTAACTGCTGCACCACTGTGGCCGCCCTGAAAAATCACAGAGGACTGAACTCACTTAATTATGACATATATTTGAGTTTCAGACTGTATCCTCGGCATGTTGACCCAAATCCTGGTATTGTAGTAATTTTTTAAGTTTATAGCAATATTTTAAATCTTCCCTATTTTTGACCTTTCCTAGTATTATAATAATTTTTTAAGTTTATATCAATATTTAAAATCTTCCCCATTTTTTACCTTTGTGCCCCCCTTCCACCCCCACTATTTTAGGCATTGCCCATATTTCTTGAGCTAAGAAGTTGATATTATTAACAGGATTGCGACTTAGGGTTACCACCTGTCCCACTTTGTGAGGGACAGTCCCACTTTTGGCAGTTGTGTCCTGCATAAAAATTGAAAAAATGGCAAATGTCCTGAGATTTTAGGACAAAAATATTTCCTATATTTTACCTAATACTTGCATAACACAGTTATTCTGTATCTGAAACACCTAAATGTTATAAGAAACAGAATAAGCAACTAGAATGCTACAAGAATAAACTTTTATTTAGGCAAAAAAGTGAATTTCTGTCCTTTGTACTGGCCGTGGGTATGTTTTGTCCTGCAAAATCTGACGTTTGTACCAAAAATGTCCCACTTTGGGCATTTGAAAAGGTGACAACCCTACGTGTATCTGTTACTTACACAATGTTTGCTACATTGCGAGGTGACCTTGCATAGGATTATTTCGAGGGTGGAATTTTACAAAGCATTGTTTTATAGCCCTGCTGTTTAAGAAGAAAAGTTGTAGCAGTTGAAACGGAAACTACTATCGGCATAAACAGGTGGCGACTTGGAAGAATGTGTGCTTTTAATACCAAGATCCACAGGTGATGAAACTGCAATGCGAACTGATAGGATTAAGCCGCCAGTCTGGGTCTGTTACTGCGGTGACGTCATTTGACAGGAGGGGCTGCAGTAGTTGCTGTCGCAGACATCTTCTCACTTGCGTTACAGTCTGTAAAACTCCCGCAGTGGCCCTGCAAGAGAAGTTCCGTGTGCCCCGGGGTAGAATTAGCTGCAGTTGCGCGGCAAACTGGGAGTTACTGCCAACGGGAAGCAGGTAGGAGTCTGGGGCAAGCCTGTGACCGTACACAGGAAGGTGACATCTTGGTTGCCGGAGTAGTGGTGGCCTGGAACAGCAGAGGGGGCAAAGTTTGGGCAACAGCAGTTTTCTGTTGCCCTCTGAGTAATTGCAGTGGGCACATTGGAGACGGACTTGCGCACGTCATTTGAGACGTCTTTCCTTTCAGGAAACGTAGTTCAAGCATTTGACAACTTAAAAACACAACTCTGAGCATAGCAGAATATGTCATAGGCAAACTTAATCCCATTTCACTTATTTTGCTGTTTATTTGCATATGCTGCAGTTATGTGTATTTAATTTATTTTGCTTAAATTATATATTGTCAGACTTTCGTCACCACTGTTTCATTTATTTCTGTTTCCCCTGTTGTGTCTGCCGGTCTCAGGTTTGGGTGATGTGAGGGGAATATTACAGCAGCTGAGTCCATGGTATACAAACTTCTGGTTTGATCAACTGTCATATCTCTTAACCTCTTAGTGCAGGAATTCTGGACAAAGACAAAACTAATGGGGGACAAAGGCCCATAATAGGGGCAATTTTTAAATATTGCTCTTACATGATAGAATAGCAGATGTTAGTATGTGTCTTTGAAGGGTATGAAGCCTGACGCTCAAATATCTGTCATTATTAAGTGATTTCATTTCTGAAATATTTACCAGAAAACCACAAATTTTAAGAGGCACAAATCTGGACATTCTGAGAAAATCTGAGCAGTTGAGAGTATGGCTGCTGTTCTCAATATTTTATATGCACAAAACTTACAGTTAATTCAAGACATCCATTGTTTTCTTTTTTTAAGCATACAAAGACTACAGCGTTTGTTTAGCTGTTAGGCGATGGAACATTATTTTACAGTACTGCATAAGATTAGGACTTGCCGAACTTTGCTTCCCACCCCCACAAATGGTGTGACCTTGGTGGATGGTTATATTTGGTTGGGGAGACGGAGCAGATTTGACAAAATCCCTATGGGAAATAGTCTCAAGTCTCTGTTAGGTGAGTCTTAATCGTTACAATCACTGGGTTTTCTGGTTGGTTGGGTGAAATACAATGTGTTTTTAATATTTAAAATTCCTCCTTCTTTATATTAAAAATGCTTATCACTACTCATAAGATTTACTTATTGATGTGCGACAATGCCATGTTTGTTTGATGTCCATCTATTATTGCCTTTTTTGGGTGGTGGCATACCTCCTCACTGCCCAGAATTTTACCGAATGTCCCAATTTTTGCTTTATGTTTTTGGTCTGTTCTTTATGAAGTATGTGTTTTTTTTCTGGCAGATTGTTGAGGATTACAGTGGTTCAGACTTTATATCCTTCTGAAAGTGCATACTAATGCTGAACACATTTTAGCAACTTTCTAAGTTTATAAGAGCAGTTTTTAAATATGTAAATGGTTTTAGGCCTTTGTCTCCCAATTATTTTTGGTTTTATTCAGAATTCCTGATCTAAGAAGTTGAGAGGTATGGTGGAGGTCACTTTCAGATTATAGCAGTATGGTAATATAGTGTTTGCCACGTTAGTGATATTTATTTTATTTATCTGTTTACTATTTGTTAACCAGGTGTGCAGGTCTGATTTCGGTCACAACCTAGTCTCAAACTCTTAACTTATATCAGTATTATCTGTACGGACTGCTGTACATTAAGGGAATAAATAAAAACAATTCATAAGGTGTAATAAGAGAAAAGTGGTACATAAATGTATGGTAATCTTCAGTAAAATCTCATATACAATATTTACAAAGATTGAATGAGATATTTTGGCGGCATTGGATTATTTGAGGTCTTGGAAGTTCTCAGAGGAGTGAAGTCTCATGATTTGTTATTTGTTATCCTTAAAGCAGATGCAGATAGCTTCTTTTTGCAGGAACTTCCGTGGAGAATTTTGAATTGTGGTAAGGTCTGTAGTGTTTTGTCTACAGTAGTGATTTTGAAACGAGGACTGTTAAGGGTAAGGTTGTCATCTTGGCTGGCCTTCGGAGTAAATTTTCCTTTGAAAGGTCATTTTCTTTTTTGAGAGGTACAGTATCCTAACTGTGTGGTTTTAAACAGCAGTGCACTTAGGAGGAAACTGGCTTTCCTTGTTACAGGAAGCAAACTTGGCCCTTTTAATAGAAATCAGTGGGGTGCATGAGAATCTGCCAATATTACAAATGTACAGATCTTGTTTTTGGCAATTTACAGACATCTGTATCTTGTATGAGGATTGTAGGGTTATTAATGGTAAGCAGTTTAGTTTTGGAAGTAGAATATTTCTAGCAATGGTTGCTTACTGTAGTACTGTTGGAGGATGAGGATTAAAGATCAAGTTCAAAAGTGGCAGCCAATAAGGTGTGGGAGGTATAGCTCTCAACCTTTTTTCAGCCTAGCTATGTTTTCCCATTTGTACATGTCAGGATAAATTACTCAGGGGCATTTGCTTGGGTTTAGGTGTCAGAGTATTTACAAGGTGCTTTTGTCCAACAGGGGAATAGGTGCCAGGCCAGAGGTAACACTCTGAGGCTGTTAAAAATTTATTGAGAAGACTGATTAACAGTGTAGTGTTTTAATGACGCACATCATGTATAGGTCTTTATATTCTGTTATACAAGTTAGATGCTGATTCACCGCTGGTCTTATCCTGATGTTAACTCAAGTGTGAAGCATCCCTATCTGTATGCTTTGTTTAAATCAATGCATTATAGGATCATAAGATTTACTTAGGTACTAGGCTAATGGCCTTGGGACCTTTTCAAGCCTAGCCTAAAGTTTCTCCCCAAAAGGAAACCTCAGTCAGCACCTATCGCCCCTGTCACTGAGAGACACAGATGTAACCCCGGGACAAATTTGTGGTTTCCCACCCACTCATCAAGGTTGCGCTTGAAGAGGGTGAGCGAGATGCTCTGTTTGACATGTATGGGAAGTCTGTTCCAGAGACAGGGCTGCCTCTGGGAGACAGACCTGACTCTCCAGCAGGCTTTGTTGATGTCGCGTATTAGATTTAGGCCTTTTGAGCGGGTAGTGCGTGAAGAGTTAGACTTACAGATATGGAGCATCTTTAGTAGGGCAGGGTCCGAGATTGCCTTGTAGGCGAGACACAGATCACCCCTGAGCAATCTGTACAATACGAGTAGAATGATAGTAATTTAAGCCTGTCAGCATAGGACAGGTGTTGGAGGCCATGGATTTTCTTTGTGAGGTATTTCAGTGGCATTTCCAGTTGGTGCAGATGTTTGCAGAGGTACATCCCAAATGGGGCGTTATACTCAATTATTGGTCTAATGAGGGAGGAGTATAGAGAGATAATAACCTCCTTTTTTCTGGATTCAACCCCTTTACTTATGAGATGAACCAAGTGAAAGGCTTTTCTGACCAGTGTCGCTACATATGGTTGAATGTGAGGTTGTTATCAACTTGAGTGCCACGGGCTCTCACCACAGGTTGTGTGCATAGGGGGTTGCCGTTGATGTGGTAATCAGTAGGGGTCGTATTTTTGCTGAATGGTATGATGATACATTTTGGTTTGCATTTATCTTGAAGTCATTACTTTGGCACTAGTCATTAGTTGCTGTGAGACCCTCTTGCAGTATGTTAACATCATTTGGGGAGTCACTGACAGTACCCAACTTACAGTTGTCTGCAAATATGGTCAGCCACAGGCCTTTTGCCCTGGCCTGGACCTCTGAGAAATAGATGCCAAAAAGTAGGGGACCCAGGACAGATTCCTGGGGAACTCCACTAGTGACAGGTCTGGTATCGGAGGTGGAGGTGCCTATTTTGACTTTGAGGGTGCTGTCAGCCAGTTCCACCCACCTGATGAGATGAGGGATTTACGCCAAGTTGTGGTAGCTTTTTGATGATGCCCAAGTGGGGGATTGTGTCAAAGGCCCTGGCCAAGTCAAGGTAATGTGTATGTACTGACTTCCCCTCATCCAGGGCCTTGGTGACAGTCTCAAAGAAGTCAACCAGGTTTAACAGGGAAGATCTGCCCTTGACGAATCCGAACTGGGTGGGGTCAAGTGCTTGGAGATTGCCTATGTCCTTGTTTATGAGATCCATAATAATACGCTCCATGGCTTTACAGATCAGACTTGTCAAGCTAATGGGGCTAACGTTTCCAGGGTCAGTAGTGGCACCACATTCGTGCAAGGGGATGACAATGGCAGGTCTCCACTCTGTTGGAATGAAGCCAGTACTTAGGCTGTGGTTGAATAGGGTGCTCAATGGCGAAGTCAATTCTTGCCAGAGATGGTGTAGAATACATCCTGGGATACTATCAGGTCCATGGAAGCTGTGTTCTTTGCCCTGGATAGGGCCTGTAACCCTTGATCTTTGGAGATGTGAGGTGTGGGACAAGTATCAGGGATGTCGAAAAGGCCTTTGAGGGGGGCAGGTAGGTGAAGTTTGCTCTGAACCTATATGCTAGCAGGTTGGCTAAGTCAATGGGATCACTGTTAAGTACTAATTCGGAACAAACCTGGGCTTTGCCACGGAGGTTCTTGACAAAACTTTAGAATACTTTATGGTTTCCCTTTGTTACGGAGGCTAGTTTTGATTCATAATTGGTCTTGGAGGTTTTCACTAGTGATCTAATTTGCTTGTCAGGGCTAAGGAGGGAGTTTTTCCAATTTGGAATTTGTTCCCTTTTACCCTTGGACAACAGTTTCTTCCTTTTGTTGTAAAGTCTGTTGATAGAGGGTCTCCACTAAATGTGTTTGTGTTTCCTTGAGGAGCAGATTTTTGTTCTGTTGGGTATGGCTGAGTCCATGCAGTTGTACAGATGCTTGTATAGTGCATTGTTGTACTGTTCAGCATAGTTGTCTGCATCCTCTGAGAGGGGTGGTGGTGTGAAGCCTCAGATAACCCTCCCTTAGGAGGTTGCTAGTTGCTACTTGTTACATTGTTATTATTGTCACTAATAACTGTCAACAGTTTGATTTTGAATCCTAGGACCAGCCAACAAATATTTAAGTAAATACGTGTGCAAGTGTTTACATGACTGAAGCCATGTCATACTGATCATTCTAATTGTCAGACAGTGGTACGTACTACACTGTCTTAGTTAGAAGAATACCTGTACTTTAAAGTTGGTGATGTTTAACAGTGGACCAGTATGCTCTGTCCCGCTCCTTTTTGAAAACTGCCCTGCATCCCCAAAATTTTAAATCTGTAGTGAAACTGGAAATGCCTTTTCAGCCAAGTAAAATATCTAAGCAATTGTGTTGTTGATGATTTAGTTGTCAGGTTTGTGGAAATCTGCAGACAGCTGCTTGCCAGTTTAATTTACTTTTGAATGAGATATTCATGATAAATGTGCCATGCATTTCCTGATATATCCTACAATTGGAAAGTTTACTATTACTAAAATCCTTGAATTATGCATTTTGCAATATGCCTTGGATGAAAAAGTAATGTGTGTTTTAGTGACTGTCCTCCTGTATTTACCTGCAAGTAGTTTCCTGATCATATGCCCTGTCAGAGAGGACAGTGGAGACTGTTCAGGTTCTTTAACAAGTTCCTTTTATTTTTCCATTTTCTATTTTGTACTAACTTCATTGTGTAATTTTCATGCATGATGAGATGGTGACTGCCCAGGTTTGCCAAAAATAAAATAAAGCATGTTGTCACTTAATTTTATACATCTGACATCGACCCAGAATCAATCAGGGGGTTGCAATTTAACAAAATACATTGAAAACTCATAACTATGTACACATTTCTATTTGCTCCCTGACTTCTATCTTTTGATATCTCCTTTATCCTTGCAGATAGCACTGCTAATCTGGCAACAATCACTTTGTATTGTCCTGGTAATTATTATGGCAGATCCTTTATTGTCTTCCTGATTGCTAATTATACAACAAGTGTGTATTCCCTATGTAGTCTGGAGCATCATTTTTTTTCTGTTTCTTAAATAAATATTTTTTAATAGTGTTGGCCCTTCTTGGTTGTCACTGCTGACTCTCAGTTCATACGGTGCATTATCCTTAGTAGTTTAATACCCAAAACTCACAATCCATTCTCATTGTAGTTTTATCACTTTTGTTCTAATCTTGTGATTTTCCATTTCCACTATCAATAACACTAATTCACTGAGAGTTTTGTGCCCCTCCCATTCAGTCATTATAATCAGTATTCTTGGTGGACTTCTGGTCTGTATCATCATAGTCACTGTAGGAGCTAGTTTGGCAGCTGAAGCCACTAGCTTGTACAGCCCTACTTGCACCTAATTATTCAATAATAAGCAAACAGTGTGTTTAGTGTCTGGTTGAGAAGCCAAGGGTTGCCCTTGATTCATGTAAGTGCAGCCTTTGTACTGATTCTGTATCCATGAAGACCTGCAGTACAGTCTTTGGTGATTGCTTAACCTTGTGGACATGTTGCAGGAGCTTTTTCAAATTCAGATGACCATTATTATAATCCTTAGTATTGTGTAATGACCGTTTCATAAGGGGTAGTGTATACCAAACCAGAGTTTGTAATACCATACAGTATTCCTGCTCCTTCTCTGAGATGTATCAGTCTTCCCCCACTTATTTTGAGGTACATCAATCTCAGAGTTGGTATATATAGGTAGCAGGGGCATGTAGGGGGACAAAATCACTCCATGCAAAATTGTTTTAAATAGTGTACTGGTGAATTTTAATGTGCATTTATTTTGTTACTGTAGTTTATTTTGTGAAGTTGCAGAAACTGCAGTTTTAGGTCTTACAGTAGTGATGGGGAGCCCATGCACAGATCATTAGGTCACATATTGTGGCAAAGTGGGTAGTTATGAGTACATGCCAAATTTAATGGATTTTTTTGGATTACTCTGTGGCCATGCATACATGCATAATTCAGAATGCATGCAGGCACTAGCATGTGTAGTCATGTGAACATGATCAGTTCATTTGGGCTGCATGTTATGACTGGTTTTGAAACTCAAAGGATATGTGCATTTATCAGAGTTCACCTCACTGTATAATCGAATGCTTAAAAAAGCGAATGATGAATAATCGACCCTATGTAAGTGAAAGCTTACAATCTCGAAAGCTCAGTACAGCAGTTTTTTTCCAAGGGAAAAAAATCGCTGTTCCAAAGAAAAAAAATCGAAAGAATACATAAAGTGTGGGGGGGGCTTCACCCCCCACCCCCTACTTAAATATACCAACTCTGAGATCGCACTACAGTGCTGAAAACGGCAAAGTAATGGAAGTGGCCAAGCAAATTCTTTCCCTGGGAAAGAATTTGCTTAAAAGCCGCTTTGCTATTTTGCCTTTTCGTTGTTTTAAGTTTGACCAAGATGCATTCGATAGAATGCATCTTCGGTCATCTAATAGGAACCCACTGGCTGCTTTGGATCATACTTCTCAATCTGGTAGTACAATAAGGAGGCCCGAAGCCAAAAATAACTGAGGATATAAAGGTCCAAAATCAAGGAGTTTATAAATATTGATCTTATAACGTTAGAAAGGTGCTGGAATAACAGGTTTTGCATTACTATGCATTTTCTGATGCATATGAAGTCTAAAACTTTAATGGCTGCCATTATTTAATGACTGAAGTACTCCGTGATTTGTCACAAAATCACCAATTGTATGAGTAGACCCAAAAAAATAGGCAGAAAATTTGGTCATTCAGAAAAATTCTGTACAGTTCAAAGGTATGCTTTGGATTTGTAACACACATGGTTTATTCAATATGCAGAGCTGTAGTGATCCATAATAATTTATGGGATGGCTGTAAAGTTGACTGCATGCTCAATTCATTCAGAATATAGCTGTAGACTTGTTAAATACACTTTTCATTCAGGGTACATTTTAAGGCGCTAAATAAGTGGGTCAGTTGCACAGAGTTTTCAGTCACTTGCTCAAATTCCATTTTCTTCTGTGGGGACACTACTTGAGTACTTCGGGGGGAGTTATCTTGATGTGCAGTGATGCAGAAGTTGATTTTATGTTGAATGAAGGTAGACTGAGTGCAGCCCTCTGAGGGTATGGTGGTGATTTGTCCCTTCTCAAAACAAATGTTTTCAAAATTTTCAGTACTACCTCTTTTTTATACAAAGTGTGTAGGTTAGTTATATAGGTTTGAGAAGGTGTACGGTTCATGTAGGACTTGTACAGGTGGTTACAGAACCATGAGAACAAACAGTTCATATGGAACTTGTTAAGGTTGGTTGTGATGCCTTAAAAATGTACAGTTCATGCAGAATGGTTTATATGGTTGGCTTTAGAGCTATGAGAACATGCAGTTTATAGTTTATAAAGAATGATGCAGTTTATCGTAGGTTATGGAGCCATGAGAATATCACAGGCCTTGAAGAAGGTTTTCAGTGGCTGGCTGTAGAGCCTAAAGGAGTTCTGTTTGCATTTGCAGCCTTTCATCTAATCGGAGTTGGAGAGATATGAAAGGTAGGTTGGTTGAATCACTGATCTCCCAAGGATGATAGTTATGGTGTGAGAAGACTGTGAATGATTAGTTTTGGAAGTGGAATCAGTGTACTCTCAGAGAAATGCATATTTAAGAACAGTGGGGTTGTGAATGTCATATGTTAATGGATAAAAAGTATTCTTGAAAGACAGAGAAGTAGGAACTTGAAAGAAGGGGAAAACTTTCAGTATAGTTTTTAAATGTGTGTTTAAACAGGAGGTCAAAACGCTGTAAGGATGAGGGGCTGTTTGTAGAAGTGGAAGGTTAAGCTTTGCTGTATGTTTTAGAGTATACATATAGCTGGAATCTTAATGAGCCTAATTAAGGCTTGCACCATTAGTGCTAAAGTCCATTTGTATATGGATTCTGAGAACTGCAGTGAGGCATGGTATGTCTGTGTTTCCTCATTAGCAACACATAATCAGTCTTGTTTGCACCATTCCTCACATAATGGCTACTCCATCTGGTTTCCCTATTCTTAAGAATGGTCATCATTTCTGTTTTGATCACACATTGTATTCCCAAACTGCATCAAAGATCTTTGGCTCATTTGCACATCGTGTGCAGCTGACTGTAAAAACAGTACCTCATAGTATGCCGTAATGAAAACTGAAGTAACAGTTTCCCATTATTGTTTGCATAGTATAGCTCATATAGGAACTGCATAATTTGCTTATCAATAGTCATTTACAAGGTTTCTTGTTCATTAGGGGATCTGCTTTTGCTTTGTGTTAAATATTTTCTTTCCTGGTAAAATGTTCATTATGAGTGAGATGCTTTATAACTGTTTCCTCTTCCATGTATCAACTAGCTTTTAAGTGACTTGTTTTAGCTCATGAAGCACAGTTTAACAACTGAAGGGATCAGCTATCAGTTATAGTGTTTGTATTGTGTTCTGAACAACCAATGTTCTCAGGCAGAAAAAGAAACGTGTTGGACAAATTACCTCTCTTTTTATGTGTAGCATATAATGCTGTCTGTATAAATGCCATTAGCTGTTTGTTTGCACTGAGTGCTTCACAAGGCTGTTAGCTTTTTTTTATTTATTTATTTAATATATTGACCATCAAAGGAACACCCAGTTAAGTTTAACTTGAAAAGAAATGCAGATTGAACACAGTGCAGGGGATGTGACAGGAAATAAGAGAAGCAAAACACTGATGTTTCATTGACAAAAATTACAAATGTAACTGTGGATACACTTTTAAATAATTAATGGGGAGGGCAATCTGTACTTTTTTATCATGCCACTTCCTCTCTGTACACCCTTTCATCCTTCTTTGTGATGATCCCCATGACAGTGGTGTCATCAGCAAACTTGATGATGTGGTTGGACTTATGATTAGCATAGCAGTCATGGGTCAGGATGCTGAATAACAATGGGTTGGGAACACATCTCTGTGGAACCCTGGTGTTAATTGTGATGTACTTTCTTACCCAAACAGACCCTTACAAAATTTTGTTGGGTAATATAATTCCCTTAGACGCTAGAGATAATGAGGAATTTCAGATTCTGCAAGTGTGATTTTATGTAAGCATATATATATATATGCCAGTGTAAACAAGGGGAAAATATGCATATTTGATGTGAAGTGAATCTGAAGACATTTGCAGTAAGGATGTTGTGAAAGTATAAAGATGTAACACTCAGAACGTCAGAACATGGATAGTGTTTCTCTGTGTTCATATCACAAACACTAGTTTGTCTTTTGTACCCAAAGTCTGTCATAACAGTCCGATATGCCCATTCTGACAGGGCACACCTTCTTTGACTGTGAAGAAATGACATAAAATGCCCACAGGCAAAACCTATAATGGTAGTTAATTCCCATTCATCCCCCTGCTTCACATGCATTTGACTACACATGTACACCCACCCATAGTAACACTGATCCTGACAAGCTAGGTCATTCACTGTTTAACTGTGATTAGCCCACAGCAAGGGTCAGTCAGTTTGTCAGTTTCATCATGGGACTGCCTCTGCAGCCATCTTTTTGACCTTTCACATCTCAGCTGTCTAATGGTGTTGATTTTTTTTTTCCTTTTTGCCCCTCCCCCCATCTATTATCAAGCCTTTCCAGTCAGATTTGAGGCAATTCATTCCTGTATGGTGAGGTGTTTTATATAAACCTGGAGGTAAGAGCTGCCTTGGGTATGTCATCATTCCGATAACAATGACGGTTGCTTTTATTCTTGCTGTGAAGATATTTTTGATGGACCTGACTCCAATCCCTGTGCAGGTGGATGAGCAAATTGTTTCACAGTGGGGCTCAGGATACCTATTCCTACATGGATGCATGCTTCTGTATGCCAACAATGAAGGATACCACCCACTGAAGAGTCTAACACTCACGTTAGACTGCTTCTTTTGCATCCTAACCCCTTCTGCGAGGGGAGCAGTGCATTCTAGTCCTAGCTCCACCTACTCTCCCCAGTATAAGAACACCCGTGCAGTCATCAGGTCCACAAATCATCTCAGACAGTTATCAGTCTTGGGCTGCCTGGGCTGCAACCAGGAATTTATCCCCTCTGTGCCACCTGTACTGGTGTAATTGTAGTAGAATTAAAAAAAAAGTCATGATACTTTTTTTAACTCATTTCACTCAGACACACAATCTAGCTCTGCCAAGCCAGATTAATGATTCTTTAATTGTGATCTAATGAGCAGGGATTGGTCACTTTCATCCACATGCTGCCTTTGTGCTTTCCAGCTGTAGACTGTCTATTGACTGGGTACACCTCAGATGTCTGATTTTGATAAAAAATAATGTCCACAGTGAGATATTTCAAGTTGTTTTACAAATATGGAGTAACCTGCCAAGTCCGGTTAGTGACTGAATTAAAAGTCAGCATACTTGAAATATAACTGACCTAGGGTATGTAACATGAGCTATGATGGCTTGCTTTCAGCTCAGTTAAGACTAAATTAAAATGATAAGAGAATGTGAAGGCTTGGACAAGAAGCTACATCTCTTGTTTCATTTGTTTAGCAATGCAATGATCTCATCAACTCAGACATACTGCAGTAATGTGATTTATGATGTATTATTCATAATAAAAAGAAAACTCTTAAAATGCATAGTGTAGTTCAATGAGATGTTACCAGTAAAGCATAAAAAAAGCAAAAAGCTCGTTTTGCACTTCTCTTCACTAATAATCCAAGCACGTTATAATAAAAATCCTGGAAAAGTAGTCATTACATACATTACAAATGTGTAGTCTTTGCTGAAAAGTGAAGAACTAGAATACATCTACATCTTGAATCGAACTGAGTAAATATTTAAAAAATACTTTCACTTCCAATCTGTAGAAAATGATACTACTGTAATTTAAAATGAATTTAATTTATAAGAGGATCAATACAAAAACTCTGTTACTGAAATGATATTAACAAGCGATAATGGAAGAGTAATGCGTGTTTATTATATTTGTTAAACTGAGTACAAATCTGTTTAATGTGTACCATTTGCAGTTTCAACCTAAGTTACAGGTTTAATATAAACAGGTTAGCATGTAAACAAAATACTTGAGAATCCAGACAAAAACAAGGTAAATGCACTAGAGTTTTACAGTGTAGAAACAGCACCATGAAAACAAACTTTATTTTTTCCTTTCCAGAAGCACTGAATCTATACACAGTAGGATGTTATGGATATCTCCACCATGGAGTAAAGTAAGACCAAGGGAAACAGTAGTGAAGAATGAGCTATGAACCATAAGCATGTTTTAGAGAGGTGGTAGAATGGAGCTATAGTAAATAGGTTAAACAATTTGTTGTAATTTAGTTGTTTATTATGATCTGTTTATCATGTTGCCAGTACTCATATTGGGACAGACAAAACAGGATATGAGGATTGCCTGGACCTACATGGTTGGGGCAACAGGAATAAGAGGAGAAGGAGGCCATTCTAGACTTCTCAGAACAAAAAAGGTTCACGTATTGCACTAGGAAAGCCCAAAAAAATACCACTGCAAATCTGGTTGTACCTAGGAAACCGTTCCCAAGTTTCTTTGAAGCCATTTTAATATAAAACTTTAAACTGTAAAATAATACTCCCCGAACACCATAATAAATTAAAAAGTCAAATGTGATGAATGCAGTTTAGAGCTTTCATCCCTAAAAGAACTTGGGACTTCTACAGAACCAGTATTTTGATTTACAGTGGTGTGTTTTTTGGTATTTCCTAGTGTACTGCATGAGCATTTTTTGTTCTGAATTACTTTCTTTGGCTTCATGGATACACACTGTGGTTCTGTTCGTTCTAGACTTCTGTCTGGTACATGGCTTGATGGTGGTTAACACATGGTTCAGCAAGAGGTAGTCATAACATCACATACAAAAGTGGCCAACATGCAACTTGAGTAGACTTCCTTCTGGTAAAGAAAAGGCACTGGGGTAGAGTCAGCAATTGCAAAGTCATCCCCAATGATACAGTAGGTCAGCAGCATAAACCACTGTTTGCCACATTCGTCTGCGAGCAGTAATCAAAGAAGGCACTAAGGTCAACAGAGACCAGGCTGAATATCTGGAAGTTGACTAGAGACGGAGCACAATGGTTCAAGGCCTTACTCAAGGCTCTAGCACCTCAATAAGAAGAGGAAATAAATGGAGTTGAAGAAGAATGACAGTGCCTCAAAACAGCATGTGTGAGGACTGCAGAGCAGGTATGCAGCCAAGCCAGTTATGGAAATAAGGTACATAAGGAAAGCTGGTGGTGGAATGCAGAAATCCAGGAAGTCATCAAAACAAAGGAGTGCAGGAAAAAGTGGCAAATAGAAAAGACTGTCCAGGCTAGGAAGGAGTATTGATTGGCTAACAAAGAGGCCAAGAGAGTAGTTGCAATAATAACAGAGAACAAGGCATCTAGAGGCACTCTACCATCTTATGGAAAGTGATTCGCTAGAGGGCACAAATTAAAGTATGCCAGATTGGAAGGCGAAGGCAGAAAGATAAGGAAGATAGTCAGACATTCTTCATAATGGATGCCAGCAACAACCTGCTCATCAAGTCAGAACAGCACCAAGGGAAATGAAGTCAGGGAAAGCAGCAGCCTCAGATGAGGTCACAGCAGGTATGATAAAGATGTTGGGTGCGATAGAAGAGAAATGGCTCTTGAGATTACTCGCAGCCTAGATGACTGAAGAATAAACTCAGTAGTGCCAAGTATTAAAGAACAAAAGGGACATTCACAACAGTGGGCAGTGTAGAGGCAACAAACTCCTATCACGCTGCATGAAAGTTATGGAGAGGGTGATTGAAAAACAAATACACAGAGTAGTAGTATAAAGTAAGATAGGAGATGAACAGTTCACACTCAGATCAGGATGCAACACAACTGACCTGATGTGAGACAGTTGATCAGAAGCTAAAGATGATGAGAGTTCAACCGAGCACTCAAACTTGGAGAAAGCATATGTCAAGGTCCCAAGAAACCTGATTTGGGCAGTCCTGTGGTGGTTTGAAGTCCCAGAAACAGTTGTTTTAAAAAAGAAACATCTTTACTGAATGATCACTTATGATATAGACAATTATATATTTATATAAATCAAAACAAACCCTTCTGATATATTTTCAGTTGTAAACGTTATACATCACATGTAATATTCTGTACGATCATTGTCAGACAAATGTAAAATAGCTCATTCAAATCCTGCCTTCTCTTAAACCTCGTTCCTCCTCCAAAACATTATGCTACATGTATTGTTCCCACAATCTTTTTTTGTGAAATTTGCTCCTGCCCTTTTCTAAAGCTCACATCTTCAATTCTTTTATCTCTGTTCTTTTATATATGTTACTGTATTTACTATTTCTGGTTTAAGACTTTAATTTCCATTTTCTAGAAATTGCTGTTTTTAAATACAGCAAGGCCTTACTATGTCTAGACAATTCCAATTTTGTATTACAGCTCAAACAAACGATTTCCTTAGCTGCACCAATGTGCTCACACAGTATTTTTGACAGAGTAATCTGCAGGGAATTTTTAAAGTCTGCCAACTTATTACACTTCCAAAAAATATTTATTTATGTATGTATGTATGTATGTATGTATGTATTTATTTGCATTTGTTTACCGGGAAGTTCCAGTGGGCCGTAGTGAACCCATTTTCAGTGAAAGCCTGGGCAGAAAAGCTCCACACTAAAATGGACAATACACAGTATAAGCATAAAACAATACATAAGGTTCACAATACAGAATACAAAATATACAATAAAGTAGATTCATATGAAACATTCCAATACAATAGAAATAAAGTAGATTAATATGAAACTTTCCAATACAATAGAAGGGCTACAGTTGACAGGGTACAGTATTACAGTACAATATTAAGGATTTAGTGGTTACAATTTGAATATAAGTATCATAATTATTGGTAAGTGATTAACTCTTGTAAGCTTGAATATAATTGGTAAATATAGCAGACAGTGCTAGATAAGTAGGAGTTAAGAAATAGAAAGACTTGTATAAGAGTACTGACAGAATGGAGGTAAGTTAGTATAGAGGAGGGAGTCAGGTTTTAGGGTGCCATTTTGGCACATGTGCACTGCCAAAGAGAGGAAAGCTGTTGTCTCAGGGACTTTTTAAAGAGAGCTAGATTGCTAGTAGTCCTAATTGATGACAGGAGGGAATTCCAATTTTCAACAGTAAAAGAGTAGAGCAACTGACCAGCTGAGAAGTTTGGTTTTCCAACATTCAGCAGTAGTTGGTTTTCGGATTGGGGAGGTCTGTTTGGATGGTACAAAGTAAGTAGAGCAGAAAAGGCGAGTCAATTTGATCTGTATATAAATTTGTGTGGAGTGGTTAATTGTAAATATGTAAGATAATGTGGAAGTTTTAGCTAATATAGTTGGAGTAATGAGTAATGATGGTGTGATGTAAATTTTGAATTGGTTACAAATTTAGCAGTTATGTTCCAAATGACCTCTTTTTTCCCCTTCACACCTCCAGCATTTGCAGTCTCTCCAAGGACAAATTCTTTAGAGCCTGATTGGGGTATAAAAATACCTATGCAAACACTTCCAAGCAAAGATTCTAAATCTTTAAAACTTTGTTGTGTATTTGCGAGCCATACATATATCCTCCCATTGTTTTTGTGATTTGCTTATCCAGTCTCCCTTCCCATCCTTTCTAACCTGATTGATTCCTATCATTATCGTACAGTATTTTATATGCCCTACTAATTATCCCTTTTTAAGCAGCAGCTTCTATTCTGTACTTTACTAAAAACTTTAACAGTGCTGTCCTTTCACTTAGGATCCCCTATTCCTTTTTCTCTGATATCAATCCATGATCGGGAAGGCAACCTGTAGCCTGCAGTTCAAATTAATTCTTAGAATCTTCCCATTCTATTACCTTCCCCTCTGTAATTATTTGCTCTCAGTAACTTGGTTCCTTTGCCAATTTTCTCCAGTAAATTCCAGTCCCCTCTTGTCTTTTCTCTGTGCCCCTAATTGCAGTCATCCTTATAGGGAGAAACTCCTTTCTCCATCACTGTGTTGGCTTAGATTTTAGAATTTATTTATTTATTTAATATTTGTTTACTGGGAAAGTCCGACTGGACATCAGTCTTTTTTCAGCAGAGGCCCGGAGAGAAAAACTCCATGAGTAACAGTAAATTGTAATGCACAAATTACAATAATCAATAAAGTATAAAATAAATACAATGTAGTATACATAAGAAAATACAAATTTGTTATATCATGACAACAAAACTTAGGCTTTGAACATAGCTAGTACTATTTGTAAAGTATGACTTAAGTAAAGATGGGTGTACTTCTGTATACCAAAAGCCCAAAATCACGAACACAACAATCCCGAGATGAGAATTGCGAAAACAGGAAACCCCAAACCGCCGAAGTTTAACCAGGGCAAGTAAACACTTATCCAAAATAACACAAACACTCACTGCACCATCAAAAAACCACCTAGGTGGGGGGGGGTACGCCCCACCCCCTAACTATATATACCAACTCCGGGACCGCATTACATTGGAGAAAGGGCATAATTCCCCATGTTGGGCAAGTGTTTACTTGCTCTGGTTAAACTTTGGTGGTTCGGTTTTTCCTGTTTCGTGACTCTCGTCTCAGGATCGTCGTCTTATTGATTCTGGGCTTTCGGGATATAGAAGGGGACTCGTCAAGATATAAGATTAATCTTTATTCCTACAGATTTGTCAAACTCCAGGGAAGAAGTTGGATATGGTTGGGGTATACTGTGATGTAGCAAAGCGTTCTCGAGGGGTTAGTACAGGAACATAGCCACTTATTTTTTAGATAAGCTTTAAATGAGGGCTTAAAGTGGTTAGTGGATGAGATTGAGAGAGTGGAGTTAGGGAGTTCCATGCATGAGATATGTAGCTGGAAAATAAAATGTTGGCCTTGGAGACGGTGATTAAGTTCTTATTAGAGTAAAGTGGTCTGCTGGAACTGTACAGAAGGATGGGATTTTGTAGTGCAGGGGTTCTGGTTGGTTGTGTTACAGTTTTGTGAGTTAGAGAGAGCTGGTTGTAATGAATAATGTTGGGAATTTCAAGCCAGTCTACTATCCTTAAAGCTTTGCAGTGATGTGTTCTATATGGGCAGTCATATGCAAACTTAGCAATTTTATTATAACATACTTCTAGCTTAAAGCAGTCTGTTTTTCCTAAGATTAGTTAAAACTGGAGAGGCATATAGTAGACTGGAGAGCAGATGGGTCTGTGCTAATGTAATTTTTGGCCATTTTGGTCGAGTACTTTGTGCTACTTTATTAATTTAGTATTCTTTATGGTTATTGTTCTCATTAAGGATGTGCATCCAAAATCCCATTGTCTCCTTATTTCTTGTGCTCCCCCCATTTTATCATCATCGTCCCTTTCTTTGAATTTTGCTTGTGCTATGTATAGGAGCCTTAACTGTGTAACTCTGAAATAACCTTTCAAATCAGATAATCCCAAACCACCTTGTTTTATTGGAAGGATCGGTTTATCCCACGTGACTCTCTTCCCCCTTCCCCTCCCAGATGAAATTCGTCAACTCTTTATTAATTGCTGTTCACAATTTCTCCTGTGGTTGATAAAAATATGCCTGGCCTGTCTCTAAAACTGAAGAGACTTTAAATATTTTCACTACTTGTATCTTGCTATCCATATCCATAAAACAGAGCTTCCAGTTTTTCAGTTCTTGTATTATCTTTTGTTTAGACTCTTTCCACATATCATTAGCTGCCATAACAGAATCGTTTTAAACTCATACTCCTAAGTTCTTTATTTTTTCATGTCCCCATAAATATGGGTATTGTGGAACCAATTTGTATGGGGGTGTAAAGTTTACTGCTGTTGCCCTTGTTTTATCTTTATTAATTTTGTATGCCAAAAAGACTTGAAACTGTCTCAGAATGTTCCACAGCACTGAAATGTCCTCTTTTGATTTTATAAGGTACGGAATAATATCTGCAGATAAAGCCAACTTTTCTTGATTACCATAACAATTTTATCCTTGAATTTCTGAGTCCCTTATTTTCTTTACTAGTGGTTCTAAATGTAATGCAAATAACAAAGAGGAAGGAGGACACTCGTGCGTTATTCCTCTGCTCAAACAGAACTTATCAGCGAGGACCCCCCACACTTTAATTATCACCTCCGATCCCTCGTATAGCCTCCTGATTAATTTTATTATTGTGTCAAGATGTTTCCTTTGCCCTACTCATAAAATCCAAGCTTACTCTGTTGAATGCTTTCTCTGCATCAAGACCCACCAGCAACGGTGGCATTTTCTTATATTCTGCTTCCCTCTGGATAATCATTGTTGTCAAATGTTTGCCTCCCCTTCATAAAACCACATTGATCTATATCTATCAGTTTTGGCATCACCTTTGCCATTCTAGACATAAACACTTTAAAGTCATGGTTTAGAATTGAAATGGGCCTCTATGAAGCTGGATCTGATTGGTCTTTATCATCTTTAGGTATTACAGCCACCACAGCTTTCTTCCAGGATGTTGGTGCTTCTCCTCCTTTTAAAATACTGTTAAACAAAACATCCAGATCTTTATCACTTCCTTCCGTCTTACTTTCCAAAAGTCCAGAGGAATACATTCTGTTCCTGAAGACTTTCCTGTAGATTGGTTATACATCACCATTTTTATCTCATCTCATCCTGTCCTGTTAGCAGTTGAGCCTTATCTACCTCTAACTTTGGCATATTTAACTCTTTAAACATTTCCATTTGTACTTTTTCTTGATTTCTAAATTGCCTGCTTTATACAGAATTTCATAAATACCTGTAGATGATCATCTCTGTTTATTTTTTTCCTTCCTATAGGCTCCTTTCTAACCCTTTCTACTTTCTGTTGCCTGAACAATTGTGCAAAAAACTTTTTTGCTTTGGAGTTCTTATAAAAAAAATTGCTTAATAGCAGTCTTTCTAAACTCATGCATATTCTCGAAGTAGTTCCTTATTTTGTAATTAGCACTTTGCAGTTGCACCTCTGCTTGTTCTTT
The DNA here is from genome assembly GCF_019279795.1 of Protopterus annectens. Classification (NCBI taxonomy): domain Eukaryota; kingdom Metazoa; phylum Chordata; order Ceratodontiformes; family Protopteridae; genus Protopterus; species Protopterus annectens. Next base: position 333,349,897 of record NC_056746.1, read on the forward strand.
GAGATTCTCCCTATTCGGCGATACTTTAACTTTTTCAGTCCCGCTAAATTATTCTTGTTACTTCTTAACCATATCTCTTGATCTTTTATTTCTACCATATTTTAAAAACTTCACTTTTATTTTATCCCACTCCCTAGCTATATTTTCTGAAGAAATTTCTATCTTCCCTACTAACTCCCAAATAATTTCCACTATGTGTTCCTAAAAATCTAATAAATAAACTATTTATCAGGTAGGTGAGGAAACACCAGTGTCTCAATTTTATTTCTTTACCCTGCTTTTCTAATTTAGTTATTATTGGTGAATGGTCTGAAATAGTTATTGGATTTGTATTAAAACTTTCAATTAAATGTGCATGTTCTTGTGAAATTTAATTTTCATCTAGCCTAGCCCAGTTTTTGTATGTTAGAGAATAATATATAAGTTCTCTTCAAGCTCCTACTACAGAATTCACATCTTCCATAGTAAATATTTTCACAAATGTCTACAAAAATCTACCATAGTTTGTTATATTTTCCATTCTCTGTCTCACAGATATATTCTGCCTGCTGCAACTCAAATTCCACTCCCCAGCTATAAGTAATATTCCCTGCTGAAAGCTAATTATTTCTTCCAGAATTTTCTTAAGCTCCACTGTAGCAGTTTTAGGTGGAATATAAATACATGCCAGTGGCCCTTACGTCTAGAAATATAAAATTATCTTTTTCCCTCTTCTGTCACTTTTAGTGCCCTCCTAGCAGTTAAGTACTTCCCTTTTGCTTTACCCCAGATATTCTGCTGAGTAACCATCCTGATATCCTTTCTTTATCAAATTCACATGCTCTGCTCTTTTCAAATGTAGTCCCTGTAGCATAGCTACTTTCACTCTGCATTTTTAGTATAGCTCACTGCTCTTTCATTTTTTTATATACCTGTGAGACCATTCACATTTCAAATATGGAAATTGTTGCCATTACGATTGTTATTCCCAGCTGTTAGGTAGAACAGTTTTTATTGTGTAGTTTCAGCTTTTGTGTTGCATGCATACACTAATGTTTGGCAGGTTCATCTTTTATACAGTTGTTTCTTGTCCTATTCATTTAAAACTATGTCACACATTACAAGACATTTTGTTTTAATGAAAACCCTAAAAAAAACACCCCCAGAACACCCCATAATTTATTAACTTAATGCAAGCGCACTAAACTATGAACATTTTCAAATAATGAAGTTTAACTCTACTAATAGGAACATTTGTTCCAGGTTGATAGCTGCACTCACAGGCTTAGATTTTCCTGTAATGAAGGTTATCCATGCTAAGACTCCTGGCACAGCCTGTGCTTCTACTTACAGTAAGTGCTGTCTGTGTATGTCTTACCTTTATTCATCTCTCAGATGTAGAAAACAATGTGAATGGTTTCAGAAAGCATTGTCTTTTAGCCATTGAAAGAAAAAAGTATTCTGTTTGCATTGCCCTTATCAGCTTGTCTCCATAGAAACATGAGAACCAGCTGCACAGTCGCTTTCAGCTACAAGCGTCTTATGTTGCACTGTGAACATGTATTTGCTAAAGGAAAACTTTTCATTGCAATCACCGTGCTTTTATTTACTTGCTTCCACTTTTGTTAGGTAAAGCAAAGGCCTTAATCCAGTCACTCCCCTATGTAAAAGTAAGAAAAAGCATATCAGTTTTACTTATATCATGCTCTTTTGTCCAGGCTTTCTTCTCTTTTTACACTACAATGCCTATGTCTCTTAAAACTGAATAAGAAGAAAGAAAGATGAGGAACAAAGGCACCTGTTTCCTTTAGTATCCCTATTACACACACAATTAACTGAAAAAGCTTTTTTATGTAACATGCAGTATATGCCATGTTTTATAAAAATAGTGCTAAGAACAAAAAATATTTTACTCGCAGTTAACCTCTTTCCTTCCTCTTCCCCTCTTGTAAATGTCAATCCAAACATTAATGACATGAAGTAGGGATATACTTTGGAGTCTCCTACAAGCTAAATAAGTCAAAAAGTCCATTATTTGCTTATGTTCTTGTAACTCCATATTTCACAAATATAATCGATGCTTTGTAATCCCACATTTATTCATCAATTTCTGAGTTGCTAGTTTTCTTCTTGTTGATTTCCATCTCCCAGCTCCAGTCTCTGGTTTATTTCCAGTGTACTCCTGGTTCCTCTACTCAACTCCTGTGCTTTTTTCTGTCGCTCAAGCATTTTCCTTTAGAAAATTGGAAAAGGTTACGCTGGCATAGCCTCTCTGTGAGTCTTATTATCAGAAGAAAAAAGAAGCAGAATCACCTTCTGTTTGATATGTCCACTTTTGTTGGAAAAACTTTTGTATTTCTTCCTTAGCATGTTCTGCATCAAAAATGACTTTTACCCTCCAGAAAAAATATTGTGAAGATAGCTGGATGTAGCATCTTTAATCTCACACTTGCTTATTCACATTCCTTAATTGCTCAAATAAATTTACTCCTCTTCTGTCTGGTGTACAGTGAGTAATCATTTTCCACAAACCCTCTGCTGTCTCTGACTTTTACTGCTTTGTCTTTCTGCCACAGCTTTATCAGAACCAACTCTTTTTGCTGTTAGGATTGCATCTTTACTGTTACAGGTCTTGGCTGCTTTATCATGGCCAGGTTTGGAGCATGCACATGATGTACCCTTTAAATGTAACAACTCCTGCTGTGGAATAGCAGTCCAGTTGCTTATTTGTGCTTTTGTAAAATTACTACAGCCCATTAATTCCAGTTTCTGGGGTACAGTAGAAAATCTCAGGTTTTCCCTACTTGCTATGTCCCCTAATTCTACCATTTTTTAAACATTTCTTCTTGCGCAATCTTATACTCTTTCAGCCTTTTCTTCATTTCAGCCTCTGATTTTTTACAGTTTTATCAGCTCATCTGAATAAAGGTTTAAAGCTTCTTCCATATTTCCATCCTTTTTTAATCTGAGTTGATATACTCCTTGAGCGTTTCATTTATTTTAATCATCTCTGGGCACATTTGATTTATAGATTACTGGAAGCTGTGTCTTCCTGCAAAGCTGGAGTTTGAACTGCTTTTTGCTGAACAGCTGCAGGATTCTTCACAGCCAGTGTTTTCTCCTCACGTTTTATGGTGGATTTTCTTTCAAGTTCTCTACATTTCTTCTTTGATGGCATCCAGGCAGTGTACTTACTAGACAGTAACTGAAATTTACCCAAAAAGACAAGTTCCCTGGCTGTTATCTGAGTTTCTGTTTTCACATTGGGAGACCTGAAATGAAGTGTGCAGCATCTTGGAAATCCGAAGTCCCAGAAACATTGGCAGAATTAGCGCATGCTATGTACAAGGACCCAGTGACTCAAGTATGAACAGTGTTCATTCTCACAGAGGGTTTTTCAGTAGGAGTAGGGGTGCATCAGTGTTCACCGCTGAGCCCACTGCTGTTCATACCGGTGATTGACTACATTATTAAACAGGTCAGAGGGGACAGATCAACAAAGTTGCTGTATGCAGACAATGTGTCGTCACAGGCAGACTGTGAGTAAGAAATTCAACAAAGGATATTTGAATGAAATGCAAAGCTGAAGGCACGTAATGAAGCTGAGTATAGATAAGACAGTTGTAGTGGTAGCTATGGGGGAAAATCAGAAGAAGCTAAAAATTGAAATAGAAGGGAAAATAGTAGAACAGGTTAACAGCTTCAAGTATCTGAGAGGGGTGGTTGAGGAGAAGGAAAGTCTGAATGTGAAGGTTAAAGCTAAAATCAGAGGGTCTCTATCCAGATGTCACAGAGTGTCAGGAATGTTGTATGACTGAAGAATGCCAAAGAAGATGAAGAGTAAGGTGCATAGCCAGTGGTGTAACCAGTACTACTGTATGGTACAAAAACCTGGGCAATAAAGGCAGTGTCGTTGAGGAAAACAGAGGTGATGGAAATTAATTGCCTGAGACAGGTGGTAGGATGCACACTGTGGAACAGGTGAAGGAATAAGGATATAGGAGCAGAAGCCAAAGTAGCTTCACTTGCAGTGAAAGTCAGGAGAACAGATTACAGTGGTTTGGCACATGTGCAGAAAAGCAGAAGACAATTTGATGAAGAGCATTTGGGACAGACCGGTAGAAGGCAAGAGAAAACAAGGTTGTCCAGCAAATAGATGGTGGATTGTGTGAGAGAAGACCTGCGACAGGCATGAATGTCTAAGAAGGTGGGAGACTGGCACTGAATAGAGAGCAATGACAACGGTTGACATGGCATCCTGGTACAGTGTAGAAAATGGGGAAACGAGGGTTGATGAAATGTATACAAGGAATTGTATGGGAAGCTTTATACATGACTTCTCCCATAGTGCCTTTTTGAAAAGATAGTTCATTAGTTCTACATGATGCTTTGGGTCAGATGATATGGATGATAAATGTCCTGTGGGAGAGCTTCCCATATTTTTGGAGAGAGTGCTAAGAAAATATGCACTGCTTTATGCAGTTTGAGTGCTATTTTGCAAGTTTCCTCAAGAAAGGAAAAGAGAGGAGTGCTGAAAAAAGTCTTGAAAATGTAAAACTCCCATCATATGATTTAATTTTTTAAATTTTTACAAGACAACTTTCTTACCTGTGACTGACTGCCTAGAGAAAGCTTATCACTGGAACAAGGGGCTGAAGGAATACAAAGGTAATGAGTGGCAGGGGGAAAACCACTGGAAACTGGTGAACATATCTAATTTTCTGGGGCGGTAACCATGTAAAATAGTGTAGTGAATAGAAATAACAGTTCGTTTTCCTGCTCCTGGAAGTGTTTTGCTTGTAAAAGATTTAGTTCTATAGCATGCTGTTCCTCATAAATTCAAACACAGTACTTGCACAATAAGTAACTAAGAAAGTATTTTTAGTTTTCTGCTCTGAGGCAGAGCAGGTGTTTCTGAGCAGTATCCCACATTGTAAATTGCCCTAGTGATCTCTAAATATTGGTTAAAACATGCAGCAACTGGCTGGAATAACTGCTGCAAAGTTAATCTAATTTGAACTTATTTGGGTGAAGGTAGGGTTCATTTCATGCTATTGATCATTTGAAGGTTTACAACTTGTAAAGTTTACAAGCCTTCACATTCTGGAGGCATGCATTATATGTAAACACTACACAGTTATCATTATTGCTAGAAAGTTTAACCTACCTAGTTGATGGGCAGTCTGCTGATTATCTGTGTATCCAACCATCCATCCACAACCCCTTTTCCCATTTTTGCACATAGGGTCAGGGTCTCACTTCAACAGTGGCAGTCATCTAGAGCTAAGGTTAACACAGCCAGGTGGCTAGCCCTGCCTTGGCAGTTCTTCCATACCACACACTCCCTCCTGTGGTCAATTTAGTGTGTCCAGTCCACCTACAGCATGATGATCTCTGTATATCTGCAGAGAAGCGCATATTTTTAACCACAACCCTAGTTCAACAGAATTGGGCAGACTACTGAAAAGGGAGAGGTGAGCAGGAACACCCACTAGAAATCATCCTTATTATGTAATAATTTATTGTGTGACTCCTAGGAACACAGTTTAGAAATGGAGTCACCTTGCAGTATTGCTAACAATGTTCTGTTAACCAAGTTCAATTTTAGGTATTTTATATACTGACAGCAGTAAAGTAGCAGGCTAGCTCAAAATAGCAAAACAGAAGTTGGCCCAAAAACTATTTCAGAATTAAAAACAGATCTTTATCTTATTAATTAATAATTTATCTATTAGCAGTGGGATGCACTGTTATGCTTTTTTGTATTTAAATTTGTGTTTTAGTAATGTTTTTTACTCTGTGAAGGCTTGGGAGCTGAAGTGCTAAGTGCAATAATTCTATTTTCTACCAGTGTTGCTCTGTGATAGTGGCTGTTGTTGCTAGTGGTATTTTTTATCTTCTTTCTTTGGTGGTATTTGTGTTTTGTTTGGTGGGGCCATGGCCACTGACTCCAGCCATAATGTTTCTCGTATCTTTAGGGAAACATCTGTGGATCATTCCCAGAAGTTTATGGAACAGTATGTCACTCAGTCGCAAGAAGCTAATAGACTGGGTGAAGGCACTTCTACGGGGCTGAATATTCCACAAGCCAGTTTGAGTGCCATAGTACCAGAGGGTATTTGGGATCGTTTTATGGGAGAATGCAATCAGCGGTGTGCAGATCCGTTTGGTAAAGTGGGTGCTTCTAATGTACTTTATTTATCTGTAGAAGCCTGCAATATGAGAGATCAACTTGAGCGTTTACTGTGTAAGGAGACTAGCACCCACTTTAATATTTTGTATTTACAACGGTATCTAGATCTTAATATAACCCCAAGAGGTTTAAGGGCTTCTAAACCTCCCACTACACCATTTGATGTTAATAGCCTTGAGGATATGGCCTTCCACAAAAGGTGGATTGAAGCTTCACATCGATGTTCTATTGAATGGATTCAAATTCTAATAGAACGAGATCACCTTAAAAAACGTCAGCTGAAGGAAGAAATCCTCAGGGTGAGTGAACAATTGCAGCCACTTGTTTCTCTGACTAAGTAAGACGAGATGCTTAAAAATATTAATGTGGTGCTTAAAGATCTTGAGGAGGGGCTTGTAGAATGTAAAACTTAAAATAAATTGGGCAACGAAAGACTACAAACTAGACCAAGCTTTTTTGGTCAAATATTATGGTAAAGGGTCTGTTTCTAAGAACGGACAGAACCGGAGCTGTAATAATAACTCTGGCTCATCCTCTTCTGTGTCTTTTGCAGCTTCGGAAGCTGTAGAACAACAGGGCACTGAATATAAAGAACAAGAATCCTTTCTGGCTTTACCAGATGCCGGGAATTCTACAGACTTTAACTGTAGATTTCGGAACGATCACCAACAGGCTAATTCCAAGCCTAACACCAATTTCAATGGTAAAGCGGGGTTGAGGAGATTGGGGACGAAAGAGTAACCACAAAGGACATTTTAACAAACAAAAAAGTTGGAATTGATTTTTATAACACCTTTGTGTTGAATTTGTGTGAGTGTTATGTTTCTAATGTAGTAATGTCTGTTTTAGAGTTAGGTTTGAAATTCATTCCCACTGCTTTACCCCAATTACATATTTTGAAAGGGGAGATTTTTGCGTTTGGGAGAAAATTACATTTGAGTGATTGTTTTGCTAAAAATAATGTTGTAAATGTATTTAATGTGAACCAGGATATTTCTGGGGATTATTCTTTTCACTTGTATATCTATACTAAGTGAATTTGATGAATCTGATGAATGTGTGAGTAATGCTTACACTAATTTTGATACCAGCAGCATTCAGACTAAGTCTTTTTATTCCCCCTTACACTAACAATTGCATTCAAACTTACATCTCAACTGTTAGTTTTGAAGTAGAAAATGAATATAAGATTTGTATGTGTAATAAATCCAGTGTATGTTATAATTTAGATAAACGGGAGTTTTGTGAATTTTGTGATGATAAGAACTTTGTGGTAAAGCCCTCAGACAAGGGTAACCAAATAGTAATTTTAAACAATACTTGGATATGTGCTACAAGCATTTAAATGATGAGCTAGTTTATAAAAGATGTGATATTTCTTGCTGCTTTCAAGCCATTGAGAAATATATTTTATTGTTGAATAAAGGTCACCGTTTAGGTTATTTGTCATCTAATGACATCACTAAGAAATTGGTGTTGAAAATACAAAAATTGCTGTATTTTATTGCTTACCGAAAACTCATAAAGGTTTGGATAATCTTGTTGGAAGGCCCATTGTCTCTGCAGAGAAATATTTTTTGAAATGTATTAGTGTTTTTTTGCATGAATATTTGAAAAAGTATGTTCTTAGTATTCCTTCATATATTGATGGTTCAGACTTTTTGTATAAAATTAAGGGCTTTCAATGGAAGGATTCTATGTTTTGGTTATGCATAGATGTGAAAAGCCTTTACACAAATATTCAATATGATGTGGGTATCCAGGCCCTTTTTTATTTTTTGGGTGATTCTCCTATGTCCCATTTTGTTATAGATTTAGTAGTTTTTTGCTTAAAAAGTAACTTTTTGTTTTTAATGGGGAGGTTTTTCACCAGCTGCAGGGTACGGCTATGGGGCGGCCTTTGCCCCCCATGTATGCCAATCTTACCATGGCCAAGTTCGAGTATGACTATATATATCCCCACATTTTCTATAGGTCTCATGCTTTGCTTTATCTGAGATTTATAGATGATTTGATATTTTTGTGTGATGGTTCCAATAAGGATGCTTTAAAATTTGTTGAAAACTTGCAGGTTAATAAGATGGGCCTTGCGTTTGATGGCATAGAGTTGGGAACTGAGGTAAACTTCCTGGATATTAAACTTAATAAGTTAAACACTGGGTTACATGGGAAGTTTGAACTGAGGAATCGGTTCTTATATGGCAATAGTTGTCATCCCTCACATCTTATGACAGTATTGCCTAATAATGAGTTCCTCAAAATTCATAAACTGTGTAGTAGTGATGATGTCTTTTATCAGGAAATGTTAGAAACTGAAAAGATGTTTATAAATAGGGGATATGATGTAGGCACAATGTCAGAAGCCAAAAATAAAGTGATGTTACTAAGATGGCCTAAGAATGTGAATTATTTAGAAAGATGCAAGAATACTAATGCTAGTCATCAGAGGCTCTTTAAAGATGAAAATGCTATACATGGTAATGTAATTAATCTGAGGCATGAAATTCCTGAAAATATTTATTTTGTTACAACTTATAATATTATTAGTTGTAAAGTTGTGAATATTATTAAAAATTTTGGCCTATGATGTTTAGGGATAAGAGACCTAAGTTTGCTTTTGCCTAAACAAGCTATAGCTTCCTATAGAAGGGCTAGGAATTTAAAGGATATGGTAGTACATAACTATTTTGAGTTACCCAATGTCAATTTAAATAGAGAAGTGAAATTTATTGTTGGTACTGTTCCTTGTAAAAAATGTTGTATATGGACACACATTGTTAGTTCCTTCATCAAAATTAATGGATGTTCTTTTATTGTTAAAAGAAATTTTGACTGTAACACTGTAGGTGTTATTTATGCTCTAAAATATGGATGCAACAAGTTTTATATTGGAGAAACTAGTAGATGTTTCAAAGTACGTTTCCAAGAGCATGTGAGAGATATTAGAAATGCTAAAGTGGAGAGCCCTTAGGGCAGCCACATTCTTGAATTTCACAACTCTAATCCTGAAGGAATTTCAGGTTGTCTCCTGGAAAACATGGATGTATTGATGGGAGAAAATGCAATTTTGAAGGATAAACTTCTGAGGAAAGAAACTATGTATATTCTTAAGTTTAATACCTTGGAACCTATAGGGTTAAACAAAGAATGCAATTGGAAAAATGTAATTTAACTATGTAATTTAATTATTTATCTAATTAATTAATCTATTGTCAGTGGGATGGACTGTTATGCTTTTTTATATTTAAATTTGTGTTTTAATAATGTTTTTTACTCTGTGAAGGCTTGGGAGCCGAAGTGCTAAGTGCAATAAATCTATTTTCTACCAACGTTGCTCTGTGATCGTGTCTGTTGTTGCTAGTGGTATTTTTTAAAAAACAGATCTTGCCAAGAGAATTGGCTCAAAATGAACAGATCCTGCCCCGAGAACTGTCTTTGAGGAAGAAAACAGTGGATTTAAATGGTTGTATTTAGGTGACAGAAATGATGGGTGAATGCAGAAGCTGGAACTAGCAGTAATTAAAAACGTTTATAGTTGCTTGCATGCATGCTGTCTTGCATCAGCAACAAGAATCTTAATCCTTCCTCAGGAGTGGAACTTGACTGAAGGTCAGTTGCCAGTTGCTGTCTTTCTTAATTGCTTTAAGTAATGTATTTATGTATGTATTTTTTCAGTTGTTATCTCAGTTGGAATCCAGATTACAGCTGCAAAATGACAACAGTACTCACAGCTCACTGCAGCAGGAGTGGCATTAGGTCAACAGGTGCCCTAGGCAAAAGGGCTCCACGGCGCCCCCCACCACACCACCCAGTGCCCCCATCCTGGTGTACCTACACCAAATAAACACTGAAAAAGCGCCCTTGCTAGAGCAGTGCCCTAGGCGGCCGCCTAGTTGGCCTATGCCTAAGGCTGGCTGTGCACTGCAGCACATTAATGTTAAGTTCAACACAAGTCTGACTGTCAGAGAATTCAAATAACAAACTTTACAAAAGCTGAATGTTTGCCTGCTTACTTGTCCATTTTGTTATGGAGTGGAGTAAGGTTGAATAGGATAGGCACTTGCCAGCTTGTGAATGTGGTTGTAGTGGACATTAGATTAAAAAAAGTAAACAGAACGAAGACTTGCCACTTCAGAAGTTTGTCAGATTGCTTATAAAGCTAATTAAAATTAAATGAACAGCAGAAATTTGAGTGGGCATCTGCCTACTTGTGCCCCACAGTCATGATGCCACTGTGGGATTTGCATTCAGAAGACAGAAAGTGATGCTAACATGACCCAACAAGATTTAACAAATGTAAATGTACAAATCTTACTATTTGTGACTTAAACTTTTTTTCTGATCACGTTAAGCCGAGGAAAGGAAACTGGAAGTGAATATTTCTGGTTAGGATTAAGACCTTTATCCCCAGCAGCACACCATCCTTCAAGTGTAAGGTATCTGTTGAACTTTTGGTATGGGTGTAGCTAGGTATACATTGTGTATAGCACAGCCATATAATCTAATATGTACACACTTTGAGATGTGCTAGAATTGTTTTATATTGTTTGTTAAATTACATTTTGCATGGTAATAATTTTTAGAATACTTGGCTGAATTAATGCTTCTTTCTTAATCCTGAACCTTCTTGGATTGAAGAGGGAGACTGCACTTGAGAGGGTGTGGGCTGCATCTTGGAAACTGGCATAATGTTCCTAAGCTCTTGGTTGTGTCCCTGCTTGTAGGCAAGTTTAATTTAATTAGATGCTCTGTTCCACAGGCAAAAGCCTAATAAGATGCTGGAACATCACTTCTCAATGTGCTTCTACTGATTCACTTAGTAGATAATTGGGATTTCAAAAAACAAGGGTAGCAGGTAAGTGTGAGAGAGAGAGTTTCTAACAATGATTTCTGTTTACTTGAATTTTTATTTTGCTGTTTGCTAGCAATTCATTCTCAAAGTTGTGTAAAGCTTTCTTTGACTGTTGCCTAGAAGTAAGGGAATGAAATTCCAGAAGTGAGTAGACCACAATCATCTACATGCAAGATGACACTAGAGGCAGGTGGGTCTGAAATAAGATTGTATATGTATAAAGATAAAAAGGGGGACTTCAGTGAAGTAAAGGCCGCGAAAGTTAGGATTCTGGGAGCTCCAAGTTGAGGATTGTTAAAACTCTCAAAACCAGCTTTACAGCAATTTTAAATGTTGGAGGAAAAGTAGTGCTCATGTATGAATATCAGATATACCCATAAAAAAAGTGCCAGAAGTTAGCTGAAATTAAGCTCAAATAAAGCCTTGAGAAAAGTGCCTGAAGAAGAGAATGTTAAAACTCATCAAGAAGAGAAGGAAATCATGGCCAATGATGATATAATGTATTATTCATGGGTCTCCTCAAATTATCTGTGGTATGATCCCAGTTATCCTCTTTTAGGGATAATATATCATTATTGACCACGGGATGGGTAAGGCCAATCAACCAAATGGATAGGTTATTTCAAGCACAAAAAGGGAAAGTGGTTAGGCTTAAAATGGCCTACAAGGGCAGCTAACGTGGTACTTCCCTATGAACCTCTGTCTGTTAGCTTCAGCAGCGCAAAGAAAAAAAAAAAAAAAAAGTACCCCTGAGATTCTAAAAATCAGAGATCATTTTGCCTCTAAATACTAAAAAAATGTCAGATATCGAAGTAACACTAAATTAACACTCAATCAACTTCATGACACTGCAAAATGCAGAGAAGATATCAAAGGAAAAAATAGATTCATCAGGAGTTGAAAAATGAGGAATGAGCCAGAAGATAATTGCATTAGATTGAAAAGGGAAAACCCAAGATTTGTAGCAATTCCCGAAAATGCTCAAGCCAGAGATTGTAAAGCCATTGTGGAAAGATGCCTGCATAATTAGACAAGAATTTCAGTGCAGCATTTGAGAACAGAAATACTGGACAGAGTTAACAGTCCCAGAGCCACACTAAGGATGTAGTCTAGACAGATTTAATAAAGATTCAGTCCTATCAACTTAATGAAGAAATTGTATCCAAACTACAGAAAAAGGGACAAGTCCTGAAATTAGAAGAAACTAAGATGTTTGCAGCCTATGATTTTTTCTCTACAAACTAGGCCTATAAGAAATGCTTTCAGTCCCAGCCTGAGAAAATATAGAACAATGAGTCTTTGGTCTTAACTTGTGTATCCTACTGCAGTCCTTTGGGTGTTTTACCCAATGGGTGTAAAAACATATGATGATTCCAACCAAGCATTCATAGACCTAAAGAAAAGCTGAAGAAGTTGACTGACGTGACTGAAGATGTGGCTTTTATACCAAGTATAAGATCAAAATGATGTCTCCCGTGTAAGGAAAATGGAAGGAGTCCAGCAAAGCCTTTCCCTGTATTTCAAAGAAAAGTACAAGAGAATAGTACAGCGATCCAAAACCACACTTAAAAATTGAGAGACTTGATTAAGCTACCTAACACGTTTACTGAATAACCTGAAGCTGATTAAGAGAATTATCAGTCCCTGTCAAATAACTGCTGCATGAATAATAAAGGGACTTGCATTGCTAATTAAATGCATCCAATTAGTAAGTATAAAGACACTAAATGAAGCATCTAAAGCAGTATTTTTAAGTTCTTCTCTTTTTTCTGGTTGAGCACAGTAAAAAAAAAAAAAAAAAAAGGGGACTTGATTAAACTACCTAATCCATCCATCCATACACAATCACTTTTTCCCATTTTTACACATGGGGTTGGGGTGTTACTTCAACAATGACAATCATCAGGATCCAAGGTTTACACCAATGGGTAGCTAGCTGTGCTGTGGTTGTTCTTCCACACCACACATTCACATCTATGGCCAATTTAGTGTCCAATCTACCTACTGCATTTCTTTTGAATGTGGAAGAAACCCATGGAAACACAAGGAGGACATACAGACTCCGCACTGTAGGCACCCCAGCCACGAATTGAACCAGGGAACCTCTTGCTTAGCGTGACAACACTATCCACTGTGCTGCAGGTAGTCTTGTCACCTCACTGCCAATTAAACTACCTAATGCAGCCACTTAAGACTCTAGAGTGGACGAAGTAAATTAACGTTCTCCATTACCTATCTGATCTACATGAACAAGGAAATGAAACTTAAATAAAAAATTAAAAATCTCAGCCTGGTAAGTATAGTGATACCAGAATGAACTAGCTATAGTAATATTTTCAAGCTTTTCTCTTTGTTATGCTCATTCTCAAAGATGTAGTTATAAACGAGACACACCAGGGGGGGTGTTTGCTATATTCAGTTTGACAAATGGGTTGGGTCCGGTTTTGAAAAGAAAGTTGCCAGATTTAAAATCAAACAGTATAAAAGTTAATGGGCTCAAGGGCTGGAGTATGTGCTCCCAAGGGTCAAACTGCAATGGATTTGACGTACGTGCCAGCTTCATGATATGAATAGTGCTGACTGTATTGCTAAGGGGAGGGGTTCTTTGAGAGAACCAATATTTTAATTGGTGGTCTAAGAAGCTCAGAATGCATGTCTTTACTGGCATCCAAAGAGGGTTGTACAGTCTACAAGAAATTGATGCAATACCAAATGGTTTTACTGAAGGGAAATAAAATGAATGGAGTCAGTTTTAGAAAGAAATTGGTAACACGAACTATAAGAAATAGCTAGAATACAACTGATTAAGAAAGGAGATAGCTTTAAAAGTGTGATGGCATACTCGGTACTCTTAGAAAAGGAAGAAAGTTTTGATAAGGGGAGTTATTTTCATGTATTTATAAAATAGAATTTTATAATGTGTGTGGTACTTTAAAGTACATTGGCAACTGGTCGTGTGGTTGATGCAGGAAGTTTTAAATACTTGCATTTCCTTGTTAATTTTATTCCGGTGAAGTTTGGATTTAGTAACAATGAAAGTGCTAATTAAAGTTCTTAAATTCTACTATCGCTACTACTGCTCAGGAAATCCTTTTACAGGGCACACCTCATCACAAAAGGTTTCTCATCCAGGAGAAAAGCGGTTATTGTTCCCCTGTACTCGTCACTCATTAGACCCATTATAGATTACAACACCCCTTTTGGTATGTACCTCACAAGACATTTACAACTGGAAATTAAGTTGAACACCACAAAGCACGCTTCACCAACAGAAGAATGAGCAATTTCCTTTTATTGTAACATCCAAGACTAGCCAGCAATCTGGCTTCTTCAGAGTCATTTTGAACACATTTCATTTTCGTTTTTATACAGCATGAGTTCAAATCCCATTGGTTAAACCCTGGCCACCCATCAATTAAACTACATAATCAATTAATTAAACTAAAAACAATTCTTCACAATGTCCCTATCTACTTTCCCCACATCCTATTTACAAATATACCACATTAATAAATAAATGCATCCACATGTCAGATTTTTTCTCTATATAAACCATGCTATTACATATTTTATATAAAAATCTAGATGTTAATAATAGCAATTAATTTACTTTAATTCTCTCGTATATAATACAATCTAAACAATGCTGAGCAATTGATGTTAATTTCTATAATACAGTTGTTTAAACATAGATGGATGAAAGAATAAAAAATATACTGTAATACTATTATTTAAAATACTTCTATAAAAATACAAACCCTATACATTCTGCCAATAAATATATAAAAGTTATTAAATCTGCTGTGACCTAAGCTTCAAAAAAGGTTTGAGTGAGATATAGTCGTTAAGTCCCGGGGGTCTACATGCATCTAGTCTAATCTGCCACTCTGTCTCTAAAGCACCCACCTTATTGACTATATCACCACCTTCACCACAATCCACAACTCGTCCTATGACAAAAAATACAAATTTACTAAAATCAATACAATTCTTGCTGTGTAGATAAAGTGTGTTGTGCATGTCTTTCTTTTTTATTGATCTATTGTGTTCTGCTATCCTATCACGCAATCTCCTAGTGGTTTTTCCCACATAAAAAGCTTCACATGATGTACATGATGCCAAATAGACTAAGTTCTTTGTGTAACAATTACATTGCCCTGGACAAGGAATTGTATACTTATAGCTACTCACACTCACATATGTACTCTCATTTATGTACCTACAACATCTACAAAACCCACACTTTTTCATAACCGATTTGAAACTATTTCTTTTCCTTTTCTCCAAGATACATTTTAAATTTTCTCCTTTCCTGTAGACTGTTGTTGGTTTTGCACCCAAAACCTTTTTAATTTCTTCACTTAAAGTATATTTCCAAGCATCTCGTACAACCCCCATCAATTCTGGTGTCCTGTCATTATACTTCAATATTAATCGCACCTCACCATTATTCTCCAATCCTTCTTTTTGTTTCACTGTCATATTTGATAATCCAGAACTTAAAATTGGTGCATATTTACCATGCCTTTCTCTAAAAACATCTCTCCTAACACTCAGTAACAGTTTCAGTGGGTATCCCCGATCTAAAAACATACCAATCAGTTTAAACATCTCTGTTCTGAAGGTATTCTCATCACTTATTAGCCTTGATGTCCTTACCATTTGCCCTTTAATAACTCCTTTACGCTGATGGTAGGGATGGCAACTTGTAAAATGCAATAGTGAATTTGAGTAATTCTCCTTTCTATAAATGTTGCTCTCAAATCCCATCAATTTCTTGCTAATTGCTAAATCTAAGTAGTTAATTCTATCCCTGTTCCAGTGAAAGGTAAACTTTAAAAATTCCGTTGTTTGTCCCAAAAATTCTACAAATTCAGTAGCTGATTCTTCATCTCCGTTCCACAAAATTAATATGTCATCCAAAAATCTATTATACAATAATATCTTGTCATTATATTTGTTGGATGACAAAATGTGTACTTTTTCCCATTCCAGTAGAACTGCATTTGCAAAGACAGGGGCGCATCTTGCACCCATCGCTACACCTGACACCTGTTGAAATAGTTCACCTTCAAAGGAAATAAAGTTATTTTTCAGAACCATTTCCATTAATTCAATTAAAAAATTAACTTTAGTTCCTTCTATCAATCCACTATCAAGAATAGCTTTATGAAACATGTCTAATCCTACCTCATGCGGAATGACAGAGAATAGATTCACAACATCAATTGTGAGAAAACCAAATTCATTACTTTCCATTTTGTACATTCTTAATCTATCAAGGCAGTGCCATGAATCCCTGATAATATGCTCAAAAGTACTAATCACAGGTTTAACAGAGAAGTCAATAAAGGCTGCTAGGGCTTCAGTTTTTGATCCCCTAGCTGATACTATAGGCCTAAACTGTAATCTCTCCGTACCTTTGTGAACCTTCGGGATCCCAAACAAGGTAGGTATTTTAGGATACTTCACACTTAAATAGTCATATTCAACCTCATTAATGTTCCCCTGAAACA
This sequence comes from Protopterus annectens, assembly GCF_019279795.1. Taxonomy (NCBI): domain Eukaryota; kingdom Metazoa; phylum Chordata; order Ceratodontiformes; family Protopteridae; genus Protopterus; species Protopterus annectens. Next base: position 333,366,437 of record NC_056746.1, read on the forward strand.
GGGCATCATTTAAGAAAACATCAATTTTAGAATATGCTCTATTGATTTCATTTCTAGACACTGTTACATATGTATCATCATTGTTTAAAATTAGTGAAATTTCGGAGATGTAGTTAATTTTAGACATCATAACCTTGTCAGGTTTCATAAATCTAAACTCACCAGATTTCTTAAATGAGTTTAAAAGTTCCCTCTCTTGCTGTGAGAGGTTATCATTAACCACAATATGGTTATTTAACTGTTTCCTTAACTGTGTTTCCAATACTTTCTCAAAACAGTTAACCTCTGAATTAGGGGGGGGGGCATGAATGCACTCTTCCTTTTCAAACCCTGCTGCTCATTCATTACCTTTATATTCCCCCTATTAATTTTGTCCCTTTCAGGTGCAAAAAATATCTTTAAATGCATCTGCCTAGTGAAAATTTTAACATCCATTAGTACCTGGGCAATATCTAATCTAAACATAGGCACAAAATTAATACCCTTGGAGAATAATTCAAAGTGTGTGTCCCCTATTATCATGTCAGTGTAGTTGTATATATAATAACCTTTTTTCTTTAAAACTTGATGATTTGTACCTTCAATAATACATATTTCATTACTAGTTGATTGAGATAATTCTTGGATACCAATGTTCTCAATGAGCAATGTTTCATTAGCTTCAGACGTCAACCTATGTACATTTTCGTCATTATTGTCAATAGCATAATCACATTCTACACAGTCATTTTCACTATTGCTGTTAACAAAAACATTGTTATCTGCACCAACATCATGTATACAGTCCAAAAATACATTTGTGCTAACAACACTGTTTGTATTCAATTTGTCATTGTTGTCAATAGCATATTCAAATACTACACAATCATTTTCACTATTGCCATTTACTAAAACATTGTTGTCTGCTCTAATATCATGTATACAGTCCAAAAATACATTTGTGTTAACAACACCATTTGTATTGAAATTAGTCCCAGCAGTCGCAATATGTAAGTTCAGTATCTCCCTCTTCTGTTCACTCTCCCACCCCTGGGGTAACTCGTTCCTGGTTCCCCCATATTCACCTCCCTGTTCCGTAGTCTCTCGGATCGTCGGGGGAAATTTTCCATGTCCAAAAAATCATTGTCATCCACGGGTTCGTCATTGTTTCCCCCTCCGACTGAATTACAATGTACATTTTCATTGTCCGTTCTAGGACCATGTTTTTTAAAACCAGGTGGATATGCACATTTATATTTATAATCTAGTGTATCCCTTTCAAGCTTCTTTTTCTTAGTTGCCTTGTTTTTAATAACAAACGATTCAACATTGTTAATAACCCTTGCAAAGTTAGTTTGCTGTTGCTCAAATAAAAGATCGTTTGTAATACTCACATGCAACTGGCTAATTTTCTCTTTCAACTCAGCTAGTTTAGTCTCGTTGTTCCGTAAGATTATGTCCAACATCTCCATCCCCGTTTTGTTAAATAGTGCGGTCAATTCACCAAATGCCGTCGACCCCTCGTCAATACCTATACAACTGGAAAGGCTGCAGAAATACCTCACAAAGAGGATTACCGGCCTCAAACAGATGCCCTATGCAGACCATCTCAAAAAGCTCCAGCTTTACTCCGTCGCATATCGCCTACTCAAGTGGCGATATCTGCCCAACATACAAAGCTATGTCAAACCCAGAGCTGTTGGACATGCTCCACTTAAAGAAATCCCAATCCCTTCGAACTACACGCTCTAGGGACCTAAACCTTGTCACCACAATAAACAGAACATGCTGGAGGGATAGATTCCTGTCCCGGAGACTTCCCATACCCTGGAACAAATTACCTGTCTGTATCAAACAAAGCTCCTCATTAGCACTCTTCAAGAAAAATCTTGATTGGATGGGAAATAGGAAAGTCACCCCGGGGATCACTTCTGTGGCTTTGCTTGACAGGGACAGAGGAATATAATTTTCTTGGGTGGCGAAAGCCAGGGAACCTTGTTGGCCAGGCTTACTTAGGCCCTTGGGCTGATAGCCTAGTACCTACCTGTGAACCATGTCACTTATATACAGAATGATATTCAGTGCAGCTATTGCCTGTGGCAGGCTTTTAGTAAATAAACAAAAAATAAGGAGAATAGCAAAGGACCAAGTATCACGCCTTGTGGGACACAATTGTGAAATCGGTGTTGGGTTTGGATTTGAGTCTTTATTTGTAATAATATGTGTTCTGTGTAATAGGAGCTCCTAAACCATTTACACCTTTCAGCAGAGAAGTGACATTTCATCAGTTTACACAATAGTATACTATGGTCAATACTTTAAAGACCTTTTGAGGTCTATGAATATGGCATCCATAAGCTTGTCTATTGTCACAGTTGTTGTAGATGATACTGGTGAGCAGGTAAATGGCTGTTGCTGTGCTATGTCTGAGTTTAAAGCCATGTTGCTTATTGGTGCAAATGTCATATCTAGTAATGTAATGCAACATTTTGCTTTTGCCTCTAGGTTGGCTACTGGTCTGTAGTCTTCAGCAGTTTTTAGGAGTAGTAACCTTTGGTAGTTTAATAATGCCTGCCAGGTTAAACTAATTGAGTATGGATTTAGTACATAAACACAAATTGAATATGTGGGCCAAGGTTCAACTTGCTATTGACTCTCTGATATAAGTAGAGGGGGGTGTATAGTTGCGTTTAAGGTTGGGTGGAAAACAGTCCAGTTCTTTGACTTTTTTCTGATCGCTTTGAAGTAAAACCAGGGGTAATCTAAGTAGTTACATAAAGGCTAAATTGATGTAGGAAGGAAAATGTTGTTGAGTAGTACTTGTGGGCCTTGTGGAGGATGTTGCATGCTGCTTTTTATGTCATATGTGTTCTTGGCTTGTTTATCTTGAATATTGTTTTTGATTTTAAATAATTTGTGGCATAAAAGGTTTATTTCAAAACCCTGAGAAAGTCTGGAATACAGTGAATGTGCCGTGGATAAAGGTTCTTGTAATACTTGTTAGTTGTGGCAAGGCAAGTCTTACTAATTTTCTAAGGCTGAGGCATTTCTGGTGTTCAACAATGTTATCAGGGTCTTGTTTCCATTCTTTCTATGCCTGTCCCTAGTCTTTAAATGTTGAGCAATTTGTAAGGTGAGTCATGGTACATTATATCCCCTAGGTCTTTTAGCTTTTAGGTAGTATAGATTGTTTTAAGTGAACATTAATTAATATATTAAGAAAACCGAAAAGTGCTTCATTTGGACAGGTAGTTATATATAGTGATGCCCAGTCAGTAAATAAGAATTCCTGCGTGAGGTCAACTTTACTGCCATCTGATAGTAGGAGCTTAAAGAGTTTATTAAAATCCTTTGCTGACAATTCATTAAACTGCAACACTGTATAAACATGTCGTCCTGTTGTTATACATCCCTCAGTTGGGGGTGCATTCTGTATGTCCTCCTTGTTGTTGTGTGGGTTTCCTCTGGGTGCTCTGGTTTCCTGCCACATTCCAAAGACATGCAGTAGATGGATTGAACACACTAAATTGGCTATTGGTGCGAGTGAGTTTTACGGATGAAATGACACGGCTGGACTAGCCACCCAGTGGCGTAAACCTTGGCTCAAGTTGATTTTCATTGTTGAAGTGACCCCCTAACCCACTGTACAGAATGGGAAAAGGGGTTGGATGGATTGTTGTACATTCATTATGGAAAAGCTATTGCCTGAGTAAGCAAGCAACCGTAGCAAATCAATCAACTGGCAGTAATTTTGCCATGTGTGTAATAACTATATAACTGTTATAAATAGATATGTGCCATTTCTGTACCTGAATTGTCAAAACATTAATGTGTGTAACATATGTAATGTACTGAATGTCTGTTTTTAGTAAGTTCTGAAATGTAAACTTTGAAATTGATGCTATGAATTGCTGCTTTGTCAGTGTAGTTTACTCCAATATATGGAATAAAATAGGGCTCCCCATTGTAAGTGTGTGACTCATAATTGTACGTCCCATAACAGTGCAAAAAAAGGACAAACCTTGAAACTTGCTGTACTGTCACTAAAGCATGTTGTGCAAGGCTTTTGCCTTATATTACCAACACTGGGATTGCTCTAACCTGGTGTGAAGGCAATACTGTAAGGTACCTTAGTCTCAGAATCTGTGTATATTCATATCATTAATCTCACTGTTCCAGGGATTGCAATTGAAGTCCTTGCACTTTCAACAAGAATTATGAAAAATTGGTATTTGCTTAAAGAATGGACTTATTACTTCATCATTGTTACTGCAGCTTTTTCAGAACCTGAATTTAGGTAACATTTGGGTCCCTACTGTACCTCAAAAGCAAGCTGCTCTACAAAGAGTTCCTTGACAACTACAATTGTATGAAACCAGCTAGTAGAGAGCATATAATAACAAGACACATGCACTCGAAGAAGAACTAATTTTGTTTAGTTGTGATGTGTTATAAAACAGTGAGCAGTATTTTGTTTTCAGTCTGAGGTTGTATCAGCTCAGAAAAAGAACAGTCAGTCAAAATAGAAACAATACTTTCTCACTCTTTTGCCTCTTTAAAAAGCTGTGATCTCGGAGTACATTTTTTATAATTAAATAAAAGCCCACCTTCATCACTACATGAAATCATGAGCAAACTAAACATGGTCAAACAAGGTTTTGACCAAATATTTTCAAGCAAATGGAAAAACAGTAATCATTGAGAACCTAAAGGGATGTAGCAGTAGTTCATTTCATGAAGCAGTGATGTTTGAGCACAAAAGACTGATTCAAGATCCCCTGTTTATATATATACTTGTCATTTTATTGTTTTCCTGTATTTATAACATAGTATTGTGCTAAGCCACAGCAAAAAAAAAAAAAAAAGAAAGAAATCTAAAAATGTAAGTAGTACAGCAAATGTTTGTTACTTATCCAGACAATATTATTCAAGAAAATATTACTTTTGGTATGGAGGCAATAACAAGTGAAAATTAAAAACACTGTGAATTGGAATGCTACCCTACCGTTAGTTTACATTCTTCATTCTTGACAATAATGCTGTCAGTGTATTAGTTAACAACTAGTGCATTATTTTAGAAAGCTAAGAGTTGTTGGGATAATGCAAGATCCCAAAAATCTTATTAACAAAAGGGAGTGAAATATTAAACAGCTGTTGGAAAAGGAACACAGGCTGAATATGCACAGCCAAAATAGGCACTTAAAGGTGTTCCTCTTGTTCTGTATATAGGCATGTTGCAGTCTATCCTAACTTTTTGTGTTTCCACTAGTAGAACATGTGGTTCTTTGGGATATTTTGCTGGTAATTCTAGTTTTGTTGCATTATGTTTGACCTTTCAAACATTCCACATAGGAAAAAACAAGTAGGAAATTCAAGGAGCCCATCTATGAGCATAACTGCACTCTTAAGAATAAAAGTTTAGTTAATACTCTGTGTGCCACTTACTGTATACATTTTAATGTTTATTTTAATGTGGTAGATTTTCTACCTTTGCAGTGTAATGGATACAGGGAGGATGAACTTGAGTTTAAAGAATTACAGTGGCAGATTTAACTTAATGTGTTTTCTTGGTTTAAACAAGTTTGTCATCTACAAATGTGTTTTAAAAGGTATAGAAAGTTGAGTGCAGCGGTAGCATTGTCGCCTCACAGCAAGAGGCTCTCCCGTTCGATTCTCGGCTGGAGCATCTTCTGTGTGGAGTCTGCATGTCCTCCCCAAGGTCGAGTGGCATTGGAAAGACATGCGTGAATGGGCATGCCTTTGTTGAAGGCTGGGCGTCGGGCTGGCACCCCGGCACTGCAAAAATCTACTGCCAATCATTAGCGGACCGGACTTCTGCTGTGGTGACCCCTAACCGGGAAAAGCCAAAAGAAGAAGAAGAAGAAAGTTCAACAAATATGACTATAATTATTCGCAGTATCTTGATTTTATGACTTATGTGATGTGTGTGATTTTTAGTTTGGTTATATAAGAAAGAATGTTTTAAACTGCCTCCAGTCTGCTTGAGACCTCGACGTAAGGGCTTATTCTTGAATTAAACTTTTTCAGTCAGATTTTAACCAGAGCCTGTTGATTTTCTCTACTTTTAAAAGAAATATATAATGCTTAAACATTTGCAATACCTTTCCACATAGTCTTCTTGAGGTGTCAGATCTGTAAGTGTAGTATAATACCTGTTCTGTTCATTTTAGGGCTGACATTTGCAATTTGTTGGTAAGACCTGAATTTATTTCATTTTCTGCCTTCCATTTCATGGATAAACATAACACTTCACTGACCAGACAATTTACTGGCTTGCTTATGTAGTTTTGCTGTATAATTAACTCATCCTTATTCTTCACATAAGGATTTATCCAAAAGCTAAATGTTACGAAGTTTCACTTTAGCAGTCAATGCAAACACTTCACCTAACTGTCAGCATGACCGTTTCAAGATGTAAAACTGGGAATGATGGCTAACATTAAGAACTACAGAGAATGACCTATGTAGCCTAGATAATGTAGACTAAGACATATTTCCTTTCTGCAACAAGCAGTTGAAAGGTGAAAAAAGCATAATCTGTGGCAGAGAAGAATTGTAAGGAAGAAATTAAAAGACCTTGAATGGATCAAGATACGAAATTTATAGGTAAAACTGGAAGAAAAAAAATCCTGGGACTAAAATTGACTACAATGGAGGGTGAAGACTTGCTTTAAGTTAAAATTATGCTGTTTTAATTTATTCAGCAGCTTTTTTCAGTTTTTCCCACACAGATATAGCATTGTTGTGTATGGAATGCTGTGATTATATTCTAAAATAGGGGAAACTTAAGCCCATGTCTAGCAGGGGACCTGATCTTAACTGTGACTTTAAGTACTCTTAAGCATGGTTAAGATTGAGTCTTGCACTAATAGTGGACATAATTGACTGTCAAGCAACCAAGGCAGAGTGTAAAACAGACTTTAAAAGCTGTTAGAACTTCTCCAGGCCACAAATGTGTGGTAGAACAAAGTGTCTAACAGCTTTTAAAACCATTATTTCTGCAAACACTTTGTTTCTACCTGCTGTTTATTTCGGAGTGCTAAGTATTTTGCCATTTTTCAAAGTCTTTGAAAGCTGGTAAAACCCTTTCTGCTCCTACAATTTTCTTTTTCTGTAACGGGTAGTAGATAGAGAAGATAAAGTTCCATACACTGCACAGAATTATGCACAGGTCACCAATCATGGCCTTTTTATTATATGTTCTCAACATGGATACCAAAATTCACCTGTTGAATTTCACTCTCAAGTTGAATTTCTTGGCATCCATGTCACAAATACACAATAAATATGATTGGAGACTTGATCATAATGTGTGTTATGTTTACTGTACCTCTCATGCCTTCAGTTAACTGTTGTGCTCTTTGGGATATTCTAGTGGTGATATTTTACCAAACAGAAGGCTTTTATCTGTTCTTTCCTAAAGACATTTTAAATGCACACAACTTGGAGCTTTGTTTATCTAACCTAATGTGCAGGTAGCCCTAATTTGTACATATTACTAAGAGGAGCTTTAGCATTTGGCATTCTTGAGATCACTTTTTCAGCTTTAAGCAGTGGGTAATGTTTTCTTTTAATCACTATTTTTCAACTCTTGTGGATCAGTAGGATTTCAGTTGCTTTCTTTACAATGGTGACCAAACATTTCACCCCCTCCATTGAATCTTATTGCTTTTTATTGACACATAGGCATTCCATTTTCTTCAATTCCTGATGTCCTTCCATATCACTATTGCAGTATTCTTTATTAAAGGGATTCCCTACCAAGGATGCCCAACGTCCGACCAGTATACCAAAGCCTTAGGTTTTTATAGACTTCGTACATCCCACGTATTCTCCCTGCTCAAGGCGTAGGCCATAAGTGACATACGGATATACATACCTCAGAACTTCTTTGCCGTCAATCTGAATGCTATCTTTGATCATCGGTCTGAATGTTCCTTCCTCTTTGCTGGCTACCAGGCCATATTTCAGGTAAGTGCCCCATTGGAGTTTTATTCATATTTTTTTCTTCCTTTTTTAGGTTTGTGAGTTTACATGTCATCCAGAAAGGGAAAATGTCAGTGTGGAAGGCAGATGCCCCATAAGGATTGACATGATCAGTGTGTCTTTTGTTTGGGTTATCTCACAACCATATGAAGTATTCTGATTGCCAAGTGTTTGTCCTAAGTCCTTATGTAGTTGTCTCTCCTCCTTGTCTATTTACCTTTAGAGCCAGTGTCTTAAGCTGTTAGCACAGGATCTCATGGCGGAATCTTCCTGTCCCAAAGGTTAGCTGCTTGTCAAGAAGAGGGCCAAAAGAGTTAGGTCTGACTCGGCTGCGGTCTCACCTCCCCCAGACATCTCTCTTGAGGCTCATGAAAGCCCAGAGGATTGCGCGGTTATTTCATCCGATTCCTCTCCCGCGACCATATTGGAGGCTGGCATGGATCCAACTTCTCACACATCCAAGGAGGCTCTGCAGATGTCTGTTATGGATGTTGAGGGGGGAACTTTGGCTGATTATTTCAGAGGGACTGAGGGGGATTCTGCAGATACTTGTTCTTGAGGAGATTACTACTATGTTAGTTTAGTGTAGGCAAGGGTCTGAACCTCTTAGGGTTTTTAGGGCGGAATTTGCATTCTTTGGCAGTGTTTTTCGGCTCAGTAACATAAAGCATCTATACTCTCTGTGGTGCCTCCTGCTGTTCTATAATTGTGTAATAAATGACATTTTTCTGGGCTAGCAATAATAAATGTACTTTTTATCTGAGCTCTGCTATTTTATTCTTTTACACTTCAAGAAAGGGAAAAGCTAAATATATTTTAGGGCTTATTTTCCAGCAGCATGCAGGAATACAGCATTCCTCTTCATACTTTTTGCCTAAACCCTTTGCATGGAGGAGTAGATCAAATTTCTATCTCCAGATCTTACAGGTTTCACCCACATTTCCTGGGAATTCTGAAGAATTCTGGGAAGGTGCAGCTTGATCACATCTCCATAAGAATTATACTTCTCTATTTCCAAACCCAGAGACTCCTAAAAGCAAATATATTTCTTTACTGTTTTGTTTTCTCGTTAACCTACCAGTCCATAGATTCCTTGGTTAGGGGTTGATCACTGCAAGTCTGTGAATTCCTTTGTGATCCTACTCCTCCCATTTCCCATTAAGCCACTTTTTGTGGGTGTTTAACTCCTCTGGGCTTGAGTCACAGTCAGTTTCTAATACTACAGGCAAACCAAAGTGCATGGAAAAGAGTGAACTCAGGAGCCTGAATTGCTGCATATGGTGGTTTAGCTTGGTAGTCACAGCCCTACCCTCCTTTGTTATGACATAATATAGCTGAGGCTACTGCTCACTATGAGGTATGTTCTATGGGGTATCCCTCTTCTGGGCCCAAGAGCAGCAACTTATCCAAGCCCCTCTGCATGCCTAGCCCATGCTGCACTCATTGTGTCTGCCTCCATTAGAAATACAGATACTATCACACCATCTTCAACCTTCTCCTTACAGAGAGGTGGATAGGCAAAGCCATATCATTTTTCACTTTTCACTAGATCCAGAAGGCAGATGAGTCAGTAACTGAACTTGGGCCAACTGAGTTTAGTCAAGGTTGTATCACTTCATGCCCACAGAGCTGGCTTACATTTCTTTAATTCTGCAGATGCGCTTCTTCAGTTGTGGCAGATATTACAGCACTCTCCAACTTAATGTTATGTGAGGAGTCCTACTTAATCATTTACAGAGATGGCAGCTATGGTCTAACCTCCATGAGGTCTGTATTCCTAAAGGGTTATCCAGAACTACTGTGCACATGACATGTCAATCACTATAGCTAACCCAGTAGCATTAAAGTTACACACTTTCATATAATTCCTTCATTTCTGACACTGTTTTTTCTATCTGCAAGTAAGTATGCACATAACGAAGATATTCAAAAGGTGAGTCATAAGATGTAAATATGCAGTCATTAAGAATATTAAGTAAACTGCCAAAATCAGACAGTCACATGATATGGTATGATATGATATACTTATTCTTTCAAAACATAACTAGCTGTTAAAAGCACAATTATGTATTTATTTATTTCACATTTGTTTACTGGGGAAGTCAGTCAGGACACATGCCCTTTTTCAGTGGATGCCCAGGGAGAAAAGCTCCACCAGTGACAATAATAAAAACCTCCGTAATACAAAATACATAATTTTAAGGGATTGGTAGTACAGTAGAGGTAATTTACAAAATACTACAGTACTAGTAGCAGAGGATGGAACAAGTTAGAAACCTTAACTATAGCCAGTCATAAATGAAACAGATGCTCAATAAATGTGATTAATAACAACAGATGATATTAGCATTCGAGTATGTACATAGCATCACACTTGAAAGGTTAAGATTAATGCTATATTAAGCAGTTTTGAGAGTATAAGGAGTTTTCAAGTAAGGCGGTAACATTGCAAGTAGATCAGTAAATCAGGGAGATTATTGAGTGTAGTTTGTATTATCCAGCTGAGGTACAGTTACAGAGCCATAATTTATTGAGGTGATTTTTCAATACTTTTTTAAAGAGGGGCAAGGAGATAGTGGAGGATATTTCAGAGGGTAAAGTAGTCTAGATTTTAGGGATAAAATTTGAAAGAAGAGATTCACTTGCCTTGTTGTTGGCTTTAGTTCTGTCAGGCAATAATTTTTGAGTAGAGCATAGGGTTCTAGTACTAGAGTGTGGTTGTAACAGTTTTTGTAGTGCAGGAGTGTTATCAGGATGGTATAGTAGTTAATGGGTCAATGTAAGTTGGTTGTAGAGTAAAATTTGAGGGAGTTCTAACCAATCTAGCTGTTTCTGAACCTTACAGTGGTGTGCCCTGTTAGGGGAATTAGTTGCAAACTTAGCTAGTTTGTTATAACACGATTCCAGTTTTGCTAAGTCAGATTTTTTGAGGTTAATGAAAATAGGAGATGCGTACAGAAGTGTAGACAGGAGGTGAGTTCTGGCTGTAGTGGACTTACTATAATTTGTAAGAAAGTGTTTGTTGTGGTAGAGAATGCCTTGCACCTTTTTAATAATCTGTGAGATATGAATGTCAAACTTAAGGTTACTGTCAATTTCAACACCCATGAGCTTGGTTTAGACTGCTGTTGAAATAACAGTTTTGTTTAGTGATGTTATTGTGAATGAGGAAGAAGGAACAGTGGGTTTTGTGGGGTGGAATAGAATAAGTTTAGTTTTGTTTGGATTAAGGATCAGCTGAGAGTTTGTGATCCAGGCTTCTACTGCTGAAAAGGTATCTTGGGTCTGAGATTGTAATAGTTCTAAGGTGGAGTTTGCACAAATTAGTGTGGAACCATCGGCATATTGGATGATTGAGGCCTGATGGGTGGCGGTATGGAGATCATTGGTGAAAAGAGAGAACAGGAGGGGGTCCAAGGATGGATCCTTGAGGGACCCCTAGGTTGACAGGTAGAAGGGGAGAGAGTTCATGCTGCCAGACAACAGCTTGTTTATGTTCTTGTAGGTAACTTTGGGACCATGTGAGAGTGGACTGATTGAGATTTAAGGCAGCAAGGACTGAAATTAGTTAAGTATGTGACACTGTATCGAAAGCTTTAGAAAGGTCTAGGAATATTGCTGAAACGTATTTGCCATTATTTCTATGGGAGTTCACTGTGTTTGTAAAGGGCAGTAGAGCAGTGGTGGTGCTGTGTGAAGGATGAAAGCCATGTTGAGTACTGTATAATAGTTTGTGATTGAGGAAAAGGACAGGAGTTGTTTATGGATGCACCTTTCTAAAATTTTTGATAGTGGGGATAGTATGGCAGTAGCCTGGTAGTTGGTCAGTTCTGTAGAATTGCCACCTTTGTGGAGTGGAATAATATGGGAAATTTTCCAGATATTTGGAACTATGTTTTTCAGCTAGTGATCAGTTAATGAGGATGGATAATAGGATAGGCTATGGCTTCTGCGGCTATACTAAGAAAATCAGCTGGGAGCTTGTCAGCTGCTAGTGTAGTGGGTTTGAGTTTACAGAGTATTTATTTTTATCATGACAATAGTGACAGGTTTGAAGGAGAATGGGTTATGACTATACTTTCGCACTTGGCAGAGGGTGTTGGAGGCAGATGGATGATTTTTTTTGTTTAGCCAGGATTAGGATAGATTCAGTAAAGAAGTTATTGAACTGGGTAGCAATATTTTCAGAGATGCTGGATGTCTAACTGATTTACATACTTCACATATAACTGCATATGATAGGCATTGCTGAAATTGAGTCTGTCATAGTCCTATCTGGTAATGATTAATGCCTTGTACAAATTCAACTCCAAGGTGACCTACAAACCTCCAACCAGGGGCTAATAGACCATAATTGTATACTTAATCCCTCAAAAACAAAAGCAATGCAGTTTGGAACCAACCAAAAAATAGGCAAAACACCCAGCTTCCTTAATATTAAAGATGTTAACAGTACCACCATAGAAACTACCACATCCTTCAAATACCTTGCCATTTTGCTAGACTAGTTTCTTAACTTTCAACTGCACATTCAAAACACACACAAAAACATCAACATACTACTGTTCTGGTTGAAGAAGCTATCACCTCTTCTGTCCAAGCCAGCGCAAGCAATACTCATATCTCAACTCAAATATGGAGTACCCATTATAGCTGCAGCCACAAGGAAAAATACTACCACCTTAAAAACAATCTCCAGTAAAATCTTCCAGTTCATTATTTGGGGTAGTTAGTAATGAACACTACTACCCAACTCTTGCCAAAGTTAAATGGCTCAGAGTACATTTGAGAGCCAGCCTCCTACTAGGATCACTAATTCACAAAGCCCTTTCTCCTGAGACACTGTCCCTTCTTATTCATAAACTTTTCACCATACCCTCCACATATAATCTTTAGAGTCTCACCCAGGCTTGCCAGAGGTCCCTATTTGAGCAGGACTGTCCGGGATCAGCAGCCTAATCCCGAGTCTCGCTCTGCTGGTTAAAATCCCGGCGAGCCTCCACTTTGTTTTTTTTTTTTTGATTCACCTGTATGCTGGTATACGAGCCAATCAAAAAAAAAATCGCAAAACGGAGCTACTGCTGTTTAATGCAGAACTGCTGCAGTTCCACATTAAACAGCAGTAGCTCCGTTTTGCGATTTTTTTTTTTTTTTTGATTAGCTCATATACCGGCATACGGGCCAATCAAAAATCGCCAAACACGCTACTTGTCTTTAATGCAGAACTACGATGTTCTGCATTAAAGACCTTTTTTTTTGGTCTTCACTTAGTGTGAAAGACCTTTTTTTTTCTTTTTTGTCCCTATCTGGCTCGTCAGAGGTCTGGCAACCCTGGCCTCACCCCACCCTACAAAAAGTAAACTTTATTGCACTGACCATGCATTCTATGTCCTAGCATCTAAACTATGGGACTTTATTCTTATCTCAATCCGAGATGTTCAAAAGTACACAGACTTCAGACAACAGCTCAAGGAACACCTTTTTACCAAAGCAAAATGCAGCTGCAGTCACGCAGGCCATGTTACATAGACCGTGCAGATCTCTCACACATCCCATTATCTCTGTTTCATCCTTTCTTATCTCATCATGTCATCCTCTTACTTACTGCCTTTCATTCATCCTACTTCCCTCTTCTCTTTGCATCTCTCTCACACTTCTTTTTCTTTCTACTCCTGCTCCCTCTGCATGCTTTTATCACTTTTAATGTGTTTTTTCCCTATGGGTATCCTTTCATGTGGCTATTCTCACTTGCCTCTTGTAATGTCTTCATACCTCTCTATGTAATGGATTGCTGCTATCCCTGTGGAATAAGCCATCTCAGTCTTTATGGCAACATATTGTTCAAAAAGCTCTGCTAATCATATTTCCATTTTCTCATCCATGTTTTGACATTAACAACTTTTTGAACTAAATTTTGCAGCATATTATTGCATCTGTAAATATGTATATATGTTTGTTGTTTAGCATATCTTTGTATGTGTAAATATGTTTTGCTCATTTCTTATGTGATCCTCTTCTCCTGGGCTGTACCTGGAAATGGCCTATTAGTATCAATGCACTAAAAGCCGAAAGAAGAAGAAGAATATCAATGCACTACCATGATAAATAAATAAATAGATGGATAGATAACTATTTATTTATGTAGTCCGATCAATCATAGTGCATTAAGCACATGCCTTGTGCAGTAGGTTGTTAGCTTGTGTGAACACAGCTGTTATCATTCTAATTCATGGAGATATTACATTGGGACTGCAGTTTGAACCATTTACTTTCATGTACATACAGGTATAGTCTCTCTTGTCTTGTAGAATGCATGCTTCAGAATGATATTGCACTTCAAATGTAGCTTCGCAGTTTACTGTCTTTACATTACTAGATAATTTTTATACGTCATGGCTAAACAAAAACCCATGCACAGAAGTTTAATGGTCTTGATATGGCCTGTTTCATGTGCCTTGCAAAGCAATGTTGGGGATGCATGTGTTTTGTATGGGGGATGGGGTTACAGCCATTGTGATACCTTGGAGGAGATCAGATTACTAGCTCAGTTACGTGAGTGACATTCCATTGACTTGATAGTAGTGCCTGATATAGATGGACTGTTTTCAGGCATCAGGCAAACTGAATCTCCACCAGCAATTATAGGAGTGTCCACAATTTTATTAGGCAAATCATTTGCATATACACAGATTTTAGCTTACATATTCATATGCTGTGTTGTCTTTCTTTTTTTCATATAAGAAAAAAAATAGAGATTATACAGGCTGAATTTTACAGTGAGAAATGTTCTCAAGCAAAAATTTTATCTGTGCCACTTTTGTGAGTTGTTCAGGTTTTTGCTAGTCACAATAATCTCAAATATTTAAAAAAGCAAAACAAAGGGCATGTAAAACAGCAAAAGAAAGAAAAACAGGCTCTGGCTAAGTTTGCAAGTTGCTGCAAGTTAGGAGCAGTCATTGAATCCCCAAATGACTTATCTATCCTGCAGGAAGGTTTGTCCTAAATAAATGTCTGATGCCAAAATCATGGACTGAAACTGGAAAAATGCAGTATTGTCATCTGCCCAGGGAACAACCACATTGACAATATGATCCTAAGAGTTGGCACAGATGTTTGGGATTTTGGAACATATGTGGACAGTGACCTAACTTTTGACCAACTCATGTCTGCTGTTGTAAGAAAGTCCTTCTGTACTGCACAGCTTATAAACAAGGAGATTGTGTCTAGATCTAGGGAGGTCATTGTCCCCCTTTACTCAGCCTTCATTAGGCCAGTCAGTGGATATAGTGCCCCCTTTGGCATGTATCTGTCCAGACACTTGCAACAACTGGAAAAACACAGAGATACCTTACCTGTGTCTGGCATACATTGCATCCTCCAACCCAATACGTATTGATTTACTGCACATCAGTAAGTCAGATGGCATCAGAAATACTGTCTAAGGATCTAAACCTCTTCTGCAACATCAGCAGAATGGTTTGGAGGGACAGGTATGTTTTACAGAGGATACTGCTGCTTTGGAGCAGACTGCAGTTGTCAGCACAGCTTAACCTTTCTTTCTTTTACAGTTTGGGTATAGCACAGTGTAGACCTGTTACAACTAGTCTTTATCTAGAGCAGACATAGGCAGGCTGCTTGCTGTGTTGTAGTACCTGCTGGATAATGACCCTTGCGATCATAGTGTTGATGAGTGAGCATCCTGATGTTCATCATATTGATCACTGCTGCAGTAGCCTAACCTATATGGATTATATCCTGCCAAGGATATAATAGCCAGTCAACTTCCAGAGCTTCAGGGCACATTCCATGTACCCAGACCATTAGAGAGGTTGAGCAAAGTCAGGTTTGGGCACCAAGCCCTTCAGAGCTTTCCTACCACCAAAGAGAGAGCACTTCTTTGCTGGCTTTCGAGGATTGTCGGTTAGCTTGTGCTGTTCCATTGCTGGGCAGATAATCTCCCTTTGATGAAAAAAAAATCCAGATTTAGTATTTATTGTCAGAAAGAAAGAAACAGAAAGCTAAACATTTGTCCGCTGCTTCACAAATCCCTATGGATAGGAGTAGTTTATTGGGTCTGGCTCAGGGTCTTGCTCAGGCTGTTGAGCCTTCTTATATGATGAGTTCTAGTGGGATTCCTCTATTTCTGAAGAAATTCAAGATTTTCTAACTCTGGACAGGAAGATGAAGGGACGATTGTAAGGTTTTCTCCTCAGATTTCTGATTCATACTCCGAGCAGAGTATGGTGTCTGACTTTCCCTGTGAAGAATTATCAGTTGGAGATCATTGGTGTTTCTCAGTCCCTCAGAAAATGATATGAGCCATTACAAGTGGAATTTCCAGAACCTTCACCCATACACTCAGTGCTGTCATTATTGTAGGATGTGTTTGGCACAGCCTGTGGCTTCACTGATAGTCAGCCTACTGCTCCCAAGAAAGAGTGATTGTATAAGGTTCTTCAGCATTTCAAATTTGGATACACTCATCCCAGACCTGACCCAACAGCTGTCACTTTAGTTAATACAGCTGCTGCTAAACATTTGACTAATTCCAATCCTTCCTTATCAATCAAGGATGGTAAGACAATTGAGAAGTATGGGAAAAGCTTATTCTTCTGCAGCTTTTGATTTTCAGAATTTTGAATTGTCAGGCTTACGTTCACAATCAGAATAAACTTTAACATGTATGAGGAATGAGTTATCTTCAGTTCCTTCTTGTCAGGGAAAATCAGCTGTCAGTGGTTTAGTTTCTTCCATTTCAGAGGTCACTACTCATTGCTGTGGACACTGGGTACTGTGTTAAGGAGGTTTGCCTGTATGCATTCTCAAAATCTCCCAGAAAAGGCAAAAAAATGGGAAATAAAATTCTTCTTTGGATAGAGAGTTATTTTTGGACCCTTTGCTACAGAGGTTATCAAAAATATGTGGAGGGGGGGGGGGGTAAGCTGACTCTGAATTTCTCAGAGTTTCATCCTTCCTTTTTCCAAATTTTCCAAGGGATTCTGTAACCATCTGCCCAGTTTTGGCAAGAATCAAAATAAACAGTCTCAGTAAAATGCTGGAAAGCAGACATTTAAAAAGCAGTGGTGATGAGGTATCAAAACAAAAGCAAGGCCTCCCCCCAATCAAAACAAAGGCAGTCAAACAAATCAGAATGACTATGTAAGGGGCCATGTCCCCCATCCCACCCTGTCAGTACCTTTCCCTTCCAAAAAGTCTGAGTCTCCATTTCTGTCTTTGGCAACAGATAGTTTCAGGCAAATGGGTTCTGGAGATCATTCATCAAGGTTATAGATGGCAGTGAGAAGAAATTTCTCGCTTCCAGTGAGTTATTCCTTGTCCACCAGACCAGACATGTCTGTTTCCCCCATCCTGTAACACGCGTTGTCTCATAATGTAATAGTCAGTTCCTGCTCCAAGTGTAGGAAGGTTTTTATTCAAGGTTGTTTTTTGTTGCCAAAGAAAGAAAATGCCTGATGACCAGTTCTGGGTTTTTCTTTCCTAAGCCAATTTCTGGTAATGCCCAAGTTCAAAATGTCACAGTCTGTTACCTCTTCTTTCTCATTTAAGTTTTCTAGTAATACTAGATTTAAAAGATGTTTATCATCACATCCCTGTTCATCCAGACGTCAGAGGTTTCTTAATGTTTTGTGTGTCTGGATCATATTATCAGTTCTCTGATGTATCTTCTGAACTATTCACTACATCAAGAGTGTTCACAAAGTGTATGGATCCAGTTGTAGCTCAATGTAAACTACAGGGTATCCACATTTTCCATATTTAGGTATTTGCTTATCTTTGCAGTCTTTTTCATAGTGTCAGGAATCTCTTTTTTTAAGTAAGAGATCTCTTACACAAGCTGGGATTCCAAGAAAATATTCAAAAACTCTCTTTTGAATCCATCAAATAAGATTGCCTTCCTGTGGTGTCTGCTAGACACCTTATTATAAAGAGTTTTTTCTTCTACAGGAAAAAAAAGTAGATCTAGACCTAGTTCAAGGATTTTCCACTCAGACTTTGGTCTGTGAAAGGGAATGCCTCCAGGATTCTGGGTCTCATGGCATCTGTGATTCTCAAGATACCCCTAGCAAGACTCCATGTGGAAAAAATACAGTGGTGTATGAAGTCTCTTTGGTCCCAGTACCAACACCCATTGTCTTTTCAATTTCCAGTTCTGGGATTTGTCAGACGTGAAATCCCTTGGTGGAGACCTCAAATATCCCTAAATGCAGGTCTGCCCTTCTCTCCTCCTGCTCCCAAGCAGTCAGTCACCACAGGGACTTTGGAATTTACCTGGGAAGAAGTGTCAAGAGGGATAAAAGTGCATGGTGTGTGAGACACCAAGGACAGACAGAAGCACATAAATGTAAAAGATATGCTTGCTCTTATCAAGACACTCAACTCTCTGAATCACCTTTGGACCCCATGACTTCTACATGTTGTTACAGACAGTACTACAATGATGTGGTACATCAACAAGCAAGGTGAACAAGGTCTTACCCCTACGCAGACTGGCCATGTTAGTTTGGAATATAGCTTTACAGCACAATCTCACTCTGTACACATACTATATTCTGTCAGAAGTTATGTTAGAACTGTATCATGAGTATGCTGAAAGCTGTTTTAGCAAATGGGATAAGCTGAAGTGGCATTCTGTGAATGCATGTTCAGTGAATGATACATTAATCAAAGTAATTTGCTGTCTACTCTTGTGATACTGCCAGTTGTGGACTGTGCTGTTGTCTTTTGTTCAGAATGACCGCATGCGGCTGGAGGATTTATATGCTGTTTCTGAAAGCCAGTATCATTGCATGGAATAGTTTATCTTTTGGTCCCATGTGTTACATAGTTTGAAATTCACAAATACTTTTTATCAACTGTGGAATCTAGTCTTGGAATGAAGTAATGGCCAGTGTATCAGAATAAGAGCAAAACTGGCCGTACCAGATTTTAATCAGCAGACATATTAATATCACAGGTGTTTTGTTTCATGATGGTGTTTTTCATTTTGTGTAAATATTTGACTATGATAAGCGTATAGAAAATTGGCTTGCAAATTTTCTTTACACTTCAGTGGCGTCAGTCACACAGTAAATGCCCCACATGAAAATAAATGTCTGTTAAAATAGCTGTGTAACCATAGTTATTCCTTGGCATCATTATCATCATCAGAAGCTGTTTACTGCCATGTGTGCCCCAGTTGGTGCTTAACTGGCAGTTGCAGCAGTGACTACTAAGTTCTGAAGGATCAACATTTCTGTGGCCCCTCCTCAAATGCTGCGGACTGGGGGTGGGGCATAATAGTAAAATACCTCATTACAGCCAATTTTTCCTTTCCTGTGTTGCTTTTCCTCCTTCATAACTGTCTCAATAAGTGAACAAAATTCACCTTCTGAAATGCTTTGTTTGCATTCTGTGTGATTCTTGAAGTTAGCATTTCCAAATGAATGAAATAGCCAGTCATTAATAAAAACAAAATCTGCATATAATCCACCAGTCTTCTGTACTAAATGTTACACAAATCTAAAACAATGAAAATGTTTTCATTTACACTGTTCTCTGATTATTCACTTGCACAAAGAAAGCATACAGGAGTAACAAATCTGCAATGCGTTTTACAAATTGTCTGTATATTCAGGAGCAGTTTATTGTACAGTCCTTAGGGCTAACATGCCAACATTAGGAAGTAATCAGTAACGCTCTGTAACACTTGCGTGAGAAATGGCAGTGATGCCAGACTTTTCTTTTCTGCAGTAAGCTGGTTACAGTTTGCAGCAGCAAGTCTATAAAGAATATGCAAATTCACTTTATCTGAAGAGCTGCTTTGCATTCTGGGTTTAGTGTGAACATTCTGTTCATATTCAGTGTGTAGTAACCTCTCCACCCACTACATGTGTTTTAACTTTTTTGTTTTATTTTGTTTTTTAGAAAATGATTAAAATATTTCATCACAACAAAGCCTTGCTTAAAGAACTGCTTTCTGCAAAACTACAATAACAAATTAAGAATTATGTTGCAGAGACAACTTTAAAAATACTTGTTGTTTGAGAAAAGCAACCCATTTGGAATGCAAATATCTACTGGGGAACAAAGCCAGAGAGCTGCCCCAGTTGCCCTTGAATTATTCTATATGTAAATATACTGTATTTCATTGTTGGAATAATGTACTACATTTAACTTTTCCAGATGTTCTTTGTTTATACAGGTAGCGTCTTTTTGACAATGAACATTCTGTAATCATTCCCCTTAACTGCATTAACAGTCTTCATTATAACACATTTCTTTGTCTGCATGATAAATGATTTCCAAAGTGAGAGGTTTTATCCTACCAGAATGCGTAGGAAATTAGGGGAACCTTTTATTGTATTACCTAACTTAAATTTTTAGGAGAGTACAGTGTACCATGTATTTATTTGTTAAAACTTTCATTTCCAGAGAAATAACAAAGCTAAATGACTCACTTGTTAGTCGGTCATGTTTGTTTCCTTAATTTCAATTGTTGATGACCAGTATAACTGAGAAGACTATAATTCACATGAATAATATAGGGGATTATGAGCCCTCACTGATCATAACATGCTTATTATGCATTCGAGACATGGATGCTAAGAAATTCATCTTGAGAGCAAAGTTCAAGAGGTAAATCTTGACATCCATGTTGAGAACACATAATAAAGGGTCTTGATCAGAGACCCAGTGGTAATTCTTTGTAGTGCATGGAACTTTATCAGATCCGTGTATTAAGTGTTTTGCCAACTTTCAAAGCCATGAAGCATTTAGTGAGTGCTGTCAGAAAGAAGGTGTAAAAATGTCTCTTGTGTTTACATTCATCTTACCTCTCAACTGTTCACATTTTTGCCTCCTATATTTGGTCTGGTCTTCATAAAATCTGTGGTGTTCTGACAACTCACTGAGGACTTGTTGTTGTTTTTGTTGTTGTGTCTTTCGGCTTTTCCTGGTTAGGGGTCGCCACAGCGGAACTCCGGTCCGCTAATGATTGGCAGTAGATTTTTACATGCCGAGTTGCCGGCCCTGACGCACAACCTTTAACGAAGGTACACCCATTCATGCACGTCTCCCCACAGAAGACGCTCTAGCTGAGAATCGAACAGGACGTCTTACTGTGAGGCGACAACGCTACCGCAGCACCACCACTGCAGCCTGAGGACTGGCGTAACTAAATAACGACATACATTTTAGTTTCAGACTTCATATCCTTCAAAAAATGCAGGCTAACACAAATCCTCTCATTCTATCAGCTTTCTAAGTCTAAAAGTTAGGGCACATTACTGGTACAGACAACAGGCAGAAAGAAATCTGTTTTTATTTTGCTGCTGTCGTTTGCTGGTCAGTACTGGCAGATTTGAGAGCCTAGTGTGAGACCCAACTTTAACAAGTTAAACAGGGTCATTAACATTTGTTAGGATCGGGTCTCATGCTACAGTGTTAACTGATTTGTCTTTTTTTTTTCCTGATATTGGAGTGTAATCGCCATGCAATACATTTTTCTTTTGTTTGGAAGGTATGGTAATATGTTTATTGTTAACTGCTTAAAGCATAAGTTTGGAATCTGGTTTCAATAAAAATTTTGTTTTTAATGTGATTAATGAAGTTGGCTTCTGTCATTATTTTAAATTGAAAAAAATTGCATTTTGGGAGGCACAGTGTTGCAGCAGTTAGCATTGCTGTCTCTTAGCTGGTGGTCCGTGACTGTGGTGCATTTCTGCAGAGTTCTTCTGTCTTGTATGGCTTCCTCCCGCATCCCAAGGATGTGCCATAGGTGACTTGGCTATCCTCTTAAGTTGCCTTAAAATTTTCTTGCAGAGTGTGCGGATGCTGTGATAGATTCACGTCTATCACGCAACAAGGTTCTCTTAGTTCCCCTGTGCACTGTGCATAGCATAAGGTCAGTACTTAAGAATGCATGAATGAGTGAATTTTCATCTTATAATTCCTTACTTGTCAAGTCAGTGATTCAGCATTGCTGTTTTATTTGATTTTATTCTTAATTGAGGTAATATGTATGTCAGGAATTATAATTTAAATAGCCTTTCTTGTGTAATTTCAGTGATGTGTCGAATCTAGGTGCATTAGTTTTTTGGATAATCCATAAAAAGTGTGGTGCCAGTTATAGTAGTAACAGCCCTTTGGTAAATAGTAATTCAAGTCTTGCATGTATTCCAGTTGGTCAAGTAACTGAATAAGTAATTCAACATGAGCATCTCCATTACACTAGTGATTTGAAATTACCTTGACTCACAACAGCAGTGTTGCCTGAGTATCCAACAGCACTATAATTTGTCAGAATAATCCATTACTGCACATAGCAGCTCATGTTCAACAGCAGCTCACATTAAGTGCAGTGGGGCTATACCTAGCATGATGGTTATGATGCAGCTTCTGAGTCCGTTTTTTTTTTTTTGTCAGGGTATTTGCCTAAGTAAATGTCTGCCATACTTTACTTGTCATGAGTCATTGGCCAAAAAAATGGACTTTCATTTACTAAGTCCAAGATGGGTGTTTCCCAAAATATTCCCTTTTCTCCGAGTTATGGCAATCTTATAGTTACCATATATGTTTTGGGGGAGGGGCTTGCCCCCTTCAAAAAAATAAGTTTAAAGGAGAAGAGCGATGTTCAGCATTTGCTCTTGTGGATTTTCAGTTTTTTTTTTTCAATTTTTTATTTTTTTTTATGAGTGCTGACATTTCAGTAGGGAGGCAAATTCTACTGCAGATTCTATTTCTTCTCTGGCTGTGCATCTTAATGGTGTATTATTAATACATTCTTAATGAAGTGGGAGTTGGGATGTAGACATGGCTTTCATACTGCTGGTTTGGGGGCAGTGAAGTGACTGATATCACTCCTCCTCTCCACAATGCCATCCAGAAGCACAAGTGCATCATAAGTAGCTTTGTTTGTGAATTGCTCTGTTACGCTTAGCATAATGGACCAATACAGGGTGGGGTACTTTATGCAGAGCCATTATAGTATGTGCTGTCTTATACCAGACTGCTTAGCAGTATGTATGCGTGCATGCATATGTTAACATATTCAGGCTTTGATTCAGACATTCGTGTTACTATCCCCACCACTGATTAATGTGGCTATGACCTTCCCTTCTCTTCCTCAGCATACTTATTCCTGTGGATTTGTTTCTGAATTTGCTAAGTCACTAGTGCCATTAGAGTTCTCACCTTTGCCAGCAAACTGGGCAGTCTGTTTTTGGAGCTGTCATATTGGCTGTTCATTCAAACTATTAGTATGGGAAGTTAAACAGAATTATTCCAGATGATATTTAGTTGAAGCATTTTTTTAAGTTTTCATATATATTAATCATTCAAAGGTTGCATTTACTGAGGGTGGTTCATCCTTTTTTCCTGACTTTGCTTTCATGTAATAACTTGGTAAGGTCAGATGGGTTGACAGATGATAATGAGATGGTTGTGATTTGTTTCAGGTGGAAGATTTTCTGGTTTTTGGATTGGGCAAAGGCAATTGTAGGCTACCACCATTGTCCAATGGGGAAATTGTTATAGCTGGAAAAAGCTGTGAAACGGAGAGAGTTTTTTTTTTTTTTTGTAGATGTTCATCAAATAGATCATTGCAGTATTCATAGCTATACAGGTTATATCCTGCAAAGAATATATCAGCTGGACAGTTTCCAAAGCTTTCAGAGCACTTTCCATTTGCCCAAACCATTAGTTAGCTCATGTTGAGCTGACCAGAATGTCAGGTTTGGGCTCCAAGCCCTTCAGAGCTTTCCTGCTGCTGAAGAGCACTCCTCTTGCGGGCTTTTGAGGAACGACGGTCGGCTAATTTTTTACATTCCTGGGTAGATGAGTTCCCTTCATTGAAAGACAAAGTTTCCACATTATTGTTTCTGGGACAAATTGTACTTTTTCTGTAAAATATTAACTAGCCTGGAAAAAGTGTTTTTATTGATTGACCCATGAATTTTACTTACTTTTAAGTGGGAGCATCACTTTTTTCCTTTTGTGGTAAAAAGTTGTTATTTTATGTGGTAAAACATTCTTACAACTAATTTAAATTACTTTTTTCTGTGGCAAAAGTTGTGTTATTTTTATGTGATAAAAAGTTGTTAAAACTAATTTAAAACTACTTTTTCTGTGGGAAAAGCTGTGTTGTTTTAGTTTGGGGGCTAAGGTAAGTGTTTAAAATGATGTTTTTTTTTTTTTTTTTTATCACTGCTGCAGTAGCCTTAGATATGTGGGTTATGTCCTGCAAAGGATATAATAGCCGGCCAGTTTCCAAAGCTTCAGGACACCTTCCATTTGCCATATGCCCAAATTGTCAGGAAGTACAAGCTGAGGTAACTAAAAGACAAGTTTGAGAGTGAAGCTCTCCAGAGCTGCACTGCAGCTGAACAGTACTCTTCTCTGAGGCTTTCGAGGGTCAAAGATCAGCTTGTACTGTTTCTTTGCTAGGCAGATAAGTTCCCTTTGGAGAATAACTTCCGTTTTCTTATTTGTGTTGCAGATGTAATGGGATCCTATCTCGCCTACATTCATAACTGATGGGTTCGGAGCCGGTCCGTCGGCTCCGACTCGGCCACTATACACTAGAAAGAAGTCTCTCATTGGCTGGGCTACCCCTTATCCCAGAATGCACCACGCCTGCTTCCCCAGATCTCGTTTGCCGCTTTTCAAGCTGGACGTGGTCTCGACTTGGCTGGAGCTAAGTGTATTTTCTTGACCTTTTTGGTCTTTTTGGCTAGGGTTTCTGTCAGTTTTTAAACAAACAGCTGTTTTAACAGCTTTGTGAGCATTTGTGGTCAGTTTTGTATAAATTTTGATTTTATTTATTTATTTTTTCGCGCTTCTAGTGCACTGGGCAAGGCCCGTTTGAGTTAGAGGGCCTTTGCCCTTATTGTGTGTTTATATTTTTTTCTTGTTGTGTGACTGATGTAGTTTTCGGGCTAAGCCCATTTAAGTTAGAGGGCTTTAGCCCATATATTAGTTTACCTGTGTATTCTAGCTAACTGTTACCTGTTTTTCTACCGTGCTCAAAATGTCTAAGGAGCAGAAATCAGGGTTTAAAAAGTGTGCAAAATGTAATTATAAAATGTCTATTACAGACAGCCATGCTGTCTGCGTGTACTGTTTAGGACCTAAACATCTACAGGATACTTGCAGTGTGTGTCACGCTTTTTCTTCCAGGGTTCTCCAGGAAAGAAAAAACAAGCTGATACTTAGGGGTCTGATTAAGCCTTCATTTGAGGAAGCGTTAGCTTCATCTCCAGCTTCTAAAAAGAAGAGATCGTCGGCTCCGACCAGTCCGTCGGGCCCGACACCCAAGAAGCATAGATCGTTGGCTCCGACCAGTCCGTTGGACCCGACAGCTAAGAAACATGGATCGACGACTTCTTCCTTGGCTCCAATGGCTTCGGAGCCGATGGCTGAAGGGTCTGCCTCGGTGCTTCTTCCCTCGGTTCCATTGGTGTCGGAGCCGCAGGTTAGTGTATCGAGAGGCCAATCACCTACTTCGGCTCCTTTGGTCTCGGAGCCGTTGGAGGTGTGCAGCTCAGACTCTTCCCCCTCTGCCCCGGAGCCTCCTTCAGCGCCGACACTGTTACAAACGGTTCCGGTCTCGGCTCCGATAGTGCTGGAACCCTTTTGGAGCCGATCCCCTGCTTTATCGGAGCCGAGGCAGAAGTCTTCTCGGCCCCAGTCTATTTCCTCCAAATCCTCTATGTTGTCGGATTCGGATTTGGATAGGGTTATCCAGAGGCTGTTCCAGTCCCCAGTTTTTACTAAAATGATCTCGGCTCCAGCCCATTCGGCTTCGGAGCCGATTCCACATTCCGTGCATTTGATTCCTCCTCCGACCCCCTTGGAGCCGTTGGAGTCGGTGCGGGTAGAACGCAGCGGAATCGTCCAGTCGGAGCAGGGACCCCCTCGGAGTTTCTCTGCTCCGACCTTCATTCCTACCCTGTCCTCGGTGTCAGGGTTTGGTACCGGGTCTTCCTCGGCGGGGGCCGAGGGCAGCACTGTGGAGCTCGCCTCTTCGATGCCCAGTCTTCCCCTCGGAGCATCGGCCACAGGTATTCCTGGTACCGCCGTGGTCTCTCAGCAAGTGCCCTCTGCAGAGTCTGGAGGTCCTGCTTTTGAGGCCATGAGGAGTGCGCTGGCCATGACCTTGCCAGTTCAGCAGGTTTCTACCCCACCGTCCCAAGTTTTGGGTACTGGTGCCTCTGGAGACATTCTTTCCCACGACAGTGGGGCCCCAGGGCCTGAGGATACCCCCTTCGAGGGTTCCCTTCTTCCGGGGGGTCCTTCTGAATCTGCTTCAGATGAACCCCCAAGGAAGAAACTGTGTAAGAGGAAGCACGTTGATTCCCAAGATGAATCCGTCACTTCAAATACTGACCTCGATGATGCGGAGGGGTCCCCTAAATTGTCCTCGGATGACGTCTCCTTCTCGGATATCCTTGAGATCTTGAGACAGAGAGGCAATTGGCAATCCAAAGCCCCTACCGCTGAGGAGTCAGTCTTCCTCAAGGCCTTCGGGGCCCAGCCCTCCTCCTCCTGGGTGTCTCCACCCTTCGACGAGTTATTAGATCTAATCTCTCGGAGGGTGTGGGAACATCCTGATACAGCGGAACCGGTGCCTGCCAGGCCTAATAAGTTTCTTTCAGCCCCTCCCCAGAAGGAATTCCTCACTAAGGGCGTTGCAGTTGATGCTATGGTGGTGGCATCTGCCACTCAGCAAGACGTGGCAGAGGCTTCAACGTCTATTTATCCTCCCAATAAGGATTCTAGGAGCATGGATAGGTACGGGAAGCGTACCTTTCTTCAGTGACCTTTACCCTGCGGTCGCTGAACTATCTCTGTCATTTTACAAGGCTCCAAAGGGACCTCCTCAAGGAGTTAGGAGAGTCTCTTGCGGGTAATCTTCCTGAGGCGTTAGCACAGACCGTAGGCGCCCAGATGACTACCCTATCTTCTATTGTCAACTCGTCCATGAGGCTCATTTCCTATGCAGCCGAAGGGGCGAGTAGAGCAGCGGGCACAGGAGTGGCTCTTAGGAGACAAGCCTGGTTATGCTTGTGTCCACTCGTGGAGGCCTTTAAGTCTTCCTTCGCCGACGCCCCCTTTGATGGGTCTTCTTTGTTTGGACCCAAGGTGAAGGACACACTTACTCGGTGCGAGCAGGAGGGCAAGACCTTGACTGCCGTTGGGGCCCATTTTTTCGCTCCCTCTAGACCTTATCCCAAGGCCCAGAGAGGAGGGAAAATGTGGTTCAGGAAATCCCAAAAGTTCTTCTCTACTCCACTGAGTGATCCCCCCTCCAGAGGCAGGGGGGGGAATTCAGGAAGACGCTGCCCTAGAGGTGGCAGAGGCCCCCGTAACTCTGGAGACCGCTACTCCTTTCGTGGTTCCTCCTACCCTCAACATTCCTAGGATGTGGCCCGGCTGTGCTTCTCCGGAGCCAGTCGGGGGTCGTTTTGCGAAACACCCACAGGCTTGGGAATCTATAACCAAGGATCAGTGGGTGCTTCACATTGTAACCGGAGGCTACCTCATCCCCTTTTTGAAGCCCCCTCCTCCTACAAGGAGAATCCCGGACATGCCACCCAGTCAACGGGATCTAGCAGCCGTAGAAGTTTCAAAGCTGCTAAGCAAAGGGGTCATCCAGCCCGTCCCCGCCGACCAGATTGGATCAGGAACTTAAGATTATTTTTGGTGCCAAAAAAGACAGGGGACGTAAGGCCCATTTTGGACCTAAGCTCATTAAATCATTTTGTGAAAAAGTCCAAGTTCCGGATGGTCACCCTTCAGTCCATTCTCCCGTTATTGGAGAAGGATGTCTGGATGTGCTCCATAGACCTCAAGGATGCTTACTATCACATTTTGGTACGTAGTCATTTACGCTTCCGCCTAGGAACCAGTAATTTCCAGTTTCGTGCACTGCCCTTTGGTCTCACCACAGCCCCTAGGGTGTTTACCAAGTGTCTGGCAGTGGTGACAGCTCACCTGAGAAGTCTAGGATTCCAAGTGTTTCCCTATCTCGACGACTGGCTCCTCACTGCCACCTCCAAGCATCTTCTGATTCGAGCGCTGATGGCCACAGTAACTTTGGGTCTCTCGCTGGGAATCTCTTTCAATTGGAAAAAATCTGTGCTGCGGCCATCTCAGTGTATCTCCTTTTATAGGCGCAGAGTTAGACACAAAAAGGATGCGGGCATTTTTGCCATCAGAAAGAATTCAGGTTCTACAATCACAGGTTCTAAATTTGTTACCCAAATCTCGAGTTCCTGCCAGGCAGATTCTTCAGTTATTGGGCACGATGGCTGCAACTATCCTCTTAGTACCGTTAGCCAGGCTGCACATGTGGGTGCTGCAATGGCTGTTATTGGTTCAGTGGTCGTACCAAGAACTTCCCCTGAACCACCTGGTTCTGATTATGGACAGTTGTCGTCAGGACCTCCGTTGGTGGCTGTGTCGGTCCAATCTGGACCGGGGGCGTCCTTTCGCCCTTCAGCCCCCTGTTGCCACAGTGACCACGGACGCCTCCCAGATAGGGTGGGGGGGTCATTATCTGGACAGGTCTGTCCAAGGCACTTTGCAGGATTGCGAAGCGCACCTTCATATCAATATCCTGGAAATGAGAGCGGTGCTTCTGGTTTTACAAGCACTTCATCATGCTCTCCCCCAAGGTACTATTGTGATTCTATCCGACAACATGTCGGTAGTTTGGCACATAAACAAGCAGGGTGGAACCAGGTCCTACCCCCTTTGCAGGGAGGCCATGAGAGTATGGCGCTGGGCCATAGCCTCTCGACGTTTCTTAGTAGCCACACACATTCTGGGGAAAGCCAATGTGATTGCAGACAGGCTCAGCAGGACTCTCCTGTTGCCCCACGAGTGGTCCCTCAACAACAGAGTGGCTGCGCAGATCTTCGCCAAATGGGGTCTCCCTTGTTGCGACTTGTTCGCCAGCCCCAACAATGCGAAGTGCAGAGAGTTCTTCACTCTGACTCCCTCTCAGGGGCAGTCTCCCAGGGATGCTCTAGCCCACAATTGGCCCCCCGGTCTGCTTTATGCCTTCCCCCCAATTCCCCATCTCCCGAGGGTGATTCAGAAGGCTCTTCATGTCGGGTGCCACATGATTTTGGTTGCCCCACATTGGCCCCGTCAGGTTTGGTTCCCATTCCTTCAGAAGTATGCGGTACAGGGCCCCTGGATTCTGGACCCAGTGCCGGACCTGTTGTCTCATCAGTCGGGACACTCTCATCCGTCCCTCCGGTCGCTGCGACTGGCTGCTTGGTTACTCCACTTCCATCCTTAGTTAGAGATCTCTCTCTTTCTTCAGAAGTGATGCACATCTTGTCCTCTTCCCACAAGCCGTCCACCGTTAAGCTGTATTCCAGCAAATGAAAAAGGTTTGTTTGTTGGGCCCAGCAGCGAGGCATTGATCCTCTTACGGCCCCAGTTCCGCAGGTCTTGGAATTTCTAGCTTCATTGTTTCATTCAGGCTCTTCAGTTTCCACAATTAAAGTTCAACTGGCGGCTATATCTAATTTTCATGTTGCTATAGAGCCTTCATTAATGGCTAACAGACTTTGCAAGTCCTTTCTTAAGGGAGCCTGGCTCCTCAGGCCTCCTATGGCTCATCCTGTGCCCCCTTGGGACTTAAATTTGGTTCTGGCCTCTTTAACTGCCCGTCCCTTTGAGCCGGCAGCCACTTGTGATATAAAATTTCTGTCATGGAAAACGGCCTTTCTAGTGGCAATAACTTCTGCTAAGCGGGTTTCAGAGCTTCAGGCTCTCTGTTCTTCCCCTCCTTATTTGAATTTTTACAAAGACAGAGTTTCTCTTAAGTTGAATCCATCCTTTTTGCGTAAGGTAGCATCCCCTTTATGCATTCAGCAATCATTGGAGCTCCCAGTTTTCTTTCCAAATTTTTCTAATATACCTTCCACCAGTTGGATGTTCACAGGCAACTGCGTTTTTACTTAGATAGGACCACTCAGACACAAAAATCTAACCAACTGTTTGTGTCCTTTGCGGAGAATAGGTTAGGTCTACCAGTTGCCAAAACCACCATTGCCAAATGGATTAAGGATTGCATCTCTTTCATTTATTCCCAGTCAGGCAGAGAGTTGCCTTTCCCACTCAAAGCTCATTCTACCAGGGCTATGGCCACCTCTGTAGCTTTTCACTCCAAAGTTTCAATAGATGATATTTGTGCGGCTGCTACGTGGTCTTCTCCGCACACCTTCATTTCTCATTACAAGGTTGATGTGGCTTCCCGAGGCAGAGCCTCATTTGGTTCCGCAGTTCTCAGGAGTGTGTTTATTTATTTATT
Organism: Protopterus annectens; assembly: GCF_019279795.1. Taxonomy (NCBI): domain Eukaryota; kingdom Metazoa; phylum Chordata; order Ceratodontiformes; family Protopteridae; genus Protopterus; species Protopterus annectens. The sequence goes on from NC_056746.1 coordinate 333,396,750, forward strand.
TATTTTACATTTGTTGACCGGGATATTCCGACTGGATACATGTCCATTTTCAGCGGGGGCCCGGGGAGAAAAGCTCCACAGTGAACAGAATACAAGTAAATTACATACACATAAATGAACTGGAGAAAAAGATACAAATTCACATATATTATGCTTAGCTTAGTTTAGATATTTTTAGCAACAACATAGATTAAATCCAACTCAAAATACAATAATGTTACTATATTCAGAATACAAGATTCGATCCGTTATAGAGTTCAGAAGGACCGTGAAGAAACTGATTACTATATAACCAGGGCCGGCCTTTGCTGAAATGACGCCCTAGGCGAAGTACTGCTCTGGTGCCCCTTAAGACCCACCCTCACCATATTCAAGCCACACCCACATATTGGCCACTCCCACAAACCCCACTCCAGTTCTTTCAATGTTTAAATGCATGAAAAAACAGTCACTGTGGCACCTTAAGACAGCAATTGAAGGCTGAATGCTCCTTAATAAACCTGCTTGATCTGTTGCTAGTGTAGAGTTTCTCTGCAGTCATGAAAGACAGTATTAACATTTTTGCAAGGTGCATTGATGTTTGTGTAGAAGTTCTTATTTGTAGTATAGCATCAACTCTACATTAACACATTACTATATACCCTGATGTGATTCTGTACTCAGTGGCATATCGCTTACTCAGAGGTGATCTCTGCCTGACTTACAAAGCCATGTCCAACTCAGAATTGATGGACATGCTCCACCTAAAGAAATCCAAATCACTGCGAGCCACGTGCTCTGAGCTAAACCTTGCCACAACACTAAATAGAACAAGCTGGAGGGATAGATTCCTGTCAGAGACTTCCCATGCTTTGGAACAAAATTCCTAACTACATTAGGCAGGGCACCTCACTAACAGTCAAGAGAAACCTTGAAGAGTGGATGGTTAACAGAAAATACACCCCTGGGATCACTTCATTGGCTCTGCTTGACAGAGGCTCAGTTAATCAGTGGGGTGGCAAAAGCAGACACTCTGGCTATGCCCTTGGGCATATGAACGTATGATTATAAAACACTAGGCTACTGGCATGGAGGCCCTAAAGCCTAGCCAAGAATTTCACCCATGCTCACACAAAGTCAGCACCTGTTTTCCCTGTCCAGCAGCAGGGACACAGGTGTGATCCCAGGGGTGTATTTTCTGTTTCCCATCCAGTTGCCTGGATTTCTCTTAAAGAAGGGCTAGTGAGGACAAGGAACATGTTCTAGAGGCTATGAACTCTTGTTTCAAAAAGATTAAGTAGATACCACTGTACTCTCCTCACATGCAGTGTCCTTGCAGTTAGTACTTAGTGTTAAAACAGAAAAGCCTGGCAACTAGGCTTCCCCTGAAACCAAGACCATCAAGAAAGACTTTTGCAGTTAGAATCCCTACATTTGTCTGAAGAAAAAATTGAAAGAGCAAGATAAACAGGAAGCAAAGAGTTTGTTGAACAGCAAGGTAGAAGCATAATGGTGTTACTCCCGACAAGCACCCAACTGAACATAGAAGTGTTAACAAATGTTAATGTAAAACATTGTGATTCACTTTTTCAAACCTTTTACAACAAAAAACATTGTAATGTAGTATACACAAATAAATCTACACTTGTTAAATATTAGCATGGAGATGAACCAAAGGTTCACAACCTGATGCAGTTAATCCATTTGCCAAATAGGCAGTCCTGCAGCTCTGTACTCTTAAATCTTTATGATTTACTTTAAAATACAAGAATGATGTGTTTTATAATTACGCCATTATAAAAACTGAAAACATGTACTGGGAGCATTTCTGTATCAATTAAAAAAGAATACGTCATAACTGCTTGCAATACAGAGTTCCATAATACTGACAGTAAAGGCACCAAAAAGAAAACCAACATAAATCTCAATGCCTTTCTATCTCTAGCTGTATGTCAAAGACATGCATCTGGAGAATTTCTCCCCAGGCAACTGAAAACTGGTCTCATTCCAAGTCGGACCATGTGTAAACAAAGGTTTAAAAACAAAATCACCTCTATATATACACACACACACACCACTCTCTCTCTCTCTCTCTCTCTCTATATATATATATATATATATATATATATATATATATATATATATATACTTACACACATACACCTCTCTCTCTCTCTCTCTATATATATATATATATATATATACACATACACACACACACACCTCTTTATATATATATATATATATATATATATATATATATATATATATATATATATATATATATATATATATATATATATACACACACACCTCTATATATATATATATATATATATATATATACACACACACACACACACACACACACACACACACCTCTATATATACACACACACACACACACACCTCTATATATACACACACACACACACACACACACACACACACACACACCTCTATATATATACACACACACCTCTATATATATACACACACACCTCTATATATACACACACACCTCTATATATACACACACCTCTATATATACACACACACACACACACACCTCTATATACACACACACCTCTATATACACCTCTAGTGCCCAACAAGCAGTGTAGGAAACACTGAAAAGGATTAACCATTGATGAAAGGAAATGGGGATGAAGTGAAAGCAAACTGCAGTACCTATTACATCCATCTATACCTATACATCCATCCATATGATGGACTGCTTTGTATTCTGTGTTACAGCATGTGAAAATTCAGTAAATCCATACTCTGGAATCAAAATCATCATAGCATATGGAAATTACACACTTTTCATTAAGTCTCACTTCATTTAGCAAGTACAAGTACCAATTTCAAGTGTGATACAAGACTGCATGGCTAACTCAGTCAAAAGCTACTAAAAGATACATCCAACTGCATGCAACTTTTGCAGACCAGCAAAGCTTTCTAACACTGAGAATAAAAGTTACCAACTACTTTGGCAGTGACTTGAGGTATCAGGTAAAAGGCATAAGTTTTGTATTAAAGCACATAAAACTAAATCAAACAGTCAGTGCCCTTAGTTTAGTCATACATTCAGCATACAATTACTGCTGATTAAAACAGACATGAAACATGAGCAGGAAGACTGGTGTCAGCATGCATATTAATTCCAAATTGTAGATTTTGCCTAGAACTGTTATATTATGCGCTCATATGTATAATGGAAAAAAAACAGATGCACATCACTAATATTTTCAGTTACTGGTCAAAATAAACTGCTAACAAAATAGTACCTGCTGCACGAAAAGTGGAAACTTTTTAAACAGTCTGCTTTTAGAGCAAAATTCACTGTTATAAGTTTAAATACTGCTGCTTGAAATTCTTCTACAGTCCTTTCTGACTCAAAAGATCGAACTACCGTACAGGATAAATATTTGAATCACAATTTTTGCATACACATTCTACATAACAAATATAGAAAATTATATACCAGTGACAGCAGAATCCAAGCTAGTCTCATGTAACCCATTAACTCATGACTCTACTAGTTAAACTTATTTTCCACAACATGTAACAAATGAATCACTATATTACAAGATTCCTCCTCTAGAAAACTGTAAGGAAGAGGAAGGAAATGTACTCATACTTCTAGTGATCTCTTTTTTCATAACACTGTTATGCCCCCTAGAAGATATATCACTCTGGCCCACTTATTTCACATGCCTCAGGATCCCCAGCTCAGCTCAGCAGTCCAAATTCACTCTCTCCACTAAACCCTAACTTCCCTGCTGCAGACCAGTGAAAAGTGTGATCTTGGCCACTTAAGTCTTTTTTATACTACTTGCTATACAACCATAATGCACATCCAAGTTAAAAATATAAATGCTAACATTTAAAACATTTTAACAAACATCTGTGTGAAATGTTAAAACTTTTATCTGCCTCATGCTTAAAACAGTGGTTTAACAATAAATCGAATGAGAATGAATTATTAAACACTACAGAACAAACTACTGGTGTGACCCATTAACTTTGATGCACTGCATTCCCTAAACATCTGGGCAGGAAACAAAGTTGCCAGCCAGGAACGCTACACACAGTAATCACAATTAACTCTTCTCAGCACTGAAGAAAAAGCTATAAATAAATCGCTATCCAAACATTTCCCTTTCATAACAAATATTCTTCTCCTGATCGGTGGTTTGGTTACATTCCTCTCCAGCCAGTAAGATTAAAGTAAAGAAATTGCAGTGTGAGAAAAAGCAGTACACAGAGCTTCCATACTGACAAACAGCAGGACTGTGCCGCTTGGGAAGACTTACACATGCACACAGTTCTTTTCCAGATGTACAAAGAGCCTATCAGCATTAGTACATTGACCAGTACGAGAAACTGCCCACAGAACAACCTGATGTGTGTCACACTCTCGATGTTGTCTATGAGGTAGGTTCTATACTGCCATGGAGAAGAGAACAGCAGCTGCGGCCAGCACCACCTTCAGCTCCAGGGAAAGCTTTTTCAAAATGGAGATGGTTTTCATATTCCCCGAGACATTCCCTTCACACCAGACCCAGACTGAAATAGCCGTTCTCACTTTACCAGCTCGGCAGCTCCAGAAAAGAGTTTCACATCAAGCCGGTCTATTTTGAGCAAAAATGCACTTAGGAGTGGGCAGATTACTGTAATCCCCTCTGCTCTCTCTACCCTAGGTAGCTAAAGCTTCGACACAACAGAAACTAAATTTGTGGACCTAGAATGCTTTTACAGACAAATTTAAGCTAGTGCAGGCTGCAGCATCAACTTACTTTACCAAGCAGCAAGTGGTGAAGAAAATTGATAAAAATAAAATAAATCCACTGTTGGAAGCCCGCGAGGTGACTGGTGAAGCAAACCAGGCCGCTGATGATCCACCACGTCGTCCAGGAAGCAAAACGTCACTAATACGAAAGCATCACCGATTGGATGCTTTTAAATAATGCTGGACAACAACAGCCACTAGGAGACTCCTACATCACGCAGGGGGGATGGGAATGGAAGAACAGCGTAGGGAGGGGGCGTTTTATGCTGTGTGCTCGTGTAGTCAGTCGTGGGGGGGAGGGCGCAATGCTACTGTGTACAAACAGGCATCGGGCACAATGTAAAAAGTTCAAGAAAGTTTATTTTTGGTTTGTTTTGCGATTTTGCGCCCCTTATGAGGCCGACCTGTATGGCGCCTTACGCGGTTGCCTAGTTCGCCTATGCCTAAAGCTGGCCATGATATCAGTATGGCAGTGGCCTCTCTTGGGAGATAGGGTGATGCATCTGCATACATTGTCTGTAGTTCATTTAGAGGGGATTTACATGTGTCCTTTCTGTGCATACATTGTCTGTAGTTCATTTAGAGGGGATTTACTTGTGCCCTTTCTGTGCCCCTTTTTCAGGTACTGGCCAAACCCTTATGCACCAAGGTCAGGAAGGTTTCTCTTCAGATATTTATGCCAACTTCTCTTGTGTTGGTGGGTGCATCACGGGGGGCATACCCAGCCATCCATGGATCTTGTGATTGACCTGGATTGCAGTTGGGAACTTGGAGACTCTTCAGTTCAGTCCCATAGTGCTGCTGTCCTAGGTAGAAATGGCCTCAGGGCCACGGCTGGCCTTAGGCATAGGCGAACCAGGCGACCGCCTAGGGCGCCGTACAGGCCGGCCTCAAAAGGGCGCAATTTATGGACCGGAGTTCTGCTGCGATGACCCCTAACCGGGAAAAGCCGAAAGACAACAACAACAACATTTTTTTTTTTTAATTTCACCGCTGCCCATAGAGGCTAGCAATTGCACCCTCCCCGGCCTCCAAAGGGTGCAATTTATGGACCGGAGTTCTGCTGTGATGACCCCTAACCGGGAAAAGCCGAAAGACAACAACAACAATATTTTTTTTTAATTTCACCGCCGCCCATAGAGGCTAGCAATTGAAACTAACAACAAAGTTCAAAAAGCAGTTGCTGTGATTGAGCATTAAAGCTAAGTTACCTCTCCTTGCCCACATTTCTCCTCACTCCGCGACTTGCTCTACTTACCTGCTATTTCATCCTCCTGGGCTCCTTACCTTCTGCTTCCTGCCTTAGTGATTGTTTTTTGTGGCGATTGCCATTTGTTATCCTAAATTTCTCACCTACTCTTTTATCTCTATCCTTCCCACATGAACTACAATTCCCTGCTTCCCAATCTCGTTTTTCTCTCCCATAATCCCTTTGGGTATTTAAAATGCTCCCTTAGCATTCAGCACCATCTTTTGCTATCCTTACAGTCCACTGCTCCTTCTCTGCAGTATACAGGTGTCAGACTTTCTGGAATTTTAACAACATTTCACTGTGTACAGTCTTTTGAGCTGTGTTAACCTGTCCTGGAAAAGATTTATGTTTTGATATAAACCACCGGGACTTTGGTTATGCACCCAGATAGCTATTTCAGGTAGCTGTTGCTCGTCAGATGGTTTCTTACTCCGAGTCCAGACAAATAAAAGGTTGCACTCAAACTGCTGCAAGTTGCTAGACCGACTATGGAAGTCATATATTGAAAAGGGATTGCACTAATGAATATATATATATATATATATATATATATATATATATATATATATATATATATATATATATATATATATACACATTGTATTTCTGTACATTACTGTCCCAACATGTACTGTAATACATATACAGTTTTCATATTTCTGTAGATTACTGTCTATATCTCTACCACTGATATAATTGACAACAATGGGGTGGTAGGATCAAATAATTGCATCATCTTTATTTTCATTCTACTGTGATTGCTGTGCTGCATCTCCACAGTTCTAAATATTTAATTAAGCAACTCCGTGAATGTGTATGCAATGCAGCATAATTTAAGTACTTTAGACCCGGTCTGTCTGTACATATTTGAATTACTTGGAATTTTCTAATTGTAAGACTGCTTAAGGATGCTTTTAAACTATGGTAGACATATTGGCTGTGATAGATGTTAAACACTAGAATCTTTCTCTATTGTATGGAAGGAGATATATTGAATGCAATACTGTCTCATTTGTTATACTCTGTTCTGAACTGCTGTTAACTCATCTTCATCCTTTTCTCAATTAACCCTCTTTGTGTGAGCTCTCTTGATGCTATTACTTGTAGTAGACATAACCACTGTTTGTTTTTCCCATATAATACTCACCACACTCTCTCCCCTCCTCTTTCCTTATGTTTTAAGGGCAAAGTGTAACTTCTCACTGATTGCCTCTACCTTCATTGATAGAAACTGCACTACCACCTGGAAAAAGGACCATCCTCTTCCATACAAACCCAGTTTTAAACTAACATATGTTTCCACTTTAAATAATGCAAGTCTTACCTTGTCAACAGTAATAATCCCAGTACCCTACCTGACTCCCTAAGTGACCACCTCCCTAGTCGAGTCTATGAATATTCCCTTCAAATACCCTAATCCCACCATTTTAGAGAATGGTGCAACCTTTCTTCCATCAACTTTGAAACCTTTAATAATCAGCTCGCCTGTATTAACTGGTGCCACCAGAAGTACCTCCCCCTCAATGATGTAGTTCTATAATTTAATCACACATTTCTTGATATAATTGACTCTTTATGACTCTTTAGCTCCTTTAAGAAATGTTAGAAACAAAATAAATTACTCACCTTGTCTCACTAAAGACACCCTCACTCTCATGAAAGAAAGGGACAAGTACTGGAAAACATGGTTAAAAACTAAATCTGCAACATTCTTCCAAAAATATAAAGAACTAAGAAATCTTTCAAAAATAAAACAAATCAACAAAGACAAGAAAAACTACTATTATAACCCCCAGTTGTCACAAAATTCTAACCCTAAAAAATTCTGGCCCACCATTGATAAATTATGCATCCTGGTGAACCTACCACCTCTAACCCCTATCCAAATAATTCTCCCCTAGAACCTGCCAACTTACTTAATACCCCCGTCATTGAATCAATTCAAAACCTAATCCAATCCTGCCAAGTAAATAACCTCTCTCATACCAAAACCAATACAAGAAACACCATCCTTTTCTATCTTAACCCTGTCTCCATTGCTTATATAAAGTCCCTTCTACTAAAACTAAAGCCTTGCTCTTTTTTCTCTACTGATAACCTTTCTCTCTTTCTTAAACTTGCAGCTCAATCTGTAGCCTATCCTGTCTCAATCTTAATAAACAGATCTATCCACGAACCCACTGTCCCCAATAACTGAAAATCTTTCTACACCATTCCACTACACAAAGGAGGTAACTCTGCAGATCCATCCCACTACAGACCCAATGTCATCCTATCTCCACTATCCAAAATCCTTGAAAAATGTATTCATAGCCAACTTCTTACATACTTAATCAATGAAAAACTTCTGACCCCTGCTCAACATGCCTTCAGGCCAAACTATAGCACCTCCACCTAGTCCCCCTAGTAGACAAAAGTCCCCCTATCCTTCATTCACACTGTGGCTGAAGCCAGAGACAAAAATATACTTGTATCCTGCCTCTTCCTCAAACTCTCTGTTTTGATATGGTCTTCCATTCCAAGTTTATTGCTAAACTAACTGATCTAAACCTTTCCCTCTCTAATATTCACTGGTTCTCGAGCTATCTTTCAAACAGGCTGCGGTCTGTCAGATGGCAATCTACCTGCTCCCCTTTCTCACCTACCCAAACTGGCATCCCTCAAGGCTCAATCCTCGGCCCTCTCCTATTTAACATCTTCACCAATCATCTTTACTCCTCCTGCACCATCTCCTCCCTTGTACAATGCACTGATGACTCTACTCTTATCTCTTGCATGGACAACATCACTAACCTTCTTTCCATCACTCAAAACTGTTTCTCGTCTGTGGAAAAATGGCTCACAGACCACCAACTTATACTTAACCCTAAAAGGCTAAGCTCCTATTATTCCCTCCCAAATCTCTCTCCCACCACAAATCCACCTTTGCCATTTCTTCTCTTGATAGCACTGTTATCAAAACAGAACCTCACACTAATTTACTTGGTATGATAATTGATGACCATCTTAAATTCAACATCTATATACAACATTGTATCAAAAAAAAAAAAGTAATCAGAAACTGGGTCTTATCTACAGAAATAAAAAAATCCTTGCTCCCAACTTCAAACCCACGCTAGCCCAAGCCTTCCCCCTTCCATGTCTACTCTATGCCTCCTCTATCCTTGCCCATCTCCAATCATACCTACTCACCAAACTCGAACACACATACAACAATATTGCCAGATTCAACTGTAACTAACCATATAAACCACATCATTGCCCTGCCCTGAAACAACTTCAATGGCTCGAATTCACCCAGCTTTAACTACTTTCCCAGCTCCAGCTCTCACACTCCCTGCTAAACAACTCCCTTGCCTGTCTCTCTCGCTCTGCCATAGTATCCCCTTATACCCTGTTCATTCAATTTGTAGCTCTGACCAGTACCTTCTTGACATCTCTAAACCAAACAAAATAATTGGCAAACTCCTCTACAAACACTCAGTGTCCCTAGCTTGGAACAGGCTCCCACCAAACATCCGTAGCATTTCTGGTGCAAGCTGTTTCAAAACTGAAGATAAGAATTACATTCTAAACTTCTGCAGAGATTGTGCGTGTGCAGTAATATTGGTGGATTGTAATGACAGAAGTCTTGAGTGGCCTTTTATTGTTGAAATTTTTTGAAATGGGTAGTGTTTGGTTCATAAATTTTGTCTCATTGCTTATTAAAAGAATGTTTAAAACTACAAATTTAAAACATATTCTAACAAGTGGCGCTGTATTATACAAGGAATATAATTCAATACAATCAGGAAAGTGAATTAAAGAATAAATACATGTATGAATGTCCCTAAAAAATGAGTGCAAGGAGTCTGTTTTGAAAATAGCCCAAAGGTAAACTTAATTCTCCGTCAACCAGATGCATTTTTGTGAATGTGGGTTTTCAATTTCTATGAATGTGGGTTTTCATGCTGTTTCAATGAATGTGAGTTTTGCCATTTCAATGAATGAGAGTTTCAAGGGCAGACAAGTTTACTGCTCATGCTAAGTCTGTTTTTATTGTCAAACTGTATTGTTTAGCAAGTGGCTATCTGTGTTTGTGCTATTTTGTTTCAATATCTGTAATCACTGTAGAAGCAAATAATAGAACATATGCATGGTAACTGGTGAGATAACCAAATAATGGAACACTGGAATGGCTGAGGTGGGGGCTGCTGCTGGGGGTTGCTGCAGGAGGGACTGCTCTGGGGTGGTGGTCTAGTACCCTTCCTAGAACCCTATTTGACCATGATCTGGCTCTTGTATTTAAAGTAGAAAATACATATGCAAAGGTAGCTGCAGTATAACTACATTACAAGGTATCATTTTCTTCGTATGCATTTAAATAATTTAAGGAAATGACCGGAGTGGCTTTATTGGGGAATGACCCAGTGGGCGTGGCTCAAATAGGGGTGTTTCATGAGTGTGGTATGGGTGGAACTTAAGGGGCACCTGAGCACTACTTTGCCTAGGGCGCCATTTCGGCTAAGGCCGGCCCTGCTCAGGGCTGCCACTGTGATGCAGTGTTTCCCTCTGGAAAAGGACACATGCAAAAAGACAAAGTCTGGGGCAGTCTTAGTCTTTTCACATGTTGTCTTGGTTGAGCTCTCCACTCAGTTTCCCTCCCTTCAGGTGTCGTAAATGCATGTAGGTCAGGGCAAGAACCTTTACATTAGATGTGGAAAACAGCAAACTGTCAATGGGCAGTGCACAAGGCCAGACGTTTACAGAATGGCTTCATGCATGGCTTGATACACAGGGTCGGTGGATCTACAGTCTGTCCTGACAGCATCACCACAAAAGATGTTCACCTCTTCAGAAGGGATGGCTTTCACCTAACTGAGGAAGGCATTGCCTTGTTCTTGACTGACCTCAACAACGGCGTGAGGAGAGCAATGCAAGATTGGCAATATGCAGCTTGTGAGAAGAATGGAAAACACCCATGACCAAGTAGGGACCAGTATGGTAAGTAAAACTCTATTATGAAATGTGTTGTGTAAAATATATTTTTATGAGTTTGGCAAATAACTGTGGTAAGAAGCTGGTGAAGATGCTGAGAAAGAACAACTGTTTCAGGAGAGTTCTAGCATGTACAATCGAATATGTATTATATGTGTATATGTATAGTATTGATAGTTCCATCATGTAAAATAATTGGGCCTGTATGTTGTACACATGTGCAGATATCAATGTTTGTTTTGGACTTGCGTTATGGAAATTATATTTTTTTTCATATTTTGGTAAATAACTTTGCAAGGGAGCATCTGAATGTGCTAAGTAATACCTCATTTTGAAGACAGTACTGATAGTTCTAACATGGTAAAAGAATGGTGCCTGTATGTTGTACTCATGTGCAGATATCAAAGTTTGCTTCAGACTTAGGCTATGGAAATTATGATTTTTTTCATATTTTTGGTAAATAACTTTGCATGGGAACATCTGACTGTGCTAAGTAATGCCTCATTTTGAAAACAGTATTGATAGTTCTAACATGGGAAAAGAATGGTGTCTGTATGTTGTACTCATATGCAGATATCAAAGTTTGTTTCGGACATGGGTTATGAAAATTATGATTTCTTTTTCATATTTTGGTAAATAACTTTACAAGAGAGCATCTGAATGTGCCAAGTAATACCTCATTGTGAAGACAGTATTGATAGCTCTAACATGGGAAAAGAATAATGCCTGTATGTTGTACTCCTGTGCAGATATGAAAGTTTGTTTTGGACTTAGGTTATGGAAATTATGATTCATTTTTCATATTTTGGTAGATAACTTTGCAACGGAGCATCTGAATGTGCCAAGTAATACCTCATTTTGAAGACAGTATTGCTGGTTCCAACATGGTAAAATAATTGTGCCTGTGTATTGGACACGTGTGCAGATATCAAAGTTTGTTTGGAATTAGGTTATGGAAATTATGATTTTTTTTATATTTTTGTAAATAACTTTGCAAGGGAGCATGTCAGTGTGCCAAGTAATACCTCATTTTGAAGACAGTGTTACTCCTTACAACATGGTAAAAGAACTGTGTCTGTGCACTCTACACTTGTACAGATATCACAGTTTGTTTAGTCTTGTACAATTATGAAAATTATACATTTACAATACTTTTCATTATTATGCCCATATTTTTGCAAGGGAGCATGGTGATCACACAAATGATGCATCATTTTGAAGCTGACATTCAGATGCACAACTTATATACTGATATGTAGGCTCTGTCTGTTACAGGTGATGAGATATGCTTTGTTTATTTATCAATTATGAAAAATAATATATTAATCATATTTCTGTGAATATCTCAATAAAGGAACATCACACAGTAATGGTTAGGGTATCATTTTAAAACTGACATTCATACTAACAAATTACATTTAAATTGTATGGGTCTGCATGGTACATTGACCAAGATATTATACTTTGTTTTTCCAAAAAGGTAAAAAATATGCACAAAATCAGCATTCCTTGCCAAATATTTAATAATGACTTTCATATACACTATCAGCATTTATACTGTTGGAAAGGTCAGTGTCTGCTGAACAACTTTCGCGTTTACATTTTTAGTCTAGCTCTTATAGTTAAAGAGTTATGAACATTTGTTTTCTGTATGGTATTACCAATGGATTTTCTGAAAATGAGCTCAGGCAGCACTGTTGTTCCTATGGTGGAATTAAGCAGGCAGCTTTTTCTGAGCTACTCCGGAGTGAATGAGGTAAACGTGTTTATTTCTGCTTTGTCTAAATTTCAGAGAAACTACCCCAATAAGCCAGACTTTTTCGCAGACCATCTTTCTCTCCTCCTAAGGGTAAAAAGGGTGGCAAGTGGATTCCTCCTGCTAAGGCTACTCAGACTTCAGTGCCTCAGAAGTTGTCTTTTCCAGATAGAATTGGTCTCCAAGTCTTTTCCAGATAAACAAGATGCTGTCTTGACTATCCTATTATTTCCAGCCGCTTTTCTCTTTGCCCCCCCCCTCTCTGTTTGGCTACAGATTACTCAGGAATCCTGTGTCCTGTCTATTATTTGTCAGGGGTATTTCATGGTTTGGAAATCTCCCTTTTTACTGGGTGTTCCTCAGGGCCCTCAGGAAAAACTGTCCTCCTTTCCAGAGGTGCTTTGGGACCTTTTGACTCGAGGGTACTATTCAGGAGGTGCCTGTGTCCCAAAGGGGGAGGGGGGGTTTACTCCAGGATGTTCCTTGTACCCAGAAAGGAATGTACTTGGAGACTAATTCTAGACCTCTCACATCTAAACATTTTTCTGAAGGTGCCTGTCTTTCGAATGTTGTCCTTTCAGAGTTCGTTCCCTCTTTTGCTTCCTCAGGGTTGTATGGTGTCTCTGAATCTCAAGGATACTTATCTCTATATTGTGATCCACCCCCTTTTCAGGAAGTTTTTACAAAGTTTTTACATTTCTCTTTTGCTTCCTGGGATTTTCAGTTCTCTTCTTTGCCCTTTGGCCTTTCTGCTGCCCCAAGGGTATTCACAAAACGCCTCGCTCCTGTGATTGCTTTTTGCAGGATTCAGGAGTTCCAAGTATTTCCTTACTTAGACAACCTCCTGTGTCAAGCATCCTTTCCAGACATCGTGTTGCAAATCTTCATTTTTGCCATGTCCCTTCTGCAGAGCACGGAGTTCACAATAAGTTTCAAAAAGTCTTTTCTGACTCCTTCTCAGCACCATGCTTTTCTGGGGTGCAGGATTCAGATGATGCCTATTCTAGCAAACCTATCTCCTTCCAAGGTCTTGACACTCATTTCCTTCTTTCAAACTCTTTTTCCTCTGGCCTCTTTTGTAGCCAGGGAGTTTCTGAAAACACTGGCATTCATGGCATCCACTATCCCTTTGGTTCCTGTGGCCAAACTCCACATGAGAAAGTTTCAGTGGTTTCTGGTGTCAGTTTGGCTTCAGCATGTGCATCCCGTAGAATTTGTAGCTCCTCTTCTACCTTGTCTCAAGAAGAAACATCATCTGTGGATCCAGCAATTGTTTCTAAATCCAGGGCTACCTTTTCATTCCCGTTCTCTCTCGGGAGCTGTTCGCAGACACTTCAGAGGTGGGATGGGGTGCAGCTTTTGTCTCTCTAAAGGTGCAGGGAGTGTGGCCGCCTCTTCAACAGAAATACTGCATCACTGCCAAAAAGATGAGAGCTCTTTTCTGGTGCTTCAGGCTTTTCATCCTCTCTTCTCCCCAGGACCTCTCAAGGTGTTTACAGACAATGCCACAGTGATATGGTATGTAAACAAACAGAAGGAGACAAGATCTTATCTTTTCTGGTTGGCACTCATAGTGTGAGATCTTGCTGTCCAGTATCAAGTGACTCTTCAGGCAGTTTACATTCCCTCAGGTCAAAACATTGTGGCAGACACTCTGAGCAGGTCCTTAACTCAATCCCACGGATGGATGCTTTACAGGGATTTTTTTTTTTTGGACATTGTCTGCTAGCTGAGTACTCCTCAGATAGACCTGTTTGCCTCCCCTCTGAACAGACAACTTCATTAATTTTGAGCCAGAGCCCCAGGTCCTCTGGTGTGGAAGGTCGACGCCCTATCATTTTCTTGGAAGGTGATGTTTCTTTATGCTTTCCCTCCCCTTCTCCTCATTCTAAAAGTCCTGTTCAGAAGTCAACAAGATGCACCCAAAATCTTGTTGGTGACTCCTTTTAGCGAGTGATGGCATTGGTTCCCCCTTCTGCATTTAGCCAATGGCAATCATAACAAGTTACTTCACAGGCTGAACCTACCCACACAGGACAATGGATCTCTCATCCAGTGTCTACTCCTCAACTAACACGGTTGGTGATAGCATTTTGATTCTACATAGATACCTTTTTCTGAGGGCATGCTTAGGGTCCTGCAAGAGGCCAGGAAACCCAATACTAGAAAATCCTATGTATCCAAAAATAATAGGTTTTCTGTTTGGTGTCTTTCTCATAACGTTGATCCTCTTTCTGTGGATATTCTTTTGGTTCTGTCTTATCTGTGTGAATTGCTCAATACTGGGTTGGCTTATTCTTCTGTTAAGGCCAATTTATCAGCTGTCTTTACTTGTCTCCCTTTATCTCTTCCTTTAGCTCCTAGATTTGAGGCTAAACAATTTCTAAAAGGTGTTCCATAATATTTGGCCTCCCAGGAAGCCTGTCTCTCCTCCCCGGAATCTTAATTTTGTTTTCAGAAAAATTGACTCGGGCTCCTTTTGAGTCTGCAGCTTCAGCTTCCTTGCAACATTGCTGTTGGAAGAGTGTTTTTTTGTTAGCTCTTACTTCTGCCAGACTGGTGTCTGAGCTTCAAACACTTTTGGCTTGTCCTCCTTTTTTGTTGTTTCATAAGAACAGGGTGTCCTTGCGTACTAATCCGTCTTTTCTATCCAAGGTAATGAACAAGTTTTCCCTTAATCAGTCCATTCATTTGCCCACTTTTTTTTCCTTTTCTACAGTTTGCCAGTGAGAAGGTGCTACATATGTTGGATGCGCATAGACTTTATTTGGATAAGACTAAGACTATTAGGAAATCTGATCAGCTCTTTGTTTCCTTTCATCCCAGGTCATTGGGATTAGCTGTATCCAAACAAATTATTTCTTCTTAGATCTCAAAAACTATTTCTTTTTGTTATTCCTTTCATGGTAAGAGCCTTCCTTATTCTGTTAAGGCTCATTTTACTAGGGCTGTGGCTTCTTTTGGTGCTTTTTTTCAAGGGTTTGGATACTAACTCTATTCGCGAAGCACCTACCTGGACTTCTGTGCATACATTTACCAAGCAGTACGAGTTGGATGGAATATCCAGAGCTAGAGCTGGTTTTGCTAGGGCCATCCTTCAGGGCTTCCTAGAGGGCTTTGCTGGTCCTTCCTCCTTCCAAGTTTCTTCCTGAGTTTTGTCCCACTCCCTAATGTAAAGAATAGTGCAACAGTGAGATGGAAGGACATAGTACAGTTGTGTAAAATCTTACTATAATGCTAGATGTCCTTCTTTTCAGTGTTGCAGTATTCACTCCCTCCCTCCACCCCCGGTACATTTTTCTTCTGGATGTACTGATTACCCTACTTTTCCTTGGATTGGCATTCCTACTGGGGCTCTCAGTTCTGTGGATGGTATGTCAGGATGTCACCTTTATGCCCTGTGCTATGCAAGGAGCATACATGTGATGTATGGCGTACCTTAAAGCAACCTAAAGGCTTTTGTATACTGGCTGGATGTCTGGCCACCATTGGTTGGAGATCCCTAATGTAAAGAATACTGCAACGGTGAAGAGAAGGACATCTACCAGTATGGTAATATTTTACACAGCTGTACTGTTTGTAGCCTTAGGCTCCCACTTCCAGTTTTGTGCTGTACTGTTTGGGCTTCCTACTGGCTCAGGAGTGTTCACAGAATGCCTGGTTTCCCTAATAGCACATTGCAGAAAGCTAGAGATGCACATCTATCCATACCTGGATGACTATCTCTTCCATGGAATGTCCACTTCCGAGACTCCAAATGAGTTCCCGATGCCTGTAGACCACTTCCAAAAGGTGGTTCTCACTTTGAACATACAGAAGTCTCAGATGATTCCCAAAACAAGAATCCTGTTTCTGGGAGCCATGATAAACTCCACCCAACATAAGGCATTTCTCCTTCAGGGCAGAATAGTCTTCCTCACAGAGTACTTGAACTACTTGCATGCAAAACAATGTATCTCAGCCAAAGAGTTCTTAAGGATCCTAGGGTACTATCCTAATGGTCTCTTTAGCAATGTTTCACATGAGGAAGATCTAACTGTTTCTCAAAAATGTCTGGGAACAACACTATCTGCCCCTAGAAACCCTTCTGCCCTTGCTCACATGCATCACAAAAGAGCTTCTAGGGTGGAAATCCACCATAGAAAACAAAACCAGGAGCAACCATCACTCTGCTTCAGGTAGACAAGTCCATCACCACAGACAGCTCAGATGTGGCTTGGGGAGCCCACCTAGGTCCTGTGAGGGTACAGGGCATTTGGTCCCCACAACAGAGGAAAGGACATATCAGTTTGAAGGAAATGTTAGCAGTTTTTCTACCCATGAAAACTTTTTGACAGCACTTGAGTCCAGGAACCTGACAACTTTGGACAGACAGTACCACAGTCATGTGAGAGGCTTTTTCTTACCCCTTGTGCACCCTTATCAGACAGATGTAGATGTTGGCCGAGGACCTGGGGATAACTTATGCTGCATCATACATACTAGGCCGCAGCAGTATTCTGGCAGATTCCCTGAGAAGGGACTACTAGACCTGTGAGTGGATGTTGAAAAGGGTGGTGGTGGTCCTAGATTTTACTGTGCTGTGGGGAATCCCATCTGTAGACCTCTTTGCTTTTCCCCAGAGCAAACTGCTTCTAAGGTTCCAGAACCCAAAGGGAGCCCTTCACTGTCTTCCACAAAGACAAGATTACCCTCAGAACTAACCCTACATTTATACCCAAGGTAGTTTCTGAACTTAGTCTTAACCAAGGTATCCATCTGCCAGTTTTCTCCCCAGTACTCACCAAGACCAAGACCGACAGACCCAGCATAATTCTGGTAGCCACTCCTAGCCCAGACAATATCTGTTCTCTCTTCACCTCACTCTCAACGAGGGGCAGTTTTGCCTGCTTCTGAAGGACGTAGACCTCAGCCAAATCAGGTGATCGGTTTTCCATCCCAACCTGATATCTCTCAATCTAGCTGCCTGGAGGATTGGGCAATGGCACCCACCTCAATGCCTTATCGTAAGGAGATGTTATCTATTCTTAAGGAGGCAAGAAAGCCGAACACCAGGAAATCCTACATGGCAAAATGGAAATATTCTTCATATGGTGTTATGGCCAACAGAGTATTCCAACTCAAGCAGACATTCTTTCAGTATTGGTTTACCTGTCTTACCTGTTTGAACATAGTCTTTCTTATTCCAGCATAAAGGTTCATGCTTCAGCAATTTCTGCTTGCTTGCAGACTATACCACCACTTTTCTCTTACCCACACATGAAACTGTTTCTGTGAGGGGTGATACACTTAAGATTTCCCAAAGAGTCATCCTAACCCTGCATGAGAGCCAAGTTATGTTTTGGAAAAGCTAACCCTACAGCCCTTCAAACTGGCTGCCTCTGCTCCCCTCAAAATGTTAACCTGGGAGACCACCTTTTTTATAGCTGTCACTTCAGCTAGAAGAGTCTGTGAAATGCAGGCTGTCAGGAGTATGGAGACCTTCACTGTCTTCCACAAAGACAAGATTACCCTCAGAACTAACCCTACATTTATACCCAAGGTAGTTTCTGAACTTAGTCTTAACCAATGTATCCATCTGCCAGTTTTCTCCCCAAATCCTCAGAACAAGGCAGAAAGAATCCTCCACTCACTGTAGGAACGCAGACAAGTTAGTTACTACCTGGGCAGAACAAAGACTGCTGACAGGGAAGACCACTTATTGCTATCCTTTGCAGTGAGAAAACAGAGCAGGCCTTTCTCAAAGCAGTCTCAAAATGGATTGCAAACTGCCTAAGGTTATGTTACACACACCGTGGATCCCACTCCACCAGACATGAGGCAACTACCACTGCCTTCCTCAAGTAAGTGCCCACTCTAACAATCCTAAAGACAAACACCTAGACTTCTGTTCACAACTTCACAAAACATTGCAACTTAGGTCAGGCATCCAGGGCCAGGTCAGGGTTTGCCTCTACCATCCTACAAAATATTATTTCCTAAGAACACTACTTCATTTCCCCCACCCTCATTGCAGCTTTAGTAGTCTTCCCAAGGATTAGTACTACAGCATTGACTATGAAGAACAAAGTACACTTGTGTCCCACTTACCGTAATCGTAGGTCTTCAGGTACACATTCCTTCCCTCCTACCTCTCATCTAAGTGGGGACATTGTCTCCTCATTCTTGTTATTGTCCATTTGGCTCATGGTGACCCTTTTCCTTTGTTTCTTCCCTTTTGCATTTACTACCAAGACCAGACAGTTGGGGAGGTCATATTGTCCTCTGGCATCAAACTGTTTTCTCAGCTTAAAAGACCTCACAATGGTGCTGAAGGAGGCCTTTCTTATACCCTAATGTCCAGACATCAGTTGTAAAATATCCATCTGCTTGAGATGATGCTAAGACTTTGGGTATTGAGCCAGTCCTAGGCTTTGGCACGTCAGGAATTCCCAAGGATTGATACTGTAACACTGACCTACTCGAACATCTTCAGTTATGGTAAGTGGGACACAACTGTACTGTCTGGATGTTTCTGTTTATTTCTGAGTAGGAAAATATCAATATTTCAAGGAAAACAGTTACTGACAACTAAAGGGTGTCTTTAGTGGGAGAGTTGAAATGGGGAGTTTGACAAGCCAAGTCCTGGTGGTTTTTGGTAGTTGTTGGCAAGGGGTATGAAAGATGTTTTTATTTCAGCATACAAAAAGTAGGATGGTGATACTAGTTACCTGCCAGTGCTTTGTGCTTAGTCATTTGATAGTGATGGGTTGGCAAATGCCGTAGTTGGCAGCATTACCAGCAGATCAGATACACAATTTGGATTGGCATTCGTTAGGTCTACCATTGTTTTTGTTGGTGTCTTATAAATTTTGAATTCTCTGTTTCTGAAATATAAAATGTATCTCAAAGTTGCTGGTTCTGTTTTACATCATTGTCATATAGATGTGTTGGTACTAAGCAACAACAGTGACTGTAGGACTGAAGCCTCTGGTGTGATATGGGGGCTGCCAGTACCAGCCTGTATTTTTCTTGTACAAAAACAGCAGTTGAAACAGACCTGAAGTGTTATCACAGAACAACATTAAGTACCATAAGAATTTTGGTTGCTCATTAGAACTTAAATCTTTAGATTTTAGAATGTGATCCATTAGACATCCATTCATGAAGCTGGCACAGTAGCTAGCACAAACAGCTATGGCATCCCAACTGTAGCTTCAGATTAGCCTGCAAGCTAATCACAGAAATATGGAAACAGGGACCCTAAATATATTGTTCATAGAGGGCAATCACTGTGTTATACACAGTTCTTTCGAGAGACTTGTGAGAAACTACAGAGATATTAACACTACAATAAGAGATATAATGCACCAAGAAAAAGGCATCCAAGAAAACACCACAATGCAAACCACCATGAATAAAACTAAAACAAAAAAAGAGTATGGTGTTGACAAATATGGGCCAGAGTTTTAAAACACCAATTTATTACTGAAAATAAAGATAGTTGAGCACCAAACAATTAATGTACTTAAATCCAAAAAGCACTTTTCATAGACTTCATCAGAACTAAAAACTTTTATGCCCAGCCCTCCCTATTTAAAACCTAAAAAGACTACTAATTAACCATTTAAAGGGATAAACTGTTAAAACATCACAATATATATTCAGATCCATTACCCAAACTAAAAAGTAAATCGTATACAAAACATATTTAATGAAATATAAATATGGTAAAATTCATGTTAAAAATAATGTAAAATTCATGTTAAAAAAACTATATTTAAAATTTTTTGTATTTCAAATGTGCATGTCACAACTTTTCTGCACACATTTTAAGTAATGGAGCTAGGGACACTGAATCATTAAACCCTAGGGCTGGGAGTTGCATCCAGTTTCATTTTCCGTATAAGTACTCTATATTCCAACCTATTTTCTTACCACCCTCCCATACTGCCTGTTCCAATATTCCAAATTTGAAACCCATGAAGTTTAAACAACCTAAGGAGTGTCTGTAACGTGCATTATCTGAAGTAGTTTACTTCATCTGGCCTTCAACCTATGGGTTACGGATCCGTATTGGATCTGAGCCGGCTACTTTTACTAGCATCCGCTCTGAGCTTAAAACTCCTCCCCTTACCCATAACATGCCTCCACTGCCTTCCATCCCCAGATCTCATTTGCCGCAAATAGCTTTTGCATCGTGTCTCTTGAGCTCCAACTTAGTCAAGTGGGTAAAACCTTTGTGAGTATCTTTTTTCTTCAGTATTTTGTTAGATAGTCTTAGTATAGGTCCCCTTTCTCCTCCCCTCGCTTGGTGTGTTGAGTAATAGAGTTTTAGGATAGTTAGAGTAGTTTGTGCTGTTGTGTAGATTGTAGCTCTCCCCTCAGTGTTTTATGTACGAGTGTGGTGAGTGAGTGTGAGTGTGCCAGTTAGAAAGGAACTGCCTTTTTTTCTCAGGTTCTCTTTCTACTCAAGCAGTATGGCTGAAAAGCTTGTTTTCAAGAGTTGCACAGTGTGTGGCCATAAATTATTCCCTGCGGATGGCCACACTGTGTGTTTTGTGTTTGGGCATTGCCCATCTGAGTGTGGACTGCAGCATATGTACAGGCTTCAACTCCCGCACCATTAAAGATAGGAAGGCCATGTTGGCTCTCAAAGGCCTTCTTCCCATTTCAGACTCTGTTTCCTGATCTCCGGCTTAGGTTACAGTGGCTGCTGTGGCTACCTCTCCTTCCCCTGGCTTCTCCTCCCTCCCAGGCTGGGACTCAACCTCCTGTGCCAAAGCCTGTGGTAGCAGAGCAGAAAGGGGGTAGAGAGAGGGAGGGAGTGAGAGTTGAAGGCGAGGGAAAAGAGAAAGAGGTCTCCGGACCTCACTTCACCTACTAAGACGTCATGGATCCGTGACTCCCCTCGGCTCTGATCTCCGAGGTTCTTCCCGGAGCCAGAGGTGGCACATTCAGCTTCTCGGGCCTCAGTGCCCCAACCCGCCAGGTCGGAGTCCGTGGCCTCATCGAGGTCCACCTGGTCCTTGGCGGACATTGCTTTTGGATAAAATAATGAGGAGGTTTGTCCGTACTCAAATCCAGATGGGGGTCTTGCCAGCCCCCCTTCCTCAGGAGGGGGGAGCTCACTTCCTTTTTTGCAACCTGTATCTCCTTCTCCGATTCGACCTTCGGGTTCAGAGTATTCTGATCTGAGGTTGGCCTTGGTCAGGGGACCAGCGCTGACGGTACCTGCTTCCTCGATGCCCACAGCTGACTGGAGCATTTTGGATCTGACCAGCTCGGATCCGAGCCGCTCTCAGAGCTGGAGGTTGGGTGTCAGATCCAAGGGGGTGGAACCTTTTTCTTCGGCTCCGACTTTGTCGGGTCAGGTTCCCTCCCTCGGAGCTCTGTCTACCTCGAGCCTGGCTCCGATTCTCTCAGACCAGGTGAGACCGGCCTCCTTATTGGTTTCTCAGGAGGTTTGCTCTCCTTCAGTATTCGATGTAGTAGAACAGGTTCTCTCCACTGGATTGAGATTCCTGACTGCCCCCTCGGACTGCACTCAGACCCCCTCAGCTCTGTCTATGTTCCTCATCATTTTACCAGAGGGACAGCTCATGCTCGAAGAGCCCCAGACAGTTCCCCCCGAGGAACAAGTGTTTTGTGAGCTCCCCTCCAGAGAGTCCCAATGGAGAGGTACCTCGCAAGCATATGTGCAAGAGGAAGCACTTGGACTCCCCCGAGTCCCTCACCAAGGGACTTGGATGATGGAGAAGGTTCCCCTAGGTCACCTCACCTCTCGAGGCTTTGGAGACATCATGGAAATCCTGTGCCAATGGGGAGGTTGGTCTGTCCCCAAACCTTCTTCTGATGAGTCCGTGTTCCTGGAGGCTTTTGGCATGGGCCCATCTACTTCATGGGTGTCCCCTCCTGTGGATCCTTTGGTGGATCTGGTCACCTCGCGGGCATGGAAGGAACCAGACACCATGGAACCTATCCTAAAAAGACCGGATAAGATCTTAAGCCCCTCCATAGCCAGACCAGCATGGAACAAGGGCTCCCCCTTAAACACCATGGAGGTAGCAGCAGCCACTAAGAGGGAACTTGCTCAGGAGAGTTCCTTGGTCCACCCTCCTGACCAAGAGTCGCAGATGATGGACCGCCTAGAGAAGTGGGTTTATGCTTCAGCTACCTTTTCGATAAGGGTGATGAACTACCTGGCCCATGTCACCAGATTCCATTGCAGCCTGGTAAAGGAGCTGGAGGAGTCTCCCCCAAGTCCATGTCACAGGAGGTCAGTGCTTCGTTCTCTGCAAGAATGGCCACTTTAAAAGCAGTATCTAATATGTCCATGTGATTCCTCTCACATGCTACGGAAAGAGCGGCTAAGGCAGCTGGGTCCGGCGTGTCCATGAGGTGCAACGCCTGGCTCAGGTTATGTCAATTTTTGGAACCGTTCAAGGCGTCCTTTGCCAATGCCCCTTATGATGGCTCTACACTCTTTGGTAAGACCGTCAAAGAGACATTAGTCCAGAGTGAGGAGGACGGGAAGACACTGTCTGCTGTCGGGATCCACTTTTCTAACCCGCAACAGTCTTTTTCCTGGAACCAGAGAGGGCAAAAGAAGATGTGGTTCCAGAAGTCACAGTATTCCTGGGACACTCAGGGCTCTTCTTTCCCAGCGACAGAGGGGGACAGAATGGACACAGGCTCAGAGGCAGAGGGGGTACAAGAAACTTTGGGTCTCGAACTTTTCTCGGACAGACCCGGGCAGCAACCCTGAGGAGTTGCTCGACTGCTCTACTCTGGAGGCAGTCATAGGATGATTGTCCTTGCACCTAGCGGCATGGGACTTCATAATAATGGACTGCTGGGTGCTTCAGATCATATCCAGAGGATACTCTATCCCCTTTGTGGGTTCCTCCAAATCTCCTAGACACCTCCCGGATGTACCACCCATACTAAGGGAGGCAGCAGCACAAGAAATTTCTAATCTGCTAGAAAAATTTGCCATTGAAAACGTCCCCTCAGATCATTCCGGATCAGGCTTCTACTCCAGGTTCTTTTTGGTACCAAAGAAAATGGGGGACTTAAAACCCATTCTGGACCTCTCTATCCTGAACCTCTCAGTTGCCAAAGAGAAGTTCCGGATGGTCACATTACAGTCCATCATGCTGTACCAGCAAGAGAGCGACTGGATGTGCTCGTTAGATCTCCAAGATGCTTGCTATCACATAAAAATGCACAGAAGCTCCTGGATGTTCCTCCGCTTCCAGCTAGGAGTCAATCATTACCAATTTTGAGCCCTACCCTTTGGTCTCGCCACATCCCCCAGGGTGTTTATCAAAGTGATGGCAGTGGCAGCGGCTCACCTGAAGCTTCAGGGGATTCAGGTCTATCCTTACCTGGATGATTGGCTCCTCACTGCTCCCACCAGGCGTCTACTCTTCCAAACCAGGGATTATTTCCTGACTCTTGCTCTGCGTTTGGGGATCACAATCAGTGCATCCAAATCTCTCCTAGATCCTGTACAGGTGATAGTCTACATTGATTCCAGGATAGATACTCTTCATTGCAAAATTTTCCTGACCTCGGAGAGAGTTCAAAACCTGAGGATGCATGTCTCTCTGATCTACTACTCTGATCTCCCAGTGGCGGAATTGGTATTGAGGGCCTTAGGCTTGATGGTGGCAACCATAACTCTTCTCCTGTGTGCTTGGTTACACATGAGAATTCTACAGTGGACTCTAGCTGTACAATGGCCCCTGTTGGAACTGCCATTGACATTCCCAGTTCAATTCAGTCGAGTCTGTCTGTCATCCCTCATATGGTGGATGCACTCTCCGGACATTTTGGAGGGATGACCTTTTGTTCCAGCCCCGGCCCAAGCCACAGTGATCACGGATGCCTCTTAACTCAGGTGGGGGAGCATTGTTCGGGCAGGACAGTCCAAGGCCTGTGGTCCCCCATAGAGAGCAGCTTGCACATAAATGTCCTAGAGATGAGGGCGGTCCTTCTAGCGTTGCAAGGCCCTTCATGCCTATCTTCCTCTGTGGATGATTGCTATTCAGTCAGACATGTCAGTGGTCTTGTATATCAACAAACAGGGAGGGACCAGATCTTACCCCCTTTGTCACGAGACCATGAGAGTGTGGGAATGGGCGATCTCCAGCGGTCGTTTTCTTGTCGCAACGCATATTTCGGGATGGTCCAACATCCTAGCGGACAGGCTAAGTCGGAACATTCTGATGCCGCACGAGTGGTTTCTGAATCTGTCAGTAGCAGAACAGATCTTCAGCGAGTAGGGTCAACCTTGCTGCGATCTGTTCGCATCTCCTTCCAACGCAAAGTGCAGCAAGTTTTTCACTCTGAACCCCCTGCCGAGGGAGTCCCTCAGAGACTTGGTCTTCTGTATGCTTACCCACTAGTACCTCTCATTCTGAGGTTTCTACAGAAAGCTCGTCGACTGGGGAGCAAAGTGATCCAAATTGCCCCGTTCTGGCCTCGCCAGGTACAGTTTCCCTTCTTTTGCTCTCAGCTTCTGGCTCCGCCTTTGATCCTAGATCCCATTCAGGATCTAATTTCACATCCTTCGGGGATGCCTCATCCGAATCTGGACAGCCTGAAGTTCACAGCTTGGCTGCTCCAGTTCCCATGATTGCTAGGACTCCTGGACTATCCTCCTCAGTTAGATCTGTTTTGGTGGCTGCTCATAAGTCTTCGACCAGGAAGGTTTATCGCAGCACAAGTGGAAACATTTTTCCTTTTGGGCCTCTCAAAGGAGTTTAGACTCTTTCACGGCTCCTGTTTCCGCCATTCTTGATTTTCTAGCTGGTATTTTTCAACACAGAGCTAGTTCGTCTACTGTCAAAGTTCAGTTGGCTGCCATATCTCATTTTCATGTGGGCGAGAATTCTGCCTCTGTAGCCTCTTTCAGACTATGTAAAGCCTTTATTAAAGGCACTTTTTTGTTACGCCCCCCCCCCGGTCAAAGATCCTGTTCCCCCAAGGGACCTTACTATGGTTCTTCAAGCTTTTGGTTGCTCTGCCTTTCGAGCCTGCCACAACTGCATATCTGAAATTTTGTCTTGGAAAACGGCCTTTCTGGTGGCTATTACCTCTGCTAAAAGGGTTTCAGAATTACAGGCCTTGTCCATCAAAATTCCTTACATGATTTTTCGCAAAGGTAGAGTTTCCCTTCGAACCAATCCATCCTTTCCTCCTAAGGTGGCATCATCAGTCAGTATCAATCAGACCATCAGTTTGCCTATGTTTTTTCCTAATTTTACTAACAAGATGGAATACAAACTCCACATGTTGGATGTTCGTAGGCAGTTATGATTCTATTTACACAGGACAAAAAAATTCCGTAAATCTGATCAATTGTATCCTTCTATAAAATTTTTTTGGGAAAACCTATCTCCAAGGTCACTAATGCCAGATGGATTTCTTCATGCATCCTGCAGGTCTGTAAGGACAGAGGCATGTCTGTCCTTACAGACATGCCTCTGTCCTTACAGACCTGCAGGATGCATGGACAGAGGCATGTCTCCTCCAGGTCAGGTGAAAGCTCATTCCACTAGGTCCATGGCTACGTCTGCGGCTTTTTGGTCTAGAATGTCCTTGGATGATATTTCTTCTGCAGCTACTTGGTCCTCATCTCATACATTTATTTCACATTACAAATTGGATTTGACTACCAGAAGGAGAGCATCCTTTGGTTCTGCGGTGCTTCGGAATATCCTTCCATGAGGGCCTCCCAAGCATTTAGTAGCTGGGGACTCTGTCCCATAGTTGAAGACCAAATAAAATAAACTACTTCAGATAAAGAAGTTATGTACTCACCGTAACGTTCCATCTGAGTAGTTGTACTTCATTTGTCATCAACTGTCCCTCCCTCCTTTCCCTGGACCTTGGCATATGCTCAGCCTATGGGCTGCAGTATAAGTCACAAGAAAATTTTTCAGGTCAGGTTATCAGGATAAGGTTCAGCAAACTCGATCTGGGGGTGGAAGGCAGTGGAGGTGTATTATGGGTAAGGGGAGGAGCTTGGAGCTGATGCAAGTAAAAGTTACCGGCTTGCATCTGATACGGAAGACAAATGAAGTACAACTACTCAGATGGAACGTTTTTACATAACTTCTTTATTTGTATTCTTTTTCCGTATATCATGTCAGTGTTCCTAAATTCTCTTTCTGAATGCCCTTTCAGTTTTTCCTATATAAAAACCAGGGCACCCACATCATTTAGCTATATAAATCACTTCCTTCATAATACATTTCCCCAAACACAAAGACACCATTGTGTTATTAAAATTATTTAGTTAAATAGTACAATTTGTTGTTATAAAAACACATTGGGAACAAGCCCCACATTTTTTAGTCCCCATTCTCTCTCTGTACCTTATCCCTCCTTTTTGATCCTCTAAAAGCCTGTTAAGGTTCATACCAGTTTTATGAACAAAAGTGATTTTGGGTCCTACTAAATTATATTATTTCTTCATTAGTTTTAAAAGTATTCCAATTATCTAAAATGATGTTCTTAATAAACTTAGTACTGAGATATAAATTAAGCTCAAAGAATTTGTTGTACATACGATTGTTTAAGTTCTTGTCAAGTATCTTATTATTTATCTTATTATTAGTATGGGGGACTAATCCATTCATCCATTACGAACAGTTCAAAAGATTGATGCTAGAAAACCAGATGTAGTGGTCCAAGACAAGTAGACAAAAGTAGCATTGATCATTGAAATCGCCACATCAGTGACTACATTGTCCTGCGCAGAGAGAGACACAAAGTCATAAAATATCAGGATTTGTAAGCAGAAATGAGAACAATGTGGAAGAAAGATACCCAGATAGTTCCAATAGTAGTAGGAGCAATGAGTCTTATCAAAAAAGAATCTACAATCATATTGAGATATGCTACCAATACATGTAACTCCATACGAATTACAGAAGGAGTCATTACTGGCCACATTGCAGGTGCTGTGAAGAGCACTTTTGGCTGTCAATTTGATTTGATAAAAAGGGGGAAAAATTTCCCCCCCCAAGGCCCCCAATTGGGGGAAAAAAAACCCCTTAAAAACCCAAATTAAAAATATTAAAAAAATTTTCCCAAAACCACCCAATGTACAAAAACCCCCCCCCCTTTTTTGGCAAATCCGTTGCCGGAAGTTTAAAATTAGTTTTCCCCAAAAAAGCAAAGTCGGGGGCAGAAAGGAAGGGGGGGAAAATAACAATTAAAAAATTTGGGTTTTGGAAAAAACCCAAACACCTGAAAGGGTTTTTTTTTTTTTTTAAAAGTTTTAAAACCAAATTTTTGGGAAAAAATTTCCAAAACCCAAAACCAAAATCCATTTTTCCAAAAATTTAAAAAAAAATTTTTTTAAATTTTTTAAAAGAAAGGGTTTCCTTAAAAAAAATTTTACCCCATTTTTTTGAATTACGGGGTTTAGAAAAACCAAAAATTGAAAAATTTCATAAAAATTTTTAAGTTTTAAAAAATTAATAAAAATGTTTAAATAAAAAAAAAAAAAATTTTGTAAAAGTTGGGGGAAAGAATTAATAAGGGGGGGTAAAAATTATAAAGTTTAAAAAACCAGGATTAAAAAAAGGGGCAAAATAAAAAGGAAATTAAAAAAAGGTGCCTTGAAAAGGGCCGGGGAAAAAAGGGAGGGCAAAAAAAAAAAGGGGAAAGTACGGGGAAACCGGGTGGGGAAAAAATTTTAAAAAAAAAAAAGGGGTCCCCCAAAACATTAACCTTTCCAGGGGTTTTTCCCAGAGGGGGGGTTTTTAAACTTAAAAAGGGAAAAAAAAAAAAAAATTTTTTTGGGGCTAAAAAGGGGGATTCCCAAAGGGGTAAAAACAAAGAAAAAAAAAAGGGGTGTCCCAGGGGAAAATCCACTTTTCTTTTTTTTAAAAAGTGAAAAAGCCCCAAAAAAAAATTTTGGGGGGGAAAAAAAAAAATTTAAAAATGAAAAAAGGGATTTTGGGGGGTTTAAGGTTTAAAAAAAATTTGAAAAAAAGGGCACCCGGGCCCCCCTTCCTTAGAAAAAATTTAAAACAGTTTTAAAATTTTTTAAAGTAAAGGCCAAAAAAAAATTTAAATCCCCCCCATATTTTTAAAAAAAAGGGAAATTTAAAGAAAATTTTTGGGGGTAAAAAAACCAAGGGCCCCAAACCTGACCCTTTTTCCCCAAACTTAGAATTTCCCCCCCAGTTTAAAAATTTTTTGGGGAAACAAACCCAAAAAGGGAAAATTGGGGAATGCAAAAACCCCCCTTTCTAAAAAAACAAAACCCCCCAAACCAACGAACCCCTTGGAAAACATAAAAAATTTTTGGTGGGGGGGGGTTTTTTTTGGGGGGAAATTGGGGCCCTTAAAAACCCAAAACCCCAAAGGCATTAGGCTTTAAAAGGGGCGGGGAAATAACCCCAGGCCAAACAAAAAGGGAAGAAAAAAGGGGGGAAAACCGAAGAAAACTTTGCTAGGGGGGGTTTCCCTGGGGGGGCCCCCAAAAAAAAGGGTCATGGACCCGGGAAATACCCCTTGAAAAACAGAAAAAAAAAAAACCCCAAAAGAAAAGAAAGGACAAAAAAGGAACCCCAGGTGCAAAAATTTCCCAAAGCCGCCCAAAAAAGGAACCTAATTTAAGGGAAGGGGGGTTTAAAAAATGGAAAGGGGAAAAATGGAACTTTCCCCCCTTGGGAAATGAAACAAAAAGGGGGAAAAGGAAAGGGCCCAAGGGTTTGAAAAGAAACCAAAAAACCCCTTTAACCCGAAAAAAAAAAGGGGTTAAAAAAAGAAAGAAAATAAAATAAGTATGGGGAAAAACCCTTTTTATGAAAGCCAAAACCCAAAACCCAGGGTTAACAACGGGCTTGGGCCCGGGGGGAAGGGGGGGGGGAAAAAAGGGCCCAAGGAAAACCCCTAAACCAAAAACTCTGGACAAAAAGGGAAAAGGGGGGGGAAAAAAAAGTTAAAGCAAAATCCCCAAAAAAATTTAATCCCGGAAAAAAAATTTAAGCCCCCCCATTAAAATTAAAACAAGGGGTTTTCTAAAAAGGGAAAGAAAAAGGGCAAAAAAACCCCGGGAAAAAACCCCCCCCAAAAGGAAAAAAAAGGAAATCGGGGGGCAAAAAGGGGAAAACCCCCGAAAGCCGAAAGAAAACCCCCCAAACCTACCCCCCGGGCAAAACCCCAAATAAAATTTAAACAAGCCCCCCCAAAATAGGGACTTCCCCGGGAAAAAAACCCCAAAAACCAACCAAAAACCAAAACCCAGAACAGCCCCCAAAAGGGTGTTTGGGTTTAAAAAAACCCCAGGGTACAAACGGATGGGGGCCTTTAAAACCCAAACCCGAGGGGGAACAAAAACAAAACGGAAAAAAACCCATTTTGGGGAAAAAAACACCCCCCAAAAAAAGGCCAAAAATTTGGAATAAAGGGAAAAGCCCAAAAAACCCCCCCGAAATTTTTTAATGCAAAAAAAAAAACCCAACCCTCCCCCGGGATGAAATGAAAGGGGGGGTAAAAACCCCCCAAAAAAATAAATAACAAAAAAGGAAAAAACAAAAAAAAAAAATTTTTGGAAAATAAAACCCCACAACCCCCCCAAAAAAAAAAAATTTAAATCCCCCAAAACAAAAACCCAAAACCCCGGGAAAACCCCAAAAAAAAAAACCATCCAACGGAAAACCCAAAAAACCCCCCCCGGAGAAAAAAAAAAAAGGCCTGGGGCCCAAAAACCCCCAAAAACCAAAAAAAATTTAAAGTTAAAACAAAAAAGGGGGTTTTAAAAAAACCCCCCAAAAAACCCCTAAAAAAAAAAAAAATTAAAAAACCCCTTTGAAACCCACACCAAAAAAAACCAAACAAAAAAAAAGGGAATATAAAATGGCCAAAAAAAAGGGGTAATCTGTTTTCCCCCAAAGCCACTTTTGGGGTTGATTTAAACCCCCCCTTATGGAAAGGGCCCCAAAACCCCTAGATTTTAAAAAAGGGGGGAAAAACAAAAACCTTTTAGAAAACCCAAAAAATTTCACAACCAAATTTAAAAAATCCCCTTCCAAACGAAGGGGAAAAAGGTGTAAAAATTGGCCCTGGGGACCCAAACATTTCCCAAAGTCAAAAACCCGGGGAAAAATAAAGGGGCCCCCCAATTTTAGAAAAAAAAAACCCCCCCAAAAAAAAAAGTTTAAAGACAAAGGAAAATGAGGAAAATTTAACCCAAAAAAAACCCAACCACCCAAAAAAATTTGGGGGAAATAAAAATTTTAAAAATCCAAAACAACCAATACCAAAAACCCATTAAAAAGGGTCCCAAAACCAAAAAAAAAAAATTTTCCAAATTAAAAACCCCAAAACCCCGTTTAACGAAAACAGGGCCCCTTCCCAAAAAAATCCCCAAGGGCTTCCCCCCAAACAAAAAACCCGGGGTAACCGGAAAAAATTAAACCAAAAAACCCAAAAAAAAAAAAGGGTAAAATTTTGGGGAAAACCCCCGGGAAGGGGGAAAGGGACCAATTTTCCTTTGGAACCCCCCAAGGGTTTTTAAAATTTTTTTCACCAAAAAGGGGTTAATTTAAAAGGGTTTCCACCTCAAATTTGGGAAAGCTAAACCCCCCCTTTAATAAGGAAACGGGAACCCCCCCCGGGGGGGGCCCCAAATTTGCCCCAAGGTCCGGGGGAAAGGGTTTGGCCCAAATTGCCAACCCGGGCAGCCCCTTTAAAGGATCCCAAAAAAGGGGAAACCCCCCCCCCCGGGGAACAAACCCCAGGGGGTTAAAAACCCCCCCCATAAAAAAATGGGGGGGGAAAAATCCCCAAAGGGTCACAACGGGGAAACCAGAAACATGTCAACCCCCAAAAAACCCCCCAAACCTTTGAAAAATTAAGGGGGAAAAATAAACAGACAAAAAAAAAATTTGGAAAATTATGGGGAAAGCCAAAAAAAGGGAAAAACCAAAGGGGCCCTGGGGGGTTTTAAAACTACCCAAAAAAAAGGAAATCCAAACCCCAAAAAATATGTCCCCTTTAATTTCCAAAAATTAAAAAAAATCCCAAAAATTTCCAATAACAAAAAACCCCAAACCCCAAGGGGTTTAAACCAAAAATGCTGCCCGCTTAAAAGGGGAACCCAAAAAAAAACCCACCGGGGGTTTGGGGGTCCGGGGTTTAAACAAAACCCAAAAAATTCCAAAAAAAAAAAGCACCCCCAAAAAAAGGGCCCAAAACTTTAAAAAAGTGTCTTTTAAAAGTTTCCGGGTTTAAAAAACCCCCCAAACCCCAAAGGGGGCCCCCCAAAAAAAATTTCGAACGCCATGGGATAAAGGGAAAAGGGGCCCCCCGGTTTTTTGGACCCCCTAAAATTTTTATTCAAACGGGGGAAACCCCCAAAGGCAGGGCACAAATGAAATTTAAGTTTAACCAAACCAAAAAGGCAATGAAAAGAAACAAAAATAACTTTAAAGGGGTTAAACCGGGGAAACAGAATGCCCAACCCCAATTAACCAAAAATAAAAAAACCCCGGGGCGGGGAAACCTTTGGGGAAAAATTCCCTGTGGCAAACATAAATTTTAAAAAAGGGGGAAAAAAACAAAAAAAAAAAACCCCCCCCCCCACAGGGCCAAAAAAAGGGGAACCTCAGCACCCCTTTCCAAAAATGAAAAAACCCCCTTTAACCAAACCCCCTTACAAGGGTTTTTTTTTTCTGTAAAAACCTGGGGCCTTGAAGCGGGGAAAAACAGGGGGAAAAAAAGGGACTACTAACCCCCCCCAGGTTTTAAGGGGGCCCCCCATGTCTCCCCATTTTAAAGGTTTATACAAGGGGTTTATTGGGGAATTAAATTCCCAAATCCCTCCCGGTAAAGACCCCCAAGTTTTCCTGTTTTTGGCCCAAAACAAGGAAAAAAAAAGCAGAGGCGGGGAAAAAACCAAATTTTGGCAAAACCTTTAAAAAACCCCCCCGGGAAACCCCGGTGGGACATAAAAAATTTTAACTTTTGGGAAAAGGGGAAAACCCGGGCCCCCCAAAAGCCATAGAAAAGAAAATTCCAAACCATAAAGAAACAAAAATAAATTTTTGGGGAAAAAATCCCAAAATTACCCGGAACCCATTTTTGTTTGAACCGGTGAAAAAAAAAGGGGAAAAAATTTTTGGGGTTTTTAAAAATCCTTTCCCCACAAATTGGCCCTGGGGGGGCCCTTTTGGGTGAAACCCTTTTAAAAAACCCAAAAAAAAATGCCCGGGCCACACCTAAAAAATCAAAAAGGAAAAAAGTTCCCAAAAAAATTTCCGTTTTTTTTAACACCCCCGTCATAACAAAATACCAAAAACCCTAAAGGGATTTAAGACACCCCCAAAGGGGGAAAAAAAACCAAAAAGGAAAAAAATTAAACATTTAAAAGGAACAAATAAAAATGTTTTAAAATGGGGGGGGTTTTCCCCTTTTCTTGGGAACACAATTTTTTTTTTCCAGGAAACCCTTAAAATTTGGCACCCCCTTAACACAAGAAGGAAAACCCCTTTTGAAACCCGGGGGTTTTTCAAAAAATTTGGTTTAATTAAAAAAGGGGGGGGGGTTTTTTTTGGGGGTTTTTTTGTGGGTGTGTTTAAAGGGGGAACTTAAAGTCTTTCACGGGACACCCCCTTTAAACGGGGTAAATTGTAAGAGGAAAGAAATCCCAGAACATAGGCAAGGTTTCCCCGTGTCAAAAAGAGGTGGGTTTAACCTGCAAACCCTTTTTGGGGTGTTTTTTGGGGGTTTTTTTAATTGGGGGGAAGGGGGAAGGGAAAACCCTGGCCCTCCAAATTTTTAATAAAAAGCAGGGAAGGCCTCCCAGAATGCCCCTCCAATCTCTTAAAATGCAAACATATTGGTATTTAATCCGAAACCCAATTTGGGGTTTTTTTGGGGGGAGTTTGTTTAAAGGGAAAGTCCTTTTCAAGGGAAAAAACCACGGGATGAAATTTTTAAACAAAAATTTCCCCATAATTTGCAAAGGAAACCCCCATAATGCAATCCCCCTTAATGGTGTAATTTAAAATAGTTGGGGGGGTTTGAACCTGCAAAGGGCGGTTGTTTTTGGGGGGTTTTTTTTAAAACCCTTTGGGCAACAAAAAGACACAGGAGAACCTTTTCAAACTGTGAGTAGCCCCAAGTCAAAAAAAAAATTTGAAAATTTTAATGGTGTTTGTGTTTGTTGGTGGGGTTTGTTAAAAATGGGTGTTTTTTTGGGGGGGGTTTTGGGGGAAATGCCCCTTTTTGGCAACTGGGGAAAACAGATCAACCCCCTTTTTCTAAACACATAGTCAGCAAAAGAACAGAAGGAAACCCCCGTAATGCCCCCTTGCTAATGGTGTTAGGTTAACTGAAAGGGGGGGTTTTTTGGGGGTGGGGGGGGGTTTTTTGGGGAAATTTTTGGAAATGGGAAAAAAGGGGGCCTTTTTAAACCCGAGAGTCAGACCTTAATCAGAGGAAGGAAACCCCCCAGAAATGAATCCTTTGTTGTCGTCAATGTCATAAATAAAAAAGGGGGGTTTTAACCGGGGGAATGTTTTTTGGCTGGGGGGTTTTTTGGGTGGTGCCCCTTTGGAAACTGGAACAGATCAATTTTTTTCTAAACAATAAAACCCTTAAAAGAGGGGAAACCTCCCAGAAAAAAAAATTTTTAAGGGTTTTGCCCGGGCTAACAAGAGTAGGGTTTGTTTCAAAGGAAGTGTTTTGGATTGGTTGTGTGGGGGAAATTCCCTTTGGAACTGGGGAAACAGCTAAATGCACATTTTTCTAAACCTGGGGGGGGTGGGAAATTTAAAAAGGGGTTTGGGGGGGGTTTTTTAATAATTGCTTTTTTAAATTTCCCCAGGGCCCCTTTTTTCCAAAACCCCGGTTTGGGTCGGATGGGGGGAAATTTCCCTTGGTTCCCCTTTCCATTGAATTTTGGGGTTAACTGGATTAAATGGGGGAATTGTTAAGGCTTTTGGGGGGGTTTAAATTTTTAAGGGCCGGGTTTTTTAAAAAAAAACCCTTAAAGGTAGGCTGGGGGTTTAACCCTAACCAGGCATCTGTTACTAAGAATCATGTTTACCGGAGTGTTTTGGGTGCAGATCGGGATTTAATTTTTGGGGGGGTAATTATTTATTTCTTACCCCTTTATTATGAAGGGGGTTTTGTTTTGGGCCTTGCCTCTACATAGGGGGGAAAGACCCTTTTCCCAATATCTAAACCCAGGGTGACAGGGGGGCCCCCCAAAAGGGGTAGTTCAAAGAAGATGAATTTGGGGGTTTTTTTTTTAAGAGAAAAAGGGGGGGGGGGTTTTTTTTTTTTTAAAAAAAAAAAAAAAAAATTTTTGGGGGAAACATAAAAAAAAGGGGGGAAAGGGGAAAAAATTTAAAATTTTTGGGGGGGGTTTTTGGGGGAAAAAAAAAAAAAAAAAAAAGGGGGTTTTTTTAAAAAAAATTTTTTCCCCCCCCAAAATTTCCCTTAAAATTAAAAAACCCGGGGGGGGGGGGGAAAAAAAAAAAATTTTGGGGGGAAAAAAGGGGGTTTTTCCCGATAAAAAAAAAAAAACCCCCCCCGTTTTTTAGGGGGGTTTCCCCCCCAAAAAAAAAAAGGGGGGCCCCCTTTGGGAAATTTTTTGTTTTTGGGGGTTTTTTAAAATGGGGGGGGGGCCCTTGTGTTTTTTTTTCCCACAATAACATCCTCAAACATCTGCATTGCAGAGTCCAGTGTGGGCAACATGCCACTTAAATTTTACATGTCCATCATTGCATTACATTCATTACCTTATCCCCCGTGCTACCTTTTTTAGCCTTCTGTTGACATCATTACCACCAGTATGCCAACATGTGCAGATGATACACTATGGTACTTACCATGGGTGTAGACAACAGGACATGACAATCACACACTTACTGCATCAGGCATGCTGTGATATACCCACAATTAATTCAGCACACAGTACTGTTAACAACATGATACTATTACTACATCTATGTGGTCACCCTTTTCATCAGCAACATGTTAACCTGTACCTGCACAGTTGTTACAGATTGCAGGAGGTGGCACAGTTTCATCATATGCACAGGGTGTGAACTTGGTATGCCTGAGTCAGCCACCGATACCACCAATTGACATGTATGTGTATGTGTGTTGGTGAGGGGCAGCAAAAAGGTCAATGTTGATGCAGTGTGTGGGTAGCCCTAGGTGTTGTCAACCCCTGTGTATGGATGCACACAGTTCCACCTCATGGCTGCCATATACTGGTGTTTGTGGACAGCCACAGACTGTACCTGCCAGGTCATACAGATCAGGCCGGCCGGACACTACCGTGTTCGGGGGGCTGGAAAACCGTCCCCCAGACGGGACTGTCCGGCGGTTTGTTTATGGCACAGACCCTGTGGGCCGGCCAGGCCACGCCGGGTCTCCTGGGCGGTCTGATGCAGCCAGCCCACATTTCTGGGGGTCCTTTGGACAGGGGGCGGCCCCTTTGTCCCCACACGCCGCTGCTGTGGATACGGGGAGCCGATGCCCAACCGCCCCCCATCGCCCTGGCTCTGGGCTGTTTGTGGAACTTCTAATATGTCCCCACAACCGTTGTCTTGACATCTGAAATCACGGATGGCAGCCCAATGTCACCATCTGCAGCATGGCTTTTGGGAAAGTGCAGTCCCTCGACCCTGTTGGTGTCCATTCCAACGTGACTTCCTGCATACCCCCCAAACAAGCTATTTAAAACCCTTGGGGACCTGACAGGGGCTACGCCCAAAGCCCCCGAGAACCCCCGGACACTGTCTTTTTACCCTCCTGGGCCATGCCCATGGGGCCGTGTGGGAGGCAGTGCCACAATACCCATTTCCCGGTCAATGCCCACTGATGCTGCCATCACCTAGGGGGATTGGTGACAAATATTTGGGAGGATAACGTCCCGGGGACAGCTGTTCTGTCAACGGCACCAATGGGGGACCCGGCATACTTCCTGTCCATTACACAACATATTACAGTACCCACCACCGATTAGGCCCCGCTCTGAACCAGAGCGCAAAAGAACCGTGGGGGGAAACGGCCATGTACAAAGTTTCACATTACCAGTATCACATGCCACGAAGGTCACATGCACAGGGGACACACCAGGGCACATCACACTCACCCGGTCAAACATCACAACTGCAACTGCACCCCCTGCCGGGCCCGCCCCACATGCAAACCCCGCCGGTGCACAGCACACATCAAAGTTTCACAAATTGTACAACCAGTATGCTGATATCCACACGACACATCTGATAAAAACACTATAAGTGAGCCATTCTATTACTTCAAAATTTACAGGAATTAATCACCTCCCGCATGGTAGGGATTGCTTTTAAACCCGGGGTCCTCAACTAAAAAACTAAGTAGTGGGAAACCCGGCCATTTTTACTGAGTATGATACATATAGTCAACAGTCCCCACATCACTGCTTTTAGGGTACACATTCACATTTTACATGGTGCAGTACAAACCAAAGGACACACCCCCACATCAAATACCGGACACAACATCAACTTAAAATAGGGATTTATGCACCTCACGTTTGCGGCTGGCTCCAGCCTCCATCATAAACATTCTCGCGGTTTTTCTACGGGGCCACTACACTCAGAGATCCCTCCATTTGGGAGGGGGAGTACCCCCCCACCCCCTGTGGGACCTGTTGCCTTAATGCAGGAACCCTGTCTATTAAACACTCAGGGCCACCTGCTTACCAATGCTGCCATTCATTTACCCGACGGACAAGGCTTTCCACAGGCACCCTCTCCTCGATTTGGGGTGGGGAAAAAAGTATTCAAACCCCACCCGGCCTTGTATTCCTATCCTCAGCTTGGAAATTTGGGGCCGGGGGTGTACCTAAAGAAAATAACCTGGGATCACAAAAATGTCCAGTTTTAAAACTACACAGTACCACTTTTTGTAAAAAATTACATTGTACATCCTGCAGGGGGTACACATTAGTGGCCAGGGACAGTGTACCGCAAATGTGCAACAGTACCTGGACATCCATCCATACTCCCAAAACCCCCCATCAAACACTATTTATAAGAGCCCTCCCACCTGGGGGTTTGTATCAGGACTGTTTGGTTATTATGTGGTGACCCCACACGTTTCCCCATATAATACCCACCCCCACCCCCAGCAAAACGACTATATCTCTTCAGATAAAATTTAATTTTAAATAATTATTTTAATATAATAAAAAATTAAAAATTGTTTTAAGAATTAAATATATATGAAAATATATACCAAAATAAAAGGGGGAATTGTTGGTGGAAGCCCAAAAAGTTGATTACAAAAAGGGTTTGGGCAGGGGGGGGGGGGGGGGGGGGGGGGGGGGGGGGGGGGGGCCCCCCCCCGTGTTTGCAGGTTCCGGGCCCTAAATAAAAAGTCCCAAAAACCTTTTGTTAGAAAATAAAATCCCAAAAAAAATCAGTCCCCTTATGGGTTTTTTTAAAAATTTGGGGTTTTTTTTTTCTACCCATAAATTTTAAAAAACCTTTTTTTTTAAATTCCTGTTTTTTTTTTTGTGTGCCAATTAAAATTTTTTTGATATTTTTTTTTTGTTTTAAAAAAAATTTTTTTTTCTATTTTAACCATTCTTTTTTTCTTTTTTTTTTTTGTATTTTTTTCCCTTTTCATTTTTTTCCTTTTTTCTATTGTATGGGGATACAATTTAAATAAAGCCAATAAAATTTAAAAAATTATATTAAAATTATTAAAATATTTAAATTTTTATATAAATTTAAAAATATTTTATTTTTTTTACACACACCCCTTTTAACATTTAAATTTTTTGACATAAACCCCCCCCAAAAAAAAAAAAAAAAATTTTTTTTTCCCTAAATGGTTTTAGAAACAAATAATTAAATTTCCCCAAAACAAAAATGTTTTGTCTACCAAAAACTGAAAAACACCACCCACTAACCCCTTTAAAACTTTCCCCTTTTTTTAAACCAAATTTTTTGAAATAAAACTTTTTTTTTTTTTTTTTTTTTTTTTTTTTTTTTTTTTTTTTTTTACAAAAAAAAAAAAAAAAAAAAAAAAAGTTTTTTTTTACAAATTGGGGGGACTTTTCAAACCTTTTTTTCAAAATCAACCCAAACAAAATTTTTTTTTAAAAAAAATTTTGCAAAATAGAATTTTTTTTCCTTTTCACCATTTTTCCAAATGTATGTTTCAAAAAAAAAAAAAAAAAAAAAACCCCCCTTTTTTCCCACCTTTTGGGAAAAAAGTTTTGCCCCCCGTTTTTGTCCCCTGGCCCCCCCCTTTACACAAATTTTTCAAAAAAATTACAATTTTTTGGAAAAAACAAGGGAAAACCCAAAGACACATATGGAGGGTTCACAGTATGTAGAGCTTTATAGTATTACTTTACATTACCTGTGTTTGTCACAGCTGCTTGTGTTGCTGTCTGGTTCTCTGTCCTGCTGCTCCACTTCCCAGTTGTCAGCTTTCAGGTAGCTGTTGCTGAACAATTTGTTTGTGCTGCTTAATTGCAATTTTTTGTCTCTTTTCTCTCTCTCTCTTTTGTCTGTCTCTCACGTCCTTCTCAGGGTGCAATGAAAGTATTGCATTTTGGACTGGGAGTACAGCATACTTTTTTAGGTATCTGCATATGCCCATGTGATGGCCTCTGCACCAATTGTTAGCCAGCATTTGCTAATTGCATGCAGCCAGTTGTGTACTGATTGCAGTTCTCACTGTGATTTCAGAACAGTGCTATAAAAGGTATGTGAGATAGGCAGCCCTTTCAGATTTTAAGGGCAGGGACCATGCTGTTATGCTGTGGACAATGTTCTGTGAGTGTAAAGGTTGGTATCTCTCTCATATTTCCAGGTGTGTTGTAGATTAACATTCCTCCATTCATTTCTCCAGTTTCCTGTACTAACTGTGTATGTACACTGACACCTACAACTACTACTACTGTTAATGTGTGTGTGTGCTTTCCTTTCACTTTTTCTTGCACTTTGTTGCTAAGGCTTCAATAGTTGCCCTTTACAGTCACTACTTTTTGTAGGTGTCTTGACTGTAGGGGTGCTGTAGCTTTCCTATTTTCCATGTACATTCACACCTTGGAATGCTTGCTATATCTGCTAGGGTGTTACAGCATGCAGTGTGGTCTGGCCATGGTGTGGGCCTTGACATCTATTAGGGTATTTGAGTATGCTGCTGAGCAGGCCCCAGAGACTTTCAGGTTCATCTGTTATGTGCCTCATGGAATGGTACGTATCAGTGGGGTACACCCATTAAAATGTCTGGTATGCTGCAGTTGTGACTGTGGGTTAGCATGAGCATATGTATTACTACACTTTTTCTGCCATGCAATGAATACTTTCAGGACTCCATAGTTACCATTGCATGTGTTACACCTTTCTGCCTACTGTTTGTACATTTCACATGGGGTCTGTGGGGCATCCCTGTAAGTCATTCACTGTTGCTATGTCTAGGCTCTTAACTATTCAAATATGGTGGTGTCAGACCCCATGTGTACAGATATTTGCAGGTTGTCCACATTTCTGCCTCATATTTTGGTCAATATCTCATGCACACCTTTTTCTGGCAAGTCACTCTGGGCTCAAGTCAGAATATGGTGACAAACATTCAAGTTTCAGACTGCCCCCCCCCTAAACCCCTTTCCAAAACAAAATTTTCCCGGGGGCCTTTGCTCCACATATTTTATTACTTGGTCCAGATGTGTTCCTGTAAGAGGTTGTGGGGTATGGGCAGTGTTATCCTGCTGTGAGTATGTGTGTGGCTTGCAAGGTGCTATAGTGACATTATTACCTACTAGCTTCCAACTAGCATGGCTGTTTCTGTTCACACACTACTATTATGGAAATCCACTAGTTTTTATAGTAATTCTAAATGGCATGCTTTGTGTACTACACATCTATATTCCCTTTACATTCATTCCTACTATTACATGATATATTTATTTTAGCACAATGTTCTTGTATAAGAGTCACGGCTTAGTGGTAAGTCATGCAGACTACCGTTTCCAAGGTCCTGGGTTTTGGACTCCCAGTGGGATGTTATTTTGCTTTTGAACTTAGTGCAGGACCAGTCAATCAAATTGACTAAGGCACTTTTATGCAGTTGTAACCGGGTTAGCTGGTTTGCGGAGCTCCACGCACTGGCGTTAGCTCCGACCCCTTACAACCGCCCTGCTTACTTTTGACCCCGCTATTTTCTTTGAAAGAAAAGAAAATGGGGGGACAGGAAAGTGGTGAAAAAGGGGTCACAAAGAGGGTAAGACAGTAGGGAAACAAGCTTGGGATGTGCAGGAGGGATGTAGGTAAGGCCCATAGCTGCCCATTTCTTCATCAGCAACAGCTGTGCATATGTATGTAATTTGGTGTGACATTTGAAACCTTCCACCCCTGAGAGAGGTGTCAGGACAACAATAATACTTGTTGTACAGCCAATTGTAATTGATAGGTTCCATGTCCAGTAGACATGTGGGGAATGGGCAGCTATGTATGGGGCGTAATTTTTTTGTGGGTACAGAGTGCCCTTTTTTTTTTTTTTTAGGTGAGAGTGGTATGTCAGGTGAAGGAAGTCGGTACAGCTGGGGAGGTAGGTTGGGTAGGTAAACAGACAAGACAAACAAGACGCATACAGGGGTGGTGTATGACCTGTGTGGGGGGGGGTTACACAATTGACGGGGACGGAGGTTTGGATATCCAGAGCCCATGAGACCACAGATGGCAACAGTGGAACAGATATCCCCACCCATGGCAGGTGCCACTGTATCTTCTCTGCCCAGGACGGGGGTGTGCTGGGGGCTGTGTAGGGCGGGCAACAGGCATGCCCTTAGTTGGCCACCTGCCTCGAGTTAGGGGCTCGAGAACAGAGTCCCGAATCTCCACGCACCACAGTCCGGACGCACGGAGGGTGAGTGGTGGTTTCCTCCGCCACACTTGCAGAGGGGGGGAGCCCCATCCCCCGCAGGGTTCCACCCCAGGTGGCACAGGGCCACCGGAGGAGGGTCCGACTGGCACTAGTGCCAGGTGCACTCGCCAGCTGAGGTGGGAGAGGTGGGTCCGCTGGAACCCGCCTTCCTTGCTATGTTTTGCATTATGTCATGACAGTTTGGGTTAGTGACAAAAATAAATTTACAATTAGTTGTAACAGCATGCATTAGTATTCCCATTAACCAAACACCCAGATATTCACACCATTGAACAGCGGCATAACACATGCATAATTTGAACAGAAATACACAGTCCAACAACATGCAGGGTTATTGATGGCAACAGGCCATCAGGTTGGATGTATGAACAGGGGAGATGCAACAACAGACATGCAAATATATATGACCCAACAGGACAAAGGTAGAGGGGTGTTAATTGTGATTACACATACCATTTTCATGGAATGGGTTATATGTGGTTATAGGGTGGGGTGGAAAAAATATTAACACCTTAATAACAATACATATGCTGTACATTTCTAATAGCTACAGTTATATACACACTACTGTTCTAACTACAGTTTCCTATATGATAACTATTTTAACTTTATAGGACTTTATGTCTTCATTTTTTTTCCAAATTTATATCTAGCTTTGTTCAGCTACATCATCCTGCTACATTTGCTTTATATAGCTTAGACAAGTGTGGATGTTTGGTATATCAGACAAAAATCCATCTGCATATTGCAGACTGAGAGCAACATATCCAGATTTTGGGATACACATTCCAGATGCAGCAACACTTTGCAATTTTCGTTTGGTTTTTTCTCACATGCATTTCATTCTGTCTTTACTGCAGTTTCTTTATTCAGGGGTTTTTCTACTGTATTGTGGATTCATACACT
Source organism: Protopterus annectens (assembly GCF_019279795.1). Taxonomy (NCBI): domain Eukaryota; kingdom Metazoa; phylum Chordata; order Ceratodontiformes; family Protopteridae; genus Protopterus; species Protopterus annectens. The sequence continues at coordinate 333,439,329 of NC_056746.1, forward strand.
TTCTCACACTCTCACTTGTTTCATTTTACTATTCAGGATGGTATTCAGGCTTTATTGACATGTTTTCCGTAGTTATTACAACCTTTCCAGCAGTCTCACTTCTGTCATTTTTAGTATTTCCCCAGGGAAAATTTCCCCTGTGATTTCATTATCTTTTGCAGCTATACTTTTCAGCCTGCTGATTGTGTACTATTTTCTTACAGGAGGGCATTTTTTTTTTCAAAAATTTGTGACATTTCATGTTTGTTAAATTCGGTGAAACACACTTTTTTAATCAAGCAATACTTCAACACTTTTCACTGTTACTTCAGATTTTATTCCTTATGACTACACTGCACTCTTTTGCTGACTGTCATACTTTTTTATTTCTTTAAATTACTGGAGTGGATTACTGACCTGCCTGGTGGCAACCCACCGCCTATCGCCATAGGCTCTGGGTTCCAGAACGGACACCTGCAGCTGTAATATAAATGAAGTAATATTGGAATAAAATCTCCATAATATCAGCTAGTTTAATTTTTACATACATAATTAAATGTTTCTTACTCAGTAGTGGGGCTTTGCCGGGCCTCCTGGATCCAAAGGTTCATTGGTCCTGCTTGTTCTTCAGGTCCGCATGGTGGGGCGGGCCTGCTCACCAGCCCTTGGGAAACCCTGTGGTGGTGAGATCATGAGCCAATGGTCCCACGCCTCAGCCCTTTTGCTCCCCCGAGGACCCGGCCCTGCTAGTTGGGCCCATATTTGGGACTAGGACCAGACCATTACCTGGCTCCTCAACACCCCACCTCGAAAGCAACTATCTCCTTCCTACATTCTCCTGCATCATTCTACAATGTTTATGTGTTATTGCCAGGGGCTTTTTCCGTTTTTAAAAAAATTGTGTTGGCCATTTTTAATTTTTCCTTCAGAAACCTGCATTGTCTGCTTATTTGTATTATTCCCTTTTATTGCTTTATTTCTTTACGGGACTGCTGCAGGCAGTGGTTCTTACCTTATATGGGGATATATTGGGGTTTAACCTGGCCCCTGTTTTTTTTTTATACTTCTGACTCTGGGGGTGTTCTTTGGCATTTTATTTGGCTTGCTCAACGGCCGTCGGTTAGCTTTTTGCGGGGCGCAGCTCCGGGAAACGGGACCTGGGTTTAAGCCTCATTTGGCTTCGGCGCTATTCCAGCTCATTAGGGGCAAATTTTGCTGTTAAAAATCTCAGCAGGACCATTTTCCCAGTTAAACCACTCTCACAGGGAATGCACTCATCTGTTAAATGTAGCTCAGTATAGCACATCTGGATTTTTTTCTTTTGTTATACTTTCTTAATATAAAATTTCATTACATTTTAATAAATTGTGGTTTTATGTTAATATTTGTAACTTTTTTTTATTTTAAAAAATTGGTTTGTGGGGTAAATAATGTTTTAGAAATCTTAAAGTATTGTTCCCGGCTTATTTTGCATATTTAGTTTTTTATGTTTATGACTGCTAATGTAAAAAGGAAAAGATACTTAAAAATTTTACAAATTTTAAAAAAAAATTAAAGTTCATTTTTAAAATTTTATGTTCTGTCTGGGGGGCATGTGTTTTTTGTTTTTTCACTTTGTGGACTTGTTGTGGGTGTTTACTTTGGGATTTTACATTTGGGGGTTGTTCGGGCCAGTAAATATTTTCACGGCCGTGTTAGACTTAGGTGTGATTCAGATGCTTTTTAATATCAAACATGAATCATTTTTAAATGACCTGTTAAATTATAATTTAAACTTTGAACCCGAAGCTATTAAAAGTCAAAAAAATGAAACAAATTGGGAATAGCACTGTTTCCAACAGGAAAAATAACAAGTGGTAAAAAAAGTTTCTAAAAACATTGTTAAAATGATATAACATAATTTAAATTTTGTTTTTATTTAATTACCTAGCTACAGAGGGGTTCAAAACCAAAAAGAATGGTTATTACATTTTTATCCCCTTTTTAAGATAAAATTCCATTAAAACCTATATTAAAAATGAAAAATAATTTTTAAAATGAATTTATTTTTTTTTTTTTAGAAAACCTTTAAATTTTTTAAAAATATTCTATTTTTTTTTTTTTTTTTTTTTAAAAATGATCATAATGATTAAAAAACAGATAATAATTAAGATATAAAATTTTTCTGTTTAATTTGGCGTTTTTTTTTTAATGGAATGGTTTTTTTTTTGTTTAAATTTTACGTTAACAACAAAAGGGATTAAAGAAAGAAAAAATTAATTATTTTTCCTTTAAATTTATTGCTGGGATTTTAAATTTTTTAAAATTGTTTTAACTTTTCTAAAACCCCTTAAATTTAACAATTTTTTTTATAATTTTTTAAAATTGGGAAAAAAATCCTTTAAAAAACTGAAAGATTTTAAATTTTTAAATTTTTAATTTGTTCCAACAAAAATTTCGATTGTTTTAAAAAGTTATTTAAAAAATATTTTTCTTTTTTAAAAATATTTTTTTTTTAAAAACCTACTTTAAAATTTTTGTTAAAAAAAATTTTTTAAATTTTAAAAATTTTTTCTCCAAAACTCTTGGTTTTTAGAAATTTTCTCAAGGGTCCCTTTTTGGGTTTAAAATTTTTTTAAATTTTTTTGGGGGTTCCCCAAAAAAAAATTCCCCTTTTTTTTAAATTTAAAATAGATTTGGGAAACCCATTTTCTTGGGAAAAAAAAAAAAGCTCAAAAAAAAAAAAAAAAAACAAAAAAAAAAAAAAAAAAAAAAAAAAAAAAAAAAAAAAAAAAAAAAAAAAAAAAAAAAAAAAAAAAAAAAAAAAAAAAAAAAAAAAAAAAATTTTTTTTTTTTTTTTTTTTTTTTTTTTTTTTTTTTTTTTTTTTTTTTTTTTTTTTTTTTTTTTTTTTTTTTTTTTTTTTTTTTTTTTTTTTTTTTTTTTTTTTTTTTTTTTTTTTTTTTTTTTTTTTTTTTTTCTTTTTTTTTTTTTTTTTCAAATTGGGGGTTTTCCCTTTTTTTTTTTAATGGGGGGTTTTTTCTTCCCAAAATTTTTGTTCCTGGGGTTTTTCCCCCCCTTTTTTTTCCTTTTTTTTCCAAAAAGGTTTTTTTTAAAAGGACCCAATTTTTCCCCTTTTTTTTAAAATTTTAAAAAAATTTTTTTTTTTTTTTTTAAGAAAAAGAGAAAATGGAAGACTTCAAGTGAATGAGGGAGATGGCGCAGACAAAAATAACAGGATAATCAGGTATGTTCTGCAAAACTAAAGAAACTTACCTGATTATCATTTTATTTTGTCTGTCCTGGCACTCCCAAATGTTAAGTCTCCTGGTTTCTTTTTTTTCTTTTCAGTAACAAAAAAAAAAAAAAAAAGGCAACTGAGATCTTCCTTTCTCCGTTAATACTTTTACACAGCACTGATGTACTACGTAAGCGTGGGAACACAAAAGCCCCAGGATACCAGAAAAACATGGAAGGGCACCACAGAGACATTATACAAGACATTATTTTAGAAAATAAGTATTTTTTTCCTTAAATAATGTCATTGTATAATAGCAGTAACCGACTCTGTGATGTGGTATATTGAAATTTACCCACAGTTGGTTTTATTTAATCACTCTGGCTTTGCCCTTGTGATTAAACCATGCCAACCATGGGTAAATCTTCAGTGTACACTGACGTCATTGGTTATTGCATAATTAAACAGTCAGCTATGTCAAAGTTGTGGGAGGGCGCAAACAAGAATCCTTTTTTCAAATAAGCTGAAGTACTGAGATGTAATAGATAAATGACTATAATTCAAAATGTTACTACAACTAAAAATAATCCCATCGTCACTTGTTGAAACAATATTGTTACATCTAATAATAATCTTATCTTGCCTGTTTTAAATATCTAAATTTTCCCCCTTTGTTTTTACTCCCTTCCAGTTCTATATACCATTGTGGCCTGTAATGGTTGTCTAAATTCCCCCTCTGGCATTTGTTTGCAATCCAGTCTGACATCCTGAGTGGCGGAAATTCTCAAGGGTCAAACTGTTCCGTCTCAAAATTAAAATTGTTAGTGATTCCAGTAGTAAAGGTGTTAAATCCTGCTCTTTTATGGTCGAAATGTTCAAACCTACCCAGATTGTGGTACCCATTTTCCCCTTGATATCTTTTTATTTTCTCATTGTCCCTAATGGTCTCATTGTTCCTGTTCTTAACCTTCAAAGTGTCAGAGAATTTTTCCTTTTATTTTAAAATATTCAGTTCTCGCACTTCATAAGTTATTATGCTTCAGCTGTATGTGCACAGTTGAACATGCTTTTCTGTCCCAGGTAGTTACCCTGATAAGTTGGGGCACTTTGTTGAGTTATGAGTTGATCACATTTAAGAGAAATTTCCAAAGCTGTCATTAAAGCAAAAGATGAGGATCAAAAGTACATATTTTTCTACAGGGGATTTTTGTCTGTGTATCCTCACTGTTTACCCCCCACCCCATATGCACATTCAGTTTAAATGTTTAGAGTAATAATTTAGTTAGAGGGGAATTTATTGATTAGAGATGAGTAAAGCGGATTATGAGACATTTTTAAAATTAAAAAAAATTTCAGGAGGTAGGAACAAGAGAGTATGGAAAAGGATAGATGTAGTTAGTGTTGGTTGTAGCATACATTACATCCTAGTGACGCCTTAAGGTGCATCTGCAGTTAACTCCTACGGACGCCTCCAGGCATCAAATATTGCTTGTTCATATTTGCATCAGTAACTCCAAAACCATGCGATGTGCAATGTTTTAAAAGATTTCATCTTAAAGCTTGCACAATGGCAAGCTGAACTGCATTAATATTTGACCTCTGTCTAGTGCAGGTAAAGAGATATTAAATATTGTTTTTATGATATTAATTTATCTAGATATAATATTCACATTTTTCTAAATATCTCAACAACCAGTTAACACAGACAGAACTCCTTAGCCTCATATGAAAGCTCTCAAATAGATGAATAAAATGCTGCTGACCGTATGTGTGCAACTTGAATGAGTGCTGAGATATTGTAAGTTCTTTACAAAATATTACAAACATAATAGTGTATTTACTGTGTATTAAAAAAATTCAGTTTAAGACCTAGAACCTAAAGAATACTACTACTATAAAAATAGTTTGTGCTGAGGTGTTTGCCGATTACGCTTCTTTCATAATCCCTATGGTTCCAGAGATATGAACATTCGTTTGAAATGTGAGGACATAATTTGATTCTGTCAGAAGGATTAGGCTCTGCCTTTTGATGTTTTGTCAAACTTCCTGAGCTCCATTGGAGTAGATGAGATAATATGAAACATTTAGAAGGAATTGATAAGCAGCATAAAAAGTAATAGGTTGAAATTGATTTTTGAGCTAAATGTTACACATTTGGAGCAGAGAAATGGGTTGCTTGGCTGTTTTAGGTTGAAAACCTTAAACACTTAGGAGAGTGAGTTGTTAACATTGTGAACCATGTAGGAGACATGAAGCTGCAGTTAAATACTTAACTTGTAAGTGCTATAGCAGCAAGTCTAGAGTAGGAAAATCCCTTGGACTTTTCTGTAATCTCTCTTAGGCAAATCTCTGCATCATGTAAGGGGTAATGACCCTATCATAGCTTAGTGTGGAGCCCCTCTGAAGGAGTGGGCCCCTATTGGGCCATATTGGTCCAATTGGCCTAAACCAGGCCAGAAAACCCAGATGATAAAACAGTCGTATATGAAAAATTGTTGGATTTACCCATGTTTATTGTGGTTTGACCATGATAACAAAACTTGCAGGGCCAGCCTTAGCAATAGCGGGGCCCAGTTTGGGCCATTTCGGGGTGGGCCCCTCACCTACCACCACACATATCACTTCATTTGGTCATTTTGAACTTAAGACTATTTCAGATTAGGCATCAGAAATGTAAAATTTATAACAGTATGTTTGTTTGTTAGCTTATGTTTTGTCGTAAAACATGCTGAAATAAACCTAAATTTCAGAATTTTAGATTACCCCCAGTGCAACGTGTTGTTTCTCTCAGGGTTTGCTTAACTCACTTAGGCATACTGTAAGGAGCTTATTTGATAGGCCATTGTGGTCCTCTGTCTCTATGGTGTCACCAGATGGGCACACCCTGGCTTACCAGTAAACATGGGAAAACTGCGTTTTACTGCCTGGATCTCCTGAACCTGTGTAGGAAATAGCTGTATACCTCCTCTTTTCACACTTTTTAAAATTTTATTGTATTTTATGTTTTTTTGTCTCCCTCGGTTCCTGTCTTCCCCTTATTTGATTCATGCCTTATTCTCCTTTACATCCCATGCCAGACATGCTACAATTATGTTGTTTTCTCCTTTGAAATGTTAACTGTATGATATTAAGACAGTACTTTTTTCACCTATTTTACTACTTATTCTACTAAGTGAATTCTTATATTGTGTACTTATGAGTGTTTCATTTATGCTACATAATATTCTAACTTATACTTTTATTCATATTTGATTTGTTTCTTTGGTTGTTTTCTACTGTGTTAATCTTTTAACACATTCAGCAAAGTAAATAATTTTCTGCTCTTCTCTGCCTCCCATCACTCAACACATAAACCTCATATTTCCCTTCTTTTAAAAATGATTTTTTTTTCATGCTGTCTGAGGCTGACTATTCAGTGGCGGATCCAGGAATTTGAAGAAGGGAGGTGCAGTCTGGAAGGTAGACCAGCGGGGTGGTGGTGGCAAGTATAAGGGTGGGGGCTGTGGAAAGATCACCTTATACTGCTCTGACAACACCTACAAAAGACAGCAATGTAAATTCAGATGCATATTATTGTATTGTGCCTGTGATAGTAGAGACAGGCAATTCCTGCCCAGCACACAGCATATTTACAGGCAGTATCAGCTGTTTCAAGGCATTCCTATTGGTTACCCATGCCAAGTCATAGTCTCCTTCAATGGTATAGCTCATGTATACTTGACATCCACAGTCAACTTCAAATCTTGGATGCATTCATAGTGACATAGCATCAATTTAAGTGGTACAGCAGATAGCCTTTGGTTGAGAAGGCTATTTTATTCCTACACCAGGTAGATATAACTGACACTGTGGTGCAGCATATGAGGGGTGCTGTACTCGAGTGTATTGCCCTTTGAATGAGACGTTAAACCAAGGTCCTACCTGCTTGAGATGGTGGTGGCTCAGGTGGATATAAAAGATCCCATGGCACCTATCAGAAAGAACAGGGAATGTTCCTGATGCCCTGACCAAATTTCACCAAGTAGTGTAAAGCCTACCTTCGGACTCCTCTCACTAACCTGGTCAACAAAGGATAAATAAATAAAATTAAAATAAATTCCAGCCTTTCATACACATTGCTATGCTTTCAAGAAAAACAATAATTTTACTCATTATTTCTCTAAATCCTTTCAGTACAGTTCATGGGAGTGGGTAAATCAAGATCTTGACTTTATATACTATATTATAAATTGCACCAATATAGTAATCTATTCCAGCATAACACCCTTGTACATCCACTGTGATATATTCTAATGTCACAGAGCACTGGTTGCAAATCAGTAACATCACCCCCTTTGTACCTTGCAACTTGAAAAGTACAAGCTACTCCCCAGGATCAGTAGTCCCTTAACACTGCAACATGCTCTTGTTCCCATAAATTTGTCTTTTGCAGGGCTATAACAAAAGGTTCAAATGTCATTAAATAACCCAGTGCTGTAATCTATTTAAATGAATTATCAATTCATTTACTTTGACACAAACCCCATCCCCTGTTTATTAAAAATATCATCAGCCTCCCAGGTCCAGTGTAAATTCATAGATTTATTCACATAACTGCACAGCTTAACAGGAGTCACTGAGGGAGTAGAGTCCAGCAGCTCCTGTACACCATGCAATGGGATTAGGAAAGGAAGCAAATCTTATCTACAGAGGATATTTTAGAAAGAGAAACCTCCAAGTAAGTGATGAACAATTAAGCAGAGAACTGAGACTTTCTAATGTAGTGTTCGTTCCAATCGCATTACACTTCTGCAACTCTGAATCCCAGCAGTGACTGCAACTTTAGATAACTTTCAATGGACAGAAGGTGCTGAGGGGCAACACCTGTTTTGAAACTCCTTACCTCATGGTCGGGATCAACAGATTGGTTCATAGTTTCATAGGAATATACTAGGCAAATGAGCATTGTCACCTTTATAAACCTTGTCATGCAACCCAAGCATATCCCACAAGGTACTGTGCCTTAGAGGTTATTTTAAAGGGTGTGTGTTAGTTAAGGTGTAATTAACAGCTGCCTCTGTCCATCAGAGAGATGGGTATAAAACCGGGGTGAATTCCTGATTTCCCATCCAGTGGTCCAGATTGTGATTGAATAGAGTCAGGGGAGGGCTCTGTTTCACATGGATGGGAAGCCTTTTCCAGAGAATAGGGATTCTCTGAGACGCACCTGTCCCTCCAACACATCCTATTTGAATCATAAGTAAAGTTTAAATCCTCAGATCAATTAGTTCTGATGCTGTTCTTTTTGCAAATAGCAGAATCCAAGCATGTGCTTTATGATGGATCTGATGATGGCTGAGTATAGTCGAATACTGACTTCCCTGGACCTCAGTGCCATGCCATTATTTATAAGTTTAGTGACATAAAATGATTTTCTTACTAGCTTAGACACATATTGTCAGAAAGCCAGGTTACTGTCTACACAAGTCCCCAAATTCCTGACTACTGCTTCTACTTCTTGGACTATTTTATCAATGAGGTGGTTTCCCTGGGTGGCCAAGTTCCCAAAAGAAACTATGCATGTGTTTCTTGGCAGTGCGTTTTAAGCTGGGGCTTTGGCACCATTCATTTGTTTGTGTTAGACCTTGCTGGGGGGGGAGGTGTTCTATGATTGAGCCTGGCTTGCAGTTATCTGCAATCTTGGTAAGCCAGAGGCCATGACTTCTGAAAAATAGATGCCAAAGAAGAGTGGACCCAGCACAGAGCAATAGGGGGCAACACTGGTGACTGGCCTTTTTGAGGAGATGGTCTCTTCAAAATTAATTTCCTGGGTCCTGTCTGTGAACCGGTTGGTTATCCAGAGTTACATAGAGGTTTATGCCTAATTCCATGAGTTTGCTTACAATACATGACTGGGGTATGTTATCAAATGCCTTAGTTAGGTCAAGGTAGGCACTTTGCACCATTGTGCCCACATTCATTGCATTGGTGACCTTGTCAAAGAAGACCACAAGGTTCAGTAGGCATGACCTGCCTTTGATGAAACCAAACTGGGTTGGGTTCAGTGTCTGAAAGTTTCCTATGTTGTTGTTCATCACTTCCATGATAATTTTTTCCATGGCTTCGCACATGTAATTAGTCAGACTAATGTGTCTGCAGTTCTCAGAGTCCATTGATGGTCTGCCCTTGTGATGACTGCTGCAGTCTTCTGTTTGCGTTCACTAAGCCTGTGTGGAAGCTATGATTGAATATTAACTCCAGTGGCCATGGCAGGTCATATTTCAGTCTCTTTAAAAGGCTTTCTGGGATAGTATCAGGGCCAATCAAAGCTGTATTCTTGGCTTCAGAAATCACATCCAAAACCTTCTCCCTACTGATAGTTGGAGGGATTGTGTTAGATGGTATTCCTGGGTGGTGGCTGGGTGTGAGAGGGAGGTAAAGTTGGAGCTGAATTTGTGAAACAGAGGAATTGCTATATCTCCTGTTTCCATGAATATGGCTCTATTTACCAACAGTTTAGCACACTGTTGTGTGCTGCCTTTGAGATTTGAGACATAGATAAAGAAGGCTTTATGGTTGTTCTTGGACTGAGACACTAGCTTTACCTCAAAATTTGTTTTGTTGGACTTCATCATCTTAGTTGTCTAGTCAGTTTGATGACAGCAGCTTAACTTTTTTTGGTGGTGCACTTCCTAATTTTAGCTAGGTTTTTTTTCTTTTGTTGTACAACCTGTTTGATTTTGGATTCCACCAGGGTGGTTTGTTTTTTTTGAGTTAGTTTTGTGCTTACGTTTGGTAGGCGCAGCAACCTCTATGCAGTCACTGATATGGTTGTACATAGCTTCTGTGATTAATGCCGCATAGACTGCTGTGTTATCTGGGTTTGGATGGGCTTGAAATTTTGACATGGTTTCACTTCGTAAAAGGTAGTTTGCCTTGGAGTAGTTTCTAACTGTTAGAGGGTTTGCTTGGGTTACAGAATTTATTCTTATTTCAAAGGGAACTGCTTTGTGGTCTGACCTTACCCAAGAGGACACAACACGAGGGGTTGGGGGTACAGCATTCTCCCATATTTGTGAGTACCAGGTCCAATATGTTTGCACCTCTAGTAGGTGTATGCACTAACTGGTCCAGGCTGTTTGTGTTTTCAAAGCCTAGGAATCTCTGCACCTGTAAATTTGGGGATGTGTAGGATTCCCAATTTGTAGAGGGATAATTAAAGTCCCCCATGAATATGGTATTTGGTTCAATGGTGAGTGTTTTCAATAGATCTAAGTATGAGCTATAGATTTCATTGGACATGCAGGGTGACCTATGGCTTGTTAGGGTATAGTATGAGACTTACCCATAGTAATCTGGATGTGTAGGAACTCCACTGTATTATCCTGTTTAACCAACCTACAGGTGTGCTCGTTACTGATGTAGATCGAGACACTCCCAACTTTAGTCCTTCTCTGTGCAGTTGCTGTTCTGAATGTGTGGAAGGCACAGAAGCCTTGCAGTGTTGGGTACTCTCTGCAGCTTTAAACTATGTCTCAGTAACTGCAAAGATGCCGACATTCTCCAACACGAGTAGAGTTTGGAGGGAGTGAAGATTTTTGATTAGACTCCTGGCATTGAGCAGTAGCACCTTCAGATTTCCTTGGGTAAATTTTGCTATGTTGCAAGGTTTGTCACTTTGGCATTGCCAAGAAAATGCTTTATTGTGGAGGGCAATATATTGGCCAATATTCAAAAGCCTAGAATGGACAGGTGCAGGCCTTCCTTGGCAAAGTAACATGATTTGTTAACTGTGCCCTCCCACATTGACAGATATTCAATCCCCCTAGAGTGGCACCAAAAACAAAGCCAATTATTAAAGTCAGTCATCTTGTGCTCATGCTGTGGCATCATCCTTGGTGAAAGTAGAGTGCTGTTCAGTGCTAGGCACATACCAGCCTGTGACACATAGTTCAAGAGCTCCCATATTGTCAGTCTTCACATAGTCTAGGGAAGTACATCTCAGGTCATTTATACCTACATGGACTATGACTGAATCCAGTAGCATAGCTAGGATGGGGTGAGAAAGGCAGTTTCCCCAGGTGCAGTGTTGGGGAGGTGATCAGCTGATCCCAGTCTCTAAAGCAAGACTGGCTTTTAAAAGTCATTAGAGAATGGGCAAACTGTACATCAGCACCCTGTTCTCCAGCAGCATATTAATGTACAAGTAATGCCCACTGAAGAATGAGGCAGATGCTTCACTGCAGCATATCAAGCTGCTGTGGAGCTCGGACTGAAAAGAAAAAAAAAAAAACTAATGGCTGCCATTATTTTACACTCACTAAACAGCATGTCTATGTTTAGCAAGTGTGAAATATATTATAAAAAGAAAACTAAAAAAACAAAAAAATCGTGTGTTTGTATGTCTGACTGTATGCGTGCACGTGAGTGAAACTGAGATCGATCAAGCCGTTAATTTACACTCGTTAAACAACGCTTTTGCTGTTTAGTGAGTACAGAAAAAAGTGTGTGGGTGTATGTTTGTTTCTATGTGTTTCTGTCTGTCTGAGTGTGAATACATGCTTGCGTGAGTGAGAGAGTGAAGAGTGAGAGCAATCGAGCAACAGCAGCATTGACGCCGTTTACGTATATATCACCTCTTAGATCAATTCGCTGGCTAAAAACCTAAAATTAAGGGGAAACAAAGGCTCAAAACAGGAACATATTCCTCTTAAAAAAATTCACAAAGTTCCTTCAATAATAGGACTTGTGTTAGCATGCATCTTTCTGAAGTGCAAGTGTGTGTGTGTGTGTGTGTGTGTGTGTGTGTGTGTGTGTGTGTGTGTGTGTGAGAGAGAGAGATGATGGACCACTGGCAGCAGATAAAAGGTTTGTGTACCTCTTGACCTTTTAACTTAAGAAATATGAATAAAGCCTGAAATAAAGGGGGATAAATGCTCAAAAATAGGAATAGACTTTAAATCTCCTAGTTATAAAAATTACAAAGTAAGTTAAATAACAAGACTTGTGTTAACATGAATTTTCTGAAGGAAATAGTCTGACAGTCAAATGTATGTCCTTATTTAGAGACTTCAATCACCAAATACCTGACAAGTTACCACACATTTTAGCAGTAAGGGACCAGAAAATAAAGCAGATATTTTCTAAAAAAAAACAACATATTTTGGATATAAAATGATTCTCTAACACTATTTACATATAATACAGCAACTTGGAAATATTAGATGGCGGAACTATTTTACATAAAAAATATATAATATATAAAAAAAAATAGTAATATAAAATATAAAAATAAGTAAGTTAAACACAACAATTTTACAGAGAACCCATTCTCTAAATGCAATAATGCCTTCCAGGGTGTGTGTTTGTGTAATTAACACCTTTCCTGGGTGGGCATTAATTACACATTAACACGCACCCTGTTGGGCATTATTGCTTGTGTGTTGTGCTTGTGGGTCAAACCTGAGCACTGTTTGTGTGGTTTGCTGCAGTTTAAAAGTTAACAAAAAAAAAAATCAGCTTTTTTAAACTAAAACCTGAGTACTGTAATGCAGGTGGGGTATAAACTGTAGCAACTGTTTGTTACATTTGTGACAAGCAGTTTGCTACAGTTTATAACAAGATCATTTTATTTAAGAAAAAAAAAAAGTAGTAGAGGATGGATATTGCACAGAAATGGAACCTGAATGGCTAGCCAGGGAGGGCGTGTTGTGCATTTGACCACCTGATTGGTGTGCCAGTAGAAGGAACATTTTTTTTTTGCTCATTTGAAGAACTGAAGGGGTGGGTTGTTGGTTCATTGTACCAGAACATGGCAATGGTTGAGTCAGCTGCACTTCTGACTGAGTCATACTGGTACCTGGCATGCAATGACCTGATTGTGTGCGTGACTTGGCAGACCCTAGTCCCTGGTAGGCAAATGACTGCTATTTTCTCCTTGTTCAGTCTGGTGAGTAGGGTATCAGTATCATAGAATGAAGTCCCCTCTAGCCGGAGTCCTGGGTAGTGTATTGGCTTGCCTTTTGGACTTGATAGTCCAGGTTCCACTAGATGTGGCTGTATGTACAGGGTTAAGTGTTTCTGTTGTGTGCTTTCAGGCTTGCTCAGGAATGTCTGAGAGGTCTCTGGGGTTTGGGAAGATTGCATTTAAGTGCCTCAGGTTTAGGTCCAGAAACACCAAAGGGCAACCACCACTTTATTCCATGGCGTTTTTAAGAGTCAAGAAAAAAAAAACTGATAGTGTAACGTGATGAAACAGCTAAAACAAATTCATACTTCTGTGTTGTGCACTGATCACATTCAAGGTCAGTGGTGCCTAGTCTTTCCATTAACAAAAATTAAAAATGCTAATCTGATTTGGGAACAATTCCAACGAGTACATAAGTTAGTTAAAAAATATATTAAAAAACTTTCTTTGACAGAGTGAGGCATGTACCGTTTCCTGCTTCCCAAGTAGTTGTCATCATGAGATACAATTTGAGGACACTAATACAAACGCAGCAGTAAGGAAACAAGAACTGGCAAAATAATCATAAAAAACACATGATGGGTGAACTGAGTAAAGATAAAGAAAAAAAGACACTCAAAAAGAAAGCTGAAAATACTTTAACAAATAAGTCAGTTGAACACCCTCATCTTATTTCAGACAAGCAAGATAAAACCTGGAAGATTTGCATTCAGTTAATAACTTTCTTCATCTTTAATTTTCAATAAAGAAGGACTGGAGAGCTGAATGCAGACAATGGCCAAGTGACACCAGGATTCAAAAACTTATTTAAATTTATGTTTATGGTACTCTATATGAAGCACCACCTTAAAACAAAGGCAGCACACCCCAATGATATCACTATGTCACCCTTGAACATCAGTTAACAACGAAGCACTATGAGTAATCTAAATTACTTTTACAAGTTGTTATTGACTGCTGTAGATAAAGAAACAGAAATACAGTAAGTATCATAAACTAGACTATGTGGTACACAAAGGCAGTGCTCAGTTCTGCTCTATGCCTTTGAACATGACCTTTAATGAAAGAGGATCAAGATATCAAAGGCCCAATGGACTTACTTGAGAGAATGTAGGATGCTTAACAGGGTGGAGATTTGGAAGAAAAGGGAAAACAGTAGTATAGACATATGGGAAGTAGATAGGGGTGGATTGTCAATGTAGACTTTAAAAGACTAGATATTAGTGTTTTTCAACACAGGAGCTAACTATGTAAAAGCAAGGAGGAGACGTACTTTACAGAAGCTAGAATCTTGCTGGCCTAGAAGGGTGAGCACACTATGGGTCAGGCAGCATTTTCTATTTTTCCAAAGTAGATTTATGTTTGCTTTCTCAAGCAAGGGGTTGGGCGTGCAGGCTAAGCAATTGCAGCCATGCTCTTTGGGTGTGGAAGGGCAGACTTGGAAAGATGTCTGGAGTGAAGATTGGTTAGAGGCTTACACAATCTGGCCTCCTTCAACTGAGTAGGATTAAGCTTCCCCTGGTGTTAAAGGGGCCCCGAGGGAGGAGTGGACACTTTGGCACCAGTCTACCGATTAACCTTATAGTGTGTGCAAGACCAGGGACCCACAGGTTGCTTTTGAAGATCTCTTTAGTCAATGGTGTTGGGCGAGTTGCTTTTCAGGAAAATGCTTGCATTTCACAATAAGGTTACTAACAAGCCAGACTGGTTTTCCTTTGTAATTCCTACACTTCTGCACGTTCTTATTCATTAACTGACACATGTTGGAATTTAATCTTAACTGAAACCGAATGTGCTGTTATGCAGCTACGAACATTGTTTACTTCCATCTTATCAAAGTCAGTCAGCACATGCATTCAGCAAAAGAGTAGAAGCATGCCAGTTTTACTTTGAGTGGCAGTACAGGAATTACTCTGTAAGAAGAACATGTTTTTAGGGTACAGCTGCCTCTAAGTCTTCTCCGTACAGCATCTACTAAACAGATACTATTCCACAGTAACTTCTAACTGTTATGGGAAAGGGTATGATTTTTGTATTTATTTCCCCAGATAGCAGCTGAAATGGGTCCTATCATTCCTGTAGGGCAGTGGACCAGTACCGGGCTGTGGATCATTTGGTGTCAGACCCAACAGAAAGAATAAAAAACTTTTTTTATGTTGGGAGCCCGACTGTTCAGAAAAAAAGTATTATGTGTGTATGTATTTATGTGTAGGAATGTGTTTGTCTCTGTCTACATGTACAAATGAATGCATGTATGAAAGCAGAATGTATATGTGTGTGTGTGTGTGTGTGTGTGTGTGTGTGTGTCTGTGTGTGTCTGTGTGTGTGTGTGTGTGAAGGCAGAAGAGACTGTGTGTGTATGAGAGAGAGTGAGCAATGAGAAAAACCGAGCCATTATTTTACACTTGCTAAGCAGTGCTTTTTGATGTTTAGCGAGTGTAAAATAAAAATAAGTGAAACCAAAAAAAGTGTGTGTGTGTGTGTCAGAGAGAGAGAGTGAAGAGTGAGAGCGATCCCTGACAGCATCTGCATACTTCTCAACTATACCTCTCAAGTTCAGCCTCTCCTCACACAAATCTGGACAGAGCCACAAATAATGGGGTACAAACGACTAAAAATAAGGGCAGATTTTAAATATTGCCCTTATAAACTTAGAAAGTTGCTAGAGCAACATGGTTTCTATTAGCATGTATTATCTGAATGATATGAAGTCTGAAACTCAAATGTTTGTCATTATTTAATGACTTCAATCCCCAGCCATTTGCCAGAAAACTGCACTTTATGAGGATGGGACCAAACAGACGAGGTAAAAATTTGGACATTTTGCAGAAATCTGGATATCTGAAAGGTATGCCCTGTTGACTCCTGGCTCAAAATATCTGGAAAACCAACTATTTTACATCACAAATATGTAAAAAAAAAATAATATAGTACTTAAAAAAAATAAGCAAGTACAACACTTAACAATTGTACAGAGAGCCCATTCTCTAAGCACAATAATGTCCTCCAGGGTGTGTGTTAATCTGTAATTAATGCCCTTCCAGTGTTGTAGAGTCCTAATACCGCAGGTGTCAGTTCTCATAATACCCCTGGGCGGGCATTAATAGGTTCATAGGTTCATACTAGGCTACCTGCCCTAGGGCATTTGTAAGCCTAGCCAGAGTGTGTTTGGCTTTCGCCACCCATTTTAAATTAATTTTGCTATGCCCTTTTTCGAGGTTAGTATACTGTGCCTCTGTCTAACAGTGACACAGAAGTGATACCAGGGGTAAACCTACGATCTCCCATCCACTCATCAAGATTCCTCTTGAAGAGAGTCAATGAGAGACTCTGCCTAACCTGGACTGGGATTTTATTCCAGAGTGAAGGGAGCCTCTGGGTTATGAATCTGTCCCTCCAGCATGTCCTATTTATTTCACTGCTGAGGTTCAAGTCTCTCGAGCACGTAGCTCGATGGGATTTGGATTTTCTGAGGTGCATGTCCATTAATTCTGGGTTGGATATGGCTTTATACGTCAGGCACAGATCGCCTCTGAGCAGGCGGTATGCCACTGAGTAGAGCTGAAGTTTCTTTAACCGGGCAGCATATGGCATCTGTTTGAGCCCTTTGATCCTCTTGGTGAGGTACTTTTGGGGTCTTTCCAGTTGCTGCTGGTGTCTGGTAGGGTACATCCCAAAAGGGGCATTGTACTCAATTATGGGCCTGATGAGGGATGAGTAAAGAGGCACGATGACCTACCCTGATCTAGATGTGAATCCCTTCATGATTAGGTGGGCTATATAAAATGTTTTTCTAACCACTTTGGCCACGTGGTTGTCAAATGAGAGATTGCTATCAACTTGGGTCCCCAGGTCCCTAATTACTTCTTCTGTACTTAATGGATTACCACCTATGTGGTAATTTGTGGGCACTTTGTTTTTGCCAAAGGGGATGCATAAACACACCCTGTTGGGCATTATTGCTTGCTTATTATGTATATGATGGCTGGTCCATGGAGAATGGTCTTACGTGAAACCGGTCCATGATGCAAAAAAGGTTGGAGACCACTGCTCTAGGGTAAACATTTAATAAACTTCTCTGAATAAACTGTGGCAATTTATCCAAACCACTTTGCTGGCTTTTGCCTATGTCTTCTTCTAATGCATAACAACTGCTAAGTTTACAAGATGGAGAAACAGGTTGTTTTTACAAAGCATCTTAAACTTCTCAGTTACAAAGGCAGTGCCACAGAACAGGTCAGTATTTTAGGCAGCTTTGTTCTTAGTGACCCCATGGTAGTGTAACAACTGCTTCATACAGTAACAGTAAAGTCAGAAAAGCTAAAACAAACTATCAGCAAGATATTGTTTTAGGTGACCTTCTGCTATGCAGTCATGTAAATGTACTAAAACACTATGCAAATTGCAAAACAACCTGACGGAAGCTCCCTACAGTGTTCAGAGCATGGTCACACAGCTTGGACTACTCAGTGTCAAGTCACTTAACTCTAGTTTACTTCTGTCTATTACAATTTCTAAAAAAAGCTCTGCATTTACTATTCAAAACACATGGAGAAATCATACAGTCATTATGAAGGACTGTAGTGATGCAAAGTTAAGTACAACAGAAAAAGTGCCAATTACCAGCAGTACAATATGATATAAAGGCTTAAACAGTAATTCAAAACATTACATCATAAATTCATAACCAGAGCATGAAACCCAGACATTATCATCAATTTCAAGTCTTGAGCTATTTCCAACAGCAAAGAAGAAGAAAAAGTAGCTACTTTCCCTATGGCTCTCACTCTGCTACTTGAGAAAGTTATACCCGAGATTTATAAAACTAAGACAAGGCTCAACTCTCAACAGTTTACTCATGCCTCCAGATTTGGACTGCATTACAGCTCCAACCCCACCCCTTATTTAGTCTGCAACTTGTAGCCACGATTTATATGGTGGCAGATGCAGGACAGCAACCAAATCTTTTAACTCAAAGAGCACTTCATTTGTGGAAAAACAATAAAATATGTTGATTAGCAGCAATAAATCATTTCCCTGACCATACTTTTAAGTTTGTGATTCTGGATGGACTTGAAATTGACCAAAGGGGTGGGCCCATAGACACTGCAATTAGAAAAACAGGAGACTGTATGGCAAATTATAGGTTCATAGGTTGGTACTAGGCTATCGGCCCTAAGGCCTGTGCAAGCCTAGTCATAACAATTCCCTGGAAATTTTTTCCCACAATATTTACTTCTCTGGGCCCCTGTCTAGCAGGGCGACTGACATGATCCCCGGGGTGAATTTCCTATCTCCCATCCAATCATCAAGGTTCCTTTTGAAGAGGGCCAATGAGGTGCTCTGCTTGACATGTAAGGGCAGTCTATTCCAGAGTATGTGGAGTCTCTGGGTCAGGAACCTATCCCTCCAGCATGTTTTGTTCATTGTGATGATAAGGTTTAGATCCCTGAAGTGTGTGGCTCTGAGGGATTGGGATTTCTTTAAGTGGAGCATGTCCAACAGCTCAGGGTTTGACATGGCCTTGTATGTTAAGCAGAGATCGCCTCTGAGTAGACGATATGCCACACAGTATAGCTGGAGTTTTTTTAGACGGTCAGCATATGGCATCTGCTTTAGGCCTGTGATTCTTTTAGTGAGGTATTTCTTTGGCCTTTCCAGCTGTTGCAGATGTCTTGTGAGGTACATACCAAATGGGGCATTGTACTCTATAATGGGTCTAATGAGGGATGAGTACAGTGGAACAATGACCTCCTTTTTTCTGGATGAAAAGCCCTTAGTGATGAGGTGTGCCACGTAGAAGGATTTCCCGACTGTTGTGGCGATGTGGTTATCGAAAGTGAGACCACTGTCCACTTGTGTCCCTAAGTCTCTCATCACACTTTCGATGTTTAGTGTCCTGCCACCTATGTGGTAGTTCATGGGTACATGTTTTTTTCCAAAGGGGATGACTATACATTTCTTGGCATTAAGCTTGAGCCCATGGCTCTGGCACCAGGCATCTGTTTCTGTAAGGCCCTTTTGTAGAATATCCACATCATTTGGGGATTCAATAATGGCTCCCAGTTTGCAGTCATCTGCAAACTTTGTTAGCCAGAGTCTCTTAGTGTTGGCCTGTACTTCAGAGAAGTAGATGCCAAACAAGAGTGGTCCCAGGACTGAACCCTGAGGTACTCCACTTGTCACTTGTGTGGAGCTGGATTTGAAGTCGGCTACTTTTACAGTCTGGGTTCTGTCAGAAAGCTAGTTGGAAACCCATCGAGTGACGTAGGGATTTATGCCCAGCTTAGTAAGTTTATCTATGATTCCAGAGTGGGGGATGGTGTCTAAGGCCTTGGCAAGGTCCAGATAGGCTGTGTGGACCTCCTTCCACAGCTCTGGAGACCGATTCAAAGAAGTCAATCAGATTCAGGAGACAAGATCGGCCCTTCACAAACCCAAACTGGGTGGGGTCCAGTGTCTGGAGGTTGCCAATGTCTTTGTTTATAAGTTCCATGATAATGCGTTCCATGCCCTTGCAGATCAGGCTTGTCAGACTGATGGGACAGTAGTTCCCGGGATCCAAGGTGGATCGTCCCTTGTGGATCAGGATAACTGTAGCTGTGTGCTACTCAGTGGGCACGAAGCCTGAGGTGAGGCTATGATTAAACATGACACTTAGGTGGGGTGCCAGTTCATTTTGTAGTTCATGTAGTACACAGCTTGGGATGTCATCTGGTCCCATGGATGCTGTATTCTTAGCTTTGGAGAGTGCTGTTTCTACCTGTGTGGCTGTGATTATCGGAATTTGGCAATCTTTTGGTATTGAGATGGGCGCTTTAGGGGGTGAGAGGGGAGTGAAGTTGGCACTAAATCGATCTGCCTGGATATTGGCAATATCCTTGGGATCAGTATATTTAATGCCATTCTGTTGTAGCTCAGAGCAGATCTGAGCATTGCCATTTAGATTCTTGACATAACTATAGAATGCCTTGTGGTTGTCTTTGGAATCTTTGGCAATTTTATTTTCGTAACTAGCTTTTGAGGATTTTATGATGGATCTCAGCTTCTTACTGAGGCTGGTGAGGGAGTTTTTTGCATCCTGGGATTTTCCTCTTTTCTGCAACAGTTTCTTCCTTCTGTTGTATTTGTTTATAGCAGGGGACCACCAGATTGGCTTCCTTTTTTTTTGGAGAAGAGTATTCTTAGAGTGAATGCAACAAGTTGGCCAGGTATAAATGATACCCTGTCTTTAGCATGTTTTCTCAAATTGAAGGCACTAGATAGATAAATAGATAAAAAGAGAATTGTGTATGTGTATATACATGTACATACAGTTTATTTTAAATGTTTGGATAG